>NW_024881280.1:3241149-3841149 GCF_018691265.1 Tyto alba | reverse complement strand
GGAAGACTAATCTTGCCCTTGCAACCTCCCTCTAGTCTGCTCCTTGGCAGCAGAGGGTGGGATGAGATAGACCCTGGTCTCAATTATGGCAGGGTACCAGCTTTTGGATTTGTGGTATATCTGTATCTGTACAATTAGAGGTTTTGAAGTACACTAATTTACTACAAGCTCTCTTCCCAAACCAAAAAAGGCTCTTGCCTCTTCTTCACGTTTTGGTTGAGGTGGCTCATCAGGCTAACGGTGGTGGAAACTCCTCTAAGGGGGTTGTCACAGAGCAGCAGAGCTGGAGGCTGCCTGTACTGCTGATCTAACGTACCCCGCTAGCTGGAGCAGAGACAACTGCAACCACCGTCATTCCTGACAGATGTCAGTTCAACCTTTCTAAAGGCTTCACCAATCCCCGTTACACCATGACCTCCGTTTCACAGGGGACCTCTCCGCTCTGCAGAGAGCAAGTGCCACGGTTCAGCATTGGCCACACTCGTGTCCCCAAAAGGAGAAGCTGGATGGGCCTGGCCAAGGTCTGTGGTCACACCACGCGAAAGGGACTTCATGGCATGTTAGTCCTGGCAGACAGCAACCAGCTTCCCCATTAGCCCAGAAACGTTAAGGCAAGTGTAGGTTGAACCTGCACTGCGGAGCTCTTAGAGTTGTGGGCAATACAGCCATGAGAGGAAGAGACCTGGGTACTATTACTTCTGCTGAAAACCCTTGGGATCATGAAAATCAAACGGGGGTGTAAAGGCAATGAGGAGAAATATAGCTATGGAAGACACCTCCAAGGAAGACTTGCAATAGGAGGCTGAGGCATAGGATGACTCTTACCCAAGCACCAGGACTAAGATTTCTATTGGCCTCGATGACAATAAGCCTCGAGCTGACAACGCAGGCTGCTCTTATGCTCTGATATATCTACAGGGACAGTGGCGCCATGCCAGCTGGGTGCTTTATTCATACTTTGCTACTCTTATAAAGATAGGCTCAGGTGACTCATATGTCACTGGCCACACACCATACATTTAAACTCATTGTCATAGATTTGATTTCTGGGCGTTAGGTTATTGTTTTCTCTCTCTCTTTCTCTCTCTCTTTCTTTCTCTCTCTCTCTCTCTTTCTTTCTTTCTTTCTTTCTTTCTTTCTCTCTTTCTTTCTCTCTTTCTCTCTCTCTTTCTCTCTCTCTTTCTTTCTTTCTTTCTTTCTTTCTTTCTTTCTTTCTTTCTTTCTTTCTTTCTTTCTTTCTTTCTTTCTTTCTTTCTTTCTTTCTTTCTTTCTTTCTTTCTTTCTTTCTTTCTTTCTTTCTTTCTTTCTTTCTTTCTTTCTTTCTTTCTTTCTTTCTTTCTTTCTTTCTCTCTCTCTCTTTCTTTCTTTTTCTTTCTTTTCTTTCTTTCTCTCTCTCTCTCTCTCTCTTCCTCTCTCTCTCTCTCTTTCTTTCTTTCTTTATCTTTCTATCTTTCTTTCTTTTTGATATTAATTAATTTCCCTCTGCTCTCCTCAATTTAATTATGTCTGCGTAATCTAGAGATCTGTAAGGCTCTAGCATGAGGTCTCCAGCTATCAAGTTTCCATGTTCACAGTTAACAAATGGAGACAAGAAGATCAGTGCTGGAAGAAAGGGATTTCAACTTAAGATGCTTACATGGATCTGTGATGCTGTGGTCTCATCACTAACAGGAGGGCCCATGGATGAGGAAGGAAGGTTTTAGGTTTCAAGCCCAAGTTTCAGGACACTTAAACCAATATGAAAACCAGTCTTTGCTGGATTTTTGAGAGGTAGATAAACGTTAAGCAATTAGGAGCACTGAGGGGATTTTAAGCCTTCCACTGTAGTGTTCAACAAACATTGAAGCACGCTGATTGTCTGCTTGATCTTAGCTGAGAAGTTCTCATTTCTGGTCAAATGCCACCAAACAATGACTTTTGAGCAACACAAGCCTGAAATTAGTGTTTTGTTTTTTTTTTTTTCACATTCTGATTGTCACCTGCTGTTTTCTCCTTCTTTTCCCCCCCATCTCATGCCACAGCACCCTCAGTGGCTTCTCTCTCAAACTTTGCACTTGCTCCTAGACAGATCCTCGCTGCGGGGCAAGGGCCTTAGACACAGTCGAGAGGAAGACGAGAGGCCCGGAGGAGTCCAGGATGACACCTACGGCGCTTCCCCCAGTACTGCTACACTGCACTGACGTGTGGAGAGCACAAACACCTTAAACACAAGGCAAACTGATGAGCACCCTCAGCTAGAATCTTGCTAGCATGTTTTTGGATTCGATATCAGACCACCATACCTTTCATGCCATGTAGCACCCGAATGTCTCATGCCCCATTCCTGCAATGCTAACCAGAATGGCACTATCCCAGAATTAAGAAAAGTAGAGGTGTTGTTTTGGGAAAAGATTTCAATTAAGTGATTGGATACAGCTCGTGAACATTTCCCATTTCTAGAACAGATGTACAGACAAGAGGAATTCCCCACCATAAATCCCTTCTTCACAAGAAGCCATTCCCCCCCACTCCTTTCTTTTTATTTATTTGAGGGAGAATTTTCAATGTCTTTTTTGTAATTTGCTTTAAGTGCAGTAGAGTGAAAACTGGTAAATATTTTACACTTGGCTTTCTCAAGGAAAACATCATACCTGTTATGACCTACCTGTCTCCAAAGATTTCTCCTCTGTCACAGGAGTTTCACTGCCGTCTCAGATGCTAGGGAGCCTCTTGCTCAGGTCCTGTGCTGTACCACGGTAACTGGTTATCAGGGAAAGAGAGAGCTGATGTCTACACATCTCCCATGCAGCCACCAGCCAGGCACCCTAAGATGCTAGTTGTTGTGTCCATTCAGACCTGAAAGTAAAAAAAAAAAAAGATGACTCAAAATTTGCTGATTATGGTGAGAAGGAAAAGCTCATTTAGGCAATGCTTTGCCTTAATTGTCATGGCAATGGAAAAATTCTTTCTACTCTGTTCCCAGTTTTTCTTGCTGCAGCCACAGCTGAGATCTGCCACAGGCTGTATCCCTGCGCAGGTGGTCCCATAGTGAGACTTCAAATTGCCCCCAGATGCAGGGGGGAAAAAAAAAAAAAAAAAGGAATAGGAGTACGTGGTACATCAGGAAAAACATCAGACCTTCTCACTGTGCTTAAACATGGGACAGATGCAGTGACACTGTACCTGAAGCGAGTAATTTCTGTGTAATTCCCTCCTCAGTGACGATGCTCCATTATAGAAATGATGGATAATGCAGATAGCCAAAAGCGTGGATCTCCTAGTCCAGCTTTCTAAATGGCAGTCTCCTAGACAGGCGGGTGAAGGTCTGGAGGCTTGCAGGCTACATGTCCCTCCACCCTGACATGGCACCAAAGATGGCAGGAAGATGGAGGATGCTGGTGCACGTTTGATACTGCAGTGGTCTGGCACTGCAGGTTTGGGGAAAGGAGGAAACCTGACTTGAAGGTTAAAGTCAAAACTGAGAATCCCACCTCCTAATTTCTGTTCCAGGTACTGCCTGTACAGTGGCTTTATACAAGTCCCCGCTGTGGCTCACTATCCCTCTTCGTACAAGGGGGTTAATAACACCAGCTAGAAGGGGGTCCCTGGGACTGAGTGAAGCAGTGGCTGCAAAGGGCTTTAGGAACCTCAGTGAAGGGGTGAGGGTAGCAAAATATTAACTGGTTGGTAGTAGACATGCAATAGCCTCCCTTCTGCCTATTTACTACAGGAAAGCAAAGGGGAAAATGACTCCAAGAGCTTCTCCTTTCCATTTTGCTTTAGACTTCTGCTGCCTATTTCTTGTGTCTGCTTCACCAGGGAAATTTCTTTGGATCTGTCATCTAGGCAGAAAAATCCTGGACCAGGGTTGTGGGGCTTTTTTGGGTGGAGGCAACTGCAGATAGGTACTAAGCCTGTACCTTTTAATCTCCCTATCTGGCTAGATTAAATACATTTATAGCACACAAAATGTGCTGCAAAGTAGAAACTAGAAGGCTGGCTTTGTTGGGCAGGAGAGAGTTAATCCCTATGGGGTGCTCATGTACGTCAGAGCAGGTTCCTGTCTGTGCAGTGCTCAGCTAGGATTGAGAGCTTTTGTTCCTTGTTGTTTTTCATGATTTCTTTGCATTTAATAGTGTTTGGATTTTTTTTTTCTTTATAAAATACATTTTAAGGAACGTTTCAAGCTGGCAAATGGGAGGCAGACTGAGAACCCCATAGATCACAGTACCCTACGTATCCTAAGATATTAAAGAACATCACAGGCACAAGCAGGACAAGTCCCCACCATGGCCATGGCTAGTGGTGCTTCAGCCTTTAGTGCCTGTGCTACACCCTGCAGGGATCCCAGTTCACCTCCCAGCACCTGCCAGGGCTCTGGGCTGGGACTAACAAATGGTGGTGGGACTTGAGGTGGAGGGATGTATCTGTATCTCTCTCTCTCTCTCTCTCTCTCTCTCTCTCCCTCCCTCCCTCCCTCTTTCTTTCCTTCCTTCTTTCCTTCCTTCTTTCCTTCCTTCCTTCTTTCCTTCCTTCTTTCCTTCCTTCCTTCCTTCTTTCCTTCCTTCCTTCTTTCCTTCCTTCTTTCTTTCCTTCTTTCTTTCCTTCCTTCCTTCTTTCTTTCCCTCTTCCTTCCTTCCTTCTTTCTTTCCCTCTTCCTTCCTTCCTTCTTTCTTTCCCCCGTCCTTCCTTCCTTCCTTCCTTCCTTCCTTCCTTCCTTCCTTCCTTCCTTCCTTCCTTCCTTCCTTCCTTCCTTCCTTCCTTCCTTCCTTCCTTCCTTCCTTCCTTCCTTCCTTCCTTCCTTCCTTCCTTCCTTCCTTCCTTCCTTCCTTCCTTCCTTCCTTCCTTCCTTCCTTCCTTCCTTCCTTCCTTCCTTCCTTCCTTCCTTCCTTCCTTCCTTCCTTCCTTCCTTCCTTCCTTCCTTCCTTCCTCCCTTCCTCCCTTCCTCCCTTCCTCCCTTCCTCCCATTCCTCTTTCTCTCTTACCTTCCTCTCTTTCTGTCTTTCTTTCTCCCTTTCTTTCCTTCCTCTCTTTCTTTCTCTCATTCTTTCTCCCTTTCTTCCTCTCCTTTCTTTTTTTCCAGTTCCATCTGCCCCAAACCACCACCACCTCCAGCTCTGCCCCTCCAGGCAGGCAGCTGTTACCCGGCTCGGCGGGACTGGTGCCCAACAATTGAGGGACCCCCATATTTGACACCCACCCACCCCACCCCACCCCCGCCCTGAGCCAAGCCCAGCCCTGACCGTGAGACCCTTCGGTTTGATTTTTGACTGAACCGAAATCACTTTGGAAAAAAAGTGGCGTCATTGTCCCCCGAGTAAGACTCCAGCCCGACAGGTTGGGAGCTGACAGAGCCTGAGGTGGCTTCTGGTGTGAATTGCAGCCGTTCGAGGACAGATGCGGTGCCGGGGGATGCCTCTGCCTCCCCCAAGGGCGGGAGAGGTGGGCAGGGGGCTCCCCACGAACGGGCTGTCCCCGGGGCAGGGGCTGGCGGGTGGGGGAAGCGCGCAGGGCTGAGGGAAGGGAGCTGAGGAGGGTCGATTTGAAAGACCGGTGAAATTCCCGAAATCCACACAGATTAGCCCAGCAGCGGCTAAATCTGCGGCCAGATGAACCACACACACACACACACACACACACACCCGATCCCGGGGAAGGCGAGGGAGCCGCACAGGGCGGGTTTATGTGTGTGGGGTCTCCCCCGCCCCGCTGGGGTGTGAGAGGACGCGGGGGGAGCCCGGGGCGGGCCCGGCCCCGCTTCCCGCGCCTTCCCGCCGCCGCCAAGCCGGGCTCCGGCTGCCACCTGCAGGCCGCGCCGGGGGAAGCCGCCTCCCCTCCCGCCGCCCCTGCCCCGGGCTCCCCCCTCACGCCGAGCTGCGGCTTCGGGCTCTGCCCTCCGGGGCGCCGGGCCCTGCGCAGCCCTGAGGGCTGGCCGCGGGCATCCGCGACACAGCACCCCCTCCCCTTCCACGGCGTGAAAGGCTTCTACCCACACCCCACACCCCCCCCCACCCAGTGTGAGTTCACCCCGAAAGCTGGGAGGCACTGGGGAGCAACTTAAGACAGCGGAGAGGCCCGTAAATCATCAGTGCAGGGACCTGGTTGGGGCTGTGGGGTTACCCCCCGTGTTGGGGCGGTAGCGAGGGGCCGGGGAAACAGAAGGGCGGTGGGGACAGGGAGAGCGGGAACATGGCGCTTGCCGAGCTGCGAGGCCCTCGCCTTGCGCCGGCTTCCCCAGGGACGATACCGGGGCAGCCGGTGGGACGGGACGGGTGGATTGGGGTGGAACAATTCTTACCTGCTCCTAGTAGGACGGACCCTCAATCCAAGTCCAAATGCGTCCAGACAGGAGGCAATGATAATTTTGTCCTTGGCCACTTCTCATCTTTGCTTCAGCTGCTCGTTCATTAACTTAGAGGCATGGGGAGTAAGGCAGCGACAGTGCTTGGGGTGGCTCAGTGTCAGTGAGGGCTCTGTTCCTGGCATGGAGAAAGGCAGCAACACGGCAAGGGTGCGGGAGGTTGGGGGGGGGGGATCACCCCAAAACCCACTCCTCACACTACTGCCCGCTCCTCAGCCCCTCCGGCTACGAGGTGGGTGACAAGAGCATGGCTGGAGGGGGCGGCGAAAGGGAGCAGGCAGCAAGGCTGGCTCTCAGCCCCCAGGTGCTCTTCCCTCTTCTTCCTCCCACTCCTCCCACCTTCTTCCAGCTGCTGGTGCTGCTCTTTCCTCCCACACAGCAGCTCTAAGAGGCTGGAGGAGACGGTAAGTAACAGGGGAAGCACGCCGAGGCTGACAGCTGCCACTGCCTGGTTTCTTTCCAGAGCCCCATCTTCCTTCAACCTTCCCTGTCTCCTCCGTTTGCTGAGAGGTGGCGGCAGCGCCCTCAGAGGTGGCCTGGCGGGGAGGAAGCGGGGTGCAGAGAAAAGGGGGGTGCCTGGGGGGCTGAAGCTGGTCACCGCGGCCCTGAGAAGCGGCGACTTTGCTGCGAGTAAAAAAAAAAAAAAAAAAAAAAAATTCTAACACACGTTGCTAGTCCTCCCAAAACCAAGCCACGCCAGCCGGGAGACCAGTGTGCAAGCAAGGGGGTGAAATGGGAGTCAAGGGTTGCTGGTGGCACTTCAAAGTGGCAGCCACGGGGATGAAGTCATTTCCATCTTATCCGCTGTGCCCTTGTTGTTCATTCTACTAAATACCAACTTTTTAAAGTACTATCATGAATTCATCCCCACTTCTCATTCCCCTCTCAAACTTCCTAGTGCCACGCTGACAATATTAGAAAGCCTTGTTCTTCTTTTTCACCAACCTGAAGGGTGGTATGTTGAACAGACAAATCACAGTAACCTGATATGCTAGGACGTGCTATCCGGACTGAAAGAACTACAACTGCCACTCAGTCACTCAAAAAAAAAAAAAAAAAAAGGTGGAAAAAAAAAAAAGCTCTTAGGACTAAGCCAATAGATAAAAAGATGGAAAGAAAATAAAAGCCCTGTCCCTGGATTCACGTAGCTAATGGGCAGGCTCTAGCCTAGCACTGAAGAAGGTTGAAACTCCAGTCAGCACAGAAGGGGTTTGTCCTGGCTTCTCTTCTGAAGAGTTTTTAAAGAAACTCCCACCCAGGTTTTTTTTGTTTTCTTCCCCCCCTCGCCTCCATTTATTTATTTATTTATTTATTTCTTCTTGCAGGTCCTCCAGTTGAAGAAAGCAAGACTTGCCTACACTAATATATGCCCAATTGCTCCTCTGGTCAAAATGTCTGTGAAACATTTTAGGGGAAAGTGGTTCCTAAGAAACACTCTGGCTTTCTGAAAGCGCAAAATATCCTGTTTATGAGAGAGGACACAGGGCTCTTTGTCAGGTTACCGGCGTCGGTGCTGCGCTGCTCTGCTCCGCTCCCGAGGAAATGCCATCAACCTTCCGCCTCTGCTGGAGAGGACTTCGGGCAGGTTGTAGCCACCCCGTCACGGTGATGCTCCTGCCAAGGGTGGCTGTTGTACCCGGGTGCGAGGGGGGGTATCGCTACAGAAACTTAAAGGAAGGCCCATGTAAACCTACAGTGATGAGGATGAGAACCCTTGCAGAGCTCCTGCAACCTCATGTGCTGACCAAGCTGCTCCAAATAATTAAAATTGCCCTGTGATGACAGGCAGGGAGTAATTAATTAGGGTTTGGAAGATCCTTCAATTCACACCTCTCAGTTCACTGAAGAAGACCATAAGGCACGACTGTAATCAACAGATAACATGCAGATTACAAAGGTTTTTGTCCCAGTTTTCATTATGGCAGTCTAACAGTTAATAGAACGGGCTCAGTGAATGAATCGGTGATTTACTTGATACCCCATGGCCACAATTAGCCACAGCGTTGTTTCTCATAGTGGTACACCAGTGCCTTCATGTGCTGGTACGCAAAGATACCGGTGTGGTAGGGCAGACAATGCCAACCAGGACAAAGTCATTCAAAAAGCATTTGTTTGTGACCCCCCCCCCCCCGGTGTCAGATGCGGGATCATCAACCCCCCAGCAAACGGGTGCCCCGTTTCTCTAACCCGAGCAGCCGGGGCACGCGTCAGGCACTTTCTGTTATGTGAACGTGCGCTCGCACCCGTGCCATTGTGCCACCCACTTGTGTAGAAAACTCTTCCTCAGGTGACCCCCCCACACACCCCCCCCCCCCATGCCGCACGGCAAGGCACGGACCCCACTGCACCCGCAGGGCCCTGAGGAAGAGGGTGGGAGCGAATGGGCCCCAAGATGCATCTGGTGAGTGGGCTGCCGGGTGGCCACCCCGGTGTTAACACCTCAGCTACCCGAATCACGCCCCGACCTTTCTCTTCCAGCAGCATTTGCAATCCGGGTGGAGAAGCAGGGAAAAAAAAAAAAAAAAAGCAGATTGCGGATGCTGTACTAGCTCATTATAAAAAAAATTTTGCTTTATCAGTAAGTGTTCTACCTTCTCAAACAAGTCAGTAGGCTGAAAGGGAAACCAAGACTAGTCAGGCCTCGGTTTGGTCGAAAAGGCACGGCTTAGGTGAGCATGTAAGGGAAAAAGGCGGGGAGAACAACTGTTTGTGGTTTCTTCTAATACAAGAAGCATCACACGAAGCTAGCAGGTTCAAAACAAACCGAGCTTTCGTCACCAGAAACTAAACTGAACTCCGGAACTCCCGGCCATAGGTGATGATGGATGATGATACAACGTCTACAGTTTAGAAAATGGGACTGAGGAAGCCACGGGCGAACCCCCCGCCGTGTTCCAGGGCTGCGTTGGGAGGGAAAGGTGCCATCGTCCCGCGCGTCCGGGGGATGTTGCCATGCTTGTGCTCATCCCCGGCCACCTCTTCGTCCTTTTTGCCAGGTCTGGTCCTGCGGTCAGAAGCAGTCTCTGATGTTACAAAAGCAGGACCCGCAGCTCCCTCGGCCTTACCTGGAGCCTCCCCTCCCTCCCTCCCCCGAGTCTCCCCACTAAAGCCTGCTTGCTTTTCCCCGTTCCTACCTTGGCTCCTGGCATGGCGCTGCGATAAAACTGGCTTCATCTGGGCTTCCTCTGCCCGTTTATTTTGTTTGGATTGCATCTGCCCACCAGTTAGGGTCCCTTAATTTTTAAATATTACTTCTTTGCTCCTCAGCACATGGCTTACAAGACGGAGTACAGCAAAAGGCACTTGTAAGACATGCTGGTAACTCATGCTATTTTACTGTAATCTCCAACACCTGCCACTCTGGGAGATAATTTATTTTTTAAAAGAGCAACAGTAGAATTAGACAATTATCAAGAGAAGACAAGGCTGGATTTAGACCAAAAAGCAGAACGGTCAAAAATTCATCTTGAAAGTTTTCCATTAAATTGTACTAGCACGGTGAGCGCTTGATTTGGCAGAGTACCGTCTTCCAGGAGAAACGTGGGTTGCTTGGATTTTAAAAGCAGCAGTGGGGTTACCGTGGAAGGGCTGCCACCAGGAGGTTTGACTGAAGAGCCGTCTGCCCCCCGGCCGCGGAATGAGCTCCAGAGACAAAGGCTGCAACTGCTGCAAAGTCTCCCGCGGGCCGATGGCTGGGGCTGTGCGCCCCGCGGAGCTCTTCTGTGAAACGCCTGGCGTGCCGTGGGCGCAGACAAACGTAAATAGCAAAACTCTGCTAAGACAGGTAATGACCTGACGCAGGAGGACTGAGTGTGGAAGGAGCAGCCTGAGACTAGATTAGAGAAAAAAACCGCAACAAATGAAAACACCCGCCCTAAAACAATGCCCTGAGATTATAAATACCACAAAGCTAACTCACGGTCACCTCTATCTGAAACTGTTCCTCCCGTGACACTGTTATTGCGCCTCCCCTGGAACTACTGAAATCAGGTACTATTATTTTTGCTCTGGATCCCAGAAGCAGATCATCAGGTTTAAAAAGTTTTAAAAAAAATTCAACTACTTGCAAAAGTTTGGGGCAGTCAGCCTTATCAAAACGCTGTTCCCAGTCAGTCCTGAGCTTTTGAATACTTAAAGAATGAGAAAAGCTTAAAGTACAGGAATGCCCTTCTCACTTAATTCAGACTTTCACTTTCTTAACGTTTCTGTACATATTGTACAGAATGTGGGTTGCATCACTCTTGTACAGATTCCCTAAAAATAATAACAATAAAAATAAACTGCCCTTAAGCTCACTGCCTGTCCTCTGCAGGTAGTCATTTGCAGGACAACCTTCTGCTGGCTCTCACGGGTGACCAGCCGTCAGACTTCAGCAAGATGACCACAAATGGATAGCAAAACTTCATAAGCTTCAGTTTTCATAGACCCGTTTGCTTTGTTTGAATCAATGCTGGCATGCTTGAGTACATCTGGCAAATTGAGAGGCGGGGAAAAAAAAAAAAAATCAACAAAAGCAATGCTACAAGTGACAAACCTTACTGTTAGGGGACAATTCTTTCAAGAGAGTCTCATTGACCCAGACATGGCCAGCTGGTCTCTGTGAGAAATCAAGACAACCTGCAGCACTGCAGGAGGACACCTCTAAGTGATGCTTGAGACGGGAGGACCACCCTGAACCTGCTGCACAACAGCCAGCAGCTCCAGAGAAGAGAGGGAACTTGCATTTTTCTGAACACCACGGGAAGGTCTTCTAAAGTGTTTTCACTCTTTCAGTGCCAGAACAGAGACTATTAAACTCTTCCTACTCCCGCTCCATAAGTCTCCACACGGTTGTTTTTCATTTGTGTTGCTACTATTTGTATTCTCTGGCACTACAACTGTTTCTTATACAAAGACATAAACAGCAATGATTCCAGCTCCAAAAATCCCTGTATGTTCTAAAAAGACATCGGACAACGTGTGGGAGGAAGAGCGGTACCACGAGGAGGGGGAAACACCTTGCCTGAAGTCATACAGGAGGACAGTGCCAGGGAGAGGAACGTTACTGTTCCCGAAGCAGGTCTAAACCCAGGAGGTCCTAAGTGGCTCGCCAGGCACGTTGACAGCAGCTACTGAAAATCCCAGGAAGCAAAAGCACCGCTGGAGTGCTGCCACAGAGCTCGTAGAGCACCTTTGGCTGTATCATACAATTGTTAGGGAGCGGTTATGGGGGGTTATTTGTTTGTTTTCTATCTTTTTCCTGTAAGGAGGGAGGAGGGAAGGTTAGAGAGTGGGGCAAGAAGGTTGTAAGCGCCATCAGAAAACTTTTCAGATTAATATTTTCAGTCTGTTACGAAAAATGGCCATGACAGGCAATGCAAGGTGTCCAGAGGTGATGGAAATGAAGATCCCAGCCTCCACTGCACTGTAAAATCTGTTGTTTGAATGTGATGCTATGGTCACATTGGGCACCAACATGGTATTCTGGGGTTTTCTTTTCTGTGTGGCAGCCCTGACCAGCACAACTATGCCACCAATGGTGAATCGAAACCCCTCACTCCATAGGTAGGAGTATCTTTCTTTAGTTTTTGCCTTCAAAAACCTCTGGATGCCAGCAGCATGATGCAATCTGCAAACAAATGGAGGACGACTTTTCCCTACTTGTACTTAATTTCTGAGTATGCTCTGAAAATAACTGAGAAGGAAAAAAGACTTTTTTGGAGAAGAGAGGGTTCTGCCATTTACCTATGGTTACGTTATCCCCAAATTAGACTACTTTGGCGCTATGTTTAGCACAGCCAGTCAATATGAAACGAGTTACTAAGTCTCATTATTAGAAATCATATCGAAGTTCAGCTGGTCAAAGGTACCTCAACAGTCAATGGAAAGGAACAGGCAGTTCGAACAGGCAATTTGTCACATTCTACAACAGGGAGGGTGGATCACCCTCTCAAGATAATAATCTTTTCCATTTACTGAAGATAGAGCCTAGAGAAGTACCTTAGCTTTCTTTAAATTGGCTGAAATGGAAGGAGATGAATGTCATCCCTAAACAGTGAGCTCATTCTGCAGAGTTGCACCTTTGCTCCATAAAATTCACTGGCTTCCCTTGCAACGTGCTGCCCAGCTTGTCTTCTCTTCCTGAGATCAGCATAATTGGTTTTTCTGTGACCAACATTTGAACACGGCCAAACCACTCAAACCCACCATTCTTTGCATTTATACAGGAGGGCTGAAGACACGGAGATGCCAAAGGAGCATCTTCCATTCGCCTTCTCCGGGGTGGGAGCCAGCGTTCCCCAGCGGATTCATCAACGGGTGAAATTTTTCAGACAGACACGCAATTGCTGGTGTCAGGTCCAGTTTATCCTCTTGAGTAGATCTTTTTGTTTTCCTGCCTCAGCTTTATGTACTGCTTATGCAGTACACTTAGGGTAATTACTGACAATTTCTGAAAATACAGTTAAGAGGGAAGCACGGGATATTTTAAAATCAGTTGCGCGGCAGATACAGCATACAGTAGCTGAGTAGCAAATGAACAGCTGTACATGCAGATTTTATGACAGTAGGGCAGTAGACATTCCCTTAAAGTACTTAACCAAGATTCAGAAAATAATTACATGAAGTCAGACTGCTGCAGTTCTCAAGAACCATTTATAAGGTGCCAGTTTGCTGGAAATGCAAAGAGAGCAAGAAGAACAAAAGCCTGCGATCTCCTTGGTGGCAATACCAGTTTATAGTATGGTCATGCACACAAAACTTAGCGTTCCTGGCTTTTGTACCATGTCGGTATACCGTGCACCTTGCTGCATTTCTTAATAAAAAAAAAACATTGCAGTAAGCAAGATGTAAACTGGCATGGGTATTAATGGCTGACTTTAAGTGCCCGTCAGTGCTGTCTACGAGCAGAACCTGTGGTGATCCAGAAAAGGTTAATTTTAATTCCATCTTGTCAAAGCCAAGGATGACCATCTGTGCTCCACATATTGCTGCTTTGGGTTCTTATGGACCAGCCTTACACTTCACTCAAACCCCGGCATCTCTTACCATCAGTGAGCCAGAAGCGGCAGGAAAGAGCTCAGTGTGTAGCAGCCACTTGATTTGACCCTGAGACATTAAGAAACCAAGCAGTAAGGTGGACCCTCTCTCCCAAGAGAAGCTTTTGCATATTACATTTTAAAACTGGCACATGAAACGGAAGATGCACCGAATACGTTTAAGTGACTCTCAAATATTCATTCACCACGACAAAAGTAAAGCAGATCAGTTAATGAAACGGAATAAAAGCAGCCTCTCTGCGCATTGCTTCGGTTGAGGGACAAGCCTTTGCTCTAACTTTCTTCTAGCTCAGATGGAACTTCGTTCCATTTACTCGTACCTCCACTACCTGTTTTCCCTCCCGCACCTCCATGTGAGAGATCTCTGTGACTCACTGTCCTAACGGTGGTGTATCGGACCTTCCGGCGAGCGACCTTCCTCTTGGGAGTTTATACAGACACAGCTACGCCCACCTGCGGCCAACACCACCCAGCCTTCTTGGGTACCCCTGGGGAGGGAAGGCTTTGACACGCCCTTGGCTCCGTTGACAAAAATTTAACCCATTCACCTGTTTTTAATGAAAATCCACCCAAGAGTAGCACTTGCTCATACCCTGTCAGCCTTTCTAGGTGAACAAAAATCACTTGCAGTAAAGCAGAGGGAAAATTTGCATTAGAACCGCTCATCTTCAATTATATATAAAAATATTCAGGGTTCCTTTTACGAAGTAAAAAAGTTACGGTATTAAAAAAAATCACGTTGACGTCATAGTTTCCACCACTGCCGTATTTGCTCTTAATTTGCATCACCAAAAGAGGAAAAAGATTGAAAAAAAAAAAGAGAGTAAGTTGATAACCACTGTTAGTTCTTTAAAAAGAATCACTAAGCAGTACGTTTAGCAGTAAAAAGCCGGAGGGTGGGTTACATGACAGACAGCTGATTTAGTTAACTTTCCCTTACTCCCACAGAAAAGGAGCCAGGCGCAGAGGTACAGGACATTTTCCACAGATATGCAGAAAATCACTGTCTAATCTGGAGCATTAAAGGTTTTCCTGCCTCCCAGCTCCCTCCGCTCCTGAGGAAAGGCTGTAGCTCCCCAAGCCCGGACTCCTGCAAACAGCGCGCGACACAAAGATCAGAGGAGGAGCTGTGCTTTGCTCATAACCAATTGATTTTATTTCAAATATGTGCCCCTGTTGATTCGACAGTGATGTCTGGAGGATCACGTCCTCCACCAACCAAAGAGAGAACCCATTTGGAAATGTTCCACCTGACTTATTTGCTGATGATACCTTGACACCGCCTCCCTCCTCCTCCTTGGCAGCTGTAAGTACGGCTCAGAGTGAGCATAAACTTGCACCTTATTCTGAAATGGGTAAAAATACAGTGAGCAAAGAATCAGTAAATCAACCATTCAGGGAGGCAGAGGGCTATGAATATACAGACAAATATAAAACATCTTTACTGGGATTTTCAGTGATTTTTTTTTTTTTTTTTTCTGCAAGTAAGATTACAAATCCACTTTGACTGCAGTGTCCTGCTGTTCCCTCCTCCTCATTTTCTTCTCATCCCCCAACAGAAATAAACAATTCAAAAAATGCTCCATGTTCCTAATGTTTTTTATAAATATTTAAACTTGTGTCCCTCTCCTTCCAAAACAGCAGGTAATGCGGTATGGAGTGAACAAGACCGGATAAAGCATGAGTTTCACATGGATGAATTGATGATTATCTCTTCTCGCTATTTGGTACGGGCGTGTGCTTTGCATTTCCATTGACTTAGATTGTAAGACATGAAGCGAGTTATTTAGATGCTGATGCCAATCTGAGCATTAAGGAAAAACTAACAGTGCCTGGGTCCTGGTACAGGTGGTCATAGACTCATGGAAGTTTCTTGGTTTAATATTTACAAGGATGTTTTAAAATTATGGTCTGTGAAATATATTTTCCAAAGATGCTCCTATATTTGAGAGGATTAAAAAAAAAAAAAAAAAAAAAAAAAAAAAAAAGAACCCTTGATCCAAATCCCATCTCTTTTTAAAAGTCTCGTTAAAAATTTTGATTCCTCAATTTATCTTAGCACACTCAAAAGCAGAATAGAGAATAATGACATTTTAAAAAAAGAGAAAGATGCTGATCTCTAAGGAGACCGTCGCTCTTTTTTCATAAGTAAATGACACTGAATGGTGCGGATTCGATTCTTTGCTGGGGCAAACTCCGGCTGAAGTTTTAGTGTTGACTCATACCATTTCATCGCCTTTTCAAACTCCTCCTGTAAAGAAAGAAAGAAGACTGCAAAGAGTCAGATTCTAAAAAACAGTAAACATGTTTTTCTATGCCTCTCCTGTCCTAAGTAGCTGAGTAGTGTGGTATGCACAAAAGTAACTGAACCAATCCTTGTGGTTTAGGATTTTTTTTCCCCCCTCTCCCCCAAATAACTGATATTTTCTTGGGCTAATGACCCAATTTTGCACACTCCATGGAAGGGAGTCAAATCACTGCTGAGCATTATGACCAATGGTCTCGCCTCTTCCTTCTAATAGTAGATCTTTGCATGCTTGCTGTAAAAGTAACTTTGAAAAACAGATTTTAGTCAGAATTTACATAGATCAAAGCTTTAAAATCTTGGACAATGCAAAAACATCAACTTTGCTGAAAAACCAACAATTATTTTTAAAAGATTACTCAGAGTAAAACCAACCAAACACACACACAAAACTTTAAAGAGCATAGAGTAGCTAGACAATTTCACTTGATAAGCTGGACTCCAGAATGGTAGTAAGAAGCATTCATGCTGAAGTAACATCTATTTCAATACTGCTGAAATCTAATTTCCTATGGCACTTTGTTTTTTTATTAACTAGGAAAGCACGTCAACATCCATTAGTATATTAGAAGAAAAATGACAGGGGAAAAGACCCAAAACATTCTGGTTTTTCAGTCACTTTCAACACAGTTTTTGTTCTCTTAAATTCCTTTTCTCAGTAACTTTATTTGTCCAGTAGAGATAATATTAATTTCTAGCCACATTCTAAGCGCTAACTAGATAAATGTGAGTTGTAAAGTCTTGATTTTTTTTTTAAAAAAGTGTATTTTAATACAGGAATTACGTAGAAAATCCCGTATTAGTTTGTGGGAGCACCAACAAACAGCAATGAAAACAAGAATCAGCTTTTTCCATTTTTAGATGTAATAATTTATATTGGCTGTGATTTGATATTATTTTGATCGTCCTTTAGATTCCCACATCAGTAATTTCTACAGCATCCATACAAAGTTTTCAGTCCTTAACATGGCCAACTGTTTCCCCTTTGTAAGTCAACTTACTGAGAAGTTTTGCAAATAAAGGAACCTCGGCTTCTGTAGTGCCGTACCGTTAATTAGCATGACATCTTCTACAACCTGTTGGTCAGAGTCAGCTCTCAAACACAGCAGTTAAATATGACGTAAATAAACTAACTCGCCTTTCTGTTAGTATAATTTGATCCAGAAGATAAATTTTGTCCTGTTGCTACGGTCATTTCATATAATCTGGGGCCTCATTGAGATATCTCTCAGACCCAGGGAGAATGAAGTTACCCTTCGGCACTGTGCTAACTTTAAAAAGACATTGGCAACTCCAGCATCAGACTTCTACTTCATTTCTTTCAAACAACTCTCAGAAGTAATACCTTAATAGAACAAAGCCATGCCTTTCTTCAGTTTGTTTCCATTGTGTGTTTGACAGCACCGTGCATTTCAACTCTTCTCAACCCCGAGAGCCCTAACACACAATTACCTGCTCCACTTGCCCTGTGATCGCCGTGATCCCCTCACCCACAGGAGCAAAACATTAAGGACAAATCTACGGTAAGTGCTGAACACTGGCGGGGATACATAAAAACACGTGTACTTGAAAATACTTTTGACACAGACATATATATCAGCCGTGCCTCAGTTTAATGGTGTCTCTTTTACCCTTCAAATACACTCGCCCTGTTAAAGATAAGGATGAAACACACAAGAACCAATCCAGCATTGGTAAGATAAAAGGAATAAATAAACATTTTGTGTTCAGAGGAGGCACTGAAAGCTAAATTGCAGATTAGAATATATAGACAGTATGAAGAAATTTTAGTTCAATTTGTTAATTATTTTGGGTGTTGATAATCCAGATATTGAAATTAAACTTCCCTCGTGTTTGTTCATTACGACTGTGAACTGGGTTTTACTTACTACGCTAAGCTCAGCTCTTCAGGATAGAGATCAAATTTATCATTAGTTTTCCAGTATTGTAAAAATATCCTGTGTTTAGACGGGCAGCCAACCAAAATTATTAATTGTTTGCTACTGTCTTTACAAAGCTTTGCAGACAGTATTCTGAAGCCAGCTTATAAAAATGTTGGCCTTCAAGTACTACATGATTAGTAAGAGTAAAATGAGTAATAAGTTTTGGCATTCAAAAAATATTTTTTCTTGTTGATCCTACCCCAATTTCTTGAATGTTGCTCCTCTAAAATTATCTGTGAGACTAAGGTAAGTGTATGTACACACACACACACACTGTACCACAGACAAGCCATACCTGGCTGGCAGCACACTCACCATCGCTACGTAGACGTTTGCCAGTGTGAAATGATTAACCACAAAGTGTGGTGCTATTTCCACTGCCATGGTAGCCACAATGATGGCATCATTCCAGAGTTTTGCGTTGTGGAAGATGTTTGCCAGGCTTATTAGTGGGACATCCTGGAAAACAGCAAGCAATAAACAATGAGGAGGTCCTTTCCACTGAAATGGTCTCAGGATCAGCAAGGCAAGCAGAAGACTCCACCACCCAGCCACTCTCACTGGGTTACTGCCCACCTCACTGCCTGGTGACTTTGGAAGGGGTGAGTCGGACCTACTGAAAAAGAGCATTTGGACCTGAGTTATAAACAAACACTACTGTTCCACAAACAAACAACCAAAACGTTAACTCACTTATGTGTCCTAGTATGTACCTTTATTTTTCAGATGCTCGTACACTAGCTTTCTCCCCAAAGATGAGATGCATTCTCAGAGACAAGAAAAGCTGTTTATTTGACCACCTGCCTTCATCTGTTGCAGAAAAGGGGAAGGAATATGAATAAAAGGGACAGCAGGGATGTGAAAAAAAGGGTCTAACCATTAGTGTAACTGATGTGCTGTTTTTTATCCTGCCTCTGCCACAGAATTCCTGTATGATGCTGGAAAAGAGCTATAAATAAAATTTTCTCAGCTAGTCACTGATGGTATGTTTTTTATTTCCTGGATTTCCAGACTGTGACCTTGTCTGACTGACAAAACTGTTGAGGCCTGACAGCTGTAACAGACTCTCTGGGAGCTGGGCTTCACACCTTCAAAGGACAAAATACTGCTTAGCAGCAAGTCTTAGGTGCCCTCAACAGGACAATACAAGTTTTTGGATGTGTTTGATTCCTGCCTCCTTGACCAGCAAAGGCAAGGAGCACCTTTGGTGGTTCAGTCACTCGTGTTTGCAAAGCAGATACTATGGAAGTCAGAAACACAAAAGAAGCCCACTGGAAAATTCATTACTGTTTATTTTCATAAGAAAAGACAAGAGAAAGTAGTGAGAGAGCATAAACCAAAATATTAAATAGTTGTTCATGCAGTGCTAACTTTCACTGAGTTCAAGTTGCAGCTGTATCTTTACAAACAAGACCCACAGTTTTCTCTGGAGGCAGCTTCAGTATGGAGGATATAAACAAGGCACAAATTCAGAGTCAGCCAGTCCCAAGAAACATTGTGTCATGTTTCTAGAGAACAGCATTACTATACTATAATCTTGCCAAATTGTAGTTTCCAATCCATACTCTGACCCTTACAAGTCATACAGTTAAGGGCGCCATTTCTGAGGAGCCATTCCCAGTTACATAGAAAGACAGGAAAATAACCAAGAGCTTGTTGCGTTAGATCTTGGTTCCAACCTTGCTTTAAAAGGACGAGTGCAAACAGACAGAATTACAGGGGACAGATATAGAGGAAGTGCGTTTCTGAGTTGAGACTTTTATACTGTTAATGGCTAAATCCTCCTAATAATATCCTAAGAGTGTAAACTTCTTTGTCTCTCAATTTTCAGAGAAGGATTTAAAACCAAGATTCAGAAAGACGTATACATTTTGCAGTGCTGCACAATTCGTTGCTCATGTCCCCAAGTGAAATCTGCACTGGTGAGTGAGGAGCCTATATTGCATTTATCAGTTTGCAAGGGGGGATCTCGATGTATAAGAACAGACGTTACAGTGCTCATCATACCATGTGGGCAAGGTGAAGGGTACAAAGCACATGAGTCAACTAACCAGAAGATTATGTCCAAAGTACTGCCCTTCTTGGAGTGAAGCACAGAACTGCTGTGAAGCCAGGCGCTAGTGTCCAGCTAAGATTCACAGCCCAAACACTTAACACTTAAGCACTTCAGTTCTTCATTTAGGCATCATCTCCTCCTCTCTTTTAAAGCACAACCAGAAGATACACTCCCCACATCTTAGGTTAGAAGACTTGTCCAGACAGAGGCTGGTGAAGATTCCAAGTCCTACATGACGGGGGGAAGTTCGAGCCCGCACTGCCCAGAGAGGTGTCAAACCCACTGCACCGCAGGGAATTCCACTGAACCTCTTTCGCAGTTGTCCTTTTTTATTATTTTTTAAAAAGATACAGTCTACACTAAACAGATAGTGAAAGTCTTGAGGTTTCACCACACCTAGCTAATGTCTAATACACAATATACACTTGATAGACACAGCGTTGGCCTTAACAATACTCTGTGAAAGCTTTACTGTGACAAGCAAAACATTATTTCATCTGAGTAGCGGGCACACGTGTACACACCTTCATGTGATGGGGTGCATAGTGCAATGCTTGCCGTAAGCAGTCAATTGCCTTCTTTCCTTGGCCTTTCACCCTCCAGTAAAGAGCTGCCATGCTAGAGAGGACCCACGAAGTCTGATTCTGGCAAAAGAAGAACACAAAATCAGTCTTGTAAACACACCTGTAGTGAACAGTCTTCGTCCTGTCTTTTGCTCTTCCAATTGATTTGATATACTGAGTTAGAGGGTGTTACACTTAAAAATAGCATTGAACTATTTCAAAGCAGCACAAAGTTTCTTATCTAACAACATATATGCGGTAGCCAGGTAAATGAGATTGCCAAATGAAACACAAATTCCAAATGCAACATCATTTTCTTAAAAAGGAATACAAGCTAAATAGCTTTAAAGAGCAGCAACAGTTTCAGCAGCTACAACAGCTTCTAACCAGCTGTCTGATGCTGAACATCTACATCTGTACACACATTACCCAACATAAAGCAAAAAATATTCAGCTAAGTGAGCTGACTGGATTCGTAGGCTCCCTTTAGTCACTGGAAAGAGAAAGGATGCTCTGGGATGCAGCTCAGAGCAGAAGCCTGACAAGCCTTGCTGATTAAGTTTGGTGCCTCTAGCTGGCTGACTCCCATGTCACGTGCTAGAAGGGAAAATACTATGTGCTTGAGTTCTGTGGACTCAGATACAGTAAATGAATGTTTATGTTCACATATGCAATTAGATAAGTAGCCATCTTGATTTGTTTGATTAGCTCTTGTGAATACTGAATGAGACTGGTAGACAGAAGAACTGCATTTTATTTCCAGCACAGCTACTCTTACTGAGAATTCTGTTTCTGGTCTCGGCACTAAAGTTTCAGCTTATTTGGATAAAGCTCCCTGTCTGCAGGGGGAATTGTAGCATGTAAGAAAAAAAGTTAGCACACATCTAAAGTGAAAAGAAACTAAGTCTTGTAACACACCCACAAGAGTAACATCTTTACTTTCTGGGAATGACAAAGATACATTGGCTTCAATTTCAAAGCACAGTAAGTTCCTCAGATGGCTTCTGGTAGAATAGACTAGGGGCACCAAACTGTTTTGGCTGAGCCCTCTTGTCTGTAGTAGCTTGGGATATCCTCCCCCACTAGCTGTGAGCATTTAACAACAATCCCTGCATCCTTATCTACCTCGTAGATCCTGGGAAAATTACACCCCTAATCATCTCCAGGATGTCAGCTGAGGTCCCTAGAAGCCTTAATCTAGCTAGGACACTTGGCTTTCTCCGGGGAGAACAAGTGCAGCCTTGCACCCAGTGCCATACCCTGCCTGAACGCATCTGACACTTCAGCCCAGCACTGCACGAGGTAGAAGGAAGCAGGCCGAGAGGAGAGGCAGCCCCTGCCCATCGGCTGCCTGACCGCTGCACGTCAGGAGCGCAACTGGAGAGCTGAGCCACGGCTTAACTCAAAATTCCCATAAACTCCAAGTCAACGTAGCACAAAAAGAAAGTGGAGGGCTGAGAATCATTGAAATAGTTCAATATCTATATCAACACACAGCAGTGCTGCTCACTGCAGGGCTGGAAACATTGGGAAATTTGACAACATAAAGTTTTAGTAGAGAGATATGCAGGACACTTGGCAGTGTAGCACAGGATACAGCCCAACAAAATAGCCATGAGGGCGTTAGAGATGCTGAATAGACACAAATCCCTAGTCCAAGTACTAATACATTCCTTGACCGGGATTTCAGACAAACGGTTCAAGACTGGGTTGACCACTGTGTCACTCCTGAGTGGTAAGCCCACACTTCTCATTTACACATACCTTTTCCAAAGCTTTGGCTATTCGGGTACCAACTTGTTCTAATGACTGTGGTGAGTACTGGTCTTTGCCAAGATTCTGTAGCACCTGTGGAAGAGGGAGAGCAAGTGCTTAGATGCTGGAATCTGGTAAGAGACGTCCCTCACTTGTTGGTTGCTTTTTGCCCCCAGTCTTTCACAAATGTTGTAACCTGTTCCAAGCTGAACAGCACTGTCTATCTTGAGATAATACTATCTGCATGATCACACAGTGTTGTAACTCCATGGCACTGAATACTAAGAATGGTAGAAGTTTATGTATGCTTAGTTGCACTTTCACTAATTCATCCATCAAGAGCTATAAATACAAAGACACTAACAGTGTTTTAGGATTTCCCTCAGGCCAGATCGTAGATGGCTGAGAAAACATTCTGGTAAAATGCTGCTTTTGGTTTGCATTGTTCTTACAGTTTTATCAAGGCGTTCACTCACTGAAGGTCACTTCTGGAGACAGAATGAGCTAAATGCACCTTGCCATGGTGTGGTGATTTTGAGTGACAGCCTTCAACTCTGGCGTACCTCTTTCAGTTGACTTTCTCCCGTGTAATGCAAGCTGGCCCGACTAGAGACACCTTGCAGGTGGTCCAAAGTATGCATACTGGCTGGTAGGTTTGGGTTACAGAGGGGCTCCATGGCTGGTTCTTGCAGCTGCGTGGCAAAATCAATGTGTTCTGTAATGCTACAAAGATCATAAAACAGGTAAAATGAGTCAGGAGAAGAAAACAGAAGAGTCATTACAAAGTCCTCTAGTGAGTGTAAACTGCCCAAGATCTGGCAGAATCTCATGTGAGTAGCTCAAGAATCGAGAGAAACTGGACCCTCTGTCTGCACTTGCACTTTTCTTGGCAAGTCTACTGATGAAACACCACATACTGTCTTCAAACTTCTTTGAAATCCTGGTAGTTCTTTCTTACTTTAAATACTACTAAAATCTTCAGTTTATGCACACTGAAGGCCAGGTAATGTCTTGCTTTGTGTGAGTAACTTATTTAAGATTCACATACAAGATACTTACTCAATGTTTTTAGCAGAAACAGCAAGCCACGTGCTGGCTACAGTTGTAAGCTCTACCCTGCGGAGTTTCAGGCATTCATCAGGACTTGGCCAGCCAAGGCTACGATAGTCATGCCTTTTCCCTTCCAAAAGGAAAAATAAAATAAAACAAAATAAAAGAAAAAAAAATTGAAGAAGCTGTCTGGAAGCAGAAAGACATTCTACTTCAGTACAATGACGTATAAAACACTTTATACCAGTGGATACAATTCCAACGTTATAAAAGTCATGGTTCTGCAGCCAGATTTCTTTAAGAACATTCCTGAACCTAAACGGACTGAATGCAACTTGTGGGATGCAAAGACAGAACTGGATCCTACACAAGATGGATCAGGAGGTAGACTTTTAGAACCTGTTTTATTACACTTTTTCAATGGCTACACACGAAGAACAATCGCCACTCCTGTTTACAGGTAATGTCTCTACTTAAATGTCCTTAAAGAAAGTTCATAAGTGAGTCATCATTTATGTTCTACAGCTACAGTAAAAACTAATAAAACTTGATTGCTCCATCTTCTGACAATCCCAGGTGAAAAATACTGCTGTTTCTTTTCAATGAATATTGTTTAAGACAGACAGTGGCTTTTACTGCATTCTTACACTCACGATAGCAACATTTCTGAAACTATTAAGCAATTACACTTCAGCCATCCCATTTTTCAGAGAAGTTAACCGAAGCAGGGAAGGTTAAATAACTTGCTTCGTGTTAACAAATAGATCACTGGGAGAAACAAGAACCTGATCTTCACATTTGAACCAAAGCCTACTGAAATCTTTCCCTTACATTTGGTGGATACTGTACCAAGTCCCAGGAATCCAGCTTGTGCTAACTGTTAGGAAACATTTTCCTCTCATATCAGAAACATCCAAACTGTTTGGAACATAACAAAAATTCATTGTAGCCGTAAATTTGCACAGTGAGAAGCCAAGTTTAACAATGTGCCAGTCTATCACACCAGCTATGTAGGCAGTATTTCAGTATTTATTTCTAGTTACCTGAAATTTTGCCCATTTGGATGCAAATCCTATTTCCCACCCAAGGTAGAGTAAAATGCTTTGCCATAATTTTGCAAAATAATCATGAAGTCTGTAGTATCATGTCTTTTGTAAAGTATTCTGATTAAAGGAAAATTAACTCTGAGAAACACTGGGAAACTTCAGAGGGGACCACCACTGTGAACTGACTGTGAGTTTTTATTTGCATGAATGGTAAAAGACAGTGAGAGGTATGGAAACACTACACAGAGAGAGTTCAGTAGTCTGTGAGGCAGTCAAACACAGGACAGCTAGCATCATTTCCCTGTTCCACCAGGAACTCCCCAGGTGACCTCCAATATGTTATTTAAACTTCTGATGATTTAGTTCTTGTAAAGAGGATGTCAGTGGACCCTGCCTCCCAGGAGCGTTAGGAATATAACTACTTTACAATCGAGGGATGCTACGTAACAAAGACACAAAAGTAGCTTGGGGGGGAGAAGATACATCAAGGAAAGGACAGGTGTGTGCTCATAAATTATAGCCTCTTTTCATGTAATCCCTTCCCCCTATTTGAATGTTTAATTCAGTAACTTACATTTGTCAGTTGCTCAAAAAGGAGCTTGTTAAAGATTTAATGTAAAAGCCTCAAAAATGTGAAATCACTTTCTTGGCCATCAAATTGCCAAGGACTAAAACGTATTGGAGAACGCATCTTTGCTTACACATCAGCCCTGTGACAGAAAGATTTTTACCTCCAGTGAAATCAAGATAAGACAAAAAGTACGGAGGCTAATTGCTTCTGTCCTCTTCTTTGGTATCATTAGGTTCCAGCAGCTCTAAACTTCATCCCAAGCAATTATGTGCTGATGATTTCTATGCACCTGAACACACCAGTGGAGCCAGCCTACACCATAACAATAGACCACTCTCCAATTCCTGTTACTCAGCTAGCAAAAACTCCACCTCTCTCTCCAAACCACCTCATTTATGTTGGTGCAAAGCTCTTCTGGTAACTCCAGTCTTCTGGAAGACAGTCTCTAAGTTTTCGCTTATCACCAAACCAATTACAGCAGAATACTTGATTTTCTTTTTTTAAACTTTATTTTTATTAGACCAAATTTCCTGCCTTTTGTTTTCCAGTGGTGTGTCTTATGTTTAGTCAGTAATCAATTCAAGCTCTCATACTGCACTTGTCTCCGAAGCAGTGTCTCTCATCTGATTGAAACTGAATGGGCAGAGAAGTTATTTTAAGAAAAAGTTCATTAAACCCCGCTCTGTCTTGTACTACTTCTACTCACAATATCTATTTCTTTCATTCACCACTCTTACCACTCTTACCACCCCATCCCCCAGAAGTTCTGGGAATTAACTAGAAATTTTTCACTCAGCAGATACAGTTACGCTGCACTTCACAAAGAATGTGCTGATGGAAGAGATTTCTCATTTTCCCACTTGCTCATCTAGAGGGCACATTTCACTACGTAGTCTTTGTGACGCATATCTATGGTAATAAGCCAGAGCAATACAAAAGCTGCAAACGACTTGCTTTCTCTAGAAGCAGCAGGTTACCTATTGGTCCAGGAGAAGGAATCTTTGGTCCACTGATCTCCAGGGCAGTTTGGTAAAAGTTTTCATTTTCTCCATTAGTGCCTTCTTCCCCATTTCTCCCAACTGGTTCCTGGAGATCCAAGCTTTCAGCTTTTGGTTTCTTTAAACGTTTGACCTGAAAAGTGATCTACCAAAAGAACAGTGTTGGCATGGTCAACAGTAAGAAACACCATGAACATTATCAGCTCCAATACACTGCTTGTTTTAGCCCAAAGATCCAATTTCTAAGATGTTACAGCTGAGATCTTCCTCTCACTCTCCCTCCCTTCCCATCTCAACCCATCCTCTAAGCCTGATCACCTTCACTGCATCGCACCACGCAAACAAAGCACACAACTTTAATCTCCAACAGAAAAGAAAACCAAATTAACTGCCAGAGATTTGAAAGGTGTTTTTCATTATATATTTTGTTTGTGACATGATGACAACGGGTATTTCATTGCTTTCATGCTAACCAGAACTATTGGTTAGAAACTTTTGTCCTTTGTAACTGCGAGAAAGAAGTTTGAAGGCACCCAGCATTGTTCAACACTTAAACTCCTGGTGCTAATAATCAAGACTTATGACCATAGAACGATTTAGGTTGCAAAAGACCTTTAAGATCATTGTGTCCAACCATTAACCCAACACTCCCAAGTCCACCACTAAACCACGTCCCTAAGCACCACCTCTACACATCTTTTAAATCCCTCCAGGGCTGTTGACTCAACTCCTTCCCTGGGCAGCCTGTTCCAGTGCTTGATAATCCTTTCAGTGAAGAAATTTTTCCTAATATCCAATCTAAACCTCCCCTGGTGCAACTTGAGGCCATTTCCTCTTGTCCCATCACTCACTACTTGGGAGAAGAGACCGACCCCCACCTCAACACAACCTCCTTTCAGGTAGTTGTAGAGAGTGATGAGGTCTTCCCTCAGCCTCCTTTTCTCCAGACTAAATGATGCCAGTTTGAGTGATGTGGAGGCCTTTCCTTCAGAAGACAGATTGAAACCACTTGTTCATTTCACACAAGCCATGAACCAGCTCTTTTAGACCCACAGGGGAAGTTCCTATATATACGCATATTCCTGTGTTTAAACCCCCTGAACTGTCCTTATCTTTCCCTCCTCCACAACAGTAAGTTGGTACAAATCTCAAGTAAACTCATCCAAACTTACCCATTCAGCTTCATCATCATCACCACAGTCCCCAAAACAGGAGGTAGCCAGTCCATCCTGAGATCCCTTCTTTAGGACCCGGATTCCCTGCAAGTCCATCCGACGACCTTTTACCTCCAGTGCCCCTTCAAAAGCTTCCTGAGGCCAAGAGTTTTCAAACTCATCCACCAAAGCCAGCATCTCTTCAGACATCTGATCATCTTCTAACCCCTCCATTCCTTCTGAACCGTTGCTTTCTGCAGTGACTGTGTCTAAGAGGGAATATCATAAAAACTTCAAAAATTTTCTTCCTGCTGCTTCCACAAATTGTATAAAAAGAATCTTTTTTTTTCTGTGACTTGACTTTTCCACTTGCACAAACCAAGTATCACTGACTACTCACTGCACACTTCAAATGGAGAGGGGGACTGGAGAATGCAGACTTCCCCACCGCAAAGAAGCATCAGCTGTCGCTTCAAAAGTCAACACCTCTAGACCACTTTCATTAGTTTCCTTTCCAAACCATAATACTGTCTGCTTGAGGGAGTAAGCAGGTGGTGTCTCTTCTCTACATACGTGTCTTAAATACTGAATAAAGTGCTCTGTACCTTAACCACAGACACTGTTTCTTCCCTTCTGTCTAGCACAGCTGATACAGTATTCACTGAGGTACAACCAACATGTGTTTGTGGTCTTGCAAGAAACTACATCCTTTAGCTTGGAAAGCACCTAAACCTTAATTGAGTGTTTTGATTTAATGTATTTTGACATTAGACTTGGAGAAAAAGAACAGTGAACAGCATGAAAACAGTTTTAAGGGTTACTTGTCACTTTACAGAGGGTGGGAAAACATAGCTTCCTGGAGTGAGGAAGACAGCTCTTCTGAAAAATCTAGAAACCGATTAATTTGTGAGCACTGATTTTGCAAGGCTGACTTACTTTCCAGTCTCAAGAAGGATTGATCCCTTGCTGAACTATGAGTAAGGACTTCTGGATCTTCTGTGCCTCCCTCCTCAGAGAGTCCTTCTGCCACTGCTGTAACTGACTCATGGTGATCATCAAAGTATTTCTCCTTGTGATGACTGCCATCTGGATTTTTCTCATGACAGTGGCCTGAAAGACAGAAATTTACTGATATACCACGTACAACTGCTCCTGCTGGATACAGGTGCAGAAGCTGTACTGCGGAAGCTATGGTCTTCTAGTTTTCTATATATGATTTAACAGAATAATACTACAAGGCATGAAAGACTTCATTCAGTGCCTAAAAAGCTGATCTGCCTCTTGACCAGGCAGATAACCTAAAACAGTTATAGGAAACAATGTTGTTAGGTATACACTGCAAACTACTAATGAAAGAAAAATCAGGTATCTTTTGAGGGAAGGTTGCATAGTATGGAGAAAATTAGCGTGCTGGTAGCCACTCCAATGAGCATTCCCAAGACATATTTTTAGTGACACTACCATACGTGGGAGTTGTCTGCCACATGAACTTCACTCAGACACCATAATGCTCACTGTGCTTATGTGCAAGAGAAAAAGGGCCAAGGCAGACTGACAGGGGATTGCCAGGCTCTGGCTTTCTGTGCCAGCAACAGACAGTACGTAGGTAAGGCTAGCGCATTAAACAGACAGACGAAAGCTGCTGGTATTAATCTGTGCCAAAAAAATCAGAAGTTTATTGAGCTGAAAATTTAACATCTATAATTCCGTGGTCAGGCCACAGGCCCAGATTCCACCAAATACAAAGATGTAGGAATAACAGTGGAAAAATCCAAATGTAGAGCCCGTGATGAGCAGGTTTAAAAAATAAAGTGCAAACTTGCAACACTAGCCTTTGAGCATCCTTCAGTGAGACACGGTTAAGCCTTCAGAGAGTTTAAAGGGTAGCCACCTTCAACTTTGTAGAAATATTTGTGAACTCTAATACATTGTAGCTAAAGATCTCAGATTTTTAAATAATAATTACTTGCCAGTCTTCCAGGGCAAGAAGCATGCCGAGAGCTGCTCCTGGGGGCGACCCCGAGAGCCAGGCAGGCAGGAGCAGGATTGCCCACGCGTGCGAGAGGCCGGGAGCTGCCCCCAACCCCACCCTGCAGCTACGGGGCCGAGACACGGGCTGGGGCACCGGGCACCGCCGAGAAAAACGCATGGCCTGGACAAAACTGCTGCTCTCAGATCCCGCCTCCCTTTATTTCAGTCACTCGTGAGTGAAAACAGCTTACAGACACAAATGAATTAAGAAGCACGCAGCAAATCAAAGAAAGCTTGAATTAAATGCAAGATTCTCAAGTACGGCCCCCATTCTACCCTCATGAATGCAAACTGTATTGCTCCGTGCATATGGAAGGCATTTTTTTTTTTCAGCTGGCAGTGTGGCATACGAAGAATGTGAATAAAGTAGATCAGTGACTCCTTTCTTCTCCACGCAATGATCCCATGTTACAAAAGAATATTTTTAGGTCTCACTCTTTCATCAGGCCAGCAGGATGAAAGGATGGTTGGAACTCGTTACGTAAGGCTAACCTGTTCCACCACTTCTCAGCAAAATAAACCTATAGCTTTTTGGTGTATGCTCTCTACTTTTGCACCTGTGAACACTCTGGTGGCATTGTTGGAGGAGACACAAACCAGTAATTTTTTGTGTGTGTGACCAAAATCAAATATATTCATAAACCCTCTATGAAAACTATTTCTTGCCCTACCTTTTCTGCTGTATACAAAAGAAGTCAAACAATGTTGTTTTATGAGTAAATATATCAACCAGAAGCAGTTAACTTCATAAACTCTTCTAGTATCTGTCATACATTTATATTCTGCCTTTCTTACTCTGTCATTGACTCGTTCTTTAATCCCCTTCCCACC
Source organism: Tyto alba (assembly GCF_018691265.1). Classification (NCBI taxonomy): domain Eukaryota; kingdom Metazoa; phylum Chordata; class Aves; order Strigiformes; family Tytonidae; genus Tyto; species Tyto alba. The sequence continues at coordinate 3,811,469 of NW_024881280.1, read as the reverse complement.
TCCCCCATGCTGTCAGTAAAAAATTAATTGGTTTCATTAAAAAAATTATAAAATAATCACTTCAATACATGGAGATCCTCATGTTTAATTTCTGAGAAATGGTGTGCACAGAACCCTAAAGCTGAAACTAGTCCCCCTGCCTGACAGTAAACCAGCCTGATTTGGATGCAAGTCAGGTGCTTCTCAGCAATGTGATGACCACAGTTCCCTTTGCTGAAGGTCAACTCATCATTAGTATAAAGAAAAAAGCGAAGAGGCTGAAAAACGAACAACTATTCTTAATTGAAATAAAAATGCCAAAAAGAGGAAAAAAGCTGGCAATAGCAAGCAGAAGGAAAAAAAACCCATGATGGCACTTAAAATTCTACTTAAGACCAACTCTTGTTAATATTAATTTACAAACACTGACAGCTAAAAACAGACTAGATGAGAGTACTGGCTTTCTTGTGATCTGAGAGCTGCTATATATAGAAACCTGAGTGGCCTAATTTTTTCAAACTGCTGCTTTCAGTCGTCTGACGTAGCTGGAAAAAAACAACTGCTGGTTGAAAAACCAATGGAAGTTCAAGGTCTCTGATGAGTGCACCATGAAGCTGAGGGTACTGAGACACCACAAGCCAGGACTTTACAGCCTGCACCAGCTGGATGCCTGACGACCAGCAGGTGTGAGAGCAGCAAGGGAACAACCTACCCCCAAACCCCAGGCACATTCACTGGCCGTGGAACATTAGTTGTAGCACTGCAACACTTACAGCACCTTAGCTGTGTGAAGGACAAAAGTGACTGCCACCCTACAAGTGCTCAGCTGTGCCTTATTTATTAGCATTTCATGTATATTGTGGTTGTCTGAGTACGTGCACGTGAATTTTAGGTGTAAAGACTTGGCACTGTGATACTGCACTACAGAACTTGGAAGTCTACAACTGCTTCATAGTACTTGATCAATACAGCTTACTCCATCCTGAAAACTTACTAGAGAAGGATCATCTGCCTGTTCACTTACTTTCTGGGAGCAGCTGTTGTCACTTTTCCTACTGATTCTGCAGAGCTAAGAAAGCTCAGAGGAAATTGGATCAGAGTCAGTGCTACCTTGTGTATTATAGACCTGGTTACTACATTCCAGGCAGTGAAATAAAGACGCCATAGAGATGATGTAAAGGCCCAGACACTTACTTCATGTGATGGAAATAACACAAATAAATAGACTGTTTGTGCCAGCTTAATGTAGAAATATAAATTGGGAGGAAAAAAGAGAGAACAGTTCCTAAATTATAAAGTAAATCCATTGGACAGAGAAAGCAAATACAAAGTCTAAACTGAAGCATTGAGAGCTTGGAGATTAAAAGTAGAACATGGTATTATATATCAAAGGTGTCCACTTTTCATACTGTTCTAGTTTGTAATTTTTTGGGGCCAGTGTGAATGCACTTGTACAGCATTCACACAACACACATTTTAATTACAGAAAAGATCTGTTAATCATCCATCCCACCTAATATTAACCACCTTCTTGATTTTCAGGACCTCTTTCAAATGTCCATCGAAGCTGTGGTACCTACTGCAGTTGGTAGGGCTAAAAAACCCCAAACAAAAAGTCAGACTTAAGCTCTTTAGGAATTGGATACATCCAAACTCTTAAGTTGAAAGCCACTTAGTGTAAGGAGAGAAATGCCTAGAGTGTTGACATCTGTAGCAAGGAAGGAGAAACAGTAGGAAGGAGAAGTGATGCAGTAACTGCTGTTGAAGGTTTGCTCCACCTATAAAGGGATAACAAGTATTTCTTCTGAACCATACTTCGTATTGCCACGTTTCTCAGAAAAGTCACACTTGGAAACAATTATGAACTTCCCCTACTACATATAAACTTTTATGGTACTATCTGGGTTTTTTTTTGACAAACTTCTGCCAATTTAAATGACTCCAGACCCTCAGACTGAAATCCACTTAAAAGAAATGTGAGAAGTATGGAAAAAAGGAAAGATGAACAACACTCCCAGTGAATCATATAGTAGTGCTGCACTTTGAGGAAGGCCTTGAAAGTAATCAAACTTCACCATTAAAGAGGGCATTGATTGTTTTAAAAATCTAAATTAACTGCCACTGTAGCTGCTTGTGCCTTGTGGTACATCTGGCTGAGAGAATGAGGCCTCACGAAGTATTTTCACTGTTAATTCCTACATATCAACTAAAGATAGATGAAACAGCGTCATCAGCAGCACTGGAGATAAAAAGTAAAATTATCTCCAAGTGCCTTTGGTCAGTCCAGAGTTTTTACTAACTTTTTATTCTTTGTTTGTCAGTGCAGGGCTTGCAAAATATGGTGTTCCTAACTCCACCATCTATGTTCCAACTTACTAAGTTCAAGAAAATTATGGGCTCCTAACTTCTTATGATGAGACAAATTAATTTCCTTATATTTTTGGTACATAGTTAGAAATTACGATGGCAGAATAATGCTTCAAAACTAAAAGTCAAGTCATTTAAAGTTCAGATACCGATTTTGTTCCTCCTGCTTGAAATAAGCAAAGCTGGATTATCTCTTGAAGGAATGATTACAAGAGTCAAGTGACTATTGCTGCAGTCAGTGACTTGCATTAGGTTATGCAAAATGCAAGTTACCTGGAGATAAGTGTCACTTAAATGGTGCCACTTTACGGTTAAACAATGCAAAGAGAGAACTCTACTTAACACAGGTATAAGTCAGCCTAATACCTGGGTTGTCACAGTACAAAACAAACTGAAACCAAGACGCTAACAGGAGTTATTAACTCCATACTTGTTTTTTGATACACGCTCAAAACTAGTATTCCCCATGGTGAAATTCAGTAAAGGTAGTTCTCTTTTTTTATAGCAGGAATGACATATCACCGAGCTTAATGGAACCCGTTTTAATCCCTGCGTGCAGATGAATAGTCTCATCTACAGACATTTCAGGAGCAGTGCATCAATAAGCAGTCTTCTTTTTACTTTTGCTAGTCACTGCTTACACAGATGCAAGGAGACACGAGTCAGAGGGGGTGGTATATTACCATTTTACACATGAAAATGCGAAGCAATTAATGCTGCTCTTAGGTCATGTGAAGATTTTAGGGGCGCTCACTGCTTGGTTGACACTTCATATTTAGAATTAGGCTAAAACATATCAAGTATAGAAATTAAACTCAAAACCAGCATATTGTCACCCATCACTTTTATAGAACAAGTTTCGTTCAGTGCCTCATGTCACAGGCAATGTAATTTACCATGGTTTACAAAAATAAACTGGAATTAATGAACTCACCTACCAGAACTCTTTTTTTTTTTGCATCTAAAACTACTGCCATCTCAGCCATCAAGATCTGGGCCAAGCTAGAACCTGAAGAACTGTCTTACTTTCTGCACCATGGTGATTTCACCACAACCTGACATTAACAAGCCAGGGCAGCATTATGGGGAAGTGCTGTTTGAGAGACCATCCTTCAGACAACATATAAGACAAGCACTTTGACTTTCACGGCAATGTTAACATGAGTGATTAACACACTGCATACCCAAATTAGCTTGATGTTTCAAGGTGAACATGACAATTTCCTAAAGATCTTGCAAGCCACTAACAGCAACTATGTTATTCCAATCACATATGAACAGGTATTTGACTGCAAAACATTTGTTAAGGGCAAAAATAGCCATGCCAGTTATTTTGAGATGAGTTTTAAAAGCAACAGGATGAGCAGTAACTAGAGAAGAGACTTATCTTTATCAACTATTGCTGCTCTGCTCACCTTAATTATAAATTATCATAGTTCTATTAAGATTTTGGTCTAAAATTCATGCATTCCTTTTCTTACGGTTTTCCTGAAAAAAAAAAAACAACCAAACATTTGCACTTCAAACTGAATCCCATGATTGAGCTCTGAAAGCAGAAACTGCAAACCACTTATGACAGAATAGGATTGTCATCAGAAACATTACAGAAAGGTCACAAGCCATAACTGCTGAACTGCAAGGCAGCACTGTGCTCCAGAAGCAATACCAAAGAAAATGTGGCACTTTCCACACACACAAGCATAAAAAGACACATAACCAAAGAGTTCTCTGTTTATTTTTAGTGAAAAATAATCAACAAAGTGACAAATGAAGCAGGGAAGTAAAGGGAGAAGTTCTTAATGACAGTTGCCTGGCTGTGCAATACTGACCTGTGAATGTTTGAACGGTCTATATTTAACTGAAGAGAAATACACAAGCCCTACTACATATTCACTGTGCGCTCTAAGACCCAGGAAAGATACAGATGTACAACCTACATGCAGAGAAGCATCATTGGAAGCCCCGCCGCAGGCTGGAAAAGCCAAGCAGGCTACCCAGTGGTCGGTCCCGCTCTCCTGGAACTCAGGAGTATCACTGCTAGTTTCAACAAGGCACGACCACGCTCCGTAACTTACTGTCACACAAGTGCACCTCCAGTACCTCTTACAGGTGTAACGAACTGGACAAATCACTAAAAACAATTTATCTGCTACCCACATATCAACACAGCTACTATTATGGAATAACGAAGGACAGACTGAAGTAAATTCCCTCTCTGGTCAAGTATTTCAAGTTAAGCATCAGTATGGGTCCTGGCAGAGAATGATGAGTGTAGTGCCCAAAATTCAGACTAAGCTTTTGGTGTGTTTTCTCCCCACAAAGAAACACTTGTTCATTTTTAGCTTTTTTCCTTTAATATAACCCCCCCTTGGCAAAACTGTAAGTTACAGGACAAAAATAAACATTTTCAAAGGATAGGACATACTGCTAACTGAAAAATATAAGCTAACTATAGACAAAGAATCATGAAAAGCAATAGGAATTATTGTAAAAGTTGATTTTCATAAATGCCTACCTCTTCTCTAAATTTCCCCCTTAGATGAGCAGTCAGTGGCCCTTCTTCAAAGACGAAGAGAGGCATGCTCAAAATCGAGTAGTCAGAAGACTGTGCTACATAACAAGCTTTGGTTTGATGCACAGTAAACAACAGGAGGATTATTTATGTGGCCAAAATTCAGACTCAAGCACATAAAAGTTCTTTCTTTTTTATTATTTATTCCAACAACAGGTTTTCACTTAAGAGGATTATATAGTAAAACAACTGTTCTCATTTGTAAGGAAATAGTTTTAAAATCTTATGTGTAGCCAAAAGATGCCTCTAAACTGGCTTAGCTATACATTTAAAGATTCTGTATTTGTCTTGTCACAACAGTTCTGATTAAACCTTTCAAAACAAACACATGCCAACAACATTTGCCAGCAATAAGAAGCAGATTTTTTGTTCGTATTAAGTGAGAGAAATACCTCACCATTGCGTAACAGACCAGTCCCTGATAAACAGACAGACAAATTCTCCTTATGAAATATAAAAAAGTGATAAATAAAATATGGAAAAAAAAATTAAAGAAGACAACAAACCTATTTAACTTAGAACACAATGCAGTGTAATAAGGGATGTGCATGCAAAACATCCTGAAGAATTCAGTAGGCTACTTTATAACAGAGTAGAAAATGTCAACCCTCCCTGCCAACACCTCTTCCATAACTAAAAACAGGGAGGAGAAAATCAAAGAGGTTGACTACCTAAAGCCTTCACTCTCCTCCTTCCTCACCACTCACTAAATAGGAGCTTGGTTTTTTAATGATGCACATCTAGAAGCAATAACTTCCTCTGTGATGCCTGGGAATAGGGCCCTAAACATAGAAACATCTAAACATCTCCATTTAAACTCTACAACCCTGACAGTGGATAAAAGAGACTAGGAAATATCTCTTTTGGGGGACTTTGGTCCTACATACAGAGTAGGAAGGTAAGTAGCACTCCAGCCTGTGCCTCAAGAATAGCTTGACTTCTTTTGTTTGTTCTTGGGAAAAAGGGAAAGAAAGCAAGAGAAACAAGCACATGAAAGATCTGAAGATAAAGGCTTATCCTCAGTGACTTCTCCTCTGTGTCAGATTTATTTTTTTTACTGTCAGGTAAGGACAGTTACTTATTAATTCTTTAACACTCACCTAGAGTAGATCATAGTATAATTTATGCTATGAATACCAAAATGACCAATATATAGTTCCTTGCACACAATACACTTCTGAAATCTGTTTCTGATTAAGACATGGACATTCTTAATTTAAGGATCACTAGCATAAGCAAAGGCAACAGTGGCCTGCATTTGTTTTGCCCTCTTTCTAATCTTTCCTCCATCATAAGCCACATGCCTATTCCTATGCTAAGCATTAAATATTTTGTTAGATCCTGTAAGATTCTATGGTACCTATGAACTCAAGTTTAAAAGAGACTTTACAAGAGTAACCCACTCGTGAGAAATGCTGTCATGTAGTTGAACTCTACAACAGATAACTAACCCCATCACGAGTTACTGTTAGCCTTCCACTTCTCTCAACACACAGGGTAGGCACAATAAAGCCAAGTAATGGCCTTACGTGCCTGTCTTTTGAATACCACTCTGTCTGTAAGGTTTGCACCGTATATGGGGATTTAAACAGTATTCCACATGGATCTGATTTAATATTTTTTATTTTAGGAAAATGTTTTTGTTAGGCTGTATTTATGTTTGTCTGTGTACCTCTACACTAGGCTACAGAGCTCAACAAAAGCAGATTAATAGTCAGACTTGATCCATGACAATTTATAGATTTGTTTGGGATAGATATCCATGCAATCTTCCTCCTAACTGGAGATCAAAGCAGAGACACTGACACACTCAAAAAAGAAAAACAGTGTGTTAACTGGTCAGGTTGGTATGCCCCCTATTAATCTAAGACAGCTTTTAAGTGCTTAGCAGTTGGTCTCACAGGCCCCATTTTATAAAATCCATGACGAAGCAGAGTTGTTGCTGTAAGTAAGATAAGAAAATTAATCCTGGTTTTGAGGGAGTCATGCAAGAATCGGATTAGCCTTTTCTTAAGTCCAGGTAAGGAATACCCGTAGAAGGTTAAGTTTGACAAGCATCCTACCAACCACCCTAGTTTAAGATTCAACAGGAAAATACTCTCCTGACACTGCCAGAATAGTACAAAGCTACAGAACAGTGCCTGCAGAAAGACTAGAAATTTTTGCAAGAATGTTTCTTCTCCCCAAAACTGCTGCATTCAGGAAGCATCAATCTCTTCCTCTTGGGAAACTTTGAATTGTCCTAGTTTCAGTCACTAGCAGCCAGAACAGATGATAGATTTAGAGCTTTGAGGACAGTCAGAGCACAACGCAAACTCACATGAACCAGGCAACCAACCCTAAAAGGAAAAACCAAATCAATAAAGTAGACAGATCAGGGGTAGTTAAGTGCCTGGCACTCCACAGCTCAGAACGCAGTGCTCATTTTAATCTGAACACATGGCATTGCATGCTGCTTTGAGACAATCTCAACATGACTCATTACAGGCTGAGGCTACAGATCACCACTTCCCATGTTCTCAGATTTAAGACAAGTGAATACAGCCTTCAAGGTCTTCCCAAGTTGTTAATGACACTAAACTATGCATTGTCAGTTCAACCACACATGGGGACCCCATGTTTTAACCAACTCACTAATTCAGTCTGTATAGCTTTACTATGAAGTTGTTTGTATTACTGTTCCTCCTAAAAAGGCTGTTGAGCATATGTAGTTGTTGGGCCTTTTTAAAAAGGTCCAGCTCTAGGCAGTGCGCACTCCTCAGGTTCAGCAGAACTTTTAGCAGCTACGTGCAAGAAACCATCACTGGCAAAAGCAGCCTCCTGGAAGAGATGAAGACAGACAGTAGCAAACATGCCTTGCTTTCTCTACATTCCTATCAGAAAAAAAACCACCAAAAACATTGAAGAGAAATGTTAATGTTTGATAACTGAAGGTACCAGGTTTTGAAAAATTTATTTGAGAAGAAAACCTTTTCCCTTCCACTCTAACCCCCGATGATCCTCCTCCTACTACATAAGCATGTAGTTATACTCAAGTAACTGAAGGATCCACATAACATATCACGAAGAATCATTTGCACTATAAAGGCAGATAAAAATGGGAAATGTCATATTATATTTAGTTTAATACTGTACTGCTTTTCCTTCATATATTAATAGTTTTGCATCAGTAAACTCTCACTGAACTCTCCTACAATTTTAAATTCCCGTCCACCGTGCTAACCCCATTTCCTCGATTACTCCTGAAGGCCATGACTTTCCTCTCCCTCCTCTGCTAGCCTGTGGCCTTCTGATCCTGGGAAAAGACAGAAGGAATACAGAACACTAAATATTGCAGGTGTACCATTCTTAACAGAACATGACGCAAAGTGAGGCTGATGACTGTTGGGAGAAGTTGTCAGGTAGACTGTCATGATGTAAATAAGCAGAGTAAGTACATAAGCTAGCAAGACAGACTTTGGATGATGTAAAGAAATGCACTTAATGTCAGCATAAAAAGAAGCTGCAGACCAAATCCACCCATTAGCATGTTTAACAAATGTGAAAAAAAAGGAAAGACGGGTTTCAAGGTGAGCTTGGCACGGCACTGTCAGGGTCAGGTCCTTCACTTTCAACTTCCTCCAGCCACTCAAGAGGTGCTAGACAAAGACTTTTCAGGGAAAGATCTGCTTTATACAGCACACACCAAATCAAATAGCAAAAAGTATCCAAAAGCCTGCATCTGGCCAACTATCTTCCAGATCACAGCACTACAATTCTAGGAATGTCATGATTACTGCAGCAAAGGTGGATGGTAGGGACTGCTTCTTCACCTTGCTTGGCTAGTGGTGCAGAAATGGTAGCGCAAACCAGAAAGAATAATTGGGTCACATTATTCCCACAGAGTACATTCTCACGTAAGATTTTTCTAGGATCTCCCAGACAGAGGCATAACTGACATTTCCTGACACCCCCACCCCTGAGGGATGTCTGCCTCCAACAGAACAAAAAGCAGTCCTCATTCTCCGTATCTCCCACCTGCCTGCAATTCAGTAAGATGTTTCCATTCTACACAAGTACAATTTAACCTCCCCTTACTCCTTTAGCACTGCAGAGCCCAAACACGGTGACCTGGATTCCACCCGTGTGGCATCAATGGATCTTTCAGATGGACTGACACTGTATGATCTCCCTTGTCAGAAATGCTTAAGGGAAAAGCAAACCAGCTTGATTTTCAGATCCCAGCTGGAACCTGCAGGGTGAACAACAGGCATGCGGGTGCACGCATGTGTGTGTTGGGGGTCAAAATAAACAACTGAGTATTTAACTTCAAAAGGTAACACTGATTTTAGAACTGCTCCTGTTTAAGACAGAACCCGCTTTCTCTATGCTGCTCTTAAACAACAGTGCAAGCATTTGGCACAATGTGTTTCTGAGAGCTCTGACAAGCTGTTTGTGTGCTTCATAGAATTCTGCTTGTTTAAAAACCCTATTGGGCTTGACTATTCCGTTTATACAGATGAACTTTCACATAAGGCAATGGAGAAAGACTAGAAGCAACAGAGAGATGAATGGTCACAGATCCAGCCCCTTTCATTAATATAGTCAGATAAATAAGAGTACTGATATTTATGGTAGTCTAAATAAGACTCAGGAGCACTCAAGAATTCTGCCTTTACATGATACAGAAGTCAAAGAAAGAAAAAGCTGAATTTTAGACATATTGTAGTGTTCCATTCAGAATCCCATACAATTGGTACAGATTCTGGCCTTTTGCTTCTACTAAAACAAGATTAAATTCCGAGCTAAGCTCAACGCCCTTTGCCCCAAGAGTAAACATCCCCTTTTCCACCTATTAACATTGTAAGTGATGAGCATTCCTTGGAGGAACAAGATAAAGCAACTTGAGAAAGAGGAAACTAAAATGTTACTATGATAAAAATGTCTAAAAGGACCTCATGCTACAGCAAATGGCAACAAAATTCAGCAGTCCTTTGCTGGGACTATCAAGTCAGTCACAGCTTGTAGGGGACCACTGAGTAAGTGAAAGGTGCATTTGAAAATTTAAAATACTTTCAAAAAAATACTTCACATCTCTATGTTTTAACACACAATTGTAAAGAAAATGTATGTGATGTTTTTGCTTAGCACTTGTGCATCTGAAATCACTACAGAGAACTCAAAGTGATTGCAGCTGTCAAGTTAGAGTCAGAGGCTTATACAGTGATGTTGATTTGAGCAAGTTATTTAATCTGTCCATAAGCTTACTATTAGGGTTTCAAGCAGAGATTCTCCTTCAGGTCAACCTCTCCTCTTCAGGTCAGTTTGCTTAAAGGTCTAAGCTTATTAACTTTGTAAGAACTTAAGTGCTGGGCACAAAGGAAAACCCATACACTTAGAAGATCAAATACCTTTTCCCCACATTTTATTTTAAGAAAAAGTAGATGAAATAAAATGAGACTTTTGATTTCATGTGGTACAGGGTATTTGTACCACAAGAGGGCACTAAAACCATACTTAAAGGAGATCATTCAGCTATTCCTGTATACATTACAGAACTAAGTCATAAAGTAAGGAAGTATGCATTGCTTTCACACACACTCGCTGCATAAAAGCATTCAGATATCTCGATGGTGTGCACACAGATTTATGGTGTGCTCACACTGCCTCTACTTCCAACAGAGCAGCACAAAGCTTTTTGTAAAAGCACTATCCTGCCAAGTAATAAAAGACAGTGAGACTAAAGAAACTTGAAGCTTGAAACAAGTTGTGCATCACGTTTGAATATCATCAGCCTATTAATAAAGTTTAAGATTGTGAATTTTGGTCTTGTCTAAAAGAATGTGAAGTGCATAAGCTCATAAGGAGCTGGAACTGTCAGTCAGGGGTACATGCTTACAGTCAGATAAAAATATTTTGAGTACAAATGACTTCTGCTTGTCCAAGCAGCAATTCTGTTCACAGATGTAAGGAAAAGTCCTATGCAACATCAATTAACAAATCAGCTTGTTTCAATGGCCAGCTGACCACCACACTAAAAATATGCTTCGAGTATACTACAACCTTTTTAATAAGGCTTGAAAACATCTGAATGTTCACATCAGCCAATGAAGTGCCACAGCAACAATCCCCCGGGCATTAACTGGATATTCCTCTACAGACCTTATCACATGATCAAAGCTACTTGCAATTTTTAAGCCATAAAGGTGTGCAAAGCAAATCCTGGCAATGCACCATTTTAATATCAGACAAAAGTAACACTGGCTTTCTCTACTAGCTTACTGAGCAGCACAAAGCCATAGTACTTCTACAGCTCAGAGTTGACCACGTTTTTCACGTTAAGTTTTTTATACTTGTTATGCAAGTCTCTTGGTCCTGTTATTTGTGTCAGATATGGCTGCTTAGGTATCTGTCAAGCATCATAAAGTTTCTGCTACTTCACAGGCTTCAGGGACTGACTTGCCAGTAACAAGGCAGTCAATCGTGTGGTAGCAACACCCTTAGCACTGCCAAGTCACCTCTAGAAGGACCACCACAGGATAATCCCATAACAATGAAGTCTTCCGACCATTTTCTCAGTTATTTGGGAATCAGGCAGTATGTGGGCTGTTGGTCCAAGTAATGGAGGCATGTGTTGCACCGCAGCACTGCTGCTGTACAGTACCCAAATTAGTTGCAACTAACTGAACTGCAGTTGCCTAAAATACATGTCATAGGTGATATAGCTGTACTAAATTTTGGACACTTCACATATCTCCTCCATAAGGAAAAAACCCACCAAAAACCTTTGCAGATTTAGAAATCCTTTTACAACAGAAACAAGAGTTTATATACACTTCAACATAGGAGGCAGAGTTTAAATAAAAAAGTGTTGGGACTGAGGTTTGTAATTACTCTTCTCACATGTGTGAAGTGACTTGGGTTTGAAATCTAAATTTCTGTCTAGATCAGAGATAAATTAGAAACAAAAAGTACCAGGCAGCAGTACAGACAGGAGCATATAAGCAAGCATCTGACAAGTCAGCATCAGTGTACCCCAGTTACAAAGCCCTGTGCTAAGAGTGAATGTCCCAGCATGCTTGAGAAAATTCCTATTTCACCTACTTGCAACATACACCAGGCACATACTGTAATCAAAAATCAGACTATAAATTCAGATTTTTGATCCCATATTCCATCCCATGCTAGCATATAACTCCCACTGACCATTTGCTGGATTCTGCCGACGGCTCACGGCAGGAAAGCAAGGAACTCTGCATCTCGCTTGTTAGTTCAGTTCTTGTGAACAGAGGCTTTTGACAGGCGAAGCAAACCCACAGCTATTACATGGGCCTACAACCCAAAGCACAGGCAGCCCTACTGCTGTTACTTTCAGAAACACTGAATGAATGCTTATCAAAACAAGATATTAAACCAGAGACATTTGACATTCCAATTTCTTGGTAAAGATTTTTGGCATAATCTAACCATGTAAAAGGATAGGAAGTTATGACATGCCATCAAGTGCATAATAAGAGGAGGACAAGCTGAATTCAGTATCAGGTGTCCCCAGGCAGCAACACGTGATCTGAAAGGCTGTGAAAATCTCCTGACAATGCTGGGATTGTCAAGCATACACTTGATCTGTGTATTTACAAATGTGCTGCATTAGCTCTATACCTAAAGACCCATTCAGAAAGGTGTGTGAAAGTAGTGTTCAGTCTGCATCTTGTCAACAAAACATGCCTTCCAGTCTTCTCATGGAGCCAAACAAGAGCAGATTATGTGGCTTTATGAATTCTTAAGTCTATGTGATATTAATATTTTAACAAATGCTGTAAGTGCAACAGGTAATGTTAAATATTAGCATCTAAATACTGTTTGCATTCTTTAGGTTCTATGTAGTGGTTGAATAATTGTATATACTATTGCATTACGTATGTCAAAATCCAAACTTACAATCTCTTTTCGATTATTTTCCTTGGACTGAAGGATGAACAGAAGACTCCCAAAATTTCAGGATACTTGTAAGTGCAAAGTGTGATTTCTGGGTATGCATTCTTGAAATAATTCTGGTTTTGGAGATTTAGCCTCACTTTCATACAGCCTGTCAAGGTTCCTCTCGAGTCAGTTGAAGTCTACATTGGGGGAGAAAAATATTTCCCCAAACTTAAGATAGGCAAATCTACCTTTCCATTTTTGAATTCTGAGTTTTGACTTAAACCACAAATGATCATCAAGGTTGAATTAACCAGTATGTTTATTTTATGCTCTGCACAAGAATGTACAAAGAACATTTACACTATTTGTCAGGTTCATAGTTTCAGGTTTCTTGCACTCAGACAAAAGATGACCTAAAGGATATTAGAAATGAAAAAGAAAGAAATATTAAGACAGGAAGAGTCCTAGAAAAAGGCAAAAATATAGAGTAAAACACTTAAATACTGCAATACTGAAATTTAATGAGCAAATTAACATGCTAAGGCATATTCATGTCTCTGTTGATTTAGCAGCTTCACAGATTCCTTAACAAACAAAACCAACCCCAATGTACCAGATGAATATTCACACTCACTTTGTTAACCTGTGGCTAAGCTAGCAAAAAGGGAAAGATAACACTTTTCTTCTAAGCACTTTTAGTATGGGTTTCTCCTCACATTCAAGAAACACAACTTCCTAAACAGCATATGTAGTAATAGCTGACCTCAAAATGAACATCCTGGATCAGGAATCAGTGCAAACAGCAGCCAAGAATAAACCAGATTAGAGGAGTATTTTAAATATTACCACAAGTTTAAGGAAGAAAAGCACACAAAAGAAAAGAAAGTTGTAAAAGATCACTTTGGGGTTCAAAAATACACCATTGCTCGTTACCATCTCAGTTCTGTGAATATAATTTTAAATTACTTTCTGCTTAACTTCAAAACAGAGTGGCTATCATTGAGGTTTGGTTGAAACGATTTTAACCTTGTGAGTTACAGCCATTGTTAAAGATCTTAACAAAAAGCAAACAAACATTGAATTTTTTTTTCCAGAACAGTGAAAGTGTCTCCTGCAATGAAATGTATAAGTTCCACTACTGCTTACAGTATCTGTCAGGATTTTTAAAAGAAGGGCAACCTGATGTTAAGAGATTCAATGAAAAGTATTAGGTGTAAGAGCTGATGTTATAGAAGTCAGTAAGAAACCCATCAGCTGGGCCATAATACCACTTACTGCACTACATTTAGCCAAAGAGCATTAATTTCTCTGCACAATTGATGTGCTGTCAAGTCAGAGCAAAAATGCATAAAGCTATAAAAGATAGTACTATTCTAATGGCATAGTCCTGGAATTTCATCTACAATGGCACAATTCATTTTATACCAGGAGATATGATGGCCTCTGGCCTATGTTTAGACAGCATAATTCCAGATGGTAAATCAGAGGAGGTTTCTCTATGTCTTTCCACTGGAGGGGGCATTTAAAAAACCCGTAATTCAGAGGAAGTCCTAGCAATACTAAAAATCAAAAACATTACTCTCATGTGAGGTTTTCATTTAAAAACAAAGGAAAGATTAGATGAAAAGATACCTTAGTAAAAATTTGAGAGAGAAGGGATTGCAAAATATATTCATACATGCTCTTCAAGATTGCTCACGAGCAGCATATTAGCCATATGCAAGTACAGACAAAATACCTGAAATATTCAGCGGGATTCACTGAAATGAAAGAAATCATCTCCAAAAACTATTATTGGAGTTTTTTAATACAAGTAGCCACTCAGGACAATAAAACATTCTACCCCAATTATTTTAAAATATTTTCTGGGGAGAGATTGGGTTCAAAGTCATTCTTCTTACAGATTTTTGGAGCGTTAAGAGCATTGGCCACAGACACCACAGAATCAAAGTAATGTTGACACAATATAGTCTATTCTGTAGAGACTGAACACTAGAAAATGATATCCAAAGTACTGAACACACTGAAAGGATATGAATTAAAACTAAACTGCTCTTCGACAAGTTCTTCGGCTTTAAGAAAACATAACCATCTGACTGTAAAATTCAAAGAGATGTGCAAAGGGGCTGTTGAGTAGCCTAGCAGTAGTAGCTGTGCACTTCCATAAATACTAAATGCAGCATTCCTCATATACCAGTAAGGGACATTGGTGAGGCTGTTCAGGTATGACTGACACACTCGGAAGTAATCTGCACTCAGTGGCAGCCCTCTAGATATTTAAGAAGTCATCCTCAAGCAATTCTTAATGGACTGCAACTTTTCCATTAAAAGCAGTGCCTCAACCTTGGTCCTTATAGGGATAAAGCGCTATAAAGCAAAAGGGAGGATCCTTGGGAAAAAAAAAGGTAGAGTGATCATGAATTTCAGGTGTAACACCCAAGGCAAATAGATAGTATTTCACTTGTAGTCCATCTTTCAGCAGTTGCTTACCACTGCACACAGAAGAGCTGATGTTGTACAGGAAAGGGTAAAACTGCAAACAGCGGATCATCTTCAGGCTGCTTTCACACTCCAAGCACTTGGTCGTCAAATCTAGTGCATGTCTGAAGGCCTGCAGGGCTCCACTAATGTTGTTCAGAGCCAGGTACGCATTTCCTAGGCTCAAAAAAGTCAGGGGCTGCAAAGAGAAAAGGAACATACCCCAGCATAAGTATGTTCACTGTTTAAAACTGAAGACAACTAGGAAAAAACCCTGTCAATCCACACCCTCCCAAATTTGGCTGGAAACAATTTAGAATATTTCTTAAATAGGGACTGCCTATTCTTGGAACGGAGAACTAACAGCTTGATGCATTGGTGCTAAACAAAAGCTGTTTTGACATAAAGTTGTGTTCAGGATTCCATCTTCCTACGATGAAAAACAGCTGTTAAAGACACACAAGCTGAAATGAAGCATTAAATACTTACTTTTAACCCACCATAAACATAATGCTTACTGCACAGAGTAGCAAAGAACTAAACTGCAATGCCTGAAGACATTTTAGCATGATTAAAAGTCAGTAAAAAGCCAGTAAAAAGTCAGTAAAAATATTACTAGTGTTCTAGCAGGAGAGATGCATTTAACTTGTCAAGAGTGTTCAGGATTTACTCAAGCAGAACTAGGTTACTGAAAACACCAATGTAAGACTAGCTTAGGAGGATACATTTATGTTTACTTTAAATTCTTTATAAAAATTAGTATTTTTGTCTACTGCTTGTGGCTAATCTCCCTAAAATATGTACTTTTTTGGAAGTAAAATTATAAACCCCCTTTTCACTCAGTAGAATTTAATTAGCATTTTAATATAGGCCCATAGTAGAGCATTACATTTCATTTGTTGACTGAAAAGTCTCTCACTTACACAAAGTAATTTGCTGCAATTAACAGTATAATGCTAGAATAATTACTATAATATTACAACTTAGCAGTCATTTTTTCCACTGAAATTTCACATTCATTATCTGAAAATCTGGAGACTGATCAGTAGTTTAAGATTTTTTAAACTCATCTCAGCTTGGATTATTAGACATCATTCAGAAAAAGGTACAAGCTGAGCAAGAGGATTTTTAAAAAAAAAAAAAAAAAAGCTTTTGCTAATATAGCACATCCTTCACTCCCTGTAGCTGTAATGCATTTTAATTTCTATTTACTTTCCATTATATTCCAGGAAATACTATTCAAGTACAAATTATCCTGCCAGATTTTTTGATACAATAGGTATTACGGGACTGAGAAGGCCTGAAAAAAAAACAAAAAACCCAGGAGCAGGCATTACTGTAATGAGGTAGGACTTGCCAATATTTCTGAAGAAAAGCCCTACTCACACAGCGTGGTGCTAAGGACCTCCTCCCCTCCAAGGCTGTGCGTTCGAGTGCTCTTCTCAAGGTCCATCATTCAAGCACAGCTCTTTCTGTAGTTCCCTTCCTAACTCTTACCTGCCACCCAAATGGGCTGTGCTCCTTTCCAACAATTGCAAAATTGGTCCTCAATGCTATAGTGTAAAAGCTTATTCTGGTTTTAGCTTTTTTGTGCGCTAGATGACTGGTGGCCCAGCTGGTTTAAGCTCTCTGTTTATCTAACTACAGAAGTAGAAGCACAGGAAAAAGTCACTTGAACTTCTTACTGAAGCATCTCAAACATAAGACTAAAATTACTGGCTAGAGAAAAGCTGTGCTGCGCCCGCCCCTTCCTTTTCACAATTGTTCTGGCCAGTCCAGTAGTTTAAACAGTTTACACAGAGACCTTCTACATGATGTAGGTGACAACCAACAAAATGTTTATAATGTTACCATTCAGAAATACAAAACCCTGTTTTGAATCTATTGTTGGAAGTAAAGTTGTGAACAACTAGAACACAGCTCTTCCCCGAAGTATATAGATGAAATCCAGGGACAAATAAAACAGTACAGATAAAAAGTCAAGTGGCACAGGAAGATGTCTATACAGCCAAAGATCTTGGTGACATAAGTACCACTTTAAGGGTTTTAAAAATCAAGACACAGTGCTGACAACATTATTTTGGATTAAAATGTTGCCAAACCACCAAGACTAGATTCCTTGGAGCCACTGCTGATCATACACGTTTTGGAAGGCAAAAAGTCTGTCATCTGTCTTAGAACTTCTGCTCTAGATGTTTATAGTCTCAGCAAGAATTTAAATGACAATTAACATCTATTGCAAATCACAAGCTGGAAGTTGAACTGCATGCATGGCTAAGTAAGCACAAGTAACGCATATTTAGAAAATAGTGAAGGAAAAGACATTCACCACTAAACAAAAAACATCATCTTACCTCAGAGGCATTGATGGCCAAAGCCTTCAGCAGGAGCCTGCTAGCATCCAAATGAAGACCATAATGAATCAAGAGGTTAGCGAGATTGACCAGAGGGATGTCCTGATACTCACGTGGAGCCAAATTAAATGCTTTTTGCAAACAGGTGATAGCAAAGGTGCTATTTCCAACTGCACGCCAGTACAATCCAGCTTCATTAAGCACAAGCCACAGAGGATCTTCTGGCTATAGGAGAGTCAGGGAAAAGGATGAAAACACCCACAGAGAAGTGCCTCACAGAGACAGAACTGACCGCTCTTTGGTAAAAAAAAAAAAGACAACTCACCCTGGCATACCACCTTATTAACTAGATACAAATTACACTGCGCTGCGGCCGCTAGCAGATTAGTCAATCTGCTCTACTCCACTCAAACTGATGCGCTTTACAGTCTGAAGTGTAATTTAGTTGCAGCTGTTGCTCACATTCTACTTATATGAATGCCTTATATCGTGACCACAAGATCCCTTAAAATATACAAGTGATAATGGTTAAGTCACTTTGGGAAGCAACATTTATGAGCCGCTTCAGAGTCTCAAAATTACATTAACACCAACCTATGTAGAAATGTCACAATTTGAAGGTCAGGCAGCTTTTAAATTGGAGTTTGATGTCCTTCCAGCTCCTATAGCCAACATCAAGATTTTCAGACAATTTAAGGTTTCAGAGTTGTTTTTTCTTAGATTTAGTTATCTATTTGTCTTAAGAAAGTTGACAGGTGACATGCATTAGATACTATTTAAAGATTATAAAATAGCAAGCAACAAGTGAGGGCAGGTGGAAGAATGGATGAAATCTCAAATATACCTGCAGGTTCCCTCCTCATTTTTCACTTATAACAGAAGAAATAGACACTCATCCCAGAGGAGAAATAGCAAAACTTTAAACATTCACGTTCAGATTGAGCAGTCTGAAATGGTTTAGAAACACTTACATTCTTTTTTTTTTAATATTTTCAGCATTCTGTGTTATCCAACTCTACAAACAGTTTAAAGTATAAAAGCAACAACTGAAATTAATGTCCAATCCAACCTACATGTCTGAAACCCAAATGCATGCATGAGTAGGAAACACGCAGCTAGGACTAAAGAAGAGAAATAGATAAGGATCTTTACAGTAATACTGTATTAATGCAATAGAGCTGGCATTACAGTAATACTGTGTTGAAAAAGTTCATGTACAAAGATTTTCTTCCAGATTTTAAAAACAACCTCACAGAGGAGGGTTCTACCTATGGTTCAAGATGAACTGGAAGATATCAATAGGATATATTACCTCTTTGTTCGGAGTACCTTTCATAATCTATAATTTTAAGAGTACTTATCACCCCTATTTTGCAACGCACATACATACCATTACTTGAATGTTACTCATGCCAAACTCCTCACTGATTTACACTCCATCCACAGGTCTTAATTACCTTTCTTTAACTAAATCCTCAGCAAGTTATTAGCACTTTGTCTTTCCCAATACAAAGATACCAACTGTGGCACTCCTGCTCTAGAAAGTTTATCATTAGCAGAACAGGCATGATGCAACAGTGTTCTTACATCAGCATCTCAATGACCGAGAAGTTCAGACTTTTAGCATGAAGGCAACAGAATACTACAGTTAAGACCAAAACACCCATGCACTGCAACAGTAAGACATTAGACATGTCTAGGATTGTTCTGAACAGCCTAATAATAGGAATCAACTCCTACTGTTAATTTTTCTTCTGGGTAAGACAGATGCACATAGTAAATGGTACTGATTTCAGACTAAAAACAATACATACACACTGCTGTCCTTGACAAAACTTGTACAAGACAGTTAATCTGAGAAATATCAGCTTGGCACGTCAAAAAGAGGCAACCTCTATCTCAGTGCTTCCTATCATTTGACTTGTGATGACTCTCAAAGGCCCCACGCAAGATGGAGGTGGCATTCCACACGGTGTTATGCAGATGTACATGCTGTGCCCCAGAGTGCTCATTATCCTGACAGAAGACTGACAGAGGGTTGGCTTCTTTGGAGGAGGTTGGGGGGCAAGGCAGGTTAGTGGGGAGGAAGAGGAAGAGCAAAAGGCAGCCATGTAGGGAGGGGTGAAAGACGGAGGAGTAGTTGCAAACTATTTCTCTCACTTAAGCAAATGGCTGACAATATTAGCTAATACATTGCTGCTCCATGTCCTGCAGTCACAAGAACAGGTAATTACAGGGCTGTTTGGTCCACACTAAGCTAAATTAAACGGACGCTTCTCTGGATGGTTGTGCTTTACTTGTAAACATGGGTTTTTAACTTAGTTTCATCTCAGTTACAGGCAGCAAATAAGCTTATTTCTTGCACATCACTAACTTTTTCAGAAATGTAGAAACAAGCCTCACATAAGAATTCTGATTTTATCTCATGCTACAGTTTTTGACATACCTTTTTCATGGCATGATCTAGAAATGCTCCTATCTTCGCCTGTGTAATAGTTGGATTGTTGATATGAGAATGTAAAACCTGGACAACAAAGATTAGAATACTTTTTTTTTAGCAACTGAATAAATTTTACAGTATATATGTATATACATGGGTCATTCAAGTCTCATTTCCCTAAGTCTTCCCTTTTGTAAAGCAAAAAAAAAAAAAAAAAAAAATTGTTCCAAACAGATGATGTGAATATGCAACTATTAACGCAGTCAATCTCCAGAAAGCAATATGAAGGACTAATCTCAACCTAGTTACCAACTTGATAGAATACAGTAGTTATTCAAAACCCCAAGATGATGAATTATGTCAAGTGACTGTTAGACATTTTAAAAGAAAGCTGCAATTTCAAATAGTAAATTAAATCTTCTATTCTGTGTGCTTTTGGTCAGGATTTGAAAGAAGTTGTCCCTTTCCCAGCCCTATTAGAAAGTATTGCTCCCCTTTTGGAAGTACTGATTGGCTTGTGATATCAAGTAATCTTTTAAGTATCAGAATCTTTCATCTTCTAAGTAAGATTTTTAAGTCAATATAGAAGAGAACTTGAAAACAGAAGAGAACCAACAAGAAAATGTCTCTTACTTGTCTTGCTTGATCATCTGGCATCTTGAATTTCAAATCTAGATTACTGTCTAGTTCCTTGACCAGTATGTTCAGAGATTCATTGTTACGAGCATCAGTAATGGAAGAACAGTCTGGTGTCTGGGTTTCCCCATGCCCGACAGCATCTCTTGGGATACTCAGGATTGGCTGGACTCTAGCAATAAGGAGAACCAAGAGAAATTAATAGCATACGCTACATGTCAGTGAGCTACAAACATAAGAATCTGCTATGTGTCAGTTGACAAGCATCATACTGTAGACTGCCACAAGACATGAGCTGCAAACCAGGAGGGTTCAAGGATCACCCTTCCCTTGAAAAGTCATTAATAAATAAGGTCTTTACTTTCCATTTTTAGGCATAGAATACCTGTAAATAATACAGATGCTAATAGTAGAGATGATAATAAGGATTGTATGAAGTTTAGGACTAAATAGGTAAGTGAAAAAGAAAATGCTGAAGTTTTTTAAACTAAAGTTTTATTTCAGAAACATCAAGAGGTAGCCAAATTATTGGGGAAGAACATTCTAAGTTGACCACTTTTTTTTTTTCTCTTCAGGAAAAACCTTCAGGACATTTGTGGATGGAAACCTTTGCTTCAACACATGCTCAATACTAGAATTATACTGACTAGAAGAAAGATTTCTTACTATTGCTATTATAATGTTAAGTGAGTAGGATATTATGAAATTGCATCGATCTATGTTAGGTAGCCATTGCAACACAGACATACTTATTTTATCCTATGTAATAAGAAATGTTACTGACTATTCCACAACTAAGCTGGTTTTCTACCTCTGTCCCAAAGCAACAAGCTGGGGCTTTCTACTCCTAATCCTTTTGTAGTATTTTCTGGTCTTCACAATTTATTGTTACCATAACTAAAGCTAAGAGGATGTATGCAATATGCAACAGTTAACTGTTAGCTATTAAATAGATATTCGGCTCGGCTCATTGTCTCTCTCTCTCTCTTTTTAATACTCTACAAGACATTCAGACTTGTGCTTAAATCCTCATTCTTTTAGTAATAATGTAGATATTTCATCTATTCACCTTGTACTAACAGTCAGGGCAGAATCACCATGAAATTGGATCTGACTGTTAAGTATAGCAAAGATGACAATAAAGGAAAACACCCTCCTCCTGTGGAATGGCCAGAGAAAGAGGTCCTGAACACATCTGTGCTGTTGATTACTAATCATATCTATCCTTTTGTCCTGGTTTGGGCTGGAATAGAGTTAATGTTCCTTTTTGGTAACTAGAGCAGTGCTGTGTTTTAGATTCAAACCATGACACCTCTCCAGAAAGAAAATACTCAGTAAGATGTTAGTGTGAAAATTTACAAATGTAATTTTTAAAAATCAACACTTGCCTGAATCCCCTATTTTCTGGAGGCAGAAAATAAGTTGGCAGTTCTTCCGGATCAGGAATTTTGGGGAAAGATTTCATGCACTCTGATCGCTGAGGCCAAAGAATATGCTGTTTGTCCTAAGGGGGAAAGGAATTAATTTTTATTATTTTCTTAACACTTTTAATATTCTAATTAACAAGTTAGTAAGAACATAAAGAATAATCTGGAGGAAGAAAAAGAGCAGAGATCTTTAAAACTATTATTTTTTCATCTTTTCTGGAATATCAGCAGTTCAGTTTTCTATCTCTACTCAGCTGTACTGCTTTATTTGCAGCAGATGTTTACAAAAGTAGGTAAGAACAACTCCCTCTGTGCTGTAGTAGAGTTCCAAATGATGGGAAAATGGTACAGAGAAACTACAGAAACTACAGAGATGTTCATATGTTGAAGAAATTCAGAATGCTATATTCTCCAGTGCTGCCACACATCAAAACTGTAGGCCAAACGCTAAGAGGTTTCACATAAACAAGGACAAGCTTCACTCTTTCACAACTCCTCTTTGAAAGGGCAAAGCTTATCCTCTCCACTCACTCCATCGGATTCTACACTCCACACTGAAACGACAGAATGAGCAACAGGGGAAGACTGCAAGGACTGGCTGTGGTCGCTTTGGTTTGCGTGAAGATCCAAATTCACAGATGTCATACGAGAAGTTGAAGAGTCTTCACCAAACTGGAAACAACAGAAAAACAGTATTTAGTAAAGAAAAGAGACGGTATATTACTGGCTGAATTTCTGCACATTATTTTTTTTCTCCACATTTTATGTAGCGAAGCCTCACTGATGAGCTCAAATTTGGGTAGCAGAAAAAAAACGGAAATTTAAGCCTCCTGATCCACTTGCACCATAGAAAAGTAATACTCATGTTGTAAATAAGTCAACAATGAAAACAAGTGCAAATCAACAACAAAATGCTAAAAGGTACCAAGTAAACTGTTCTAACAGATCACAAACAAAATCTACTTATCTAGACTGCAGAGCTCTACTTCAAGTCAGAGTTACTAAGACTCATGGCTTGCAAAATTATCTTGATAATCTGAATTTGTAATTATTATAATAGGAAGAACACCCAAGAAGAAAACATAGCATAATTAAAAATAATTATTCCTGTTTCTTAAACTAGTTAAGGGGAAACTCCAGAACACATTCCACACTACAAAATAAATGAAACCACAGTTTTTGTCTGTATTCTAACACAGCAGTGGCATTGCTTGGGTGGCTGTTGTTTTGGATTTTCAGTATTAGTATACACTTTGCTTTCAAAACTTCTCAATATTCCTGTATCAGATTTCCTTGGTGGACTGTCTGAACCAAGATACACAATCAGCAAATACTCACAAAACTGGGCTAACACCTTATTTTTGGGCTGCAAAAGCACTCACTAGATTCAACACCACTGAGCTCTGCTCTTCCATTTGTTAAATGCTTATGGCAGTTTTGTGCTCCTTCTGTTAGGAAAAAAGATTACATTAGAAGGAGCATGCAAAAATTGCATAGCTTGAGTCATATCACAGTGTGCAGGTAAATGATTGATACAATATTATCTTAAGCACACTTTTAAGATGTTATGTTGGAATACTCTTCACTAAAGAATAATTCTTGTTCCATATACCACACGTACCTTAGAAAACTAACTGCTTAGAAAACCTTTGTCTCTTCATTAAAGTTAGCTGCCGAATGCTTTTTCCTGTCCTCTCTAAAGGAAAATAAATTGGAAAACTAAACATGTTATGCTCTTGCTAGCATGCCTGAAACGTAGTATATTTATGTAAGAGAAAGCTGTAATTCCTCAAGGTGGGGATTCTTGTATTTCCTAGAAAGAAATACTTGGCTGTTCTGTGCAGATTGAAAAAGCAAAGGAGTTGATATACAAGTTGCTGGTAACTCACAGGAAACTAAGACTTTGGACTAAACCAAAGTTTTTCAGTTCAAATAATTCTAACCGTTTTCTTTTAAGTAAAACAGTTTTATACAACAAACCCTCTAAATGCTTATAATCCACAGTCAATCTCAGTTTGTATTATTAGCAAAAGAAACTAGCTTTAAATACTTTACACTCTGGAAAAGAGACTAATTGATTTCTCACTATATTTGCCACACCCAAAATGTACCCTTTGCCAAGCCTCAAAAAAATGGAACTATTTTGCTAATAAGGCAAATGGGATGTGAGTTAAAGCAGTGGTATCAATTCACAGACAAACCTGCACATATTCCACATTTTCAAAAATGTCTCCACGGTGATAACGAACAGGCTGGTCCCACTGGCAGTGCAAGCTATGCTGCTGGTTGCCCAGTCTACAAATCTGATGGTTCCCTGCAAAGCACAAAACATTTTTTTCTACTATGTAACTGAGGTTTCAGAGGAGACAAAGACAGCATACAGACAAGCCCTCTGCCCCCAATTCAGTCATTCCTTTTTATTTATTTAATTAACACACAGGAAGCTCTTTAAAAGACTCGGAAAAAACCCTGTTCAAGAATATATTACAATCCCTTGTTTTAATAAGCAAAACACAACAGCCACTCAGGGCCATCTTAATATAAAAGAAGTTACGTCCTGACATTAATCTGAATATGTGCCATTCTTCACTGCTATAATGAGCATGAACTCTAAAAAGTTGTACCTAATTGAGCTTCTTTTGCCATCTGTGTTTCATGAATGATGTTCCTCAAGATTTGTTCCTCCTGGATGAGCTTGTACTTGTCTAAAACATCTTGTTGTCGAAGGTAATGGTCATGCTGCTTCTGATACTCCTTCAATTCATTTAATGTCCGCTGAAGTGATCTTGAAAGTTCAACAGTAGAAAATATTTACTTTGAATACTTTTTAAAATAGTAGTTTTTCCTACAGTGTTGGACATTTTCAACTTTTGTTTTTTTAAATTATTCTTATGAATAATTTTATTGCATAGTCAAAGAAACATAGTAAGTTGAAAATCATTACTCTACTTGAAATGTAAATAATTGCTGCAACAGAACAATAAAAGTGAGATTGTATGAGCTGCCACTAGGATGCTTCTTTAGTTACCTATGCTGGGCTTCCAATTTTTGCTCAAGTTTTTGCTGACATAGGACAGCATGCTTCCTTTTTACAGCTTGCTCAAACCCTGGTTTGGCCTGTAGAGCATGATCGTAACACAGGACTGAGTGGTTGTACTCTCCAAGCATCTGAAGAATGACCGAGAGAGAGAATTAGCCATTGTTCAGTAGTATTTAATAAAAAAATATTCCATTTTTAAAGAAGTCATTAACTCAAATTTTAATTTGTGATAACAAGCAGCCTGTCATTTCTGAAACTCAAGCCACTATATCTGCTGGAATAAGGCTACAGGAGAATTTCCCTGTGATTTATTTCCAAGTGCAGATAAAAACCTTTGCGGAAACACAGACATTTGGATGAAAATATCTTGACAGAATCTTAAGCATTAAGTGCGAAATGCATGTGGAACACAAGACACATTGTAAAAGAGAAAATCATGACAAGTCAAGACACAAAGATTAAATAATATTCAGTTTTCCAGAAGTCTTGGAAAATAAAGATAGTATTTACTGCATATATATTTCCCAAAGTGTAATAGCTGGTAAAGAAGTCACTGTAATCCAGAGCTGCATGGACCACAATAGCTGCATCTGCAGAGAAGTGAGCCCG
Organism: Tyto alba; assembly: GCF_018691265.1. Lineage (NCBI taxonomy): Eukaryota > Metazoa > Chordata > Aves > Strigiformes > Tytonidae > Tyto > Tyto alba. The sequence continues at coordinate 3,785,668 of NW_024881280.1, read as the reverse complement.
GTGCAGAATATTTGCCAAATTTACCAGTGCAATATCTTTATTTTGCCTAAAAGAAGAAAAGAAAATGAAAAGAGAAAAATCAGACATTAATAGAAGGTCAAACTGTGTAAGAATCATGCATAAGGACACATTCGTCAGTCACATACTGAATATGTAATTTAATAAAAAAAGTCTAAACTATATATATGCCTAGTGTAGTACATAAAGATTAAGAACAAGTAACATAGATTCGTGTTTAGGATACAGACTTAGAAACTAAACCCTGTTTACTAATTAGGATAACTAGAAAAAGCATTCCGATAAGAAATCTTTATGAGTAATTCCTACCTTGAAGAAAAATGAAGGGCACGCATGGCACATTCTACTACTTGGTATGGCTCATTCTTTATTCGCCAGTAAAAGGAAGCCATATTATAGAGTACCCAGGAAGAAGAGTTCTGCAGTAAAGAGAAACACATGAACTGTACTAACTCCTAAGACATGAACTAAAAGGTTAATCAGGGCATTAATTACTATGTGATGGAAAGCTGAGCACCAAACCTGCTCTAAGTTATCCTCTTCCTCTGGAAAACTAACATTTGGCAATAGTGAATGTTCAGGAAGAATGAACTATCATATAAATGTATGAAAGAAACAGAACCGTCTTTCAGGCAGGTAAAAATTCAAAACGGGATTAAATGAGAAGTGACAGTATTTTAAGTATCAGCAGCTTAGTTTGAGTTCAATGAGAGTTCCTATATTTTGCAGGAAGGCACTTTTAAATAAAAACATACACATTCAGTACTATTGTTTGTTCTTTAAGTACCTGCATTTTGTTTAAAAGCTCTTATTACCTTGACAGAGCAATGACTGTGGCTTGCCAGACCATCAGTCTATCATTAAAGATGACAGTAAGTAGCTATTTACTGACTTTACTGATGCTTTCTCCTACCTCTGCTTACCTAGCAGAAAATGTTTTTAATCTGCCTTTTATAACTAAAATGTAAACCAAAAACCTATGTGCAAACCCAGTACTGGACCTGATTGCATGTACCAGGCATATCTAATCTCATGAGACCTTTCTAACACTCTTTGTGCATGCAGCAAGACTACAGTTTCATACCTTCATTAGCCCATCATAAATACGATGACCTATTTCCTCTATACTTCTTCCCAGCCTCCGTGATAAGTATGTGAAGATTGGATCTTCTTTAGGTAACAAGGGTGCGGAAAGATTAACTCTTTCTTGGACACCCTAAAATAAAAATTGATTATAGGTATTTGCTGACACTTTAACTAAAAGCAGACAAATATACACAAGAGCTTAACTCCCCAGAAAATTTACAGCTTGGCAATTTTACATTCCTATCATCCTTTTGTATCAAGATCTTAGGGACCTGACAGAGTAATGTCACCTTTGATGGATTAATATATATTATTATAGATAGGCAAACACTAGATGTAGACAAAAGCAACCTCTGCTTGTGAACGCCACAGGAGAAATAGACATTTCTGATAGCACTGCATATCTGGCAGCTATTGATTTCACTAATGACCACTGAAGCACTTAACTCATGTTTGTCAGGTTACAGATACACTATGAAACTACCCCTACATCTTTCTTCTCTTTCTTCCTTCTCCAACAAAAGTTATTTTAAAGACCTGTAATAAAATAAATATCAAGGTATAAGCACTAAAACCGCATCTGCATTAGAAAATTTGCTCATATAATATTGTTGACAATAACAATTTTTGCACCACACTTCCACTGTAACCTTGCTAAAGCAGATGAACTTTGTACTAGTAAAGAACAGAATAATTATCTCATCCTCTGGGTTAAGGCTTGGCATTCAGATACCAAAGAGAGAGTGAAGTGTGCTAGAAGCTATCAACAAGCCTGCAAACAATTTTCTGACCCTGAATCTTCATAGAGTTTAAGTACTCTGTTCAGCACTCTCCAATTTTCAACTGAAACAACCCACAAGTTAGAAGTATTTCCAATGAAAGCTACCATTTTATTAATGAAATGTGTGTTATGAAAACAAAATACTCCATTTTCCTAAAAATGCCCTCTAAAATAAGGCAAATAATAACAAAAGAGAAACAGAATCTGTGTATCTGATGGAACTGTCCTCCTATAAGCAGGTACTTTAATGGAGGCAGAACTGTGGTTTTAAAAAAAGTCTGAAACAGTCTTGAAAGATTACAATACCTTTCAAACTTAACTAAGAACTGCAAGTAAGAGTTTTCTATTCCTCTTCCTGATGGGGAAAAAAACATATTTGCATTTGCTTACTTACCCGTAAGTGCTGAAAAGCATGAATACTGTATGGAAGATCTAGAACTTTTGTACAGTCTGGCTGCTGCAGGTCTGGAGGCACTGGCGACTTTGTGTCTATATAGTCTTCAGGGCTGAGGATGTAAGAACATAATACAGCAGGCTCCAGATTAAAATACTGCTAAAGTTCCTAACAGACAGTATTGTAGTTCACAGATACAGTATCCTGATCTGACCATTACAAAAATCCTGTGTTTGAGTACACTAGACCATTTCTGATGTCTTCTCAGATTCCAGTTGTATCAGGATGTCATCACTATAGGATAAATAAATTTCTGTCTGCTTTAGAGAAAACATCAACATTCGGATAGCCTCCAAAATGTATCAGCATCAACCTAGTGTATCACTAGTATGATTAATGATCTATTTGCCAGGCAAATGGCAACGCATGCAAATTAGAAGTCTCTTCAACTGAAACAAACAAACCCCAAGTATTAGTGAGAAACCCAAATGAAGGTATCTGAGAATAAAATTAATCTTTTCCCACTTCAAGTAGTCATATGATTATGTTAAAAAATTAAAACAACAAAACCAAACCAGTCAGCCCTGAAGATGAATTACCAGTGGAGTGTCAAGCAGACTGTCCACACATCCTTTACTTGCTAAACAAGGCACTAAATATAACCAGGAGGTTCAACAGCTTGGTAATCAACATAATTTCATTTAAATTTAAGTCAAGACAGTTCCCACTACAAGAAGTGTATCTAGCTCAAAACACCCAAAGCACACTCAAGCAAATTTAACCACCTTCTACCTGATGCACTTTGGTTTAATACACGTCTGGTCATATCAGTAGAGTTACAGGGGTAGAACTGACTGGGAGCCTTGAAACAGAACGGAGAAGTTTCAGGATATGGCTAAAATGGACAGTTTGTGGGAGACAGCATTTCTGTGTCATACCCCTTCACAGTCAGTGGCAAAGGTTGTTTCAGTTTTATTCCACACTAACATAAAATAAAACAACTGTCATCTAAAGAACAGGCAGTGATAGTATTTTTCTTTTCACTTGCATTTAGAGGTTTTGTTGATTTTTTTCATTCAGTAAAAATCTTAAAATATAAAGCATCTTATTACCGGATGTCTTTGCTCTCTAAGGTGATGTACGTGCCATCGTATAGATCTAGGTCCCCCAAGGGCACCTTTGCTTTAATGCAGTCCGGATCCTCTTTATTATGCCTCTGTTCCAGCCCTGTGTCTCTGTCCTCATTTTCCTCTATATGAATCTTTTGAGCAACTAACTGTTTCTGTAGGAATAAAAAAAGAAGGAAACAGAAGAATGTATATTGATGAAAGCAAACTCTATAGCTGCTAGGAGTTGAACAGTTCAACTCTTTCCTTGAAGTCCATTTCAAGAAAATCTGAAACACTCTTCAAATTTTGGGAATATGTCCCTATATTTTATAACATCTGTAGGACATTTTTTGATTTAGATGGAATATAAACACTTTCCTTAGAGATAACAAAACTTGAACAGGCCCTTACTTCTCCTGCTGTACCTAAAAAGAGGGCTAAGAGTGTTCCAAATTCATGATAGGCCATTTCAGAAAAAGAAGAAATAGTTGTTAACCGTATGTCAACTTATCCATATTTGGACTATTTTCCTCCACTGTAAGACCTGGTGGAAATAATATTAGAGATTGCAAACACAATGAACTTCTTAGCCATTCAGCGTGCTAAGTACAATTGAGGTAGCAGGGTAATGCAAGAATTGAGACTAATTTCTATAGACCAGCTTATGATGTGCCTTAAGAGCTACCTTTTGCCGCATAAAGCTCATACATATTGATTACTAGGAGCAGTAAATTGACTAATCATCTGACCCAGCACAGTAAGCTGTATTTAATACTCACCTAGATCTGCAAATTGAAAACCCAATAAATACCGTAAGGATTTGTGTATGTGAAATGAGAAGAAAACTTGCATTTTTAATTAAAGCTATACACATTTGATTACACACTACTATGCAATACTAGAGATATATACAGTAGTAGCAACTTGTACCAGATTATACAATAGTAAAGTCATTTGTATGCCACAAATTGTATATCAATAATTTCCAAACCCATAACCCATGTCCTGAGAAACAACTGTGGTTCCATCCATAGCTAAAATGTCCATTACCACAAAAATTAATATACCTCAATAAGAAAAAACTGGCTGAACACAGTCACACAAAGGGCAGTCATGCTTTTTCCCCTCTGTCTTGGTTTGGGCTGAAATAGAGTTAATATTCCTTTTCAGGGACTAGATGAGTGCTGTGTTTTGGATTTAGCTTTGGGTTTGGTATGGGAAGAATGCCGATAGCACACTGATGTTTTCAGCTGCTACCGAGACTTCAAGGACTCTCCGACTCCCCATGTCCTGCCCGTGCGCAAGGGCACAGGGAGCAGGGAGGGAGCACGGCCACAGCACCTGACCCAAACTGGCCAGTGAAATATTCCATATCATGGAACGTCATGCTCACTATATAGAGGAGGGGTGGTTGGGAAGGAGCTCTCTCTCTCGCTTCCAGGATTGCGATTGCGGGATCTCGGTATCTCTGGGTCGCTGGCCGTGAACGGGCTGGGGATTGGTCAGCGGGTGGTGAGCAATTACGCTGTACATCGCCTGTTTATATATCTCTTTTTGTTTTCCCCCATCATCGTCATTGTTCTCGTTTTATTGCCATTATTAAACTGTTCTTATCTCAGCCTGCGAGTCTCCCTTCACCCCTCTAATCCCTCCCCCATTCCCAGGTGGGGAGGGGGAAGGGAGGGTGACCACCTGCGGTGTGGTTGGCTGCCAAACGGGCCCAAACCACGACACCCTCCTTTCCACTTCTCCCACTCACCTAAAGCTACCTTTGGTGCTCATCTAACTTCCCTGTTAGCTAGTTATGCTAATCTGACAAAACCAAAGCTGGCACAAAAGAAAGGAGTACATGGCTAGAAGAAAGGCTGTGAACTGGTAGCTTGCCCAGCCCATATTATATTTAAACTTTAGTTTAAGTTATCACTTTGAAGCTCATTAAAGCCCTTTTCAGAAGGGCTTTCTCAGATCCTTTTTCAATAATAAATGGGCTTGAAGAAAAACAGAGGTGACCTGCTCTGTATTCTTCTGGAATGTAGTAGTCAGCAACAGAATCCAGCACCTAAATGACTTCACTTAAAAATGTTAGGATTTATGGATAACAACAGGGAATGATGCAACTGGGGAAAATGATAATCAGTTGAGCAAACTTGAGGCACAACGTTCTTGAGATCTGAAGGATTCCTCATCCTTTCACCAAAGCAGATTTATGCTGGTAATGACTTCTGTTCCCCATCTAAATATATCCCTAAAAAGCCTGCGAAAAAACCCCACCACCATATTTTCAGAAATTAGATAGTACTTAACATTATGCTTTACCTCTAGTTCTTTGAGGTAGTTAACTGTTGTTTCTTGTCTCATTAGTATTACCAAATCATGTGGGTTCCTCAGGTTCATTGGTGAATCCACCTGCAAGACATTTCAACAGTTCATCATGTAAGACATTCTCCTAATTAGAGCGACTTTAAAAGGTATGGAGTTATGATCATTCAACTACAGCTTGTCTCATAGGAGGTTTTCTGTCCACTCAGCATTCATAATGTGTCCATAATTTAAATCTGTACTTCAAACAACATCGTTATGAGAATCCAAATCAAATCATGCTTTAATTTTAAACCTATTTTTGTTTATTCAGGCACACAAATTCTAATCATGAGGCAAGTAAATTTCTCACAACATACTAAGAGTACCTACTGCTGAAATACTAGGTACCTTAAACTGTAATCACAAAAAAACATTTATAGTTTTAAAATTCCTCCATCATGTCCCTCAATAGGCATAAAGTACTTCAGCTTCAAGTCAGCTCCTCCATGCAACTAGTTTAACACACCAGCCTAGCAATAAGACCTACTGCCTTTAGGATTAAATGTAAATGAACAAAATCAAGAGGTAAGCAGATGAAGACTGAAAACTCTGTTACAGAAGACTGTGCTACAGCTTCTCTAGCTACACGCAGGAGTTGGCAGCTCAGCGAAGAGCAACACAGACCTTTACTGGTCCCTAACTGGGCTCAGCAACCTATGGAACTTCACAGCTGAAATACCCCAGCACTGTCCTCATAACAAATCAGTTCTGCTGCCTGACCGAGTGGGGGAAAAATCCCTACAGACGAGAAGGTGGGGTACGAGCAGCTGAGCTGATCCAAAGGCTCACCAGGGCTGAAAGGCTCACCTCCAGGCTTCCAGCCCCATCTCCTCCAATCTGCCACTGCGATACCAGTTAGTCCTGCATGTCAGCTCTGGTGCCCACCAGGCTCTCTTGTGAGCTAACCCACACTCAGTAGCTGAACAGGACACAGTCACCTCTAAGTTGCTTTATCTGAACTGGTAAATTAAATTAGCTCATGGAGGACGCGATGAATATGGCAGCAGAAATGAGAAAATGGATAGGAGTATGTGATGACAAGATGAAAGGACAAAGGCTAACAAGGACAGCAAGATCTTACATTTTTAACATAACAACTGTTATGGTAGATGGTCTACACCAAGATGTTCCTGGATCTGCTCAGTTTCCATTCAAGCTTTCAGGGTACGGAACTAGCTACTGCATAAACATGTAAGCATTACCTGTGTGTTAGTGCCAATTTCTCTACATGTGCTGTCCACCCCCATGGTATCTGTGACCCCACAATTTAATGGAAAAGTCTGCCATATAAACATGTGCAGAAGAACCTCCTGAGCTCCAGCTCTCCATTTTTTTGTCAACTTTCCAAACAACCTGAACACATTTCTGGGACTCTCTCTTATTCCAGAAAACTCCAGCAGGACAACAGCAAATTTCCTGATCGTTTTAATGTGTCCTGTCAACAGATTAAGCCTTGGACCATGTTCTCTGGGCTGTGAGTCAGATAAGAAGCTCAAATCTACTTTCTTTGGACTACTGACTGTAAAGTCTACTTTCCTTGCAAGCCCCACTATTGAGTAAGGATCCTATCCTGTCAGATGAAAACATTTGTTCCTTTTATTCCCTCCTCCCCGACCCCCAATTAAAAAACCCCTAAGAGTGGTTTTGGCTAAATTTGGTGAAGTATTTCTTTCCAAATCAAAAACTGAACTGCTTCTTTTAGCCTGGAGCCATTTTGGTGGGTGGCTCACTTACACAGCCCAGAGACTTACATGTAACTCATTTTCTGCCTTAGCAAATAATTCTCTTATATCACCAGATAAATAGAAAATAATAGCTACTGACACCAGTTAATTTTTACTCTATGATTTTGGAGATTATGTATTTAACTGTTGCCAATACAGGGTGACCAAGTATCCAGAGAAGCACAGAAAATACCGTATCAAAAAACCTAATGATGTTGTTAGCTGAAGTATTAAAGTCTACAGCACTTCACTTACAGTCATATTTCCTCCTATGGGCCCCACCTCACTTTGAACTGGTTCCACACAAAACCAGTCATGCACTGAATGTAGCACTTGTTCATGCCTCATTTGCTAGAGAGACTACTCTATATGTGCAAGCCAACGAGAGATGAATTTGCAAAGAAAATAAGGGAAAGTTTTACTGTGTTTAAAGCACTTAATCACCCATTCCAAAGTAACACTGTTCCTCTGACATCTAAAGGCTGCTTGCATGATACTACACAGTCACTGGGAGCAAAGTCAACTATCAGCTCCACTTCCAGTGACACACTGCATCTGGGGAGTGATTTTTTGCAGAAAGTCATGCAGGCATCACCATTTAGAAAGCTTTATTCTGAAAGATGAAGGATCTTTGTTTATCATTCATTCAGAAAGAGAATGATATCCAGGGACAGCTTCTGTTTTTAACTTTCAATAAAATAGTCTCACAAGCGCTAGGTCTGAATTTAGCGTTTGGGAATGTGGAGTGGTATGTTATCAATCCATCATGCACAGGTTAACTGAAAAGCAACGCAACAAGTACCAAATTCCTATAAATTATTACCTGGCAGCAGAAATCAAAGTGACAACTACAATGTCGCTGAATTAGTTCTTAAAGTTGTATCAGTCCAACAGGAAATCATCTCAAGTTAAGCAGCATGCATGATATTTTTCTTTAGTCTTCAGATTTTCACTTCCAGATCTGACCTGTTTCTCACCAGCAAGTGAGCACTTTCTAATAATAGCAAACCCCTTCCTTAGCCATCATTATCTCTTTAAGACCAATGTATTGAGCAAACTAAAAGCTCTAAACCCAAAACTTTAGTTGTAAATCCAACCTTACGTTTATTTACATTTGATCATTTCTGACTCTGAAAGTACAAGACCTCCACCGCAAGAAATTACCAGAGTAAAGACTATCATTAGCTCCTAAAAATAAAAATCCAGTTTAGGTGCAATAATTTCAGAAGAATAAATTGAATTGAAAACCGAAGCAGCTACATTGGAGAATCATGCAAGGTTTGCAGAGGAAACTTGAGCCAGCACACCCAACGTGTTCAGAGCACTTTTGGCAGCCTGTAAAGTGAGCTGAATATACTGTATCAGTTCTTATACTCTTTGGTTTATACATTTACAGTATGAAGGCATTAAAAAACGATAATGGGGGAAATAAAAATGCTATATGACACAAAGAAAACCAGATTCTTAATTGAAAACCACAGGAGATCTTATGATACCGTGCCTGCAAGTGAGGAAAATAATGCCAACTCGGCCTTCAACAAGCATCAGTCTGGGGGATGACGGTGTTCAAACTTCAGAATTTCATAGAATGTAAAGTTCAATTTCCTGATCTACTCAGATTGATCCTAAAAATCACCCTGCTGCCAAGTAGGGGAATCCTCCCTTTTTTTACTACCTGTAATCTTATGGCTCCACTGAGAAACAGGTGAGACAATTCAGCTGAAAAGTAACTTAAAAGATTAAACAACTATTTTCAGCCAGATCAGCAGGCTAGTCTGAATTGGCCTCAGGTGAGCACTTCATTACCCCCCTCTCTGTAGCGAAAGCCATGTGGCTCTTGAACTGCAACCTGGTCCTCTCAGATCCAGCCAGTGACACTGTCAAGACTTCTGGTTCATCACCTACCTTTTTACAACATGCCTTGCCCAGATCAAACACGTCTTTTTTTACAGTGCCAGCCACTTCTACAGCTGGAAAAAGACAACGCTGACCTACTCAGCTATGAACAGCACCAATACTGCATTTGCCATCGAGGGCAGCAATGCCACCTCATGAAGAATTTAGCACAGTGAGTAGGGAGCAAACAAAGGTATAATATCTGCATAACCTACCCAGCAGAGGTAACAGGAGCAGCAGTGGTGAAGATAAGTGGGCAGCAGGACGTGCTGAAATGGGAGCCCTGAAGAGCTCGCCACCCGGGTGCTCATGCTTTGCCCTGTCCTTGCTGCTGGTGCTGCTCGTGCTCTGCTGTCACCGAGCATCTGCCTGCTTTCCAGGGCAGCCATATCCCAAACCCCAGAAAATTATACCCTGAATGAAAACGTAAGACGTGCCAGAACTTTCCTGTGGGCTGTTGTTTAGAAAAATTAAGAGATGACAACAAACTCCGAAGATTTGGAGAGGCCCTCAGAGCTTCACTCACCTGACAAATAATCCTTCAGTCAGAAATACAAAGGTCCAAATAAAACGTATTTGATGGATACCTGGAGTCTGTTCTGGATTATGCCTCTTCCTTCTCACAAAATACTCTGAAGACTCTAGGTAGATTTTAGAAGATACTGGTTTCATTCAGTCTCATGTCGTGCTTGTGCTTTTACAGATACTTGCTGCCTCTATTTAATAGTCACTCAGAGACTTATCTGGTTGTGGAAATACCTCCAGTTTCAAGAAAGTATTTAAAACAAAACATGAGGAGGCTGGTTCCACCACAGAAGTTCTGCATAAAGTATCAACTTATTTTTCTTTATGTCTGCTGCCTTTGCTTCATGACATCTGTTAGAGAAAATATTTCTTTAGACAGAAAACAGTAAGCAACACAAAGGGTACTGGATGGTTGTGAAGAAAGAGCGTATTATAGCCACAGTCACCTATGATCTTATGGTACAAATGGTATGTATTTACTAGCTTATTGCCATAGCTCTCCTCTTTTATGACAGCTCAGGTATTTGCAAATAATTGTGTATTGAAAGCCTCCTGTGATGAAATAAAGGGCATATGTGGCTCCTGCCTTACTAAGCTTCACCAGACTTGCTGACAATACAGTCCTGGGACCACTGGAATGAATAAAAGTTTGTATTTGTTCTGAGCACTGCTGAAGATGTGTGTGGTACAGTGTTTGCATTTAATGTCAGTTTTTAAACAATTAACTAGTAAGGAAAACAGAACGCAGCTTTGCTCTGGAAACCAGCATAGGTCTAATTTCAACACTTAAAACCTTATTAGAGGGCAGGTGTTATTTCAAAAGCTGTCATGTCTTATTTCAACACTGTTACAGCTGCAAATACCCAGGTGTTCTCAGATGCTTCTTTTTACCTTAGGATTGAATCTACTGCCAGGCAGGACTTGGTCTCACTTCAGTGCGTTACAATTTCTTCCCTGCCACACAGAAAGTTGCAGATACAGATTCCCCCCCAACTACTGCCCCCTCCCCAGTGTTAAAAACCACTTCACATTTGATGCTTTCTGTCACATCTAAGACAGGAGCTGAGGATGCCACCATAAATTCAAATTGCGTTAGAAATGGTAGCTTCCCTATGTGATATAGGACAGTGGCCTGATACACTACAGATCTTTTACCCCTTCATGCAAAATCTGTTGTGTCTCATCATCTGATTAGGGGCATCAGATGAGTGAAAAAGAGGCAGATATTGTGATTTAGCTCATCTTTTGCAAAACGTAAGAAACTTCCCCCAAGACTCCGCTGGGATGAAACGGAACAGACGCCAACCTGCAGGGCACCTACGGCCTGGCGGTGAGGAGAGCTCCTGCACCACAACAGATGCTCGTTCCAACCTACTCATTTTTAACTCAAAACGTTAGGCTGATGGCAAACCACCACATTCATTTACTCTTCCTCCACAGTGCTGAAACCGTGACATTCAACATAAAGTGCTTGAAATGCAAGAATCTGACTTCAATTCAAACACAGTAAACAGGAAGAAAATAGTGTTGAAAAGCTTTCCTTGAACCTCTGACAGCTACTATAGCTACACTGCACAAAGCCTGCCAGCACACCACTTTTAGAGTAAGTGTTCTCTGTTCAACTTTGCCCAAAGGTGAAAGTTTCTTTATAAAGCGCAGTTCAAATTTATTCACTGTCACAAAGTACACCAAGAACCCGATTCAGCAAGAAACACACAAAATCTGTGTAACAAAAAAAATACTTTGGATTTAAATTAAACCCTGAAGTTTTAGAGGTCTCCTGTGTTACCTGCATATATCAAAGTCTCTGAATAACTAGGCTTGTAAGGTTTGTGTGGCAAGGTTTTGGCAGCTCATGTGAGAAGGTGCCAGAAGCCTCCCCCATGTCTGACAGGGCTGATGCAGCCGGCTCTGAGATAAACCCACCACGGGCCAAGGCCGAGCCCATCAGCAGTGGTGGGAGCGCCTCTGGGATAACTTATTTAAGAAAGATTAAAAAAAAAAAAACCAACACGTGGGAGGGCAACTGCATCCAGGAGAGAAAATATGTGAGAGAAACAACTCTGCAGACACCAAGGTCAGTGAAGGAGAGGGAGGAGGAGCTCCAGGGGCCAGAGCAGAGATTCCCCTGCAGCCCATGATGAAGACCATGGTGAGGCAGGCTGTGCCCCGCACCCAGGGAGGTCCACGGGGGAGCAGATCCCCACCTGCAGCCCGTGGGGGACCCCACGCCAGAGCAGGGGGATGCACGAAGGAGGCTGTGACCCCGTGGGAAGCCCACGCTGGAGCAGGCTCCTGGCAGGACCTGTGGCCCCGTGGAGAGAGGGGCCCAGGCTGGAGCAGGTTTGCTGGGGGGACTTGTGACCCCGTGGGGGACCCACGCAGGAACAGTCTGTGCCTGAAGGATGCACCCCGTGGGAGGGACCCACGCTGGGGCAGTTTGGGGAGAGCTGCAGCCCGTGGGAAGGACTCACATGGGAGAAGTTCATGGAGGACTGGCTCCCTTGGGAGGGACCCCACGCTGGAGCAGGGGAAGAGTGTGAGGAGTCCCCCCACGAGGAGGAAGGAGCGGCAGAGACAAGGGGTGATGGACTGACTGCAACCCCCATTCCCCGTCCCCCTGTGTTGCTGAGGGGGAGAAGAGAGAGAAATTAGGAGTGAAGCTGAGCTGGGGAAGAAGGGAGGGGTGGGGGAAGGTGTTTTAAGATTTATTTCTCATTATCCTACTCTGATTTGATTGGCAATAAATTAAGTTACTTTTCCCAAGTTGAGTCTGTTCTGCCCAGAAGAGTAATTGCTGAGTGATATCCTTGTCCTCACCTCAACTCACAAGCCTTTTGTTATAGCCTCTCTCCCCTGTCCAGCTGAGGAGGGGAGTGATAGAGCGGCTTTGGTGGGCACCTGGTGTCCAGCCAGAGTCAGCCCACCACATTTCTGGTGTATTTTTCCCCACAATCCAGTTATATTGTACTGGGAAGTAAATTTTTAAAATGAGGGTCAATTAATGCCTTAGTCAACTATTTTTAGATAAGGCTTTTTTTAAAGTACCACGGAAATCCCACTGCTAACTGAGGCACAGAAACAGCAATATCTGAATAGGTGTTAGTGCCTCTGCATGTCCTAAAAGCTTCTACTACATGCAGAAGGCAGATTATGACAGAAAGAAGATGGGAAAGATACTACATCAAATGATGGTGTACAGAAAAGTGGGCTCCTTGTACTTGTTTTATAGATAGTGGATTTTTTGTCACTGTACTTGTGAAACGAAGGCAATTCCCACCCAAATAGGCTGGAAGTCCTTGCAGTCTCAAGTGGGAGCACAGGATTTAAAAACTGATGCTTGCCTTTTAGTGTATTCTTGCTGTCTTGAGATACTCTACAACCCAACATGGTGCTACCACAGCATTTCTGAAAAAGCTGCAGAAAATTCCGTATGTTTCAGTGCAAGACAAGCTACAAAACTGGAAAATATATGCTCTGGCTTATCCAAATGATGAGCAGGGAGTGTCAGAAGATGATTGTTCCAAGCATCATCACTGAAAAATTCACACAGAAAAATTATGTTGAATTGAGTTTTTATAATAAGTATTGAGCCACTTAAAAGCTCACAGCTGCAGAATCTGTTAACAAACAGTGTTAGGTGTTTGGATATTATTTAGCGTAGCTGCACTACAGTGAAAACAGAAATTTTAAACGCTTGTAGCGCTTCAAACATAAAACCTAACAAAGCTGCAGTATTATTAAATAGGTCTGCTCAACAGTGATGACTTCCAGAGAGCATGCCAGCTATGACTATTGTAGATAACAGATCCAAGTACATCAAAGGAAAACAAGACTTTATTTGTAACACCATTTGCCTGCAATGTGGTGTTGGTCATACTTAAGGGTACAAAACAAATTTCCAATGTGTATATTCTAGTTAAGGTTTATATTCTACAGTAGCAAAACAGACGCCAGCCATACACTCAGTTAAATCAAACCAAGAAATGGAGAGATCACTCATATACATCTGTAATGAACAAGTACTTGTCTTCATAAAGGTGGAATAGTTCCTCCTGCCTGCTCACTGCTAAACCTAAAAATATTGTGTTCTAATGTTGAAAGTACAGAAGAGGAGAAATACTAATTAGAATCATAGAATACAAAGGTGATCAGAGGGCTGGAGCAGCTCCCCTGGGAGGCCGGGCTGAGAGAGTTGGGGGGGTTCAGCCTGGAGAAGAGAAGGCTCCGGGGAGCCCTTCGAGCGGCCTCCCAGGGCTTAAAGGGGGGGCAGGGAAGGTGGGGAGGGACTCTGGATCAGGGGGTGGGGGTAGGATGAGGGGTAACAGGTTTTAAACTGAAAGAGGGTGGATTTAGATGAGATCTAAGCCCGGGGCAGGGGGGGGTGGGACTTTAAGGTCCCTTTCAGCTCAAACAATTCTATAGTTCTCTGAATACCAGGTTGAAAGGGACCTCAAGGATCATCTGATCTAACGTTTCTTGGCAAAAGCACAGTCTAGACAAGATGGCCCAGCACCCTGTCCAGTTAATCTTGAGTGTCCCAACGGGGAAATCCACCACTTCCCTGAAGAGATTATTCCAGTGGCTGATTGTTCTCATTGTGAAAAATGACTTACAAGATACCTAAAAAAGGTTAAGCCTGACAGTAATTTCTTCAGCAAATGAGCAGCAGACAACACATTAGGTTTTTTTTGTTAAATTTTAAAATTATTTTATTCAGTGATGTATTATTAGGGCAGGCACTTTATACCATGGTTCTTATTTCCTAACTGGTTAGTAACATGCAGGGATTCAGCTTTATAGGTCAAAAAAAAAAAAAAATAAAAATTCAGCCACATGAAATAACAGTGGATTTCACAGTCTTGCTGACTTTGCTCTTTTGGGCTTTGATGGGGCCTTCATGCAAACATGTGCTTGGGTCACTTCCAGGCTGCCCTTTCACTGTGAAGCTCACAATATGGGGGAGGCATGGCAGGCACCAAACACAGCCTTCACCACAGAATAATCAGTTCTGAACAGCTGATGAGTAACATCTTGCCAGTTTGTCCTGCCCTTATGTTAAAAGTGACAGAAGGCAGGATGAGAGGCCAGGAAATCAAAGTGTGAGGATGCTACAAGAAATGGGATCTGGGAGCCACGGTTTGCCCCGAGGACGAAGGCTGCATGGAAACACCAGGAGTGGAGGAGTGAGGAGGACACAGTGCCTACACATGGCCAGAGCCACTGCTGGGGTCTTCTGGACTTACAAACTGAACCACCTCGGTGTTTGTTACCATGCTGGGCTAAAACCAGATGGTTTTGTATTAAAGCTTTGCTAACCTGGTATAAGGTTATCTGCTAGGCTGCAGCAGGCGTGAGGGGCATGGGCACCCACAGCCGTACTTCAGCAGCCCTTCAAACCTGCCTCTTAGCTCCTCCACCTCAGATGCAAATCTTTCATTGCTGAGTTGAGAACAGTGAAAGCTACTTCTCCACCACCACTGCCCCAAAGTAGAAAAAATTTGCATTTCTGACTGCACTCCACATACAGGCTACCACAAGGCCTATTTTTACCAAATTTGGATCTAGCTGTGACCTTCACAGCGATACAGAAAGACGGAGGCTGCACTCCCCTGTGAGCAGGCAGCGCAGCTGAAGTGCGGTTCTAGGTCAGCAGCACCTCACTGGGGACAAGGACATTAAGCATCTCGGCCATTCTTGACACAAAACATTCAGGCTCAAACTTCTCAAATATACTTAGGAAAAGGAAGAAAATTTAAAGTGAAGGTTTTTTAAAAAATTATTATTTTTCACACTAGATGAAGGCCTAAATCCCACAGTCTTTTGGTGATCAAGAGAGAAGTTTTAAGATAGAACAAGTTTACCTTTTCCTCAGGATAAGCTGACCTGTGCTTCACCTCATCACCTTGGGGTTGCGTGACAGGATGAACTGCAGTAGACTCATACCAGCCTCCAGCCTAGGTCTCTCTGCACACACTCAGAAAGATGCACTGACAACTGTTTTGAGGAAGGCATGCTATGTTACACACTTCAGTAAGAACAAACAATTTTTTGATTTTTTTTTTTTTTTTGGTGGCATTTTGTTTTTTTTTTTGTTTTGTTTAGCACGCAACCGACTTGGAAGGATAAGAAATCCAGTCAAGAAGGAGGTCATACTGCTGAGCAAACTAACATTTAGAGAAAGAGCAAAGCAAACATCCACCTGTCATTTTCAAGATAGGACTGAGTGACTGCTTAATATATCGCAGAAGATGCTTTTCTAAGCGGCAAATAGCTTTTTATTTCGCTGCACTAGATTTTCAGCTTTCCTTGGTTTTGGATGGCTGCTTTTCCTCTAGTCTTGAATGCATGGGCCACTGTTCTGATCTCAACCTGTTAGTATATGTGTGCAGTGATGATAGACATCACATCCATCAATCATCTTGCCTTGCTGCAGCTTGAGGCACACTCACATTCAAATCCACAAACAACCAAACAACTGTTAGGTATTGTCACCCCTCTTTACTTGTATGAAGCCAGAATTAAGCACACTACTGCACTGCCTAAAATTCAGATGTCACATTTATTGAGCAGCTAGTCTTCTTAGCCCTGAACAGGATAACCAACATTGCTCGTTCACTCTATTCTCCAAATCATCTCTAACAAACTTCAAAACATGCGATAGCACATTAAAAACAAAACAACTTTTTGCCAACTCAGATTCCCTGTCAGAGGCTCTCTGTTCCTGGCAACACCTCCCCAGTCCTGCTTTGGGAGGTTTCTTTGCTTCTTTCAGTTTAGTCACTTGGAACTAACTTTTTCAGCGTTTATAGTAGTCCACATAAAGGCAGTCCTTTGGGTCCTCGCCAGCTTGCTTGGCTTTAATTGCCTCCATCAAGAGACCTTTAGAAAGACAGTGCCTCAGCTCTGATATATCAGGTCTCAGAGATGATAGCAGTTGGTGCCCACCAGTAAAGCCATGAATAGTGTTTCGTGCATTGCATTTAATCTGTCATTTTTTTGTCCTTTCTTTATGCCAAGTTTCTCTCTTCTCTTGAAGTACACTAGGATTTCTGTAGAGTGGCTAGTTTCCCTACTGGCAGACAGGCACTGTCTAAAATCAGTTATATATTAGCCTGAACTTTATACTGCAAGTTGTGAAATTAAAAGTCTTATAAACGTATGCATTGAGCAGATACAATCTCTCAGTTACTCAGTGATGATTACTCAGTCCCTGGCTTTGCAGGAACACACATCTGAAGGTAGACTCAGACTAAAAGAAGAATATGAACTGATCCAGAGAATGACGTATTTAACCTGAAAACAGGCCACTCAAGCAACAGACTGAGCTTGATGGCTTTTCTCTTGATGGCTTACTGAGACAACAAAATGTTACATGCACTGCCGGGAATGCATTTTTTTTCATCATTCAGAAATGTTCACTACAAACCTGAACAGCAGGGCCTACTTAACAAGCACTCCCATTTATTAGACAGGATCTTGATGATAGATGGAAAGTTGTTCAGTTTGCATTAATTTTGCCACCCCTGCCAGGTTGTCATACCACTAGGAACTCCAGCTCAAGTCTCAGTCAGAGCACCACTAGTGGTCTTACA
The DNA here is from genome assembly GCF_018691265.1 of Tyto alba. Classification (NCBI taxonomy): domain Eukaryota; kingdom Metazoa; phylum Chordata; class Aves; order Strigiformes; family Tytonidae; genus Tyto; species Tyto alba. The sequence continues at coordinate 3,768,179 of NW_024881280.1, read as the reverse complement.
CCACGGGAAAATCAGTCTCACTTGAATGTAGTCTCATATTAAAGGCTTACACCATTGCTGCACTATAAGGAGAAACAGCTAACAGAGATTTTAGAGCAATAATATAAAATATTCTCACCCACTTTCCCTCAAACAGATTCCAGCTACCTTATTTTGTATATAGGCCAGGATCTGTAACTTCTGCTTTCAGCTCCCATCCTTAGCACACTTTGGTAACAAGGAAAACAAGGATCACAGTAGCAAACTAAAAGCTACAAGGAAGTCACTTGTCACTGGCGCTTATCTGGACATCCACAGCCAGTGGCTCCTTTAGCAGGGGAATGTCTGGGTCTTACTCCCACTTAAGTTCTGCCCACATCTTAATTCTATGGGCTTCATTCAGATAAACTGCGGTTGTCCAAGTGAAGATTAAGCCTGTCCCTCTGTAAAAAGGTGACAATCTTTAAAAATGTGCTTCACACTGTTTGAGAACGCTAATATTTCTAAAATTAAATAATATAAATGCTAATTAATACCACAATTCTTAGTACCAGACACTATTAGCCACTTCCAGTTCGAGACTGCTGTGCTGGAAGCATTGCAATCAGCAGTGTAAAGTCCAGCTGTGGCTGATCACCAGCAGCATCCCTCGAGGATCAATACTGGGGCCAACACTTTAATGTCTTTACTAATGACAGGGAAAAAACCTCAGCAAGCTTGGTGTCCTCTGCAAATGAGGGGCAGGGGTGGCCATGGTGGAAGGCAGGGCTGCAGTCAGAGAGAGAAAGATGGAGAAAGCGGGGGCTGACAGGGACCTCACGGAGCCAACAACTGCAAATGCAAACCCAGTGCGTTGCATGCAACAGCCCTGTGCAGCAGGAAAGGCTGGAGCTGAACAGACAACAGCTTTGCAAGAAAGGATGTTTAGGCTACGGTGGGGAAGCAGTTGGTGATAAGCCAGCAGCGTGCCCTTGCAGCTGCGGCGGCCAGCTGCACCCTGGGCTAGAGCAGCAAGGTTAGGGGAGCACCCGTCCCCCCTCCACCAGCCACCCATGAGAACGAACCCGCTTCAGCTTTCTGTCCCCCGTTTTCAGGCCAGCGAAGCCCAACCCAGGTGGTGAGGGACCTGGAGCACATCACACGCTGAGCGGCTGAGAGAAGCAGGCTGGCTCGGCTGCAGGGGGATATTGCTGCTGTTTCCAGCTTCCTAAAGGCAGAGTATAGAGATGAAAGCGCCAGACTCTTCTTGAGGTGTGCCAGTGAGAAGCACTGTATGTCTGCCGCTACATGGGAAAAGATTAAAGTAAATTCACGCGGAAGGCAGCTCACCACTGGATCAGGTGCCTAGCAAGGCTGTCAAATCCCCATCCCTGGACACAAAATTCAGTCTGGCAGGGCCCTCAGCAACCTGATCTAGTTGGTCCTGCTTTGAGCTGTAGGGTAGGTGGTGTTACCCGATGACCCTACCTAGGTTATTGCATTTGAACCACCAGCAATTGAAGTTTATTCCAAAATTATGCAAGTCTTGACTTACATAGCTGTCTTCTGGTAGGTAAGGTGCTTCAAAATTCAAAGTTGGGCTGCTGTGCAGGCAGCAAGGACTAGCACAATGGATTGATACCTGGATGTTCAAAGGAAGAATCTAGAGTACTACAGAAAAACCTGATGTGACAGTATTTTTCTACAAAACAAGAGTAGATTAATTAGAACTAGCAGAGCAGCTGATGACAGGCTATGCTCTACGTACACTGAGAAGCTGAAATGCCAGACGGTCCACAGAAACACAAGAAGCTGCACAGCCAAAGACTTTGAAACGAATGTGGACAAAAGCCCCACTGAAAACACACAAAGTAAAAACAGCTGGAAAGATTGATTGAATGACTAAGGCTACTAGTAAAGATACAAGTTCCCATGATAAATATCAGCTTAATGAATAATATTCTGAAAAATTAAAGCAAATGGATGCTCTGCATGGGGAAATGCTAGGCTTATGTCCTGTTAAGTACTTAAGTCTTGGTATTAGGATAACTCAAATATTTTGGAACACTGTGGTTCTACCAATGAATCGATAAATCAGTTATGAATCATCCCCACTGCTAATGAATCACAGAATACCTCAAGTTGGAAGGGACACCTAAGGATCATGGAGTCCAACTCCCTGCTCCTCACAGGACTACCTAAAACTAAACCATACGACTAAGAGCATCATCCAGATGCTACTTGAACTTTGACAGGCTTGGTGCTGTGACCAAGCTGGAGCCTGTTCCAGCGACTGATCACCCTCTCAGTGAAGAACCTTTTCCCTGGTGCAGCTTCGTTCCATTTCCTCGTGTCCCATCACTGGTCACCAGAGAGGAGATCAGCACCTCCCCTTCCACTGCCCACCTTGAAGAAATTGTAGACCGAAATGAGGGCATCCCTCAGCCTTCTCTTCTCCTAGCTAAACAAACCAAGGGACCTCAGCTGCTCCTCATAAATCTTGTCCTCAAGACCTTTCACCACCCTCGTCGCTCTCCTACGGACACACTCTGATAGTCTGATGTTCTTCTTACACTGAGGTGCCCCAAACTGCACACAGCACTTGAGGTGGGGCCACACCAGTGCAGTCCAGAGCAAGACAATGACAATTCCTTCATACTGCTGCACAGTGGAGATTATCTGTTGGTTTTGCTGCTAACTACTGAACCACAATTACACTTTGGTATTTAAAACAACATTCAAATTCACTCTAGAAAGTGTCTACTCTTCTCACTCCCCAAAATACAAGTAAGTGGAAAAAATGAAATTCAGAGGTGCTCTATAGAGATGACAATGGCAATAACCATAAATTTAAGTATCATTTTTACAAGAGCCAGGGAGGTGACAGTAACAGATGCTAAAATATATCTTATTCAAAAAACTCACTGGACAATGTTAATTGTCCATTGTACAGCACTACAAACCAGCTACTGAAGAATCTGGCTCATCATATTCCAAGTAATACCATATTTATAATTTGAGTTTTGATGCTGGAAATTGATTAATTCTGACCATGCACATAAGAGATGTTATTCCACAGATATTATTTTATCACGTCAGTTATAAACCTTGAGAACTTTATACATGGAACATGGGAATGCCCCTGCTTAGAAAGCACTGGTAACTGTAATACAAAAGCTTACTGCATAGCAGTGGTACAGTGGAAGCTTCTACCTGTACCATCAGTTAACTGACATCATAAAAAGCCATTTCTTAAAATCAGTGCTGAATTTAGCTAATCAGCTTTTCAAGTCATTTCAGCTAATTACATCTTTTTGAGTCACAGCTTCACGCAATAATCAAAATCAACACTACACCCAAATTTGATAATACAGAATATACATAGAGAGATGCTTCCAAGGCCATTATATACTATCACCACTTCCCCTCTACATAAATAGGGAAAAGGAGGTGAGATAGCACTGGAGGTGTTGTCATTGATTAATTTACACTTAAGTAGGGTGAGAGAGTGTCTGGATCCACACAGACAGCTGAAGTGCCTGAGAACCATCAAGACAGCAGGGGCTTCCTACAGAGAAAACCACTTCTACCTGTCTGAGGACCCAGGCGCTTTCCGACAGGAGACCAGACCAAAAAGTCTCATAAAATGAAGGGGATGTTAACAGAAACTCATCTCTCCACACTCTTTTTCATGGGGGGGGGGGGGAAGGCCGCACTGCTTACTACAGCAATTAACTCTTCCACTCCAGAGGAAGTCAAGAGCAAAGCAGATCTGACATGAAAGCAGATTTCTGGTGCTGTTCCCCTCGCAAAGAGGGAGCAAAGCAAGTGAGAAAAAGCCCAAACACGAAATACACATCGACTCTTTCCGCTGCTCAGTGAAGGCGAGGCACAGCTCGGCATCAAATTAAGATGCTTTGGCTGAACCCCGCAATATTACCACAGAACAGGGCCCGCGTGTGCTTCTGCACCGAACAGCCCCCCCGTTTCTCTTTCTTACTTCCAGAAGGACCCAAAAGCAACCGGGGTGTGTGTGTGTGTGTGTGAAAAATCGCAAACTCATTCCCACCTCGGGCTGCGCCAGCCGGGAGGACTCCCAGCCCTGCCGGGGGCTCGCCGCCGCCGAGGGGCGAGGTCCGGCTGCCTCCCCGACCCAAGCGGGACCCGGGCTTGGCGCTTACACGGCAGCACGGCCTCGGGGAAGCGCCAACGGTTAGCACCGACCCTCGGCCCCGTCCCCACGCTGCCGCCCGGGGAAGCGAACGGCGAGGCGGGCAGCGGGCCGGGGCAGGCGGCGGCGGGTAGCTTTCCCCCCCCCCCGCCCGGCGCCGCTCACCTGCTGCTGGATCTTCCCGTCCTCGGTGACCACCCAGTGGGTGGTGGCAGCGGCGGGCCGCGTCCCCGAGGCCAGCAGCGAGCAGAGGCCCAGGGCCCAGCCGGAGAAGACCCACGCCCGCCCCAACCCGCCCCGCCCGGACGCTCCTGCCACCGCCATCTTCCCCAATCCCGGCCTGCCCGCCGCCACCCGGAACCGGAATGGCCGCCGCCGCCATTTTGGGAGGGGGAAGGCGGGACCGGGGCGCTACCTCGAGCGGCACCGCCCGCGGCACGGCCCGACCCGGGGGACGGAGCCTTTTTGCGCTTCGAGCAGCCGCCGGCAACGGCTTCTGCCTGGGACGTGCTGAAACATTTGCTGCGACAGCTCAAGGGAAGAGCCTTCAGCCCACACCGAACCACACGGCGCCTGTGTCTGGCCCCAGTTAATGCCAGTTCACTGAAGAGCCGGGTACAGTTAGCTCGAAAACCCACATCCCTCCTTCCTCCTCCGCTTTTTCAGTTACACAGAACAAACAGAGGTTTTCTGTTCTTCTTCCAGTTAACAGTAAATACCAACCCAGCAGCGGCAGCTTGTTTCCCCAGCCCTGAGCAAGACCTAAAACGCTGTCAAATTCAAACTTTGGTCTGTTCAACCTTTTTAAATTTGCAAGCAAGCTGCAAACAGTTCCGCTAAGGTACACCAGACTTCCCAGAGCCTGTTAAATGTTCAAATTTGCCTGTAACTCAAACCCAATTAAGTAGAAACAAGAAAAACAAAAGTTCACAAGTGGTGTCACACTGGTTAAACTAGTGCAAGGGATTTGGTTTCTTTCAGGGTAGAAAACATTCCCACATGTACCATAGCTCCTTACTGCTGCCAGAGTTCTCACATCAGGCATACTGATTTCACAAAAACAAAAAAAAAAAAAAAAAAAAAAAACAACCAAAAAAACCCAGGCTGCTACACCCCAAGTCACTCTTGCTCTGTGAGATACTACCAAGTTTTATTGCACCATCAACATCTAGGAGGTTGAGTAAGACAATGACTGACTCCTTTTCACATAATTCCCAAATAAGATGTACGACATGCAGCTTTTGCTATTTAAATTCCTATCCAAAATTTTGCAGTTAAAAGTTGAATTACTTAAAAGTTGAAACAGCTAATGCAGTCTTGCTAAGATCTATTTAAGTGTAAACCAGCTCAATACATCTATAGTGATACGTCACTAGAACAAAAAGGTACCACAGTCGTATCCTTTTTCTAAGCTAAAACAAAATGTTGCAGAGTAACTGTGAAGCAATGAGACAAACAAAATTACAAAACAAATTTATTCCAAAAGCATAAGGGAACATTTACAATTCAACGAGATGGTAAACAGGTGTCTCCACAAGAACTCACTGCATTAAAATTAAATATGAAACTGGGGAAAAAAAAATTCTAACTACTTTGGAGGCCACAAGAACTTTGCACATCACCTCTGAAAAACAGGAGTCCTGTAAAGAAAACTCACTCAAAATTCAGTGAGAAAATAAGCTGCTAGTACCTAGTTATTAGTCTAAATACAACCTGTACTTAAGCTTTAATATTATATTTTAAAATCCCCTCAAAACACAAATTATAGCCACAAGTGCAAAACATGGGTTTTTTTCCCCCAATGGAAGCTTATTATCCATCTAGTGCCTATTTTCAGAGTGACATTTTGATCTCACAAATTTGTCCTTGAAAGCTCTTTGCCAAGTTTATTTGTTTCAGTGACAAATCACATTTTGGCAGCTGGCATGTAATCATAAATATGAAGTCACCTCACATGTCCTGGAATGTCCAAAGTTTGCGGCCTGCTGCTCCAGAAGTAAGCAAAAATAGACCGGTAACTTAATGTCAACAATGTCTCTAACTTTGACATAGTTTTGGTATTCTGGCCTTCTGATTGTAGTGGTAAGTATCAAAGAGTGTTAATGAAGACACCTGAGTCAGATTCACAAGCAAATACAAATGGAAGTAGGTGGGGAAACATCACTTTCAGGCATTTGTCTGTGCCTGTGGATATCAAATGGCTGGACAAAAGTAGGAGGATAAGAAATAATCTTCATTCTTCTAAAGCCTAAACTATTTTACATCAACACGCCCTGGAACACTTATTAAATTCTCTTCCTCTGTCCCAACTTCTTTTTACTATCTGCTAATTCCTTTACAATGTTGAATGACCTGAGAAGTAAAACTTTTGAGTGGTGAGAATAAAAAAAAAAAAGCATTGTGCTCTTACATTGTATTTTCTGGGTGTACACCAGTAAATAAGAATCCCAAGTTGCTATGGAAAAAAATAGCATGGAATTGTTAACTTTTCCACCTGAATCGAACTACAGAGCTGGAATTTTTCAACGTTACCCAAAATACAATTTTATTTATATATTTTTAAATGCAACTGTATTGGTAAAAAGAAAAAAACAAAAAACCATGAAAGAAGAAACCACAACCCTCAAGTGCCAACTAATCCAGAAATCTGCAAAACATAGAAAAGAGCCAGGTACTGCTACGGTCCAGCTCGAGCCTATGAAGCTTAATCACTGCATCAGTCTTTACCCATTTTCGGAATAATTCTAGTCATTTATTGTTTTTCCTATTCATTTACTGAAATTTCACGGCATAACTATATGCACATATTCATTTTAAACATTAAAAACTAATTTTCAAAACATCACTTTTGCATTACAATGCACGGAGAAGAGTAAGATGTGCAAACCAAAAAACACCACATTCTCCACATCTCTAAGAAAAACGACTGCTTCATGCTACAAGCAAAATAAAAGTCCACCCATGTTGCAAACTTTAAAAAAAAAACCAGCATGTATCTCATTCAACTCCATTTAAAAAAGTAAATCAAAGCAAATTTAACAATGGTACTCTTCTCCACTTATTACAAAATATGGTTACAGATGAGGAAAGGATTACTTCAGCTGCTAAGCTTATCTGACACGTATCTGTTGTCATGCCTTTCCTGTCCATTACTTAATACATAAACTCAATTATATAGGTTCAGTTATGCAGTAGCTGATTTTTAGGTTAATATATAAACTGTCAAGATGTAGCTTTTGATAAAACATCTATGCTCTTTTCCAATTTTGAATAAATCCTGAAGACACTTCAAAAGTAAGAACCCAAAACTGCTGACTGTAAGCATCCAAAAATACAGTTTTAGTTTCACTATGGACAAGTTGTAGTCCGTTAGAAAAGTAGATCATACATACAAAGGTATAAAGAACATTTAAGTCAGTCTTAGTGGAAGGCAGTCCTTGAAGGAAACAATACTCCAAGCAAACTTGCTGAGTAGCACTTTCACTTTAGCCCTTCAGGGGCACGGAATATTTAGCGGTCTACTCAGTAGATTCTTCCTCGGCTACGATTGCCACGTCCTCCCCAGCCTCTTCCTCGTCCACCCCGGAAACCACCTCTTTGCTCTGAAATAAAAGTCAAAACTCTTCATACAGGTTTTATGCTGTATACAGATTAAATAGCAATAACTGCAGGTACTGAAGGCTGATTTAAGTCTCCGAGGCTAATCCTGCCTACATACCATGAGATCTCAGTTATGCTTTGATGCACAACAGATCCCACTAATTGTAAAAGAAGGTTGGGAGAACTAGCCTCTCTAAGCTGAATGTTGTCCTTCTGCATACTAATACTATGATACATAACCGTCCCGTTATTTCAGAAATATATTTGGTCCAATCCATTGCCACAGAATTGAAAGCTGGTCGGTAAAGAACTTTATTAGGCTATTTAGCTCATCCTTCTGTCCAGTAACACCATGCCAATCTTGAGGCGTTTGCCTGATTTCCTCCTAGTCATTTTATAAAATGATTGAAAACCACAACATTGTCAGTCTGTCTGTCTGTCCTCTTCTGTCCTTAAGTTATCACCTGCATACTTAAGTCTTCTTGCTGGTCTTGTATCTTAACTATATCCAACTAAAAATCTTATGACATAGATGGATGGATACCATACAAACTATTTGCATACAGTAGAAAGTTTTTTCTTTCCTTTTGTTAAGAACAAATCTCATCACAGCAAAACACCCCACAAAATACTTTGTTAAAGCTTTTTTGGATTTGTCTGAAAATATATCAAACTCATTCCCGTTCCATGCTTTCTCTTCACGCATGGTCTTAAAATACAGGTCATATTAATCTACAAAGAGAACTGTGTGCTTATTTTAAAGAGCACAGAAATCAAAAGCTGATCAGAGGCCTAAGCATTTCACTAACAAGAAATAGTAGCAAGCAATAAAAAAAATGTTTTGACTGAAAAATTCCTAGTTTTTAGAACTGTAGGACTATACCCTTATCTTAAAAGACACAGATGTATCACCTGAAGTCCGTATTAAGAAAACTGTGTAAGATTTTATCTTTTCTCTTTGTTTTATATATAAGACAGTGCTTTATATTTGTCATAGCAGGCTGGTTACTTGCCAGCAGTAGGACCAGCGGGCCTATGGGGAACACAACAAGAATGGGCTGCTGTCACTGTTGGGCCTATTCATGCAGCCTGCAACTGCTCTTTCGTTTTGCCCAGAAATAAGACCTGCAGAGACACAGAATCACTCTGACTGGGAGCACGAGGACAAAACTGTGTGTATGCACAGTGAACCTGGCAGTTCCTAGAAGTTCCGGATCAGGTCTGCAACATCAGCAGTGGCTGTACTGGGAACTCAGCACAGGTCCAGTTGTATGACAGGAGGTGGCCCAGCTCTGCCCCTTGCAGCAACTGGTCTCTCCAATGGGAAATTTGGGGTGTGAGTGCTGTATGTCATAATAAAGAACACAAGAGTTCAATTGCTGACTCTTGCGTATTAAAACACTACTAAAACTAACTTGCAAATGACATAGTTTATAGGCTGGTAACACTCAAACACACAAAAATTGCTGGACCTACAATCTGATCTTCTGAGAATGCCAGTAAATGGGGTTAATTTGTTTGTTCCCCCTGCCCCAAGGCACAACTGTTATTAGATAAAGTTCTTCCAAGCTGTCTAACTTACCGTAGGAAAAACTACCCAGGTTACTGCTGTATTTTCCACTGGGAGGATTGTATATTTGCCTGGCATCCCTCTTTGGTCCCGCCGAAGCTTTCTTTGGAGGTGAACTTGAGGTTGTATCTTCACTTGCTCTTTTTTGACTGGCAGAAGAAAACAAAAACAGGCCATTACAACCCTGTGGTGACAAGTACAGGAATAGCAGTTCAGCCTCAAAGATTAACCACCGGAAGCCAGCAGCAGCTCATGAAGATGCCCTGAATAATAATACTTCAAAAGAGGAAGTAAGCCAGTCTCCGGCTGATTCAGACTATTGTATCCCTAAAGCAAGACCAAGTTTATCACTCCACAGCCTTAATTCCTTCCAGGATGGGTGTTATTTTTGTTTGTGAAACTTTTTCATTATATATACACACAGTTTGGGATCTTAATTTTTGCTGTTTACAGAATAAGCACCACCGTTTCTTTTTTTTTATGAAAATATCTTACCTTGCATCTGCCTTCTGTACTGGTTTCCAGGACAGTGTAACTGTACTTTTATAAGAAGGAGGAATGTGGAAGAGATCCTATGGAGACAAAATGAGACAGTTTATTCTACAGTTAAATTCATGTTGATGGCACTTCAAAATTTTAGCTACCTAATGAGACAGTTACTGTCCAAAAATTTTAAGTCCTTTTTGAAGTCCCACGGCAGAGGAAGAGGGCAGCAGTAGCTAACTGCCTTATCCGGCTGCTTTAGCCCACACATTTTTCTAGTGAATTCAAATGAGATTTATATTAATAGAGTCTTATATGGACATAGTAGACTTTCTCTCCCTATGCACATCAAGCATCTTATAATGAACTACAATGGTTCCTGCAGGGAGACATCCGATATCCGTATGATATAGGATATATATTATCCTCTGATAAAAGAGAGGTTTCTCAATACTGTGGGCAAAGTTTATGGTTTATTGTGGAGATTGAGAGTGAGAGATGGCAAGTGAAGGAAGGTAGGAGAAGGTGGTTAGAAGAAATCAGAATGGTTTCAAGGGCTCTAGATGGAAGCCTCCTTCCGCAGCCCAACATCTCCTAGACTCTCTGGGGGAAAAGGTTCTATGTATCAGCTTGCTTTGCCTCCTCTCTCCTTTACATCTCCCTGCACCTCTTCAAACTATTCCTTCTCCCTTCCTGACACTGCAGAAAATGGAAATGACAAGGAAAAAGGCTTGGCCAGTATCCAGAGAGCCCTAAAGCAAGGTCTTCTGCTCCAGTAGGCAACTAGTGCTGCAAAAAAGGGCCTCAACACCCTGTCCCAACAGCAGCAGCAGCTAAGCAGCTTGCATAAACTGCAGATCCATGTCTCTTCAGAAACAGTAGAGACAGCAACCCTGAGCTGGCTAACAGTGACTAACTTATTGACACAATGCAACTTAGTTCAAATCTATTCCTTTTTTCTGCATAAGTTACTCTCCTGTGTGAATTTACTCCTTCATAATGTGAAGACTTACCTTGATTAAAACATTAATGTTATTGGTTATTTTCAAGGCAACCACTTTAATCTTGTTCTGTAAAAAAAAGAAACACTACTGAACACCTAGTCTAGTAGTTTTAAATTATGCCAACTGCATTTGAAGTCGTAACATTAAACTGACCACTCTTCCTAGTGAATTGCTATAGCAGTAGTAATAGTGAAAGGTGTGTACGCTTCTGAGTTTTCACCACAACTATTTTTAGGCTTCTTGCAGTTTTACATTAACTAGTTGCTTTGAAAGTTCCAGTGTACTTCCCACTATATATGAAAATTTCCCCTCAAAACAGAACACAGAGCAAAGTTAAGCCAAATACATATGTATGCAGAGAGTAGCCAACAGTAAAACCAAAAAAGTTGCCTGATGCTGCATTTTGCAAGTTATATAAGATGCAGTTGCAAGCGGTGTCAGCAGTATTATTCCCTTAATCTATTTGCATGGCTACAACAGACTGCAGCCCCTTAAATGTGTGTCAATGGTTATTTTGGTAGGCTCAATGAGAAAACATCAGAATTTCTGAACACCACTTACCTCCTCTGTTTTCAAGGCTTCTCCTGTTTTTCCTTGAAGTGCCAGACGAAGCTGTCGAATATATACCTGCAACCCTCGAGCAAAATACTGTAGCCTAAAAAAATTTAAAGGCATTCTGTTAAATTTATTAACATATTCCCATAAAATAAAAGCATAAGCAAAGGGAAGCTGTAGTCTCATTTTTCCCCCTTTAGGCCAAATTATCAAAGTAAGTCTTTTATCAACCTGATGTGTGCTTCTTCAGCACCCAAACAGTAAGAACTCACACTTTCTAACAGAACTTTAACACTTGCCTCTAAATCATTACCTGATTTTAAAGTCTTTCAATTTTTCTGCATTCAGCTTGGCTGTGAGGAAGTCTGGAAGTTTACGACCCAGCTGATGGAAGCTATACAATAAACACTCCACATAACTGAACTGCAACTTGGGCTCTTCATTGCCAGCATTTTCCCCATTCTCTGCTTCCTCCGGAGGAAGGGGCATATACTCCTAATGAACAGAAAGGAAAAACAAATGCATGAGACACATTTACAAAGACTGATTGTTCTTTTGCAGTGTTTGAACTGGAGAGCTTATTTATCCTGACAATTTAAGAAGTATCCCCCATCCCTATACCAACGTGATGCACACATGAAGTCCCGGTGCAGGTGGTTTGCCTACATTTATGTGACTTGAAACCTCTGACTCACAGGAAATATTACTACCACAGGAAGCAACAATGTTTTGCACCAATGGTTCTGAAGCAGTGCTGCATTTGCTTAAAATTGTCAGTGCAGATATAGCCTTTAATGAGATCAGCATGAGTCTCACATGACTACAAAATCTGAAAAGAACAAACCCACAAATTTACTGGATTAAAAACATTATGCAGGTAGCAGCTCTCTATCTACAAAGGCTTTGATTGCAAAATAATGTCTGACCTTACCATCATGTACAGAGCTGTCTTTGAAATAGTCACTTTAGAAAAAGGATAAATAGATTAATAGATAAAAACATCTTGTTTTGCTGAAAACGTTTTTAAAAAAGTGTTTTACATGAGTAAAAATTGAGTTAGTCTTACCAGTAATTTATCAAACAGCTTCTTCAAATTTGATTCAAGCTTTTCCATATCACCACAAAATGAACTCATTTCAGCAAGAAGCTTCAAAACCTACACATAAATATAGCCAGGGTTTTGTGTGTTAACTGAAAAGTACAAAGGTTTAACTTTCAACCTAAAAGCAATTATCACATCATTTTGGTTGACACAGTAGAGGTCAGCTATTACAAATACACCCCTCCCGACTATCAGGAAAGAATACAAGGAGGAATATGCCCTCAAACTAAAACACAGGTTTGTGTGTCTAATCCCAACAAGCATCATTAGTCATCAAGCAAACAAAACTTCATCTCCCAGGTCTGCAGCACAGCTCACCTTCAAAGTGAGATTCAGAGATCTAACTGAAGCTACAGCACTGATTAGCATAAGCAAAATTACAACCATTAAGCCACTCCCCTAGGAGGCTAAATTAGCACAAGCCATGCAACAATCATTTCAGTAAATGCTATGTGCTTAAAAAAAAATTGACAGTAATATAAAAATGATTACACCAATCTATTTGCCTCTAAAGCTCGGGACAAATGACACACGCTCTGAAAGGCAATGCTCAGTCATGCCTCAATATAACAAACAGTTAGGTGTTGTTTTTTTTTTTTTTTCCCCTCCCCCCCCCCCCCCATTCCAGTGTAGCTAGTTTTCCTCCAAGTCAAGAACTGAAAACCACTTAAGAAAGGAGTTTGCAATTTTTAAAATAGCCATGTTTGTCTAAGATGCTTATTTTTTACAATTTGAAAGACATTTTGCTTTGGCTTACCTCTAACTGGATGTCAAGACCCTCCACTGGAGTAGTCAAAGAACCGAGGTTTGGCAGAACATGCTCACAGAAGTAAGTAACAAATTTTGTGGAATGAACATTTTTCTGCAAAAAAACCCACCACACATTATTCAGGCTACTCTGAGTGTGAAGGAGTTGCATATTTGTGGACCCACCACTCCGCCACCCTTACAAATACCTACCACACAGCTATACCTTAAAGCTTTATTAAACTTCCCTCGACCTCCTACAAAGCAGAGACCCTTCCAGGTAGCTTAAACTCAGAGGCTGTCTGCAACAGGGGCTGAAAGGGTTTCCTATAACCCAAAAATAGGCTTTTAAGTGCTGCAATTGTCTGGCACTAGGCTTGAAATAATCAAACTGATAGATGTATAAGCCTAACGTGAGAATCTTGTCATAATTCACTGTAATATCTTAAATTTGAAAGAAAATGTCAAAGAGCAGATACTGCCTTCTAACATAATCACTGAGAACACCGAAGAGAAGCTACAGCCATTAACTTTTCACAACATTCCTCGTGCAAAGCAAATACATACCGAGAAGAGTGGCACTGCCTGCCGAGTGCACTGTAGAAGTCTGTCCACACAATCTGGATCAGAGGGATTGAACGTTTGTTCCAGGTCAGCTTGTTCAGCTACCAGCTCCACTAGTTGCTGCCTCCCACTTACTGTCTGTAAACTTTTTAATCCCGACAATATTTTCATGAACAGAACAAATTCCTCGCCCGTCACATCTTCCAGCACCTTAATAGAACACCAGACAACATGTCTATGGTGGTAATTTGCAAACCTCCAGGTTAAGCCTACTTGATTTGAAAAGGTAAAGTATGCAAATATTTAGCACTCAAACGTCGCTTCTACTTATTTAAAAACACAAGTTTAAAGGAACACATGAAAACATGCAGTATAATTGTATGCACCTCCAAAATTAAAGTAACTGCCATCAAGTTGTTCATAGGAAACATTTTTCTTTAACTCAACCTTAAATGTCTTAGCTAACAAATCATATGATTCAGGCAGAATAAATATTAAATTAATATCTACTCATTATTGATTGGTTTGATACTTTTTGTATCTTTCTCAGCTTGGGGAATGCACAGGACTCGAAGTTCAACGAAGACAAATGCAAAATCCTGCACCTGGGATAAACTAGCTTCCCTGCCACAGGACATGCGGGCACGGACTGCCTGGGCAGCGGCTCTGGTGAAGAGACCCTGAGGGTTCTGGGGGACTGGTAGGCTAAACATAAACGTCAGCAGTGCTCCTCAGGTGATGAACAGTGTCCCAGGCTCTGACAAGAGCCTAGCCAGGAGACCGAGGGAGCAAAGGAATCCAGGATTCTCCTTTGCTATGCCCTCATTAGACCAAATCTGGAATTCTCCACCTGGTTTCAGACCCTCCTGTACGAGGAAGCTCTTGATAAGCTTTAGAAAGCCCAGCCAACAAGGTGGTCAGTGTCTACAGAGCACATGACCTGTGAGGAGAACCTAAGAAAACTGTGCTTTGTCAGCCTAAAAGGACAAAAGTCACAAGGGGGTGAGGTGACCTAACACTGATCTCCCAATACTTAAGAGCAAGTCATCAAGAGTAGGAGCCAGGTTCTTTACTGAGGTGCACAGGGTCAGAATGAGACAATGATACAAAACTGAAATGTGAGATTCCAACAGGATAAAGAAAAAATCCCATAAAGATGTCAAAGACAATTGAAGCTGGCTGCCCAGATAGTATGGGCAATCTCCATCCCTAGAGGTTTTTAAAACCCAGCTGGACAAAGCACCAAGAAATCCGACCTGAATTCAGCTGAGCATGATTCACTGAGGTGATCGATCTCCCAAAGTCCCTTTCCTACACGAATGATTCTGTGATTCTAATAAAAGTTGCTCTTACAAAATGAGAAGAGTTTAGCATTAATTTTAACATTCCCACAAACATACACTGCAAAGTTTGGATTGTAGCAGAACAGGACAACTAGACAACCGCATGCGTACAACGCATAACTCTACATGTGGTTTAAATAGACATCCAGAGCAACACCAGTGATAAGAGATCGTCTAATAACACTGAAATAAGACACTTACTTTCTTTGATTCAGTCAATATGAACTCTTCCACCTCCTTTGTCATCACCTCCTCAGGCAGGGTTTTCAGCTTTGTAGAGAGGAACTTGATGGCTCGCTCTCTCACAATATCCTCTCCCTGAAGTATTTGACTGAATAAGCCTCCCAAAGTCCCTGAATGGAGGAGAAACCAGGTAACACAAATCATTTTAGAAAAGCTAAGCCTTCTATGCAGAAGAAAGAAGTTTCCTCCTGTAAGACTCCATGACACATTTTAAAGTAATTGCTATATTAACTTTTAAGAAAAAAAAAACCACAACAATTTTCACATAGCTTGACATAAGAATCCACATTCTTTTATTGGTCTATATAATTCAGATCCACAATTATTGAAAACTTCAGTACAAAATTGAATCTTGTTCTCATTCTACTAGAGACTGGGAAGTATTAGTGAAAGACATTTATAGAGAAATGTGTCCTTTACCTTTAGCATCCATCTTAAATATACTGAGCAAAGCATTGTTCACCAAATTGAATTCTGCAGAATCATCTGAAGAGAGAAAAAAACCTCTGATATGCATATCCTTGAAATGCAAACATTAAGAGCAGAAAAACAAAGAAATATTTCTGGTATCACAGAAGAAGTATTCTATCATCAGCATGTAATTATAAACAACATAACTCATGTTTTTAATGAGTACTATAATGAGGAAGTAACACTTATGAAAGCTAAAAGCAAAACAAAAATCTATTTGCCACTTCATCCTCCCTGCCAAAACTTTAACATTACAAACTTGGTATGACTGAAAACTTGAAGGGAAATTATTGAGTCATTTTAAGGAACAGCTGAATAAACAAGCTGACCTTTACTAAAATAACGTAAAACAAAGTTATTTATTTTAAAACTTAAGTAATCTACAGTATTTCTAGGCAGGTGAAACAATTTTCCTCATGAACTAAATGGAGAAATGGGTAAATTTAAAAAAAAAAAGTCTCTTCTGAGACGCCTAGAGACTTCATCATGCATTTTTAATACAAATGTGAACATCTAATATTTAGTGCACTATAACTTACTTAGATTAAAAAATACATATTATATATTAAATTCTGAATTAAATATCTTGTATCAAAAGTGCACTGTGTGGAAGAAAATGCCTTCAGGATTTTTAAAGTTCCTGAGTACCTGGATTAAAAACCCAGTAACTTTTTCAGAAAGTAATTTGCTGCATTCCACAACTAAAGGTTTTGTTTTGTTCTATTTCTTTTCTCCTTTTTCTACAGATGCCTTCAGAGAACTTGTATGAAAAAAATTGTTGTATTTAAAAGAAAAATTTTCAGTTTAGATTAGGATTATTAGTGACCTTTCAGCAGAAGTAGCTATGTAACTGTACCGAAAATATAAAAGGGGGGGAAAAAAGGAGCAGAAGCAGGACACAGATGGCACTGGGACAGACTGCTTTGTAACCAATTATGCATCAACAGAAAATGTTTTACAGAACAAAATTGTGTATGTTCTTAGCTGTGCCACAAGGAGATCAGCCAGGAAACTACCCATGTCTCCTACCTGACTGCAGAAGCTGGGTCAGTATGTCTGCTACCCGAGGAAGATTATCTCCAGTGGCAAACTGAGGCAATTCCTTGATTGCTTGTCGCCGGATCTGTCAAAATTGTCAGTATTGTAGAAAAAAAAAATTAAAATAATTACCAAGAAAATCCCAGGCAATTCAGTTATCAAAGTCTGGCAGAAAAATCAGTCAAATTTGAAAAAATGGCCACTTATTCTTTTAACCCTGAGTATCATCTTCAGAAAGCAATGTTCAAGTTTCAGACTTTAATGGCATTCCAAACTTCATATTTGCTATGAAACTATTATGATGTATTTATGAAAAAAATATTTTTCTTAGAGCTAAGCAACACTGGAGAAAAAACAAATTCAAACAGCACTTCTAGTCACAAAACCATTAATTTGAGCAACAAAATAAAGGGCTGGAATCTGTGTTGTTATAGAGTCCTACTTGCTAACAGGAAGGACAGTTTTACAGTTGTGCATATGGCAGAGATAAATTCTAGGTTTTGTTCCCAGCACTGACCAAAAAATCCTTGATCTGCCCAAATCATTTAAAATCTGATAACCAGAGATGCTTCAAATATACATCTTCTATCAACACCTCAGAAACTGCATGAAGCATCTCAAGACTTCTGCAAGAATAATACATTCAGAATCACATCCCCATGGTTCTTGGGTAAGAACAAAATTTTCTTGTCTCCCAGAAGGATTTATTAGAATCAATTACCATAAAGTGCTTTTTGTAAGGCAAAAATGTAATAGATATTCAAATGAACTGTATCTAAATTTCTTTCTATAGAGCTGCTCCTTTGATCAATGATGGGAGCAAAAAAGACAAATGAAAACTGATGTATCTTCCCAAACCATCACACGATTGATTCTTCTATTGCAGGAATACAACTAAGTATTCTTAATTTTTACAAAGACCAACCCTCCTCTCCTGAAAGACATAGTTCATTAAAAAAAAAAAAAAAAGAAAAAAGAGAAAACAACAAAATATGAATTCAATGTATCAGCTTGCTATAAGGTTCTTATTCTTACAGAAACATCTTCATCCTCACAGAGGTCCAACTGGGCATTGATAGCTGAGTCAGCTAACTCAGGAAAATGCTTGAAGAATTTAGGAATAAACTGGGCTGCAAGTCTCTTCTCCTTGGCACCTCCTTTCACACCATCCAAGATCGCCTGGTATGCATCCTTATGCTGAAAGAGGAAAAACAGAATACATAAATAGGAAAACCTTGGGGTATTCTCACAACCAGGGAATGTTTTTTTCTCTCTCATTCACTTCAGCTATTTAAGTGAACTATATTATACAAGCTCCATACAAAGAAATACATGTATCTCTTAGACCAAGAGATAACTGTGCCAATGTAGTAATGTTTGTCTCTGTTGACTGTTGTTTACTGTTATTTTGGTTCCACCGTCTGTTCAGACGCTTACTGTTCAAACTGCCAGCCCTAAGGCCAACAGCTCTTGCGTACCACTTGTGATTAGAATAGCGCAGACTCAAGGAATTACATGATCGCCCTCACTGAACTTGGGCACTTTTTCAAGGAGCTTCTGCCTTTTGTCTGCCTGTTTATTGTCTCTCAAATACAGGTTCTCTCTCCCAACAGCTGTGCTGCTGGAATGCATCACAGATGATTTTTAAAGTATATTGTGCTAAAGCATCTTTGGCACCTATCCAAACAGTTTAGTTAATTTTAGACAAAACATAGTTCTTAAAAGGTCTGTTAACAGAGACCAGATTCAATAAAAAAGAAATCTCCAGTTGAAATATAGAAATAATCACTTCAGCAACAGAGTAGACTATTCTCTAGCTGCTCCTACTAGAATCACACAGGCATTTCTGATTTTGTGCCTGCAGGACTGAAACTTTACAATAAATGGAAGTCTTTGTTGTGGTTAGCTATGTGCTTGTGAAAGAAGAGTCAGCATTATTAGGATGCTAGCAGAAATCAGAGCCTTCTATCACTAATTTGCTTCATGGTTGTGAAAAGAATGCTTTAGACAACTTATCCTACTTTGAACAGCACCAGACTCTGCTTTATTTACATTAAATTTCCCAGAGCCACATGTATCATCACCCCTACTCCACATAAAAATTCACCCATAGCAATACTAATTTACAAAACAATACGTTGCATTAATTCCCTCTAAAGTAAGACAATCAGCACCAATGCTCCTCAAACACTCCCTACACCTTGTCAATAGTTCTCTGTGTTGCCCAGTCCTGAACGGGATTGGGGCACTGATCTGGAAGAAAAGTAACCAAGGAAAAAAAATGGTTGCTTTACAACCGATCCACATCCCCATCCGGTTTGTTCTGTAGCTGTGCCAACACAGTGCACTCAACAGCAAAGGCAGGAATGAGCCAGCACAAACTAACAATGAAATACACATTATTGTAGTCACAGGTCCTCAAACTGCACGTTAAGAACAATTTTTTTGTGGAACAAACTAGTTAATATATATTAAAAAAGCATTCATACAGCAATGAAGTAGAGTAGCTTGTGTTCCATGAATTCGTATTACTGCATGCTAACTACTCCTGTCATTTAGGCAAAAAACGGTTCAGGCAGAAGTTTTGTTCTACCCTGTACTTGGCAGCATTGAATGCTCAAGAGAAAATAGCAGGCGATTGCAAAAGCAGTGTGAGCCTTTGGTTTCGCACACTTCCTCCCAATCTGTAACACACAAATGTCCCAAGTCACAGACAGTGTCCAGACCTTTATTTTTAATAACTGTCAATTGACCAACCATAGATTAATTTCTCTAGATTACTTCTTGAGCCAGTTCATACTCTACAATGTCCTGCGACAAGTTACACAATGCATTATGCGGAAAAGTTGATCTTCCTCTTTATTTTTAAGCCTGCTTTCTAATAGTTTTTTCAAGTTCTCACCTTCATTCCATTCATGAGGTAGACTCATCATACCTGAATCCCTTTCCCAACTGAAACACTCTTTTACAAGCTCCGTACTTCCAGTCTTTCTAATTAGTTCCCTTAATGCCATACTTGTGGTTGTCCCCTTGCTGCTCTTCTCATGTTCAAAGTTTCTTTTTTGAGACAGGGTAACTATGGCTTTTTGTAGTGAGAGATCATGTTCATAAGGTTGTTAAGAGATAACAAAGTAATCAGTGGGATAAAATTGATGAGTAAGAACAATTACTCATGCCTTCTCAGAATGCAAAAATTGGAGACATCAAGTAAGATTATGGAACGACAAGTTCAAAGGAGATAACTCCTTCACAAAGGTTAACAAGTAATGGAACATTTTGCCATACGTTTGTATGCCAGAAATATAAGCAGTTAAAAAAACACCGGAGAAGTTTGCTGAAGAACAATCTAGCAAGATATACTAATTACAAAGACACCATCTCTAGCTCTGGAAGCCCGCAAGCTGGAGAGGCGAAGCTGGGAGAGTATATCAGGAATCATCATTCTATACTTACCCTCGGAGGCTCTTACACATCTGCTACTGATCCCTGTCACAGGCTGCATTCCTTAACTACGCTGGAGTTTGCTCTACCCAAGATGGACATTCCTATCTTACAAAAGCTTCCCAAACTGGTCAAAATGATGGGGGACTGAGCACTTATAAGATGGCAAGGAAATAGCATCTGTTTTATTCTGCGTCCCTCCCCACAGTCCCCAACATTTTAGTTGTATTTTTTGGTTGGCTCTGAGATGATGTTTTTGTTGAACTGTCTGATGCTTTGTTTCACTAGGGCGTAACTACACAAGCAAAGTGAATGGACTTGAATTAAAAAGGAAAAAAAATTCTCAAAAAATCAACCACCGTATTAGCTGTTCTCTTAAAGAACTTTCCAAAAGACCGTGCATAGTAGTATCTAGTTTAAAATTCACTGCTTGGTATGTGCAAGGCTCCTTTCCCATTTATGTACATTATGACAAATAAAAAAAAAAAGTATCTTATGTTTTTTCAATAAAATGAGACCCTAACGCAATTCAAAAACTCGTTTTAACTAACCATAATATTTTGTATTGGTAATATAATAAATCATCCTCTTTTTTTCAATAATTCAGTAATAGTATGAACAAACGGCAGATCTTGCCAGGATTTTACAGGTAAAAATCTCCTTTACTCGTGAGAATCGACCTTCCGTGAGAATTGACCTTCCATTCTTGCCTTAAGGGATGAAAAAACATAAAAAAAATATGGTGTAGGCAGTTAGCAAACCGTGACAGACTTCACCTTCCTCCTTTAGCAAGAGAGCCTGCAAGAAGTTCTCCGGATCTGTAAGTGCGCTGGATCAGATCCGGATGACTCCCGGCGTCCTCTTCAGGGCCTGAATTCGCCAGGCGAAACTCCCCACCCCCATGCACAAAGCAGTCCGGCTCTAGCTAACGACTAGTTAATATCCGCGACGCCACTTTTTAAAAAGAGCTGCCGGCAGACGGGGAGAAGGGTGCAGGAGAGACGAGAGCCGCTGCCGTCCTTGCGGAACCGCAAGCGCGAAGCTCATCTCCTCCACCCACCCCCCGCCTCAGGTCGTGAGTAAAGCTATACCGAGAACACGCCCGAGGGCCAGCCGCTTGCCCTGCGAGCCGAGCAGACCCTCCCCCGGCGGCACCCCGTCCCGCCCGCCCGCTGCCCGCGACTCCTCGCGGCGGCGCCGCGCTACTCAAGCCCGAGGCCTAGCGAGGCCTCGAAGGCCGCAGCCCGCGCCCACACCTGGCCCGCCGTCTCCGTGGCGTCCGCCAGGATCCCGTAGTTACGGTACAGCTCCTCCACGGTGGGCATGGTGCGGCGGGGAAGGGGCAGGAGCCGCCGCTGCAACCGAGACCGCCGCTGAAGCCGCCGCCGCCGCCGCTGAAGCCGCCGCCGTTCAGGCCGCCGCCGTCAGCACCAACGAGGCGGAAGTCCCAGAGCGGCCCCGTGTGCCGACGCCTGCGCAGCGCCCCCAGGCGGCCCGGGGTGGAGCTGCTGGGTTAAAGGCGGGAAGGCGGGAGGGAAGGAGGGGTGGTGGTGGTGGGGGGGGTGTGGGTGCTATCCCCTCTCCCCCGTGTTTTGTACACCAGTGGCGCTCCGGTGAGGGTAAACGGCTGTTCGACGCCCACCGGAGTGCCCGGGCTCCCGCCTTCCCCTCCCCGTGTCTGGGTTTCGGTAACCGGAGCGCAAAACATAGCGTGTGCGCTCTCACAGCCTCCCCGGTGCTGGAAATATTTCAAAATTTGGTGGGGTTTGACCGCCTGGCCCTTGGTCCCGAGCTCTGGCACCCAGCGGCTTTCGGCTTTTCCTGCTGCCAGGGAAGTGGTACCTGATTTCTTGGGGCTGTGGCATGTCCTTCACCTTTTTTTTTTTTTTTTTTTTTTTCCTTCCCTGGGCTTTTCTTCACACTCCTTTCCCAGACTGCTATCTTCCCTCAGCTACTCATTTGTGTACCCCTTTTTATCTTGCATATACAAATACTACAAAAGATGTACGAGAAGTGCCTGTCGTGCACTGAAATGGTGCGAGAAAGACACTGGTTTCCCATGATTTGATGACTTCCATGTTTTCCGGCAGAGGAAAGTACCTCCTAATTCCAGCATACAGAAACCAAAGTATCTGCAACTAATAATGGAGGCAGCATGCACGCAGTAGGCTCAAATGACCCAAAACCAAACTGTGGCAAAAGTTAGAAGGCTGTAGCGGTGGCTTCCCCTCATCTCAAGATGCTTTAGCATCCTGCTGATTTCTCCGGCACTTTGAATGAAGGAGGATTCCCCTCACATCAGCCTGAGGGGGAGCTAAGCAAAATGCCGGACCTTTCTTTCACATCCTTCCCAGCAGGGTGAAGGGCTCCTTTCGGAATCCCCGCTCTCTCTCCAGAGCCCGCGCAGGCAGACGGCCCGCAGCAGGGATGCGCAGCGGCAGCCGTCATCTCCCCGATTCTCGTTGTTCCTTCCGCTCTCGCCGTCTTTCAGCAAGCGGCAGCATCAGCCACTTTTCTCCATCACTGTACTGAGGCCTGGTGCCTTTCCCTGCCCTCGGGTGAATTAAGGTGATTTTTGCGTGCCCTGATGGGCTCTGAGGGCGTGGGGGCTTGTGGCTGCTGTCCCATCCAGGAGAGCACTGACCACGATCTGACCCTTGGCGCGCTTGTGACCACCGCATTTACCCAAAGTAATCTCCTTAAAAGAACATCCTGGTTAATCTTAGTAGTGGGAACAAAATGTAACACAAGAGAAAAAGTATTTTTAATGCATCAGAAGAGCTATGTGTGACTGGCTTAGCCGAACCTTTCATTTTCTAGGAAGGGACAGGTTCCGCAGGCAGGCTGGCGGATATTAAGAGATGTCAATCTCTTGCCCTCCAACATCTTCTGGGCAGCATCACATCTAAATGCAGATTTCAAAACTCTGTAATCATCTTTATCAGCACTGCCATGGCAAGCTTTTACAACTTGGTCAGAAAGGAGGAAAGATGAACCTCCCGTTCAGTTGCTTTTTAACCCCCATGAAATATTTACATAGATGGAGGTGCCCCGTTATCTCCTTTTCTTGCTTGTTTCCTCACCAGCATGCAATTAAACTGTAATTACATTCTATAGCAAACATTGATAATCAGGTAAATCCATAGCATTTATACATTACTGTACCTATGAGAGCTGTGGAGAAAAAAAGAAGTGGGCATGAATGAAAATGAGTGTGAGAGGGGTTGTGTGCCTTCCAGGAAAGAATGGGCACCTGAGTGATGGGAGAGGGAGGTGGACATTGGCTGCACTACAGGGAGATTAATAAGCAGGGTGGGGTGGTAAGTAATTTCAAAATACCATAACAACATTATTTATTTTATCAAAGTAAATATGTATTATTTTAATCACATTTATATATGTCGTGTCAGAACACATATGCCTTGGAATCATACTATTTTACCTTCTCTGGCAAAGATACTCAGCTGTGCTCATTATTTTTCTAACAGAGAACATGCAAAATGAAAAGGTATTTAGAGCCACACTAAGAAAATATTTTCTCTGAGATTCATTCTATTTCTGTCCTTTGATCTTCCATGTGTCGTCTTTTTTTTTTTCTCACCTACTTCCTTGTTGCTTTACATCATTCTTTTCATTTTTTCTCTCTTTATAACAATTTCCATTTTCCACTTTCTAGTTTTCACTTATAAATAAAATATATATGAAATATTTTTTATAATGAACCCATTTAAAATTAATCATCAGTCTTTAGCATTATTATGCAAGGAACATGAATGAAGAACTGATGGTGCAAGTTTAAGAGACACTGAAATTACTTTTTAAAGTTAGTCAGGGATCTCGTTTTATTAAAGTTGGGAAATTTTTGGGAATATATCTTGAGAAACTCAAAAGCTTGAACATTTGAAAATGACACATAGCTTTTTCAGACTCTGCAGTGCAAGCCTCCTAGTTTCTTGAAATATGATTAATCTGGCCATCAGTCAGGATTTTCCTTGCTTCTTTCTTCTCAGTCTCCTCACGCCGATGCATGTGGAGATAAACCTATGGCAAATTACAGACTCATTTGATAGCAAAGTGTTATTATCATTATACGTTTGACTTCCATTCCTGCATGCTGCCCACTAATCCATGTACCCTGGAATCATTGCGGATGTCTGCACAATTTTCAGCAGGTTCTCCAGGGGAAAAAATACTTTACTTGTGGAATCAATGAGATTTGCTTTTTTCCTCAGAGAAAAAAAAAAAAATTAGTATTCTTGTCCCACAACTTCTCTGGTCTTTGGTGAAGGGAAGACTTCAGAAAAAGCCATGGACATGGGCAATAATAGACTTCTATTATGACCATGACAAAACGAGAAGACATGCTTAATGAAAATTTCACCCTGGAACAGCGGTGTAGTCCCACGAATCCTCAGGTAACCAACCCAGAAGGTTTTTGTGGGCCAGACACCTAGTGGATAATAAAGTGTCTGAAATCGAGTCCATTTGTTTGTTTATGCCCGATGAGCAATTGATCCTGGATTATTCTAATTTTGTTTCTCACTCTGTAGAATTGGGTTTGAGTCACTAACACAGTTTAGTTATACCAATGAAGGGATATAGCAATTATCCCCCACCCATCTTAAAAACTTCCTAGTGTTTTTCAGAAAAAGGTGTCCAGTGAAATGTACACAGTGACCGCACAAAAACGTTCAGAGGTGTACAGCCTTTTGCAGGCACACATCAAAGGCATCTCGCACGGCTGTACGCATCTAACTGCTGCCGTGCACAGACCTCCCCCAGATTCCTTCCAGCGGGATCTGATTTTCCTGCAAAGCTTCTCCCTGGCAAGGCTGCCCGCTTCTTTTTCCCAGCGGAACGGCGGCCTGTTGGGCGGGGTGATCAGCCCGGGCCCCGCAGCCCAGGCCTCCAGGCCCAGGCCCAGGCCTCCAGGCCCAGGCCCAGGCCCCGGCGCCCCGCAGCTCCGCAGCCCCGAACTCCGGCCCCGCAGCCCGGCCCCAGTGGCAGCAGGCGGCGCTCTGCCCCCGCGGATGCGGCCCGGCCCGGTCCCGGAGCGGGGGCTGGGCCCGCCGCCCCGGGGAGTAGCCGGCCGCGATGGCCCTTCCCTGCTCAGAAAAAAACGTTATACCGAGGCTGCTCCAAGCGACAAAATTCAGCCGGAAAATGAGATTAGAGAAATAAAGTCGTTGTTGTTGTTTTTTGTTTGTTTGTTTGTTTGTTTGTTTGTTTGTTTCCCCCTGTTTGTTTTTTTTTTTTTTTTTTTTCAGCTTGCTGCCTTTGTACTTGTAATAGCAGCCTGTTTGCACCCATCTTATTGTTTACCCTTTCTACTGCCTGTAGGAATTTCAGAGTATCCTTTTAAACGATTCCTGAGCCTATTCCTAACGCTTTCTATGTTCTGCAGTTCAGAAGCTACCGTAGCCCTGACAAAGCATTTGTGCCTTGCATGTTAACGATCGTTAATTTGCACTGTTAGTTGGAGCCCAGCATGCTGTGTGCCTTTCCACACAGGCGAGGTTGTGTAAAGATTGAAAACCTAGCCCCTGCCAGAGTCAATTTGATTCTCTTGTTGGTGTGGAACATTCATGCAGCAATAACAGAGAGGAAGCATCTCAAAGGGTAGAAAAAGGTGACTGTGATATACAATATTTGGCAAGAAGACTTAAAGATGATGTAACATCTACAAATTGTTCAGCTCAAAGAGCATCTGTGGAAGGGGGACAGATAACTGGTTTCTACTGAGTTTCTTCGGCCTTCGTTGAAAAGTTCCACATGTATAGAATGCTGGTTAGGGGAAGTTAATGGGACAGATAATGAGCACTCCACCCACCCTCCTTTTTCAAAAGGCATAAAACGATTGGGAAGTTAATCTTCTCCAGACTGAAGTTCAGATGCATTGTGCCTCTTTGCTACATGGTCTTCATCAGCTAGTCACGCCGTGATCCTGAGGTGCGGAATCACGACTTTACAACCAATAAGGTTATAAAGTAGGTATGTTTATTCAGCTCTGGGTGAACGGGGGAATAATTTCCTCCAAATTTGGGCCCACCAGGAGCCAAAAGGGGCTCCCTTTTATTGTATAAAACGTTATATATTCACTATCTGTCCTAATACATATGCATCACTACTCCGAGGACAGGGAGGGAATATTACAATTAGTTCCGAGAAATCATTAACATATCCCCCCACCCCAAATTCCTCCCGTCGCCCTTGCACAGTGCTCCCTGGTGGTCGTGGGCAGGGGTCTTCAGATGAAGGCTCATAGTCTTCTTCACTGGGTTTGCTAGCTGACCCTTACTTCTGCACAAACTCAGTCCTGTAGTCACATACACCTTGTCCTTCAAGTCTGGGCTAATTTGCAGCTCCTTTGTCTTCATGGCTCAGTGGTTGTAGTTCCCCTCTTATCTCAAGGACAAGAGATGCCAGAGATGGCCCATCCTGTCTTCCTTCCATTCAATCACAAGGGAGTTACCTTCCTTCGATAGGGACCATCAATGGCCCATCTTGTTCTTTCTCATTCCATTGCAAGGGAGTTACCATCCTTTGATGGATGGAGGCCATCTGGGGAGCATCCCAAGAAGTGGGGGGGCTATCGGGTTAGTGAGAGCATCCCCTGAAAAGGGGGGCTATTGGGTTAGTGTTAGCATCCCCTGAAAGGGGGGGGGGGGGGGCTATCGGGTTAATGTTTCCTCAGATCAATCCCTTCCACCCCCTGGGACATTTAAACACGAGCCCACTGCTTCTCTGGGCTGACCCAGGGCAGGTTTCATCTCTGAATCCCGAGTCCCATCATTTGCACTGCCATGCTGCCAGTTCAGGGTCAGCATACTGGAGCAGTGTACTGGAGCCCACTGCACCTGCTGTTTACTTTCGGCCAGTTTCTAGGCTCCTGGCAATGAGGAGGTTCGGAGGCCCTTGGGAAGGCAGACTGGGAGGAGGATGTTTAAAAAGCTGTAATGAAATGGGCAAGGAGATGTCGAAGAGTAAGGATACGGAAATTGCAATAGTTTATAGGAAACTCCCTGAAAAGGCAATGTCGTACCGACAAGGAAGAGGCCTTGGTCATCCAGGTACAAGAGCTAGAGATGAAGTGACAGTGTGCTTGCAATGCTGAAGTACTCCCTTACAAGTGCTAGGGAGGGAACCCCTTCCTGTACTTGTCTTTCTTTTAATTGTTGCTATTCATGGGATTATGCATCAGTGCCATTAACTACTGTGATTCACTATGGGATTTTCTGTCCTGTCTTTCTAGCCTGTGTGTCCCGAAAGAAATGACTGGGTTTGTTTTTCATACTTGTTGAAAAATCCTTTCACTTCTGTCGTTAAAGAAGAAAGTTACTGTTTTCAAAAATGTTTTAAATTAAACATGAGCACAATTGAAAAGTGGTAGTAATATTTTTAAGAAACCTTCAAAAAGAAAGTTCCGTAAAACATACTTCCCAAACATTGGAGTGTGGCTAGACATGAAACTTTTAATTCAATTTCATAGGAATATTCATGGCATATTTCATGAAATATTCCCTGCCATTCCGATGAGGTATTTCCAGAACTTGAATAAGATATAACTTTGGATTCACACAAATGAGACCATATAAAATACTCATCTAATGTTTTGTGAAATATTTCAAATAACTACATAAACTATTTGTGCTACCATCCACGACGTATTCGCTGTGAATACTGTGTTAAAATCTTGAAATTCATAGAAGTATTCATGGAATGCTACACAAAGAAAGCAACATAGCCACAAGTTTAATTGAAAGTAAGTATAAAATTACCAAAACAGGAACACAGGGCACCCTTGGGTACATGTCCCAGGCAGCTGTCAGTTTGGAGAAGGAATTGTGCACTGCTACCTCCCAGCACTCACAGAGTATTTCCACCTTGTTCTCACAGGCGTTGGGCAAAACTCAGCGCTTCGGACGACAGCAGGTTGTGCTCCATGGCATTTCCACTTACTAAGAGGCAGCAACATTTCCCAGTTTGACACTCGGACACTTTCTAGTGTTATCTTTTAGCTACAAATAACTGCACACCTTTCCAGCACGCATGTTATCAAATAAAAGATTTAATCACACATAAAGGATGAGCAGTCTCTTCAGAATTACAGGGAGACTATCAACAACGTTAATGCCTGTTATGGTGGTAAGAACAAATCAGCAGCTTTGTTGACTGTGAGTTTAAGAGTCCCTGGCATTATCAGAGTCAGGACTGTTTCTGGACCATCTGCATTCATATTAGTAAGTCTGCCATTGTGCTCATCCAGGTATGGCAGCCCTAGGCAGCGGTACCCATTTCTCCTAACAGCCTCTGACACCTTGTGCAGGAGAAAGAGAGAACAGACATCCAACATTTCTTTTTTCAGACTCCCAACCATGTATGTACAAAGCCCTCAACAAGCTCTGAACGGTGGCCAATCTCGTAACATCTGCTGATACTACCTTTTTAATGCCACTGCTCACCTCCAGCGCAGAAGTCCAATCTGTCTGCACCACAGTGAGCCTGGGCAAATGAGGATGGCACGTTTACCCGCAGGAAATCTGGTGCTTGGTCAGGCGGCAGTGACTTCGAGCTGAACCCTGCACAGACATCCAAAAACTTGGTCTGTCTCACCTGGAAACTCAGTAAATGCTGATGCTTGTCCCAGGACCTTGCCTCTTTCTTGATAAATTCAGAACTAGCGTTTCAGCCGTGGCTGCTGACCCGGCTCCCACGCTGAGCGGCCTGATGGCCTGTGCCTTCCAGTGCTCCTGAGCCTGCTGCTGGTGAGACAGCTGGTGCTACCGCTTCCAAAAATGTGTGAGAGCTGCTCTGCAGCACAGTGGCAGATTGGCAGTGCTAAAGCCACATGGCAGCAAGCTGTGAAAACTTCTCCACAGCTTCTGTGTATTTGCAGTGGCATTTGCAATGGCACGGAGCACTGTTTTCGTCTATACTGCCTGATAAGAGTGTGAAAATGACACTGGCTATGCGGAAGGAGCTAGACAGTGACAGAGGGAAGAGTTGTGAGTATCTGAGGTTTGTTTTCAGCAGGTTTGGGCCATGTTCTCCAGAGGTACTTCAGAAAAATCCCAGCAGTGGGGGGATGGAATACTGGGAATACTTGGAATATATGTTCAAAGTAGTACTTACTAATAAAAGGTCCCTGCCACCTGGATGAAATTCTGTGGGCTGTAGCAGGCTGTGTAAACGCAGCTACGGAAACCACGGGCTGCAGAACTTACTGTGCTCCAAATCACAGTTTGAAATAGGATCTCTGAGCCGATGATCCCTTTCTGCTTGGAACTTGACTAGATTTGAATTAGACAGTATCCCTCTAACACTCTGAGCCACTGTAATGACAAAAATCATCCTAAGTAGATTCATGCCTTTATTACATGGGAAAAAGTTTGATGGTAATTTCTATCTCCAATTACCCTAAAAAAGGAACAAAATATTCTTTTCCCTTCTCCCATTTCTTGAACTAGAGAAATTAGACTGCCAAAAAGGTTTTTTCTGTCATAGATCAAAGACTTTTGTTGTCATGGGGATGTCAATTAATGGAGTAGTTTGTTATGTTCTTTACTTAGCTGTGCCAGCTACTTTTGTATGTAGACCAGGTCTTAAACTAATCTGAAAATTCAAAAATAGGAACTGGGCTTTCTGTTTAATAAATTGTCTTCTGAAGACTTCCCTGTACTCCTTAATGTTTTTCTCCTCCGTACCATACTGTATTAAGTAAATGAATGTACAGGCATCTATTGCATACATACAGATTGGAAGATGTAGTAAGCCACACAGGTTTTTCCTGTGCCTTGTATGATCTGCAAAAGCACTCGCGTACAACATAACGCACACATATCTGCATATACAGAATGCCTGGCATCATGCATGTGCCAAATATGTAGGCATGTGTGTAATGCATGCCTGAGTGCATGATTACTTATTTTGTTGGGTAAATACAAAATGTTTTATACTTTGTATACTTGTTTGTCATAAATGTGTAGAAGTGCGTAAAATGCTGTTAGAAGATTTTAGGGTATGCAATGTGATGCATACATGTGACTTAAAGCCCGGAAATCATCTTTGTGAGCACGTCTAACTATACTGCGTTGACAATTCTACCTAGCCCATTAAAAATATTTTAAACTTAAATTAAATACTCAGTAGAGTTCTGTGCCTATGAGGAAAGTTAGGATAGCTAAAGGACTGCAAAAAAACCTGGAAAGTAACAGATATTAGAGAATTTTCCTAGATGTTTTACACTGGAGCTCTGCAGCTGTCCCCTCTACCCCAAGAATCTGGGCTCCTTGGAGCACATAAAT
The DNA here is from genome assembly GCF_018691265.1 of Tyto alba. NCBI lineage: Eukaryota > Metazoa > Chordata > Aves > Strigiformes > Tytonidae > Tyto > Tyto alba. The sequence goes on along the minus strand of NW_024881280.1, from coordinate 3,737,585 downwards.
ATTCTGTGCCGAGTAGAAACCCTTGCTGTCTGCCAGCAAAAATGTTGACAGTGCCCTTTGTTGCTTTCCCCAGGGAGTTCATGCAAATCACTTTGAAATACAACAAACCATAGGATTGCTAAATGCTCCTAAACAAGACCAAATTAGAAAAAGGCTTCACATTGAAAACATAATTTTCAATTAGTGTCTATTCAGTGGGAATGGGAATGGGGTGGGGAAAAGCTGGCATGTGAGATAAGCTGGATTTGTTAACATGCTTTGAAAATGCTTGCTGGCTAGCATGCCTTTTTTCCCTTGCAAATGCTCACCTTGCTGTAATTTGGTGACATTTCCACAGTTGCAATATGCTCCGCTCTTGTACTTCAGATAGAAATGAACTGCCCAGCAGGAGGTAGACTTGAGACAACCATCAGCAGACTGCATTTACGTGTCACGTATGCAGCTGAGCATTGCTGCACAGGCTGAAAACTGGGAAAGAAGCAAGTCATTTCTCTCCTCAGTCCATCCCTTTTAGTATCAACTTGTGCATTTATGAGAGCACTGAACAGGGAAGCTGCTGACTGCAGGGCCGGAGACCAAAGTGACGTCTCATTCCCTCCAGAACAGCAGTGTGTGTCTTTGGTATAACTGGTGTGGGAGGTGGTTTTTCCCATGGATAGACAGAGCAGGTCTGCAGAAAAGGCACCGGGGACCCTTTACTACCTGAGTGTGTTTTGTCAGTATTCTTCTCTCCTAACAGAGGAAGAGGAGCGAGTTAGTTGCTGCTGCAGTTGTAACTACTAGAAGGAAAGCCATGAAGTACATAAAAATTAGCTACTGTTTCTTTTCCCCCTTATTCTTTTATTTTCTCTGCTCTCCAATGTGTGGCCACATTGAGCGTTTTTCCTTGTTTTATGAATGAGTGAATGTACCTGGTGCTTTTCTCCATGCTTTGGTTTGCTTACTTACCTTTCTTGGGTTTGGACCTCCTTTAAAAGACCTCCTTAACTTATCTCATTTTCTCTTTTCCTTCTCACCTTGTTTCGGTTTGTTACTTGTTGTTGCTCCTGTTAGATATTATCCCTTCCCTGCCTGTAATCTCAGGTAATATCCGCCTTGCCACCTCTTGGCATGACTGTGCCATGATACTTGCCCAGTGTATGGAGTGGCCCATCCCTGTGTCTATTTGTAGGTGCTGTGTAGGTTATCTGCCCTTTCTCTGGCATTTCAAGGCACTGTGCTTGAGGTGCCCTTTCACACCAGTCTGTGTATCCCTGGGACCACAGGAACTCATCGGACCAGTCCCTGCTCACCTCATCACAGCCTGCCCCTGAGATGAGGAGTGCTGCCTCAGGTCCACAGCACTTATTTCCTCACCTTCATTTTCTGTTCTGGCATCAGGGAGAGAGACGTTGATGGTGTTTGTAATGATCAGGAGAATCAGCGCAGCACTTATTGGAATAAGCAATCTAAAAATTCATTTATCAAAGTGAAGGCCAGCTAGGATCTGGTATTTCCAGGGTTTTTCTGTCAAGATATGGAAGTTATAGGGCACTCACCTACTGTAGTGAAAGTATGGAGATTTTGTGACACTTATGAATGCTGTATATGGTTGAGTTTCCCTGCTTTTTCAAAGGGAAAGAACTATTTAAAATATAGACCTAAGCAAGTGACAGGGAAATGTAGGGAATATACATATAATGTTTATCAGGGAGTGAAAGGACTTTTGTGGGATATGTAATGAATACACTTCAGTGAAGACAGGGGGATCCCTTAATTTTAAATAGTGGAAGTGAGAACAGACAAACCTCACAGGGAAAAGTTTATAACTTTTAAAAGCTTGCTGAAACTTTTGAAGAAGGACATAAAGATATCTTCTAAGGATTTCTTAAAGAAATGTATTTCAAAGGATTGATTGCTGACAAAGCCTTTCCTAAGTTTGCCACGTACATTTGCATTAAAGTATTCTTTCTGAAGTCAGTTTGACAAAAAAACAAAACAAAACAAAACAAAAACCAGGCTATTTTGCTTTAGAAATACCTGCCCGTGTGCTTTTTAACTCTATATTTCTTGACCTCCCTTAAAAGCATGCGCTCTCTGCATGACTGATTTGGGTCAATTTTGTGTGGGCCATGGAAACATGCAAGGGAACTATTACTTATCTATCCAGTTCATTCCTATGAGAAAATACACTAAAATTTAAGTTTCAGAAGTAGACAAGAATGTTGCATGAAGGTTAGTCTACTGAGTATAAATATCAAGAAATTATTGTAATACACATACACAGAAATATCAACACTGTATTTTGAGCAAAGTAAGTGTAAGAGGAATTTCCTGGTAAAGCAGGCCATTACTGGAACATTCCAGATAAATTTAGCACTAAATTTCACTTTTCTTTCTTCTTTTATTTCCCTAGATTTTCAGTTCCATCATTTTCCTTGGCATATCTGCCCTGTAAAAGCTTCTGAAACCAGGCTAGTAGTTGTTCACTTATCATTTTCTGCCAATGCTTTAAGTCTTCATGTACTTTTTGCATTACTTCTTCATTTCTCTCCTCTCTCTTCCAAAGCTCAGAGGTCGGAGGAGCTCATTATGTACACCCTCTTGTTGTCTTTAACATCTCTGACAGATTGGTACCTCAACTCTATAAACTCTCTGTTTTCCTCTCTCCCTCAACATCTCATCTGTAACATATTCCAAATGAGCACCAGATCCTTGGTGTAGTGGCCTCTTTCGTCTCTGCATCCTTTAGAGAATCCCAAGCAAATGGTTCTCTAGTATAATTATATCTTTTCATAACGGAAATCTGCAATTACAACACAATCTTACACATACTATGGAAAACTGAGTATAAGACACAATAAAAGTACAATATTCACTTTAAAATGATGTTACAGGCATCATGTTATGGCAGTTTGGGAGGGGCACTGTGGCTTGGCCTTAATTCCCACTTTGTATTTTTCAAAAGGTGTGAACCAGTGACTAGTGAAGATATGTGAGGGTGAGCAAAATTTGTGGCAGTTTGTGGACTGGCTAAACTTTTTTCTATACCACCCTGAGTTTGTGACACCAGGGAGCCAGTGAAACACCTGTTTGACTTTTACCTAGTGCTGACCAAACCAGCCATTTCTCAGTCCAGACTGAACAAGCTTGATGAGAAGATCCTCTGCAGTGGTGGATCTCTTCCTCATTTTTCCATGCGGCACTGAGAATCACTTCCTATAGGGAAGAAGCAGGGAGCAGCCCTCTTTAGCTTAGGAAACAACCTGGGCTTCTGCTTCTGGCAGGGGTTCAAATGTGTTCATTATTTACTGCTTATAGTTTGGCTAAGAATACAGTCTGGAGCATGAAGAGCTCTGAAAGAGAGACCTGTGGTTCCCCTATTAAGATACAGACAGAAATATCAGCCACTGGCGAGGAAACAGCAAAAGGTTAAACTGCTTGACATGCACTTTATAGAAGTTTACAATCAGACTGTGTCCTCATTAGTCTTATCGGTCCCAGCGAGCCCTTCCAGCTAATCCCTTTCCCTTGCCATTGAATTTGGCCCTTCTGGCAGCCAACTCAACTAGCAATGGATTATTTATATGTAACTTGCAAAGGCACAAGACAAAATTAAACATCTGAATCACAAATTGAACAGAGACTTCCAAGTTTCTGGGAAACACCTGTGGTTTTCTCATAACTGTCCATGTCATAGATGAATGCCTCTGATATCCTGATATGAAACAGGAATTAAGACGGCCTGTTCTCCCTTTGGGAATTGTCCAGCCTCTCCTGGAGCTGACAGCCAACCTAGTCAAATGTTATCTTGAATATACCTCCAGTGATATATAAAGGGGAATTTTCAACCAGTCTTGATTATTCAAGATCCATGGGCATATTTTGACCATGCTGGTGCTCAAATCAAATCTCAGTTCTCATAGTCCTTCTTTATATGTGAGAGAGGAATGTGAAACTCTCTCATCAGATATTCACATGTAACCCTTTCCTACCTGAATGACAGGAAAGTTTGGTGTCAGAGATAAACTAAACAAAACTTTTTGGTTCATCCCTATTAAAAGCCTGTATAACCTCAATTGCATTTTTAATTGTAAACAGGCTGTGGGTTTTTCTGTGCTCTTCTGAACAGATGCAGTGTTCTCCCCTGTGTTTTCTGTATTTCATTGACAAATCAAAGGATTTATGAAAGGGATTATATGACATTGTTGCGTACGATAGCAGAGGGCTGGACTCAATGACCTAGGCAGACCCTTCCAATCCTATATCCCTATTTTTCTGTGATTCCTGTAGAGCACGTAAATTATATTAGGATTGCTGGCATGAAAGCCACAATGCTAATCTTTTTTATTATTGCTTTATCCATTTTGAGCTGGCATATCCATATCACAGCGCTTGATTTTCTGTTGTCTTGCCGCTTATGCTGTCATTTAAACTAACCCATAAAGGGTGTCAGAACTCAACTGAGTCAGAATGGAAAAGCTTGAAGTTCATTTTGCACAGATGTAAAATGATTACCTAGGCAGGGGTACAACAGTCCCCCATGAATATTTTGATACACCAAAGCTCCAAAGCCATTTTTGGACTATTGGTCTGTGAAATGTCCTCTTTCAACGACTTAACACTTCAAAATATTGACACCCCTGTGCAAACAGAGGATTAGGGTGTTCCAGGCAGAGGGTTATGAATGCAGGAGAACTTTCACGCAATGAAGAGCTTCTCTGCAAGAGAATTACTACTGTAAATAAATATGTAGTTCTGAGAGCAAATGAACTAATGAAGTCTGGTTTCCTATGGTTTTGTGTATTGTGGTTGAATTTTCTAGTATCTGGTAACATGCAAACAGCAGGTGAGGCATTTCAGACAGCTTTCTTCATGTGAACTATCCAATGTTGAGTGAGAATGATCATATCTCAAAAATCCTCATTTTGTCAGATGGGAAAAATAGCAGGTAAGAATAAAATTTACTCCCTAGCATTGCCACTGGGGTGTACTAACCACGAGAAAGAAGCTGTAGGCTTTCCTCCCATCTGTTCATTTATATGGCCTGGTACAGTGCACTACCATTTGATTCAGGAGGAAATGTGCTGCTGTGTAGCCCATCTGTATCATGGGCCACAACCAGTTCTGCAGCTGTTTAGCTGGAAGAAGCTAATAATTTAGAGACAGGAGTGCACATACTTTCTATGAGATGTTGACTGCTCTTAAAAGTGCTTTTATAAAGCATGCTCTGCCTGCTTTCTGTTACCCCGAAACTCATCACAGAATAAGCATTTTTTTTTTTAATGATGAGGATGTAATAAAGCACCCATGACCCAGTCAGACATGTGAATCTTCAGCGTGGTTCTAAATAACTCTTCAGCTCTTTCATTATATTAAGGTCCCAAAGTGGGCATTTTGTTGGCCTCTGTGGAGTAGGGAAAATTAGATTGCTTTGCACTGCATGGCTATTTTATTATAATAAATGCATTGAAGATTGAGCTCTTTAATTAATATCTGAAAAAGAAAAGGAAGGATCTACTACTGAAGACCTTGGGCCATTTCAAGGAGAGGGTGAGAGTTAGAATGAGCTGGAGAAAAAGAAATAAAACAGCTTCCTGAAAGACTTCCTCCTTAGTACTCATTTTATGTCCAAACAGCATGGGAAACAGGATGTTTTTTCACTGGATGACACATCCCTGGACCATCCCAGAGAGAAAATTATGGTGTCATTGGGGTCAGCATCACCTTTTGTCTTTCCTGAGTCACTTTCTCTGAAGGTTCCCAAAACAACAAAGAACAGTGACAGTTTGGCCTTCTGCCTTCTGGAAATCTATGTGTAAATGTTGTGGTCTCCTTTTTCTGCCTGAAAACATGAAGCACTGCAAGATGACAGAGCAAGGTGACAGCAAGGAGGTCAACAGCCTCTCAAAACAATGTTCCTGCACCCTCTCTTCTGTCTGTGGTGTGAATGCAGCTTGCTAGTTATCTGTATCTGCAAATTTAGAAAAAATCTACCCTGTTTTTGCTGGAGAACCAGAAAGGTGGACTGGCAACTTTTGCAATTTCGGATGGAGAGGCTGGGAGGTGTTACACTTCTGACACATAACCTTTCTCCCAGGCTCTGTAGCTGGTACCGGTGTAGGCCTCTTACAGATGTAACATGCACATGACTCAAACACACAGAAAATTGGAAAGATTAAATACCTCCCAATGGAAAATTTGGCAGGCAGTACTTCCCTCATAAACACTGAGTTTGTGTATAATATAAAAGCGTAAAAGAAGAAAGGACACAGCTAGTCTTTGGTAAAATACAACAAATCGAGTCAAGAGCACGTGAATGATAACTACAACACAAACTCTTCAGTCTCTTTGGCAGCTGTTGTTCATTCAGCCTCCCAACTTGCCATCATAAATGCTCAACATTCAAGAGGCCCTTTTATACCGCTTTCCCCCTGCCTGCTGCTGTGCTTACTTAGAGCTTGGTGTCATATATTATAATGTAAGGTCCAGGGATGCACCTGGGCTAGTTCACCTTGAGCTCAGATGAAGAATGCTGCCTGAATTATAAGGAGATATTTTGGTGTCACCAACGTGTAGTCTGTTTTGATCTCACAACTGGGGCCCAAAAGCCACACACCATTTCATTACTACCTCTAGTCTTGGGGCTGTTACTATGTAGGACATCTCTACCTGTCACTGAAATTAGGAATGAAAACTCCTTAATGCTGGGTTTAGCATTAACAAGCAGGCATTACTTTATTTGGCCAGTGACATGAGGGAATCATTCCACCTAACATGTTTACTGTAGATTACAATAGTCAAAGCATATATCACTCTGTTACATACATATTCATCAAGTTTCCTAAAACTCATTAACATATTTACATAATTATTATGCATGTGGCTTAAGTCTCTGGGGGGCTTCCATGGGATTCGTTGGTGGTCTCTAGAGGTCTCTGGTGGTCTTTGGAGAGGAGCCTTTCTTGAACTTTGCAGTTTGGAATTCGCCTTTCTTTGGTTTATGTCTGCACTTTCTTATCTCCCGCCTAGCTTCAGCTAGTTCATTATTTTTCAGAGGGCCTTAATCTTCAAGCACAAGGGCTTCTGATTAGGAGTCACCCAATTTACACATGGAGCCTCTCCATTTACACATTCCCCAGGAGGTTTATCACACTTGCCTAGCTCAAGGACCTCTGTTCAACAGACAGCATGTTGCAGGTGTTTGACCGATTGCTTAAGTTCTTATGCTACCCTAAACATTTATTTTTTTCTTCACCCATTTTCCAATGTATCCACTGTTTGTCTTGCTGTGTTGTGTGTCAGTAGCACTGGCATCTAGCTAGCTTTTGTACATTGCAGTCCTAAGATGGTGGTGGGTTATATCCCCTGGTTGCTGCTACTGCTGCGTTGTGGTTTGAGCCTGGTCAGCAGCTAAACGCCTCGCAGCTGCTCACCCACCCTCCCCCCACTTGGGAATGGGGAGGGAATCAGAGGGGCAAAGGGAGACTCGTGGGTTGAGATAAAAACAGTTTAATAACAGTAACAGAATGATACGGTGACACCAGTATCAACGGGTGATGTACCGTACAGCTGCTCACCACCTGCCTGCTCCTGGCCAGCAATCCCAAACACAAAGGCCCCTCAGCCACACTCCCAGAGGTGGCAGCCCCTCCCAGCCCACTCCTGCCTTTATATAGTGAGCACAATGTCACGTGACATGGACTATCGGCCAATCGGGGCCCAGCCCTCCAGCTGTGCTCCCCCCGCCCCCGCACACAGGTGAGGGCACTAGGACCCGGGGAGCCCCTGGGGTCTCAGGGGGCTGCAGCTCCTCCTGCTGCCAGACCAACAGGAACTCTAGTCCAGCCCCAGCCAGGAAATGCTGCCTCAGTATTAATGAATTCAGCTATTATTGATACACTGGACTGGAAGAATCCACCTCATCACTGACTCTAGAAGTGTCTCCACAGCAGTTCAAGAGATATTTCACTTATCATCATTCATAGTGATTGCAGCTCCAGGTACTGTTGGATGGTACTGTGAAAAGTGGTGTAGGGATGAGGTTCTTACAGGCATTTTTGTTTATGTTTCATTTTTAGTTGATGCCAATTAGACAGAACAGCTATAGTGCTTCTGGTTTTGGTGCCAGCTGGGCAGGCTTTAATGGGGTTTTGTGCCTAAAACAGCACTGGGCAATGCAGACAGTATTCGGTCATTCTCATTCCTAACATCCATGGGCTCTGAAGGAGCAGTTTCAGCTTGGCTACGTTTAGGGTAGAATCAACCAAAAATGCTCATGTTACCAGGTTGGGTGAAGTTTAAAGGGGCTATGGTCCAGACCCACAAACTTAATTCAGATAAATTATTTCAAGGAATCACTCACCCTTGGGAAAGTAGGCTTGCAGCTCCATCATGGACAGTGCAGTATAATGGCACAACAGCTCCTACTTGCCTTTTTTCCAGACGTGTTCCAGGGAGTAATGAGGAGAGGAAGGATACTCTGGGCTGACTTGAAGTAGCATCCTTTGGTAATTGAGATCTGACTGGCTGAATGACTCTGATGAATTTCTGAAGCACTGAACTGAGGGACCAGGAGCAGATTCTCTTTTGGCATGCTAATACAAGCCTGTTCTGTGAGCAGCTCCAAAGCTCCATGTAAATGCAAATGAAGCCAGAAGATGAGTTGATGGAACAAATACCACGTTTGTCTCTCATTCTCTTTGCTTTGATCTCTGCTACCAATTAAAAGATAAAAAACTTTTACAGCACATATAAGTCCAATTAGATCTTGTAATGAAATCCTCAAGTACTACCGAGGTGGAACTTGCATTAATTAGTTTTGATACATAAATAAAATTTCCAGATGCAATTTGTTCTTTTAAGTTCATGTTCCTCTTTCAGTTCATAGTGTTTTATTATTTCACTGATGTGTGAGAAGTAGCTTCCAATGTTTTTTTCCCTTGGTTCTTAACAGTCTCTATGCTAATGCATTAAAAAGAACTAGAATTAATGACAAATCTAGTAAGTAATTATTCTAGTGGCAATGCTATTAACTGGAATTCTACCTTTAAGAACAGGTGAAAAATATTCATAACCCCTTAGTTTCACACCTACATCCATCCAGAGAAGGACAGAGAAACTACTAATCATCAAGGCATTGAAGCCATGACATAGATTTTGCAAGTGAACAGTCAGCAGCCATGGCTGGTGAAGATGGTGTGCTTGGAGTTCTGATGAGTGTTGTGAGCAGCTAATATTTTCACAGGCTGGAGGAAGGACCTTTCATCTGGTGAGTTTATTCATATAAAACCCTAAATATCTGTCCCACATCCCCTTTTTTTGGAAAATATTTGTCCTGGGTTGAGTGAATGGTGGAGTTTTTTTGGTGGCAGGGGAGGGGGCTATCGAGGCCGCCCCCTGTGAGAAGCTTCTCGAAGCTCCCCCAGCTCCACGTCAGCTCCACTTCTGTTTGGAAACTGAGCCCATCAGCTGCACCTCTGCGATAACGTATTTAAGAAGGGACGTGGTGACGGGCAGTCGGACTGGTGAGGAGGAGTTGCTGCAGCTGCATGAACACCAAGGTCAGTGGAGGAACGGAGGAAGAAAGGAGGGGGGAGGTGTGCCAGAGCAGAGACCCCCCTGTATCCTGTGGTGAGACAGCAGGGCGGCCCCCCCCGCCACCCATGAAGATCTACGGTGGAGCAGACATTGATTTATGGCCTGTTGCTCCTGCTCAGATGATCAAGGTTATGTGCCCGAAGAAGGCCGGGGCCTCATGGGAAAAGGTAGCCCCGCTGCTGTAATTCAGAGCTGGGAGGATTGCAGCATGCGGGGGAGTCCCACGTCGGAGCAGCTCGGGAAGGGCTGCAGCTGTGGGAGGGAATCTAGTCAGAGGAAGTTAGTGACCCATGACGGAGCAGTGTGGGGAACGCTGCGGCCCGTGGGAGGAACTCATGTTGGAGAAAATTTGTGGCGGACTGTCTCCTGTGAGAGGGGGACCACGATGGAGCAGGAGGAACAAGTTCCGGACGCTCTCCTCACCGAAGATGAAGAAAGTGGCAGCGCTGACTGCACCCCCCATTCCCTGCCCCTGCGCCACTGGGGGAGGAGGTAGAGATATCGGGAGCAGAGCTGAGCCCGGGAAGGAGGGAGGGGTGGGGGAAGGTGTTCTCAAGATGTGGCAATGCTTCTCACTGTCCTACTCTGTTATGTGTTGTTAGTGTCTGTAATAAATGTATGGTTTTTTCTTCCCCTAACGAGTCTGCCTTTTGCTCGTGATCATAAAGGGGAATTTTTTCCCCATCCCAGTCCTATCTCGAACCCCAAGCCTGGCTCTCTGTCCCTTCTCATTGCTGGAGGGGAAGGGAGAGAGAGCTGCTGCATTGTGGTTGTCTGCCAACCAGGCCTAAACCACGACAATATTTAATGAAGTTATGCAGGTAGAGTTCAAACCACACATATTAAACAGAACTTTTTCACTTGCTACTTCACTCTATGCTCCTTTAAGACTTACTTCCTTTTAAGCAAAGTAAGATCCAGTCTCATAGTTTATGCTGGAACAACAATACACAGAAAGGATGGTCTTCTGGCTAGGAAATAGCACAAAAAGTTAAGATCACGCAAGCCCACTTTTCCATATTGCACATGTTTCTGACTTGATGTAGACCATCGTTTAGGGTGAGATTTTGGGGCATTAGCCTGTGTCCCTTCAGAGGGCTAATACTTTGTTCTGGCAGTTTAGGTCATTCAGGTGTTTAAATCCCTATTTTGAAGGAGATTTAAGGGTGCTGTGAAACTAAATACATGAATATTTATAAGAAATATATGGAAATCCAGATAAAAGTTGATTTAGTCATTCTTAAACAGTGATGTTTTAGGTTGTATGTACTATGGTACTGGGAACTGAGTGACTGCATACAAAAGATAGGGAGATCCTAATTACCATTGCTCATGTCCTGCTTATCTTCAACAACCATAGACATTCAAAGGGCAGAGGCCCTCAGAGCCTTGCAGGATTGGAGGCATAGTATTGCAGATGCTACCAGCTGTGCCTCTTCTAAAGAATTTGATGCCCAGGCTGCTGCATTTCCATCTCAAAAGACGGTTCTCTGGACTCTGGCCTTGGCTGCCTTATCAGTGTACTTCTCATGCTGTCTTCTTGCTTTCTCCTGAATGACACTCTGGGCAACTAATCTTAGCTCTGTCAAAATAATTTAATGCTACATCCTTGCTGCATGTCTCAGGTTTTATCTTTGCCACCAAGAAGGGAACCTCAGGTAAGGTTTGGGCCTGTACGTTTCAGACCGAAGTCAGTGCAGACAACAGAAGAGGGAAAGGCCAGGCTTATCACCCCGCAGCACAGCTTATGACCACAAGAAACCTTTCTGAGAAGCAATCTGTCAACCTGCAAGGGGCTGGGAGTTGGGGGAGATGGTACAACAATGTGGTTTATACTCCATGGTAGCCTCTGCTGATTGAAACACCTTCCTGCCCTGAATACCACAGAAGTCCATACAAAGGACTGCTGACCTGGTTTGTTCTCCAAATATGTTTAAAGTTAACACAGGAGGGCCAAGCCACCTCTGACCCAGTGATAATGTTTATTCCGATGGGAATATTTTTGCATCCCAGATTGTGGATTCAGCCTGGTATATGTTGCCTGCTTTAGCAATCTTGCTAAAAATTGCAGTCTTAATCTCTCTGACCCCATCAGGATTGCACCAATTTCCATGGCTCTCAGTGGAGAGAATTGTACACAACTGGCTTCATTTCATCTAATCAGAGATGTTTAAGTCAAGTACTTTCATGGGGGATCAAGATATACAAAGATATCTATAATCAAGGGAAATAAAGAGAGGCACCTCCAGAGGATAACTCAGATTTAGCTAGTGAGAGGCAGTTTTGTAGGAACAAAACTGTTAGATTAACAGAACGTGGCAGCTGACTGAAGTAACACCTGTAGTCCAGAAGCCATGTATATGCATTAACATGTCTTTGTGTCCCAAATTTACAACAAAAGCACATCTCTGAAACTTGTCAGGTTTGAATATTATACACTTGTTTATGCATTCCTTCCAAAGTACAGCTGGCACCAAGCCAATTTACCATGTTGTTTCAGTACCTTGCAAATAACTGTTTGTGGATTCCCAGCTCAGAATACAGCTTATAGCAACATGGTTACAAAAGTCTGCTTTTCTCACAGCCAGCAGACAACAGGCATTTTTCATCCTAGGACCATCTAGGCAGTGAAGGTATCGACCATTCAATGGGATGCTCCTTAGTGTAATTTGCAATGAATTAGTGAACAGAAGAAGAAACTTCCTTGTGATCACTCTCAGCACTCATGACTCATAATAAAAGGTCATTTATGATATGAATCAATTAAAATTTCATTTCTTAGAGGCAAAAGAAATATCCAAGTACCGAAGATACTGAATCCCATAAAAAAACGTGTGATAAAGACATGTTACAGGCTACCATTTATAGGATAAGTTTAGTTATCTTAAGAATTGTAGGGAATCTGAATATTCACTGCATATCATCCTCAATGAGTCATTTTCATTCAGCAAAAAAAGGTGAAATGTCCTTTTCAAAACCACTGTCCAGAGCCGGGCTCTGCTTAGTAGCAGAGAGACCCAAGGTGTCTGGTCTCAGTGCTTATTAGAAAGTCTGTAAAAACAAACCAGCCCGGCTTGGCCCAGGCGCGCAGCCTTGGCTGCTGGCAGGGACAGGGGGGGTGGGTTGTGACCCCAGATCTGCCAAACCAGAGCAGGGTTTGACATTCCTCAGCTTGGAAGAGGAGGTACACCAACAGCGGGTATTTCCAGCGTTCTGAAGGAGAAAAAGGGGACTGGATGATAATGTCCCATAGAAGAAATATTTTTTTTTTTTTTTTCTATTTTTTAAAAATGCTCAGGCCCGCAGTGGCACGCAGCTCCTCTGAGTTTATCCCTCCCTAGTGTCGTGGTTTGGGCCTGGTCAGCAATCAAGCACCGCAGCCGGTCACCCTTCCTTCCCCCTCCCCACCTGGGAATGGGGGAGGGAATCAGAGGGGTGAAGGGAGACTCGCAGGCTGAGATAAGAACAGTTTAATAATGGCAATAAAACGAGAACAATGACGATGATGAAAAAAAAAAAAAAAGAAATATATAAACAGTCAATGTACAGCGTAATTGCTCACCGCCCGCTGACCAACACCCAGCCCGTTCCCGGCCAGCGACCCCAAGATACCAAGATCCCACAATTGCAATCCTGGAAGCGAGAGAGAGAGCCCCTTCTCGACCACCCCTCCTCTATATAGTGAGCATGACGTTCCATGATATGGAATATTTCACTGGCCAGTTTGGGTCAGGTGCTGTGGCCGTGCTCCCTCCCTGCTCCCTGTGCCCTTGCGCACGAGCAGGACACGGGGAGTCGGAGAGTCCTTGAAGTCTCGGTAGCAGCTGAAAACACCAGTGTGCTATCAGCATTCTTCCCATACCAAACCCAAAGCTAAATCCAAAACACAGCACTCATCTAGTCCCTGAAAAGGAATATTAACTCTATTTCAGCCCAAACCAAGACACCTAGCCAGGCCCTCAGAGAATGGGTGACCAAAGGCATCGAGAACAACAGCACGCTCAGACCTTGTGTGACGGCAGCACCCAGTCTCAATCAGCAATGACAAAACTCCCAGCCCACGCTCAATTTCCCCGTGCCCTTGGCAAGGGGGTGCAGACACTGCGCTGGGGGTTGAGCTGGGCATCACACCGCCAGCCACCAGCGGTGTGCTGAGGTGCCTTAACCCCTGCGTCACATAATGGCAGATTTAAAACAGGAGCGGGTGTGCTAATAGACACACAAAACAAGACTTTCTCCTTTACACACAGAGAGCTCTCCCTTCTCCCTTATCACAGATTTCCTCAAACCTGCAAACATGCTTTTAATTGAAGAGGCCAAACCATCAATCATATAAAAGAGCTTGCCGCGTTCTGCACTGCCTACCACCTGCTTATGAGGAAAAAATAGAAAGTACCAAAGGAGCATATGAATGGAATTGTATTGAAAATTTACTCTGTCAATCTTTCGGGACCAATTCTTGTCTCTCAGAACTGACTTCACTGCACTATTTGTCTTGGTAATATAACCAGAAGTGCTTTCTTCCTCCTGGGAATTGAAACGCCTCTTACTGTAACCTCTCCTGCACAGCAGCTGAAAGCATGGGGCCTGTATTACCTAGTGGGCAAATTCTCAGCTGTTAGAACTTTTCTATTCTCCATCATGGCGCACTGTAAGGTACCCTCTGTTCTTAGCAGAAAAGACAGCTGTTGGGCCTATTACACTATTCCTTCAGAGATGCTTAATCCAGTGTATGCCAGAACTAGCTTGTCCTACTGTCCAGCAGTGGAAACAGGTAAGATTGTGCCATGAAATAGCAGCTTTTGCACAGAGTTTGATCACCACAGCCAGTTAAATGTTGCTGATATTTTACTTGGTTCCTGAAGAAAATCTGATTTACTTGTAGCTAAAGTCTCTAGTTAGAAACATAGGTCTGAAATTGCAGATTTTTGGTTCCTGTTAACAAAGAGCCAGGAGCAGAATGGGAACTTCTGGCTTGCTGTCAAATTTCAGTGTGATACCTCAGCCAGACCGAACGCAGCTCTGTGGACTCAGACAACAGTAATCTGAAGATTAAATTCCTATATCTACTCAGTATGGGCCTCTTGCATCTCGGGGCCAATCTCATGGGCTGTTGTAAATTATACTCGTAGCAACTGCTTTGCCAGTTCAAGAGTGCAAAAGTGGGGCTGAATCAGATTATAGCACTGAGGAATGTTCCTGTATAAGAAGAATAGTTTTTTCTGATGAATACAGCCCTGGTGTGTCAAAGAGAGATTCAGCGGAGAGAGGAGAAAGGGGCAAGAGTGAAGTAATCATATCAAAGAAGCAATACAGAGAAGTATGGCCTGTGTGGACCAGAGGATGCAGGTGTTTGAGACACTAGCAGGAAAGAGGGATTAAGACAAGGAGGGCCTGGTGTGCAGGCAGGCGACACTTTTCAGTTAGCTCTCAGCTACCAGTATTTTTGGAAAGACTTATCTTCTAACATATTTGTATTGATCTTTGCAGTACAAGAAAACCCTTATGACAAGAACCAGACTTTCTTCCTGTCTTAAATATTGCCCCCAAAGGGTCTGTTCTCAAACATCCTTGGTATTATCTCTTGCCTTTTCCCGATACTTCTTTTGAGTCTTATTCTAGAAGATTGATTTGTCTGTAGTGTGCATGGGAAATCCTCACATGTCCACTCTACACAAGCCTCTAGTCCAGGCAATTTCTCACCTGCTGCTGCTGTGATCTATGGGAACAATATATATTGATTAGTGGCTGGACATGAAACTGTGCAAGGCTGAAGGACGCTTCTTTTATTGAGAACCAATTCCCTGCTTGCTCCATTTTCCTGTTATGAGCTCCAGAAGCAAAGATTAATGATAGCCGTTCCACTTGTTTAAACAGCTGATGTCTCGGGCCTATCCCACCTGGGGCTCCCTTCTGGACAATAACAACAGACCATTACTGAGCTAAGCAAAAAACCACCATAAAAAATAGCAAAGTTTTAGCTTCCAAGTTGGGAAAGAAAATAATTTCTTCAGGAGCAGAAAACCCATTGAAGCACAGAAAATGAGAACTGTTACGGGTAGCAACAGAATTTTTACTATAGTCCATTACTATTGTATTTTCATAGATGCAGATTGCAAAATGCAGACATTGCTGGGGTGAGATGCAGCTGTTGGATATGAAGAGACACAATTGCCATAACTGTATGATGGATGTGTTCGCAGTGAATGAAATGTAGAAAATGACACAGTCAATGATAATATATGTGTAGATACAGAGGAAGAAGCTGGAAAAATGTAGCAACTAAGAAGAATAAGAAAAAAAGGCATATGAAGCTATTTTGGGCACCTACAACAAGCGTTTTTAATGCAGAGAATAAAGAGGATACAGACAACAGGCCAGCAGACCTGGACCATGGTTTAAAACCAGTGCGTTAAAAAGAGGTAACCCAGGAGCAAGCCTGGCATTTCTTGCTCCACACCCGGAGACCTGGCTGAAGATATATATGGCCCAAAGGAAGGACACAGGTTGCTTTGCGCGAAGAGAAGGAGGATGGCTATAACAATGAAAGATGGAGAGATTGTGTTGCTATTGCACGTGCTACAGTTATTATTTGGTTAGAGGACTTTAGGTTACAAGATTCTTGCTCTGTTATCTTTTACCAGTACAAAACTAATGTATTGGAAAAAGTGGTCAAGAATAACAGCTAATTAAAAGGACTACTTGAAATACTCCTACAAGTGAGTACTAAGAGTTCATTTATTTCTGCTTCTTTAAAAGCTCCACAGTCAGGGTTATTGGGTTGTTACTATAACTTTTTTTTTTTTTTTTCTTTAAATACAAAATGTCACACTTAACTCTCAGGTACAATCAGAGAAATAAGAAATAGGCATCATGCAGGCACGAAGCCTTCCAATTATATTTTCTTGCTTCATTCCACATGAAAATTGCCAGCTGGGCCTTGAGTTACATTGCAAACCATTGAACTAATGAATGTTACATCTTGTAGCTGCCATTAACTTGCAGAGATGGGGGAGTTTGGAGGGTGTTATTTGACTGCCATTTGTTTGACTAAGGAACAAAAAAGGAAAGGAAATACTGCACCCTCCACCCCTGCCATCACCACTTTGTCTATCTCCATCTGTCATCCACGTAGGCTCTGAGTGATGAAATTTCTAAGCACTTTCAGGCAGATTGAGTGAGTACTGCTGAATCAGGAGAATCACAGCCTCGTCTCAGCAATGAGTTAAGCTTTTAAGCCTCATGTTACTTAAAAGGACTTTTGCAGGTCCTTGATAAAACCCCAGCTGTTACTTTCGTAGAACTTGTAAACACCAGAGCAGAGGACCTAAGTCTTAGATCCTGGTTTCTGCACTCTGAGGCTTTGGGGTAGGAGGGGTGAAGAAAATGTTATGTATCAGCGGTGACCTTGTTTGTCTCCTTTTCTTTGTTTTGGGCTAAGGAAAGATGCTGAACCTCACCAGTGAGGTGAGGAGGCTGGGCTGGCTTGGCATGGCCACCTTAAGGTGTTCAAAAGGACAAACCAAAGAGTCTGGAGGGGGCTTATTCTATGAGATGCTTTGGCCTCGGCGAGCTGACGAGCAGCCTGGATGAACTGCTGCTGCTGCGACCGAACCAGGTGCCCCTCTCTGCTGACCTGATTCCTCTCCTCTCCAACAACAGTCCAAAATGGGAGAGCATTGTCCCTGGTGTTGGCGACTTGATAAAGGCTGCCGTTGCCTGGACTGCTTGGGAGATGAATAAAGATGGGAACTTCTCCCTGGAAATGCTGTAGTGTTCATTTATAGGTCAGAGAAAACCCCGGGTTTTGTGCTTACTTAATACTGTTGCTGTGGGCCTTTTTGCAACTATCAGGCTTCCATGCGCACCGTGATGCATCAAAGAGGTCGCCTTGTAAAAGTCAAATAATGTATTCTCAAAGGCTGAAATTTTGAGACGTTAGATGAAAGGTTTTAAGGAGAGCAGATGGTGGCAAGTTGCATAAAACCCCTATGTATTCTGCTGAGAAACAACTTGAGAGCAATTTCAGGTAAAGGAATCCTATCTCTCAAGTTGGGACTATATGAAATAAAGCTCTGTTGATCCCTCCTGAACCACCTCGCTAAATCTAGTCCGACTCTTCAAATAGCACTCTTCAAATAGCTCCTGATAAAATGAAGACTCGGCCTCCAATGTAAGTCTTTACCCACCCCTTTCCTTCTGCAAACAACACATAAATGTCAGAGTGGTTTTACTGACCTCAATAAATGCTTGCGGGAAGGCAAGGATGATCCCAGATACTGCCAATAGAAGGCCATTAAGATTGATGTTATGTTTCCACAGCCTCTGGCAGCTGGGAGGACCTCTAAGGTTTTACAGTCTAAAGGTAAGTTTCAGTCTGGTGGTGTTCAGGCAAGTGTCTGGGGCTGGGGGAAGCGTGGGGGGGAAGGACGGGAGATTGCCTGCCTGTATTCTGTGTCTGGGAAGTGCTAAGAAGCACTCGAGAGGCAGCTCCTGTAACGTCAGGTGAGATGGTGATTGGAAAAAATCAAGGCAAGAGGGAAAAGACGTAGAAATATTGTTCTGCTTCCTACTGTGTACCAGCTAACGGAGCTTGCTGGTTGTGTGGGAGAGATGAAGAATCTTCTCTACCCCAGGAAGGATTTTAGGAGCAGGCGCAATTCTTTGCATGCCAGAATGCTCTGACTGCTTACTTTTGAGTCCTGAGGAGAAAATTTATCACTAGCATGAGTCAATGGTTTTTCATGAGAGCTGAATAAGCTCCACTACCTTTTGTAAGAGGAATAAGAATGTTTCCAGCAGCTAAGCAAAAAAAATCATATGCCAGCTCTGAAACAAAGCAAGCAGCCCCTAAGCTGTTTCTGAGTGGCAGATACAACAAGTGTCTTTCTCTTGCTCTTTCCAAGAGCTTCCTACCCAGAGGATGCTCCAGATATGCAGCTTCCATACATTACAGAAATCCTCTCAAGGTAGACAATGGGATAGCAAAGCAGCACATACACACTGACAGGGCAAGGGCTGTGCTATGGGATGTCTGGCTGGGGACCACAGCGGCCACTGTGAATTTTAGGCATTTTAGAGTGATTCAGGCTCTGCAGTAAAGTATCCAGGGCATCCTGGCCATGTTTCTTCCCTTGCTACAGACAGAACCTTGTAGCATTTATTATTTTCCCAGTTTCCTGCTGCTTACTTTCAAAGCTTCCACAGGAGAACTTTGCTTTGTTGGTCTGTTTCTGGGATTGTCCTCTCATTTGGGATTTCAAACCCAGGACACTACTGTACTTGACACAGATTAGCAGAAGGAAAGTTGAGCAGGAGGTGAGAAAAAAGGCTGCTGCCTCACATTTTTTTTTTTTTGTGAAAGAGCAAGTCTGACTTCATCTAGAGAGCAACGACTCCTGTAGAGGGATAGCGTATGAACACTGATGCTTCAGAAACCTTAGGTTATTTTTAGTTTTCTGTCCCAAGAACAAGAATCCCACAATGCAGGTAAAGACTCTTTCTGAAGATGCTGGACCACCCAGAATTGGCACACACATTTACGATGAAGAAATTTTGACCAGCACTAAATAAAGCTGGATCCTGCTCTCAGTTACAGCAGCATTCTGATGCCAATGGCATAATTTTGGATTTGTTCCCGGACACTGAGCCCTCAGTCCTCCCTCCTTTATGGTCACAGGAACCTTCTACTGAGCATATGCATTAGTTTGAATCTCTCCTTTCATCTTCCTTTCAGAGTGTCTCAAAGTAGAACTTAGATGTCGTCATCGGGAAGCAGATGGATCCAAAGGAGATAGAGAACTCAGAGGCTGATTTTGCCTGTACAGAGCTTGGCATTCAAATGCTTCTGAAATTGGTGAATGTCCTATCAAGTTTATTTCAAAGGCTTCCAATACTCTGCAGAAAGCTGGCTTTGGCCATCCCTTCCTTCTTGCACTGTCTTCCCTTGCTATCCTTTGAAATCCTTCACTGTTTCACAGGAGCTTTTCTCAGTCTAAGACATTGTCTGCGTTTTTGAACAGAGCATGGACAAAGTAGGAACAGTTGCCACTTCTTTCAGCATCAGAGCAAAACTTACTTTCTAAGGACTTTGTTAGCCAGGCTGTGGGTTTGACAGTCCTGAGGAGAGGAGTTTCCTGGGGAGCAGAGTTCTGTGTTAAAAAGCAGTGACTCTTCAGAAGCCTGGAAAGAAAGCTTTCCCAGAGAGGCTTTCTCTCGTTGCATCTCATTTTTGAGGGAATTCCAGCTATTTTATGTTTTATCCTTTCACTCTTTTAAATTTATTTTATTTTATTTTATTTTATTTTATTTTATTTTATTTTATTTTATTTTATTTTATTTTATTTTATTTTATTTTATTTTATTTTATTTTATTTCATTTTATTTATTTTATTTTATATTTTATTTTATTTTATTTTTCAGAGAACAACTGCTTTGGAGGCAACATCTACTTCTTTATGTTTTAATCTAGTTTAAGCCAACTCCCTAATCACAACACACTGATGATACCATGTTTTGTGTATGCTTATTTCAGATTGTTTTTGAAGAATTCCGATATTTTGAGAAACTTTTGTTTTAGCCGTATCTTATTTCCTATTCTTCTCCTTGATACTTTATTTCCATTGTTTCTCTACCATCCCAAAATGACATGTTTGAATCTCCTTTGTGTTGTCCCTTTCTGTAATAGTGCCCTGAAGACTGCTGTTGTCAAATCCCATATTCATCTTGGTTTTATTTTTAACCTCTCTGGAGATTTTGAACCTCAGCATCACTGGCCCTATTTAAATGACTTTAATAAAGCCATTTGGATATGGAAATGTGCTAAATGATTTATCTCAGTAGCATTACGCAGCTGCAGCAGTTCATCCATTCCCCCAGATAGAGTCCCCAGCCAACAATCCCAAGAGGGCTACAGACAGCCAAAAAAATAAACCCAGATCCTGGGGAACGTGAATGGATGGAATTTTATAAGCATGTTCCTCATGGGGAATGTTGTTGAGACCTTGGGATCTATCTGTATTTTAATTAATATGGTTGTCCTACATTCTCTTCTGGGACAAGGGCAAAAGAAAGCAATTTTAATGAGATCCCTTAGGTTTTTGCCAGGTAAGTGATAATATCCTACCAAAAAATTCAATGAATTAAGTCAAGGGAATCATAAGATAATTGTTGTGTAACAGGGAGCAGTTATAGCTGATATATTTGGAGAAACTGTTATAGACCCTTAAAACTAGAACACTGTTTTTTGTCTGGATTGAAAGTCACTCTGGAAGTAGTGGGAAACAGGAAAGAGGTATCAGTGTGAGATCAGGAGATGCATGTGAATGGAAAGGTAAGAGTTTTCAATGATGAGGCCAAGAAGATAGGAAGCCGTGGAAGGAGAATGGTTATGTATCCTGAATGAAGTTGCACTAATCTCTGAAGATGAGGAAAATAGGAGTGAAGGTGATGTAAAGAAGGAGAATTAAGGTTGATGAAAAGCACCTTCTGTAGTTTTTTGTATATCGGTTTATTTGAAACATGTATTTTCATATGGGTTTTGGTTTATGTTTTCCTCTGATTTTCTAAAGTAGAATATTTTTCAACAGAAATTGGAACAGAATGATGTTCTTTAGAAAATATATTCCTTTTTTAGCTGAAAAACAAGAACTTTTTTGTAAACATTATCACTGAAAATGATATGGACATAATTTCCTAATGGAGAAAAAGGGTTTTAAATCCAGGAATAATGAAATCTTCTCAAGGAGTGAAGAAGAATGCCTTAGCTATACAAGAGAAGAGAGAAATTAGAGCACTAGGAATGGGGCTTTGCACTGGATACTGGGCATAGGTATATGGTCCCCTTGCTAACTGGAATCAGACATTCAAAAGTCCTTGTTCTTCACTGGCAGAAGAACAGAAGTGACTGTTGCGGTGCTAGTAAATGGAGATTTATTCTGTAGTTCACTTTGGAGAAACTTTTGATTTTGAACCAAATGCCTGTCTGTGCATGCTTTTCTTACTACAGGAGTTAACCAGCCCGACCAACGGGGTTGGTACACTAAAGACAGATCACAGCACTTGCAGTTTGCAATGTCAAGTTCAAAACCGGCATGCATAAAGTATTATTACCGAGCAGCTGCTTGCTGATGTGGTTAATTATTTGACTTATTGAGTTCTTATAGTCTAACAGCAAAGCACAGAAATCAGAAGTAGGAGATGGGAGGATACTGGTGGCAAAGTAGGAAACTATCCAAATCAGTCAGTTGGGTCTACGTGGAGAATAAAGACCATAATGCATGTATTCATTTGCTGAGTCTCTTTCAAAAAAATGTCATATTTTAATATATAAGTTTCTGTATAAAATATGTGATAGATTTTGAAGTCAGCTTTGCTTTACTTTTAATTGCTTTTTATTACATCTGAACAAAGCCAAAAATGTCCATGAAGGATTCTAGTTCAGTGAAAACCTCAGGTGTGTTAACCTAAACAAAGAAATTTAGTTTAAGCACAGCAGTGAGACTTGACAAAGTTGTGGCTAGAAAACAAGGTGTTAACATTTTCCACCTGCTGACAAGCTTCTCGCAGTAGATGCAGAATAGGTTTTCTGTTAGTCCTTTCAGTTTTGGATAACCTTACCGCATCTGGAGTGTCTCTATTCACTTTAAAAATGGAAAGGCAATGGCTACAAAATGCAAGGTGTTCAGAAACTTGGGAATGAAGTTGAGGGTCTGAGACCAGAGACCAACCAAGGAACACGGAGGTCTCCATCGGCATCTTCTTCCCTTCCACTTTACCTTCATTCCTGATGTTTAACCAGAGTTTCATGAGTTTACAAAAATTAAATGATCAGGCATGATGTTTCAGAAGCAAACTGTGGTTGACTGGAAGATTCACAGTGCCACCAATTCAAGCGCATAAC
This sequence comes from Tyto alba, assembly GCF_018691265.1. Lineage (NCBI taxonomy): Eukaryota > Metazoa > Chordata > Aves > Strigiformes > Tytonidae > Tyto > Tyto alba. The sequence continues at coordinate 3,715,105 of NW_024881280.1, read as the reverse complement.
ATATGATTTGGATTTTTATGAAGCTTTTTCCACAATGACATAAAACATTTGAAAGGTCAGAACCTTCAGAAATTAAATGTTGTTGCTTCTGAATAGACTGATTTTTTCATTTCCCCTTTCTCACCTTCATTCCTCCATCAGCTTCTATACTTTCTACAGTTGCTGTGATTTGTTTTATAAACTGCCTCTGTCTGGGCTGTTCCTGTCCTGAGTGCATTTTGTTTGGGGCCGACGTGTTGCCTAAACCATTCCCTGTTCTTTGATGATATTAACAAATTGAGTTGCCTCACTGGATTGACTTTTCCCCTCATTTATTTCAGAGAGCCTTTTGGATTGAAATCTCCAAACCCATCACAACCACCATTGTAAATCAAGCTGACAGCCAATTACAAGATGGACTATGTATTTGAACAAGCCCAGCTCTGAAACCCAGCTATTTCTAATATACTTACAGACCTGCAAATGCTTTTCGTTTGCAGGACGCAGGGGTGCCCACTGCATGTGAACAGCTGGTGCTGGGGTGTGGTGTAAACAATCAGCATAACTGTAAGAACTCAGAGGAGTTTAGTCAAAATGATAAGAAAAGCATTATCCACCTCCCAGGGAATAAGCCTTAGTTGGTGGGGGTGCTATTTTTCCTGAAGCTTTATTGTATCTGATACATTAACACTTTCACTGCTGACAGCATCCAGGTTCTGACATACCAACACACATTTCAGAAACAGCAGGGTGTTGGAGTACATAGGGAGCTGATAATCCATGAAGAAATGCACAGTAACGCATCTTGCACCACTTCTAGTTTGAGTGGAAAGATATTGTGGCGAGACAGTTTGTGATACGGGTGCATGTGTCTGTGAGTAAACTCCAGACAGCACTTGGCACAGTTTAATTCCTCTCCATTTGGCAAATCACCTGGTGTTCTCCCTTCTGTTTCGTATCCCAGAATAAAATAGAGGAAGCTGTCTTCAAGTGTACAAAAAGAGTGATCTTAAGGCTGCACAATGACCGTGTTCCTAATACATCAGAAATGAAGGTAGTTCTGTTTGATTTACCATTCTGTTAGTGTCATCAAAAATCTGCAGAGATGTGGAAACAGCACCAGCTGGGTAGTTGCTGCAGAAAGCATGCCATGGTATTCAGTATGGGATTTCCTCATGAGACCTGCTCCAACGGGGTGGTGTGTATAACTTCGCATAACCTCGCACTGAAAGAAGTCTGACAAAAGCAAGAAAAAACAACTCTTACTTCTGGGAGGATGCAGTCACTCCAGCCCAGGCATGGTGGAACATATGAAATGCATACTCTGTGTGAGTCTCTCTGCCTGTCTTCCAGTTTACGGTGCCAGTAAATCTGTTGTCTTGATTCAAACATTAGTAAGAATAATACAAAATCCTAAAGAGAAACTGAATTTGTGAGCTGGTGGAAGAAATAGAAGATTTATTTTTTAAAAATGTGACTGTTGAAGCAGGTGAGGAATATCTTTATTTCTTTGAGAATTAACACATATTCCATGACTCATGGACCTGGACTAGAAATAAAGACAAAAGTCAGAGCTCACATGCTGTGCTCATGTTACAAGCCATCCTCTCTCCCTTGCCTGCAGGAATTTTAACAGCACAAGGCAAAGCACAGGAACTGATGTTGTGAAGAGCGTAAGAGGACTAGTGAGGAACAAGCCTGTCCCCATCTGCTTCTTTGGCCCCTGCTGCTTTGCAGGAACATCCTGTCTCTGCGTTGGTTTGGTCTGGGGTGGAACAAAAAGGAAGGAAAACCACAGTGTCGAAACTTGTTTAACTGCAGTAGCTGCAGATAGTGAAATGGCCAAGTTAACTCTTGTTCAGCATTACGACATTATGTTCAACTGATCAGTCTGAGTATGGTATGTTCTGTGGCAGTGGACTTAAGGGAGCTCAGTTGTACTTTCTCATTCTATTTAATCTCTTCTGCTTTTCCCTTCATGCTCCATCCTGCTCCTAAACCCATCGCTTTCCTTCTGTTCTTTCGTTAAGTTGGCAAGTGGCCTCCTTCACAGGCCAGAATAATGTGATGCTTCGTAGGGTAAGTAGTTCCTTTCCTACACAAGTTCCTTGTTTCATGTGGCAGCCAAACCCACTCTGTCTTCAATTATATCTTTAAGAGAAAGTTAGAGAATGTCTTCTGTTACTTGATTGTTTTAAGGAGACCTAATTCTTTAACTATGCCAATGCTAGGCAGGGACAGAAAAGGAATGGGCTGAGAATTGCCCATGTGCAATGTGTACACATTTGTTCCTGCATACTTCAACCATTAACTCTCATCTCCCAGTGAGTGGTGAGGCTGGGAAACAGAGTGCTTCTCCTGCCTCCACCTTCTTGGCAGCTGGCTGCTGGTCTGTCGATGACGTCAGACTGAAGTGAGAATGACGTGATTGCTGCTACTAGAGTCACAGGAGGCACGGTGACAGGCTGTCCCGGCCAGCTAGTCAGCATAACCCACCTATTGTGTGTAGTTCTTCCTCTTTCACTCGGCTGTAACTTGGATTTAGGATGTATGTTCTGCCGTGTGAACAAAAGGAAGACTCACTCTTCTTGGACCAACAGTGGTTATTCTGAACTTGCCACGGGTAGAAGCTGTCCACCAAACTTTTTATCCTGACAAGGTTATTGCGGGCAGTGCAGTCTGGCTATCAGAGTCAGTTCTTAGGACAGATGTCTACTCCATGCTTTGATGGTGTCAGCAGCTCACCTAAAACCTCACAGTGAGTTGTGTCAGGGCTTGAGAGAGCACCCATAAATCCTCCCACAGCAGGAGCCAAAGCCTCCTGCTACTGCTATCAGAGCAAATGCTGCAAAGAGCAGTAGCGGTCCTGGGTCTCTCTCCGGTGTTGAAATATCTCTAGTGAATAAATGCCCACCACTCATGAGGCTATGCAGTATGCTTTAAGCAGCTGTGAGGACCTATTGCCTCTTCTTTTAACACCTTTTTAAAAAAGAAACATCAGACCTGCAAACAAAGCCCTCTGCCCTATGTGCTGCAAACTGCTTAGGTGCTTCTTATGAGACTCACACAACAAACAGCAACTATCCAAGCAGATCAGAAGGCACAATTTTTGAAGAGGGTATGCACAGAAAGAACTCTGGAAACATTTATTTCACTGTTTGACATCCCAGAAAGAAAAACTAGAATGAGACCGGATAATAAAGAGATGAAGAAAATTACTTATTTACGAAGAAGGAAGTAAATTTATGCAGACTCATTCTGGAATCTTTCTGCAGTGGTAGATTATTGTAGTTAAAAATAAGGACTGTGAGAAATACATGTGCCTTTATATGGAGTTCAGGGTATTTGGACCTGTTGCCTCATATCTTTTCTTGCCCCCCATATTGGTTTTATGGAAAACTCATGAATTCCCCTTTTTCCTTATTTGAGTATTTTACAGGTCCAGCACTGTTCTCCAATTTCACTGTATGTTTATGGGAGTTTTTTCTTCCTTTCTTTGGTCATATGCATAAAATCACACATATGGTGTTCCATAGCAATTAACACCCACCAGTCCTTTGACCCTTGTTCTGACATTTTTTTCTGGGGCTTTCATATGCCCACATTTCCATTCATACCTCATTCATACCAGTACTAATATTTCCAGTATTAATATTTCTGTTACAGATTTCTCAGATGAACTATAAAATCAGTCCCTGTAAACCTGTGCCCTCCCAAAGAGTGAAATTTATTCTTTTCAGAGCCACTGCAAGCATTATGTACCACTCAAGTCCCAATTGACACAGCTGAAGAATTAGCTGAGACTTAGGCAGAGAGAAAACCGAAATTCATCCAATAGTCCTTTTTTGGCTGTCAGATCTCAGCTTGTAGTAGTGAGAGCTACACGGTAACTGTGAGCGTGACTAAGAATTGAGAAAGAAAAGAGCTTTTGCATTTAGCTGACAGCAGTCCCGGTGCTGCAGCGTGGCTCTGACAAGGCTGCTGCAACCTGCAATGTCAGGAGGGATACAAGGAGGGTCCATTCGTGCTTTACGCCCAGCTTCTGAGCTATTTAAGTCCTCCTTTTGATCTATCTCTGTATTATTCCCTTTACTTGAACTGCATCACTGGTTTTAATGAATATCACTTAATATCATGCTGGAGAGGAGTAGTCTGTGAAAACAGTGATAAGTTTGCAAACTTGACCTAAGGTTTCAGTCAGTTTATAACATAGACCACCTGACATGCATGCTAGGGGATTACCTTATGTGATTTTGATTTATAGACCTCTTAGGTGTCTAAATATTGTGTTAGTTAAGCTCCCTTAAACACAAGGGGACATTTACAGGTAACCAGAGCTTAAAATGGGCCAGTGTACAACAGCACCCTGTACTGACATTTAATTTCTTCAAAGTCCAAATTATCTACACACCCAGAGTTTTTAAAGACCTTTTTAAAAGGAATAGTGAAGTTACATGCCCAGAATTCTTTCCCTGTTCTGAGTCATTTTCTCTACATCCCACTATCTTTTCCACATTAGTAATAATAACTAAGAAAAAAACAGCACCCGTTCATAAATCATGACATTTTTGAGTGATCTTTGTGGAACAGTGACTCCAGATTCATACTGAATTCTATTTCCTCCCTTCGATTTATGTGCAGCACCTTGTTTCATGAGAGAAGCGTGTCTGAAGGGTAAAGCACTGGTGCTGCCCATGATGCTGGGGGGGGAGAGCAGCTGGTAAGTCCTGTGGCGAGAAAAAGGTGGACTCAGATGTCTGTTCCCTTCACTGTAGGGAAATGCATATTTTGGAGAGAAGATGGGACGTAGGCCTTCTCCTATAATTATCACAGAATCATAGAGTGGTTTGGGTTGGAAGGGACCTTAAAGCCCAGCCATTCTCACTCCTCTGCCCCGGGCAGGGCCCCCTTCCCCCAGCCCAGGGGGCTCCCAGCCCCGTCCAACCTGGCCTTGAACCCTTCCAGGGAGGGGGCAGCCACAGCTGCTCTGGGCACCCTGGGCCAGCGCCTCACCCCCCGCACAGGGAACAATTTCTGCCTTAGATCTCATCTAAATCCCCCCTCTTTCAGTTTAAAACCTGTTACCCCACGTCCCATCCCCACCCCCTGATCCAGAGTCCCTCCCCACCTTTCCTGTCCCCCCTTTAAGCCCTGGGAGGCTGCTCAAAGGTCTCCCCGGAGCCTTCTCTTCTCCAGGCTGAACCCCTCCAACTCTCTCAGCCTGGTCTTGAAGAGATATTCCGATACTGCTACCACTATTTTGCAGTAGGCATTTTTCTTTCCACACTCAACAAGTAGACATGGATTGTGACTCCTGATAGTGTACCTACTGTTCCCCCACTGTCTTTCAAGAATATCAGACTCAGGACCCGGTAAGAATTACTTTCAAATATACATTTAAATGTTGTATTGATTTTTAATCCCTTAATCTTTACCAATGTCGTCTGATTTTGCCATAAATCTAATGGAACATTTGGTTTTAGACAAGGCTCACTATATAGAATGAACAACTGTACACTTGGCCAGCTAAAGGCCTCTACACCATTTTAATACTCTTCGTAGGATTTAAGCAATACAAATACATGGAGCTCAATTTCTGAACAAGAAGAATCCCACTCTAAATAATTACACTCAAGTTGTGAACTATGTGTCCTGCAGTCTATTCCATTTATTTTCAGCTAGGGAACCCCATATCCATTTATTCCCGAGGCTTTTAAAGCTGGTAGGCACATTTTCATCACTGTTAACTTTATCTGAAACATCAAAATGAATGAGAAAGAAGCTGAAAAAAAGGAAAAACAAAAACCATATTCCAACTGTAAACTGATGGACATTCTCGATGAAAAAGGATGAAAATGACAGAATTTCTTGATTAAATTGTTCTCTTTCTGTGTAATTATTCTATTTCAGAGCTATGGGAGGGATCAAAAATTTCTGTTGTAATCTTCAGTTTCATGCTTAATAGAAGTAAAGCCTGTTTTTCTTTTATACTTTGTACAGAGCCATTTCAGCTGAAAGAAGAGAGATATGCTATGCTTTGATATTAAGTATCCCTTGAAGGACTTGGCTGCTCTAAAGACCAGGAAGTTAATGATATTTTGTCTCGCAGCAGGGTGACTTTTTAATGTATATTTTAGATAATACAGCAGTTCAGTGATAATATTGTAGATTATTGCACTTCCTTTCTGAGGCTTTATATTAAATGTGTAAATGTTTCTGGGCAAGCAAAGCCTTCTTCAGTTTCAAAGTTTTTTTCTCCTTGTCCTTTATGGTAATGTATTTCTATTAGAAGGGGTTTGGTGACTGTATTTTTTCTCCTGGCCTTTGTTGGGAATGATTCTTCCCTGTGGAGATAGCTAGCATAAAGCATCTGTGCCCCATACTGGAAAATGAAGTAAGACATAGACCTTGAACTCTGCATATGGAGTCATGGGAGCATGAATTCTCCCATTCACCAGAACAGAAACATCTCAACTTTATCAACGGAGTCAAAAAGCCTTGGAAGCCCGAACGTGGTAGTTGTCTGTGCAAAGTAATTTTACACCAGTGTACATCCATTACTTAATACGCAGTTTCTTCCCTATGGATATGGAAGGTCATGTCCCAGAGGACAGACACACAGATTTCCTGTTCTGAACCCAGTTCCTCTTTTCTGTAACACTGCTTTTAAGATTCAGCCACTTGCGGCGAGAAGCAGCGAGGGCAGTATTTGTGCTGTGTGTGAATGAGTAAAGCTTGAATGTGAAGTGGTGGATGGGCTTCATCCGGAGAGGCAAGAGAGGTGCACTAAACCCAGTCTATTGCAGAGCTCACTTTGAACAAAAACTGGGACTATCTTGCCGTGCTTACAAACGCTTTTCATTGAGTTCATAAGCAGCAGAAGGCTTATATACACTACACCAGAGCATGGGATCAAGCTCTCTGCATGACTGCTAAGTAGACTGGTACATGTAGGTAGGGCAGTAGCTGTGCCTGGAGACACCAGCTTTTGTCTTGAAAACAACATGATTGGCTTAGCAAGAACATCTGTATGAGCTGTAGCTAATTCTCTCTGGGCTTGTGCTTGGACTGCACTGCTGAGGGAGCTCTTTGCATGTGCGTGCTCTAATATGTGGTGCAATACAGTTGTGATGACAAGCTGTTGTATAAACGAATAAAATCTTTCACCCTGTGTTCAGAGATATTTTGATCTATTATAGAGACAATCTGCTTGTGAAATTCCTGAACATTCTTTCTGAAAAGTGATACTGGATGTCTTACTCGTGGACGTGACAGAGAAGTTAGGTGCTACGTGGTGTATAGGGACCAAAGCTCCTGATGAGCAGGTGATGGGGATCCTGTGCTGTCATCTTGGGTCCTGAATCTGCACAGAGCCTGGCATACCTCCATCCCTAGTGCAGATAGGGAGCTGGGGGGAGATTACATACCTGGCATACTTCCTCATAAAAGACCACAGAAATTATCCTTTGCTTTGAAAGCATACATGCTGACAGTCTGCACTAAGGAAAATGATTTACTTATCTGAGCATATAACAATAAATGCCTGGCACAGAGCCATATGGCTCCAGGTCTAAAGATACTGCAGCTGTAATAGAGGGATGAAAATGCATGAGATATGTTAATTGAGCAATAACTGAAATGTATGATTAAATGAAGAGGTAACCTTTCTAAGGTAGTCCCCCTTAATACATGTTACTTTGCATTATGCCTTCAGGCTGTTCTATGCTAGAAAAATGAGCAGAAGTAAGGTCACATTGGGTTCAGTTCCCTCTGACCTAAAGATGACTGCTTTGCTAGTATAGTTGCGCTACAAAGTTTTTTTACCTCAAATGAGCAGGTCAAGAGGTGGCCTCGACTCCCTGCCGAGTCAGAGTGATCACAGCAACAGCGTTTTCTCCCACGGGTGCCCCTGCCTTACCCACTGCCTCTCAGGTCACGACGGGCATCAGGAGCTGGGGTGAAGTGTGTGATTGTGAGCAAGAACAGCAGGGGGTTGATCCACGCTCCACGCGTGTGGGATTCTTCCCACCATAATTGGGGCATGGCTAGGAAAACTGCAGGGAAATCCCCACCCTGTTTTGCCCTGCTGAAGGTCAGGAAAAAGTTTGTGAAAACTGGCAACTGTAAAGCTATTCACACATCTGGAATATACAGTACTGAAGAACAGGGGGTTGACTAAGCACATTGTTTCTATTCTTGAGGATGATCTGATGTTACAGGTATCATGAGAGTGTGGGGTTTTTTGGCAGACAGTTGTCTCATGGCTTTCTGAGTCCACTTTTTATTGCTTTCTGCCTCTGTAAAGGAATTTTTGCCATTTGCTGTTCAGGATTAATTAGGGTAATGCAGTGCTCTTACATGGACAACTGACAGCCTGTGCTGTTCTCCCTAGTTTGGAAGGGACTTTTCTTCTTTCTGCTGGTGAGCTCCTCTCTAGTTCTTTGGCTCATGCGTGCTTCCCTGTGCCTGAATGGGTAACTGCTGGGATCCCTTGAATATTGCTACTGTAAGTTCAGGATACTCCTCTCTTTGATCAGCTATCTATAGGTACTGTTGCACCTATCCATACCAAGAGTCTACCACTGGCCTTAGTGCACGGGTAACTCAGTGACTTCCAGCTGTTTCCTTACTCACTTTTGGCCACTGTAGCTCACCTTAGGTCTGGCATTTCTGGTTCTTTCTAAGTGTCTGTGCTGACACGCTACAAAGGTGCTCCATGGTAAGACTGAGGAGCATTAGGGTAATTCAATCTGCAAATCCAGTTGTGATGCTGAGGAGGAGCCAAGCCAGATAAGCACAGCAGTGTCTCTGTTGATCTGTGATATGAGGCACTCACTCTTTGTTGTATATTTAAAAGACACTGGTCGTGCTGAGGTGGCAGGGCCACTGCTTCATGCAGATAAATGCCCATGTCTTGCAAATGTATGAGGACTTGTACACGATCTCTCTGCTTCGTGAGTCACAGTTGCATTCACCCAGCTTTGCCTTTGCTGTGTTCCATGCCCAGGTATGCCCTTTTGCCTTCCAGGGGAGGACCCAACGTGGTAACAGTTAGGTAGTCTAGGGGAGTTTGAGCACCACTGGTGTGGTGAAAGATGGCGTGGCCGGTTGCGTGGACCTCATCAGCTTCTACTGACTGCTGTGCCTCTGACTTATGCTGCACCAAGGTCAGCCAGGGTAGCTCAGCTGGATGGTAAGGGAGACCAGACTGAAGGCAGTAAAAATTGTTTGAGTGCTGTCCTTTGAGTATATATAAGGACTGTAATTTACAGCCAGTAAGTGGAGCTAAAGCTCCATGAGAGGTTATTTCTTTAGAAAACATATGGTTAAAAATTGCTGATGAAACTTTTTTCTCCCCATTTCCTTGTATTTATTTAGGCCCTTTGTTGCACATAAACAGTCACGCTGCTGGGAGCTCATGGTGTGAGCTCTTAACTTTTCTATTTCATTCCTTGAGTCACAGACAGAACAGAGGATCTTTGCCGCATTGACTGTGCAGTTAGCACTTTCCCATTCTATTTGTTTGTTTTGCAGTAGTTCTTCTCCTTGCTAATTTCACACACAATTTTTTCCCGTCAGTTAAAAACAAAATAATTGCATTTGTATGTATGTGAGCAGTTATGTTTGCAAAGGGGACTTTCATATTCTTATTAATCTAATTCAATTAATTTCCTCAGTGGCAATATTGTGTCCAAGTGTTTGGGGAAAGCTGTCTTTTTGCTGCATTATTACTTCGTATCGCAATTCATGTACAAAGTATAATGTCTACATCTAGAGCGTAGTCTTGTATCCCTTTAGTCTCTCTCTACTTTCTCCCTTAATTGGAAACACTTTTGAATCGCATTTACTGGTCTCTATTTTTGCCTGGTCTGGATCACTTACTGCTTTTATTCAGCTTGTCTCCTGTTTATAAATATTAGTTCTTCATTTGAAGGATTTAGGCAGGAAAGTAGTTAGACATGTGTCTACCTTTAAGCATATGAGCTGTGCAATAGATTCCAATGGAACTAGTTATAATATTAAAGTTAGGGATGTGATTGAGTGCTTCCTTGGACCAAGATCATTAACACTTAACCTTGACTTATATGGCTAAGAACCCAGCTCAACAGTGGATAACTGGAGAGGCTGAGGCAATTCTTGGCCAATGTTTATTTTTAAAAAATCCACAAGCAATAATACGACTACAAGTCCTTTGTTGAATAAATGAAGACATTTTTTTTTTTGTTGCTTCTAAACTGGGCTATTGCTTGGAACCATAAAATGTACATTACTGAGCTCAGCTCACAAGTGTGGCACCTTCTTTATTGATTTTGACAAACTCTTATTTCACTACTGCCATGACTGGCCATTTAACTTGAGTTCTTGGCCTGTAGTCTGGGAAAATGAAGACCACAGAACAGTCCACATCTAGCATGCGTTTTTGGAGCAATTTGTGTCTGGCACTAGCAGACCCATAACCCATTGAATCTGGCCTTTAATTTATTAAATCTGTAAAGTGAGCAGCTGCTATTCTGAAAAGGTTCAGTATAATCCATTAAGCACACTTTGCTGACATGGGGTCGGAAGGAGAGGTCTGTGGAGTGTTAAAGAAAAGGATTTCTGGCAGGTACTTTTTTCTTTAAAGGTGACTAATTCACCAGTTCTTGCAGACATTCTGGATCCTTCCCTTTCTGGTGCCTTTCCACTGACAGTGGGGGAGATACTACAAAAATCATTACACACACCCACACACCCACACTTATTGGATCCCTAAAATTTCTGTGATATGAGTGAACGTTTTGGCATCAGAGTAACACTGGAGAGAGCACCACAGCTGTTTGTGATGTGGAGGGATGGAAGGGAGGATTGACATTGGAGGGCGAGGTTCTGCCAAAGACATTTTTACACTGGGATATTTTTCTGCCCAGCAAAATGCAGTATTAAATCAAGTCAGAACATGCCCATCCCTGCTGTGTGCTCCATCCACAGCTGTGCCTATAGCAGCATAGCACTTCCCTCAGACAGATAAAAGATTTGTGTGGGCATCTATTCCTTTGCCATACGCTGGAGAAGGACTCACAGTCACAACTGGATGAGCTCAGTGGAGATGGCAGCAGATCCACAAACACCTTGCAAGAGTCAACAGAAGAACTGAAATAGTTTTAGAAGGCCCTCGTTTGCCGAGACTATCTCAAGAAATAGTCTTTTGGGGTAATCAAGTCAAACTATGAGTTGTTCTAGAAAAATGAAAATGGTAGTATTCAGAACATTAGGCTCTGAAAGTTTTGTAGGCTGATTAGAAAGCATCATTTTATTTTGAGAGTTAAAAGTCTTTCTTTCTCATCCATTTCTGGAGACTGGAATAACTCAAATGATACATGGGTTGTATTTCATGAAAAGATAGAATTATTTCAGGTATGGAACTCTTTAAATGTTTGTTTTATGCTCCCAATAGATGTTCAAGCTCATGTCTATGTTTTTAACGCCTTCTGCCTTCCTGATATGCTTCATTGTTCCCTAGAAATTTCTAATACAAACACTGATTGTGAATGATTTCTTTAAAATATGTTTTGGCTTGTTCAGTACCCTCCTCAAGCCCTCAAACAAACCCCTTTTTGTTTCCTATCTCCTAGAGAATGAGTGTGCATTTAAGCTTTTTCCAGTGAGAAAAGATGATTGGGGCATCATCAGATTGTCACTCCCATCATGCAGTTGCATGCACTCCAAGCACATGAAAGGCTCTGCCAGCTCTGGATTGGCATTTCTTTTGCCTCTAATGGCTGTTTGGGCAGACATCAAAACCACTTCTTAAGCTGCTGCTCCCATACCATGAACCTTTGTCCCTTTTCAGACAATTTCACCTAAATCGAAGCAAAGGGCTGATTGCTACAAAGCATGAGACAAGTGCAACATGTCCTTGTAACAAGTGAGCATCTGTACATAGTGGCAGGCAAAATGTCACTAGCCTCCAATGACTGGTGTTTACTCTGCCAAGACATGCCACTTACAGCCAAAGTTACTTGCGATGTTACAAGCAAAGGCTGTGCTTTTGCAAGTGCTGGGCATACACTGGATCATTTGCTCGCAGCCTGACGTTGGACGCTAGTAGCCTTGGACTGGGCGATTACAGCACCCTTGCACTCATCCAGCGAGGCAATAATATGGAGTAGCAGAATTAAGAAGCTGCTAGGATCTGTCAGAGCCTGGTCCGAAACCATAATGTAAAAAAATTATGAGGATGAGGCCTAGGACATAAGGATTGCTATGTCTACCTGGAGCAAGCTGAAAGGTAGCTCAACACCTAGGTACGCACTGCTGGGTGGAAAGAAGATGCTCATGATATATTCTGATTTTGTAGAAACAGCTTCTCCTAAATATTTTTGATGTGCTGTCTCTATAAGACAAAACTCTTTACATGGTCAGGCAAAGTACTGCCTTTTTCCTCAATGGATTTTCCTCTCTAGACTCAGTTGTCCCGGTGAGATCAGAGGCATAATTATTGCCTGCTATTTCTGTGGTGAGAATCTGTAGACCCCTAAGGCCCTAAGCCATTTTCTGCTCTCTGCTCCAAGAACACACTGACATACCCCAGAAAAAGTACAAAGGAAACCACAGGGGATGGAGGACGGCAGGAATAGGGGCCTCTGATTCTGCCCACCCACAACATGCAGAATTTGTATGCTCAAAGGTAATTTTTAAACAATTGAAACCAACAGGGTTTTAACAGCTGTCTACCCTGTGCAAAGTGATGCTTGAAGAGGTACATCTTCAAGCAGGAAAAGAGAGTAATGATTTTATGGATTGGGTCAAGGTCCTTAGGAGCAGATTGGCAGGCTTGATGGATCATCATTCTCACATAGGACCTGGCCTCACCTCCGCAGAAATCAGTGAGAACCTGCTTTTCAGCTCACACTTTTGGGTAACATTTTTTGAGAAAAGCCTGAGACTTTACAGAAAGCAGGAAGAACTTTAAGCCTGTGAATTCCACCAGCCAAAGAACAGTAAATGATGTATTAAGAAAGGTTATGTTTTCATATTAGCTCAGAGGCCTAGGTGGCACTTAAGCCCAAACTAGTTGATTTCCAAGTTGTGTTGTGTTTGCTCAACTTTTCACTCTAAGTCATTACACCATCTGGCAATAGAAGTAGGACAGCTTGGATAATGGGGTCTTTGCCCCAGCAAGAAATGTAGATGTGACCAAACTTGCCCTTGAAATTTTAGCTGTCCTTCTACGCTTCACAGTGTACTCTTTGATGATGAAATGGCTTACTTTTTCTCATGGAGCCACATTCACAGCACAGCATCGGTCCTGCTTGGGGACTGTCAGGCTTACACAGGGCATGAAATAATTTCATATGAGATGCCTTTTTTGTATGTTGGAGATGTTAAACAATGTGCAGTCAATAAGACAAGGAGTGTCAGGAAGAAAAGGAAGTTCTTATGAATTCTCAGCTGCCTGTCATATTGCAGAAGTAGATGTTATGCTTGCTTCTCCATTTCTTTATCTCTTGTGAAAAAAATCTTTGTAGGATATTTCTATTAGGAAGTTGCCAAGTCATTTAAACCAGTTTTTTTCAAACACAGCATGTGTGTGTTTCTCATTTTCTGGGTGCCTAGCTTCTAGCTTATTTTGGCCTCAAGCCATTGAACACGTAGAGGATAGAGACCGAGACTAAGAACTTAATTCCGTGTCCTCTGGGAAGCTTGTGTACAGAGCTGAAGACTGGTAGGTGCATTTGCCATAACCCCTGTAGCTGAGCTAATGTACTGTAGCTTTCTTTGCTAGCTAGATTTTTCTATGAAGCACTGTGAGAGTTTGCCATCAGAGACTGAGGAACTCTCTGTATTTATGCACAGCATTGACCAAATGGGCTTTTCTATCAGTAGCCTAAGGTGCCTGCACCATAACTGCAAACTCCATGAGCAGTGCACTCTGATAGTTGGCCTAACTTGCCTGAATTCAACTTCAAGAACCTGTTTTTCATCCATGAGCTTTGGTTGAATCAGGCGAAGAGAAACAGAGCTGCTCCTCTGATTACTGCTGACAGTGACTGATCTTTATGTGTAGTCTAAACTCTCCTTGAAGCACTTGAGCAAATGAAGAAACATGCTGGATACTTTGAAAAAGGTACTGCAGCACTCATTAGATCTATACCCAGATTTTCCTTCTCTTTGGAGAGATGAGGAAGAAACCTGACAGTTCATTTTAGTGTGAGTGGATGGGGGAGGAAGTAATTATTCTGATTGAAGCAACAGAGGCGCCTTCTCTTTGAGACTGAAGGGGAGCTTCCAGCCTGCTTGTGCTATATGGCTGGAGGTGTTCTGTCTTGACTTGACTCAAAGACACAAAGCAGATGGACCCCACTCTGAGCTGGCTTTGTCCAGGCTGTCTGATTTTACCTCTAATTTTGCAGCCCCAGATTATATTTACAAGACATACACTCCACACTTGCTTGCTGCTAATGATGAGTAAACTTCTATAAATATTAATTTAGTATTTCAACACTGTAGAGTAGTTTCTCATTTAAGTGAAATTAAATATGAACTAAGCATAGATGTCTGTGAATGATATGAAATATTCGCCACAGTCATGACTAGATGCTCTGGCCAGTTTTTCAGCCACCTAGTTAAATACACTGCTTTAGCAAGAGGGCAAGTACTGTCAGCTTCCCCAGTCAGTTAATATTCCTGTGGTTAATTCCTCTGCATCCACAGTACTGAGCAGCTTTGTGTAGCACAGTGAATGTGCCTTCTATAATCTTTGATACTGCCAGTGATAAGCTGCAGTTTATTTGCATGGTCTTTCACTTGAGATTCTGTTCACTTCCAGCAGCTGGGTGCTTTTTTGTGTATCATATTATCACTCCAGGCTGTTCAGAGTCCAGTATTTCAACACCATAAATACCGATCCCACTCTGGCCTTTCCCTTATGAGCAGCTGAAGCATCTCTTTTGCTGTCAGTGAAACATAATCTGAGCTATTGGTTTTGATCATCATATTAGCAGAGGCAGCTGGTACATGGAGAGCTCCTATGTTAACTAACTGGGACGTTCAAGTCAACACCAAGTTTGCTTAAACTGGGAAGAGGAGTCAAGATACAGAACTGCTTTTGATGTTTTTTTCCCTTTGAATTACTGTGGAACATAAAGAAAAAAAGCAATTAGGAAAAGTTTTTTTTCCTAAGGGGGGGCCCAATCCTGACTCTATTATAGTAAGAGCTCCCAGTTGAGCTAAATGGTGCTGCTGTTGTAGCGCTGAGCTTTTTCTTGGCTTCTTCTTGGCTGCAACATGGAAGTGAGACCAGAGCTGATCTCTGACATTTGATGTTCTGCATTTGGCCACCGATTTCTCTGATTCCCCAAAGGACAGAAAATCCTCTCAGTGAGTTCTTGGCCAGACTCCCGGGCTGGGGGCGACTGTGGATGTACTGCTACAGGCGCGCAAGTGCAGAGACCCGCCCTGGGACCGAGAGTGGATCCAGACTGGGTGGGACTGGGCACCGAGCCTGTCCATTGCTGGCTTGCTGTCAGGAAGGGGTTCATGTGGTGACAAAGACCTACTGACACAGATAGGGGAGATATTAGTTAGCTTTTATGTAGGCTGTGGAGGATACTTTATTACAAGTTGGTGGTGTCCTTTGAGATCTTTGAGGAAGGGAGCAGTGCACACAAAGAATGTATGCCCTATCCTAATCTGACCTGGTCGGCACCTATTCCAGTGCTGCATCATACAGGTTCTCATGGCTGGGGCTTATATATCTATCCCAGCTCTTAAGAATCACCTCCTAGGTTCAAAGACAAGCGTTGAATGTACTAGTGAGCCACTTTCTGCAGTTCTGTCAAAAATACGGGAGCTTGAAGGTTCATCACATTGGGGAAGCAAAAGGGCACTAAATATTTAATGCCAAAAAGTTAAATATTATCATAAAAGTAATTTAATATAAATGGCTTTCAGCAAATCCTTATCCATATTTCATGACTGAAATGGGTGGCTGGTTCCTAATGTTTGCATGCAATTAATTTTAATGGGTGCAGCACATTACTTCCAATCCTTTGTCCCTCAGAGACCCTGGCCCTATCAAGGAAAGCAAATAACAGGACATCAGATGTCAGTGACACAGGGTAATGCAACGCCCTGTGTATGGAACTGGAAATGACAAGTTAATAGGCTATTGATAGCTCCTGAAGTGTATCAAGAATAATTAGTCTATGTATCTGGGGGTAAATGAGGAATGGCAGGGACTTCATAAGGTAAAGATATCTGAAAATGTGAATATATGTTGGGGTCATACAAAACTTCAATATTTCATGTCTTTGTAAGTTGTGATCTGAAGTCCATTTAAATAGGTGACTGTCTTACCACCAATTTTACGGGGTTTAGAAGAGGTCTTCAGTGAACTTTGTATATGTATCAGGGATATCATAACCATCTTTGCTTGGGTGGGGCCAAAGAAAAGTTCTCTGATCCTCCAAACTCATTCATGCCCACTAAGATCTCCCGTGAAGGACAAAACTGCAAGAGGAAACAGACTGTGTGTGTTGTGAGTACTTTAAGATGTGGAGTTTGCTGGATGTTCACAGAGGTGCCTTCAGGTTGCATGAAGAAAAAGATGTGTAAGGTGTCTGATGACCTTTGAAATAGTAGCAGAGATTTTTAAAGCTAACCAAATGTGTCTCAGACCATTAAACTGGACAGAGAAGAAGTCAGACACATTTGATTCAGGAAAAAATTTCTGAAATGGTAAAAAAGGAAAGAAAATAGGTGGTGCAAAACACATTCTAACACTAAAACTGACTTCATTGTGGGCTTCTGGGAATGAAAGTCTCCAGCTTTAATTAGCATCAAGCTTAACTGTCTTCTTTTTCAACCCTGAATATTAATTAGTGATGCCCTTGGGGTAATCAGCCCTTGTGGATCTCTGAGAAAAATGAACTGATTAGTAGATTGACCTTGACAGTTCCCAGGGAAGAAGATGAAAATACAGACTGTTCAACTATGCTGCACTGTAAGCTTAACTTGGCGTAATCTAGTGAACTGGGAAGCCCAAAGGAAGAATGAGAAAAACTTAATGAGGAGGTTAGTTACAAAGGGTGCCATTAATTTTTCCACTTAAAAATGCTCTTTTTTCTTTTTTTTTTTTTACACTCAAGCCATGAATGGACGTTTAAGGGCTGGATACCTGATATTGTTCAGTAATTACAAAACCATTTAATTTAACCAACACTCATCTATTATCTGAGCTTTGACAGCTTGCACTTAGAATATC
The DNA here is from genome assembly GCF_018691265.1 of Tyto alba. Taxonomy (NCBI): domain Eukaryota; kingdom Metazoa; phylum Chordata; class Aves; order Strigiformes; family Tytonidae; genus Tyto; species Tyto alba. Next base: position 3,697,881 of record NW_024881280.1, on the reverse strand, counting down.
TGGAAATATTTTCAGAAGAATCTCACTAATTGTATGGACCCCACAAAATGTTCCTCTGAAACACATCTCAGTCATCTCAAGTTTACCTTTTGCTACTTTCCAACAAGCAGTTGATGTTTTCAGGATTCAGAAGTTTTTTGAATGGAGGGAGAGAGTCCTCGTGAAGTACACCAGATTTGGAGTCAGGAAATTCTGTCCCTAGCTCCCTCACACTTGGTGACTTGGCTATGGATTCTTTGCTGGGTTCTTCTTCTGCCTTTGTCATTAATTCTGGAATCTTGGACAAATGAAATATGTCTGCCTGCCTTTTCTGAGCATGAATGAAAAATAAAAATCTGCATTGTCTGAGATGCCATGTGATCTGTTGATCCGAGATGCTCAGAATGCAAAGAAAAACTTTAAAAAATTTCTATCCTTTCATAACCTTTTGTATTAAACTTTGCTGCTTCTCCTTCCTACAACCTCTTTCATAGCAACCAATTTACTCTTAAACATGTGTGTTATGCCATTTCCTACTTCTTTGTCCTCCATGTACATCTTACAATGTGGAGCAGCTCCTCTGTCTTTCCTGTGCCATTCATACCTCCTGAAGACCCCGTTAAGAATTCCACTGCATGGGCACATGACCCAAAGTTGGCACTCAAATATGCTTTTCAGTTTTGATTTCCCAAAAGTGATCAGAAGTTGTGAAAGAATCATTACTGTGAAACTGTAGGTTCATATTTCAAAGCACATTTGAAGCTAGATAAGCTGCAGAAAGTACTTTAGGCAATGAAAGAATCTCAGTCTTGCACTGAAAAATAGAAAAGATGAGTAATGATGTAAGTAGTAAGTAAGTAAGTAAGTAAGAAGTAAGTGCTCTTGGCAGACAGTTAGGCTGTTTAGATTTTTGTTTTACTGTTATTGTGGGGAAAAAATCAGATAACATCGTGATGTGCATTCCCTAATAGAAATTTCTAGTATAGGACATACAGTGATACTGGAAAGGTAGATAAGAGAATTCTAAACTCTGCAGAACTCATTGATGTCATCTTTCCCCTAAGAACAAGTCAAGCAAAAGGCATCTATAGAGAGCACTTTGAGAAAATTTGATGCTAGTTGAAGGTGCTAGCTTTTTTGATGTCCCTGAAGACACAGATTCTCAGTTTATCAGTGTAGGTAGAATGGAGCTTGAAGCAATCAGAGGAATTAGCCTGACAGGGTGCCTAGAAGAGCCCCTGCTAAAGGAGAGGGGCGATTCATGCTGTATGGCCCCCGCAGAAGTAGAAATCTCCAGTGCAACTGCCAGCAAGGGAATTGGCCAGTGCCAGCTTGTTTTGATGATGCGATGCAAATATCATATATGTTCAGAGTGAGGCTTGTTGACAAGAATGTCTGGTGCTGGCTGAACCAGAAGCACACCAAGTGAAACTTCGGGTAAAGCTACACAACTGTCAGACTGTGGTGTAGTACAAAGAACCTGGAATGGTTTTACACTGAAGCAGAAGGTGGACCGGGAACCAGAAGGCAAAGGTGAGCAAGGGGGGCAGTGGCAGAGGCCATGTCCCATTATTGCCTTGCTTTGCAAAGGCAAAAAGCCCTAGAAAACAGTCAGGCTGACGCTGGACTGGAGGTGGTGGCTTCTCCTGTTGAGGATAAGACAGTGACCAGTAGCCTGTGCCTCCATCACTTTTGAGGCAAAATCCTGCCTAGTCAGGACTCTTCAATGTGCATTTTGTTCTAACTCTCCCTTGCCCTGTCTCCTCGTTTTTGGGGATGCAAATTTAATATTTTATTTGTTTGTTTGTTTGTTTTTCTGTATGTTCTGCATCAGAGTGATCCTATTACAGCAAGGATCACCCGGGTAAAGTGTAAATTAACCTAAGTGCAGACCTCTGTTGCCATAGCTAAGCTATTTTTTGGTACTGAAGATAGTTTTTTTAAAGTCAGCTCAGTTTTCTCTATGTTACACTGAATTCTGCAGACTACAAATATCCCTGCCTCGTAATTAGAACTAGATTCAAGATATCAAAATGTATTGAACATTCTGGGATGGCGATTTTAGTCCTCTGTACCACTGAATGTCTGCCAAATTTAAACTTAATGTTAGTCTATTCCCTTGCATAGTGTTAACAAGTTAGAAATAATCTAAGTAAGCTGGCTGAGAGACTGTAATTAACGTTATAGACCGCATTTTAAATTTTCTTTGCTTCTCAATGTTATACATCTTCCTGCTTGTAAGTGGTCTTGGAGGGAAGTTGCATTTTTTATGTGACATGACTACAGAGATTCCCAAGCCACCGGCATACCTCATGGAACTGCTGAAGGACTCTCAGCATATAGAGAAACACAACGTTTTCAGGAAGAGACGTCCAGACTGCTGAGGCTAGCAGCTCTCTGGGAGGGGGATGTGGTACCCGGAGCACCGAAGGCTGCTGTTAAGAGATTAGTGGAACAGTGGGGGTGGCTGTGAACTAAAAACCCAAGTTGTGGAGACACAGTTCCACTCATTGATTGACTTGTGTATACCTGAGTAAAATTTAAGGAAGAGATGCTTAGAGACTGCAGAAAAATGAGAAAGTATTTAATTCCAGCTAATATTATGATGCTTCCTTATTTCAACCAGCATTTTATGATTTATTCATTCAGAAATAAATCTGTATTTTGCTAAAGATCTGGAGGAAGTAAGGTGAAAGTCCCAGTGATTTTCTCATAAAGTGCTGTTTCCTTGAATTCCTTCATGGCAAAAGTCCAGATTACTACATATTATGGCAGTTGCTACTGTGAAATTTGCTTGTGCTTATGTTGTGGTTTAACCCGGCAGGCAGCAGCTAAACACCACACAGCATTCGCTCCCTCCCGCTCTGTGGGATGGGGGAGAGAATCAGCAAAAAGGTAAAACTTGTGGGTGGAGATAAAGACAGCTTAATAGGACAGAAAATGGAGGCATAATAATAATAAATGATAAAAGAATATACAAAACAAGTGATGCACAGTGCAGTTGCCTACCACTTGCTGACTGATGCCCAGTCAGCGCCCGAGCAGTGGGCTGACACCCCCTGACCAACTCCCCCCAGTTTATATACTGGGCATGATGGCCCACAGTATGGAATAGCCCTTGGGTCAGTTGGGGTCAGCTCTCCTGGCTGTGTCCCCTCCCAGCTCCTTGTGCCCCTCACCCTCCTGGCTGGCAGGGCAGTATGAGAAACTGAAAAGTCCTTGACTTTTCACTGCTCAGCACCAACTGAAACATCGGTGTGTTATCAACATTATTCTCACACTAAATCCAAAACACAGTGCTGCACCAGCTTCTAGGAAGAAAACTACCTCTACCCCAGCTGAAACCAGGACCCCTTAGCTGTAAAATAAACCCATCTGTTACAAGAATGCTGACAAGCGTTTGTGTTTACAATTCATTTATAAAACTTTGGCTTTGGTCTAAGAAGCAACAAAGATAAGAGGACCTAGGAAATCCCCAGGAGCAGGCTGGGCTCCGTGGCGGGGCAGCAGTGGGTGCTCAGCACCATCCTGCAGTTTCTGTTACTGGTAGAGTCAGAGACTGCAGGCTCTTCCATGGGGTTCATGGGTGACCTGTGGGCCAGCACTTCCTCTGCTGCACTAGGGCAGGATTATAATTTTGTACCAGCTGGTTTCATGGTCTGGAACTGCCTTTCATTAAGTTGCACCTAAAAGACATCATCACTTTTAGGGTACAGGGGTTCTCTGAACCTCTGCCCGGACTGGTCTTTCTAAAATTTCCTCTTCATCTAAAGCTTTCACCTTTAGGATCTCAATTTCTTTTAAGTGTTGCTTTGTTTTGTTTTGTTTTCCCTGGGGGAGAGTAGGAGGCAGGAAGAAAAAACTCTACCTTGATGAGAAGTGTTATCAGGGTTGGCAAACTGCTAATTTCTGATTGCTATGTTGGAAATTTTTCAAGGCAACGTTGGTATTCCATTTAAGCTAGATGTATTAGGAAAACTACCAAACCATCCATTTCAAACCGTCAGGTAAAGGAGCCCTAATATGCTGCAAGACTCCCCGGCTTTGTAACAGCATTCAGGACCACACAGGCAAACAGGCTGGCTGCTTCTGCACCATCTCCTGACAGGTTAACAATTAGTTAATTGGTGCTGCTAATTACAATGTTCATTAAGCAATCCCAGGTGGCAGGTTTACCCTTCCTAGCTGTATCCCTGAAACATTCCGAGTAGGATTTCATGCACAAGTGGAGGTAATGGCACTTTCTGTCTCTCTTGCACACAGACGTAGCGTGGTAGCATAAGCGATATTCAGCCTCCCGTGTCATGTACTTCAGCTCCATCTGGGATTACTTCCTGGCCTCAATTCAAAGAGAAGAGCAATCACATTGTTCTGTTGCAGAAACGCTACTCTATTTTGGTTATTAATTTCTACACACTTTGCCCAACAGAATAAAGATGTTTAGTTTCATGAGGATGATACCATTAATAATGCATAGGACTTCGAAAGAAACAGTGATTTACATTGCCTAAGTACTGTACAAAGAGTAATTCATAATAATTTGTATCACCATAATCTCAGAAGCAAAACCCAGGAAGGGTGCATTAGGGTCCAGGTAATCAGTCTTTTTCACACTACTCTCTGGGCAGCTGTAACTGCTGGTTCGAAGCGAATCACCTGAGTTGCAGGTTGTTGCGGGGATGCCCCACTGACTCCTGCTCCTCAAGACACCAATTAACATTTCTGGAGTTCTGGGATTCTGGAACACTCTTTTCTCATCTTCTCCTCAAGAAAGCCGAACACATCAGGCTTCTCCAAGATTTTGCTTTGTGCCTGACTGCCTAATTGATTCAATACCTTTCTTCATATTTCAGGTGAAAATCCCCTGCTTTTTCTATGCTTTTATCTCTTCAGTTGTTTTTATCACCTCTCTTCTGCTTTAACTTCAAGGCATTGCAATATATTGGTTAGAAACATTGGCTGTAACAGGTGATGTGGATTGTATTTCTGACTGAGTTATTTTGGAGTGAAAGGAGTAAGGCATCCTTGCCTCAGTTTCCCTGTCCATGCAAAGGTGCAATTGTCAGATAAAAGACACTGCATACATACAGAATATCAGTATCCACTCATACAGCTCTTCTACAGGGCTCCATAAATATTTGATTGACTTGCTTCTGGTGCTCTTAGCACAATTTGTTTAATTCTCTTGATGTTCTTCACTCTGTAAAGCTTTTTGTGATACATTAACATAAGTGATGCTACGTGAAGTTTATGGCAATTTTTTCAGTAAAAACATGGCAATTCACTACATGGTCCAGCCTGTGGGACACAGACACTGCTTTTAATTTCCCTTCTTCTGCAGAGGAAAAGACCATGTATGTTTTCCAAGCACTCTGTGCACTCTTCACTCTCTCTGAAGCCTAGGTTACTTATCTCAATGAAATATTCATGACATGAAGTTGAACACTGTGCAGCCAAATTTCCTTTTGAACACACTGCAGAAAGAACTTTTAACAAAGCCTCTCAGATGATGCCTGAAAGAAACTGTGCACAAAGCTATTCCATTCAGAAGGTTTTGTACAAATTCCTTGGCAAGTGCATCATATGAATGCTTATATAGATAATTTTGGAAGGGTAACCAAAATGCAATCCTACCTAAATATTAGGAGGCTAATCAAAACCCTGAAGTCTCCTTTCTCTTTGATTACCTACAGCACACTTCCACATTTTTTTTTTTTTTTTCCCAGGCTTTTCCGGACGCTGGTGGAAAGCCCTTGAGAAAATTTCATCAGGAAAGGATGATCTCTCCTGCCAACTAATTTTAATATATTCTTCATCAGGATTGACTAGAACAGTTATTTTAGTGTTTCAGTGTACAGCAGGAATCAATTGCTATATGGAGTAAGTGGATAGTGTTGGTGTGTGGTTCAGCTCTAAAGCGCTGAGCACTTTGAGTTCAGCTGGTGAACGGACCAGGCCCTGCTCTGTGCTCGGCTCACGGGGCACCGAACATTCACAGTGTGTTGATCTCCAGAGGACATTCTCCAGGTCTGGCCAGGACACCTTGTCTTGATGAAAGGAGTCTTTTTTTCCCCAGAGTTTCAAAGTCAAATGTGTTTTTTGTTGTTGTTGTTGTTTTTTTGTTTGTTTGTTTGTTTGTTATTTTGTTGTTGCTGTTGTTTTTTGGTTGGTTGGTTGGTTGTTTATTTCCTTAGTGTTTCAGATGAACCATCATTTATTTTTTAGCAGATTTTTAATTATCCTGGTGCCATACTGAGACATGGCTGAGATGGAGACTCCAGCTGTTTTTGAGTCACATCTGCAGATCACGTAGGTATAATCTCTATGGTAACTGACCCATGTTGGGTAGAAGAAAAAAATGCTCAGAACTAAAGGTTAATTGCTGTTTCATTTATACATGTTTTGTGCAACTCCAGTGTTACAAATTGAGTACCTAATTAGAATGAGATTATTAACAGATTGTGCATCATTTTTTTGTTACTTGGATGTCTGAAGAACTACTTGAACTATTTTAGAAATAGCGACTCCTTTTTTATATACTCTCATGCATGGGAAATCCCAGTCAACTCTTTTTTTTTTTGAAGGGGGAAGAAAGGTACTTGCCACTGCAGGGGGAAATAATTTTCTTCTTATATAATAGAAAATACTTACCTGTCATTCTTCCTCTGTCCAGAACAGGAATAGCTTTGTGTGATCATTGTCCTAGCAGGCCATCAAATAAAAAACATGAGGGAAAAGCAAGTAACTGAACAAATCAATAGCCACAATTTCTCTCGCCTTCACACACAAGTTAACATTATGTACATGGCTTTGGAAATTCTTCTGCAACTTGACCTGTACCCTACTCACTGGAGATCTGACCATTTGCAACACATTGGTCTTCAAATGAAATAGCCCAGGTCTTTAAAAACGTGCTGTCAAAGTGTCTGATTTCTCTTTCAGGGGGTTTCCCAGATTCACTTAAGAAAGAAACCCATTCATTTAATTTAAGAAATTAAATACTTGTTGGCTAGTTTCCTCTCCTTACAATATTTGCTGGCTTTGTAAAAACTGTTAAAAAGTACACTGGAGGTTAACTGTGTAACTGAAAAGTTTTTTTTTTTTACTTTCTTCTTACTTTTCATGGTCAAATATTATGGACTTCGGTGCTAGAAATAGATGTATCTATGATGAATTATTTATTCTAATTTACTGAAATAGTGAGATAACTGGTAATTATGATTTATAGTTAGTTTAAAGGCGGGACTGCCTCATCTGGATTATCATTTCAGCTTCTAAAGCATGCACATTTGGGTTGTACTGCTCAGGAAAACAGATACTTTATTTTTTCCCAGTATGTCCACCTTGTTTATTAGGATATTTGGGACTGGTATTTTTGACTTTCCATGCACCCAGTACAACCTGCTTAGAAAAACTTGTATCTTTTTTGCATTTATACCCACCAAAGTGACTCTTGGGGCAAACGTGATATCGTTCTAGACAAGCGTGGAAATTTCCAGTAACTATTGGTTGTTTTATTTATTCCGTAGGAAGAAACATCTTCACATGATCTTTTGCAATTAAAATTCTTCCAACAGTCCTTAAGAAATTCCAGAGTTCTCTTTCTTCTCATGGATCTCAGCAGAACGAATCATTCTACTTTCAAACAAAATTAGAGATGTCATTGCTTTACAACCTTTAAAAGAATTATATTCCTAACACAATCACCCATGTTCTGGGGACCCTACTGCAAAGAATTCTGGCCTCTGTTGCAGACTTATTCGTTCATACTCCCTAACAGAACAGAAAAGTTAGACTTTTGAGTGCCTTGTTTGAAAACTGATGAGCTGTGGGTTCACAGTGTGTCATTTGGTATTTCTGGCTCTGCGTTGCATATTGTTTTGGAAATTGCAACTCAGAACCTACGAGTGACATTCTGAGTGTAGGAACTCTGCTTAAATTGAATGAAGAAAAAGTTGCTAGGGATGCTCAAGACTAATACTTTTCTAAACTAAGATATTTGTCATTTTTCTGTAAGTCAGTAAAATGAGAAATATTGTGATACATCAGGTGCTTGGAAAATATTCCCTTTCAGCATACATTCATGAAAACATGTCATAAAATGCATTGGAGTTCTATATTTATTGTCTTTCTGTATTTCCAAATTAAATCTGCTCATCTGACAAATACAAAAAATGCTTTGCTTTAAATCTAAGTCTTAGATCTGATAGGCTGGTGCTGGCCTGTATGCCACTAACCAGAAAAACTCTACTTTTTGAGTACAGCAGTATTATTGATAACCTATGTGCTAGTTTCCTCACAACTTTTTAGTCCTGCATGATTACCAAGAATAAAATGTAGTGAATGGTTTCAGTTTGCAAAATCAGTAAAATGATACATATCCATGTTAGAAGTGCAGAAATGTAGAACTCTAATGCAAATGATGAGTGCCATAATTTGCGTACAATGAATATGCATCATGATATTTGCATAATGGCAACAAATGTTCTTATTATCAGAATCAGAGTCTAAAAAAAATGCAATGTGGGATATGTTTTAGGAGCACTGTTAAAGCCTTTCTACCTGGCTTTGGTATCTCAGTGTGCTGGTATCCAGATGTTTAAATGTCTTTAGTTAATTAAAGATGTACAGGAGGACTAGTTGGGATTTTTAGAAATGGCACAATCAATGTGATTTTAACAGATTGTCCTGGTTTCAGCTGGGATAGAGTTAATTTTCTTCCCAGCAGCTGGTACAGAGCTGTGTTTTGGATTTAGTGTCAGAATAATGCTGATAACACACCCATGGTTTAGCTGTTGCTGAGTGGTGCTTATCCCAAGTCAGGGGTTCTTCTGTTCCCCGCGCGCTGCCAGTGAGGGGCTGCGCAAGGAGCTGGGAGGGAGCGTGGCCAGGAGAGCTGACCCCAACTAGCCAAAGGGCCATTCCATACCATAGGGCATCATGCCCAGTATATAAACTGGGGAGGTGGTTGGCTGGGGGGCTGATCGCTGCTCAGGGTCTGGCTGGGCATCGGTCAGCTGGGGGTGACCAACTGTATTGGGCATCACTTGTCTTTTCTTGAGTTTCATTCCACTCTCTCTTTTTGTTATATTAATTTCCATAACAATTATTATTATTATTATTATCATATTTTAGTTTATTTTAGTCATTAAACTATTATCTCAACCCATGAATTTTGCTTTTTTTCCTGATTATCTTCCCCATCCCACTGAGGGCAGGGGAGGAGTGAGCGAGTGGCTGCGTGGGGCTTAGCTACTGGCTGGGGTTAAACCAGGACACAGAATCAAAAACCAAATGTACATGCAATCAGAAGATATTATATAGGTAAAATGCTTGATTACCAAGTTGGTAGAAAAAGACACTACATCCCAAGCAGTAATATAGAGCTTGATCATGTAGGCATCAACTGGGTAAATAATATATGAGATGCCCAGCTGACTTGTCTCACAGGTACTGGAGGTATCTATTAGCTATTGTTTGGGCACTCTGAACTGCCTGACCCACCTGGCTGGAGAGTCATCAAGGTCCCGGAATTGAGATTGAGACAGAAACTGGGTTTGCCTATAGAAGAAGCCTGTATGGTTTCATAAATACTGAAGATGATGCCTTTTTGTCTGATCAGCTGTTTAACTGGGTTAAAAAAATCTACATTGGTAAAAAGACTTAAATCCATGTTTATTGTCCCACTAGTAGCTGTTTCGTATCTGTTAGAGTCAGAAGTAGGAGTTTGATAGGTTACTCTGCTAATAAGGCAACAGTCAAAAACTCCTTTTGAAGACACGGGAAAGAGAATGCCTAAACTTTTGAAGAAAAATTAAACTGTCTGATCAAATTCTGGTAGTAATTATTACAGGATACTGCTTCCTGCCTTGAGCAGTCACATCATTTGTGAATATCATTCAGTCGTTGCAGAACCTCATACCAAGCAAAGAATAAGGTATTTGTGTAGCTGGAGGTGCCGTTGGAGATCTTTTGGGATGAAAGACATTATAAAAACTAAAGCACTGATAGTTGAAAATGGCTAGCAGGACCACTCTAAAAAAAAAAAAAGAAATGAAATGTCTTCTCAAAGGTAGACTTTCCTGAGTAAAGTAGGTGATTTCACCTCTGTACTTTACCAGTAGTTGACCCTTCTAAACAGTCACTGCTGCCCAGTCGATTTTATGTGACACATGTCAGGGTGCTACCTGACTACTTACCTGGTGTTCTGAACACAGAAGGAGGAGAGATAAAGGATTTTGTTCTGTACACCCTGGCTGTTTCCTTCTTGTGGTGGAAAAGTATGGCATGCTTTGAATATGCCAGCTGCCTCCCAGTTGTCTATTCATAATCTTCATAAATATCCACTGAGAATTGCTAGTGAAATTAGGGGAAAGCCATATGGCCCTTTTCTACTTTGTTAAGAGCTGCAGGAGATAGCCTTAAAGTTATTATAAAGATGAAAGAGGAAGGTGTTAGGTATCCTGGTCACATATTCTCTGAGCTGATGGTTTATGTTATTGAAGCGTTTTGTAGAGAAGCATAAATTCTCATCATTTAATAAAGAAAATTATTGTGTTGCTAGTGCATATCCTATGAAGTGGAGTCAAATACAGGCCTGCTAAGTTATGTGACTTGCAAATGAAGACAGGCCAGGCCGCCAAGATAGAAGAATGTGTCTGTTTCCCTCTCTGCTTTCTTTCAGGTTTTTCTTGATATTCTGGCTATGTTTTTATTTCATAATGAAATTAGTCTGTGCCCCAAAGTGTATCAGTAAGACTGCATTTCTATGGTGCTTTCAGTTGAGGCTAAGCATTTAAATGCTTAAGACATGAAGTAGTAAAGAGTCAGGCTGATGATACATTGGAGGCGAATGAGGCTCAGGGGGGTCATGGGGCTGTACAGTGACAGTTCCTGGTCATAAGGTGCCCAATTCTTATAATTTTCCTGCTCTGAAGAACAAGAAGTTCTTCAAGAAGTGAGTGTGTTCCTGGCTGCACCCGTTATAATTATTGTCCCACCTTATGACGGGATTCAGGATGAGAAGAATAATGTTCTACCTCTACTGATTGATATTCTCTGTTTCTTTGGCTGTAGATCTTTGCCACTTCCCATCAATATGCAGCCCCACAGCAATAGTAGAATTGCATAGCAATATATGATATGGGAAAATTTCTTGAGGTTTTTCAAGACCTGACTGAACAAGTCTGGTCCAAAGCCATAGCTAGCTCTCCTTTGAGCAGGGGGCTGGACTAGAGACCTACAGAGGTCCCTTCCAACCTGAACTACACTATCAGTCTATAGTTCTATGACATAGATTCACAATTTACAGAAGCTTGTAAGCTTTTCTCCAGAAACTATTCACATGTATGCCTAAGCCTGAAGTAAGTGTGAGGTACTTTGAAGTTGCTTACCCTTCAGTATATTACTAACTGCAGGTCTATGTCACACCTTGTCATGTGCTAACTGCTTAGTTTGCTCATGTCCTTTGGTTTAAAACTGAGCAGAATGGCTAAGGCAAATTCAAGAAACATGTCAAGAAAGCTCACAGTTTAATTTGTTGATCCCAAGGACCTGGCATTTGCAACAGGAAACCTCACTGTAATCACACAGAGATTGGACATAGGTGGTTTCACTGGTGGCTTCCTAGGTTCATCAGTCTCCGTTTGCTGGGTAATCATCAGCACTGAAAATGTAGTCCACCAAGAGGTATGTGAAGGACAGCCCTAAGAAGTCTAACGGTAACTGCCTCCCTTGTTTCATGGTGAAATTTTACACCTCAGGGAAAGACTTGTGCTTGGGCCTAGACTACAGCTGATGGCGTGAGATGAAGGACCCCTCAGAAGAGACTCCATCTCTATAGTTTTCTCATATAATATGACTTACTCCATTTAATTTTGATGCTGTGTAACCCCAAATACTTCTTAGTTTGACAAGGGCTGACACTGTGATTGGTCCCCTGAGACTTTTCAGAGAAGATGGAAAAGGGAGTGGTATACATGTGGGTGATTTACTTCTCACAGGCTGCCATGGTCTCCTCGCATAAATACAACCACATAAGTATTTATCTGGCAATAAAACACTTCCTGCTGCAAGTGTGCATGTTGGCAGTGGCAGCTCTGGGTAGTTCAGCCATTTTTAAATTTATTAAGAGTTGCCTTTATCATGGACATTTTAAAATACTGGTCTGTTCATCACTGTGAAGGATTTACAGTGCGATTTTCATGTGAAAATCATTCCAGATCCATTCACTGATATTTAGAGTCCCCTTGACTTTTAGGTCAAATACAAAATTATTGTTTCTCCAGGGAACCAAATGTGGAAGGCAAACATCCACTGACATTCCACTCCTGCAGAGCTGGGCACAGGTGTAAACAGGGCCATAAACTAAGGAGATTACCACTATGGACTTTGCTTGACTAGATAAAGCTAGTGCAGTGTAGTCCTAATCCATGGCTGCAACTCCTAAAAGCTATGGTGATAGAAATAAATAGCAGTTTGCTTAATAATAATGATATTGCTGCTAATAGTGATAATAATGGTAATGATGATGATAGTAATGATGATAATTATAATAATGCTTGTTTATTTGCATGTATTGTATAAATACTTTCTGCTTAGCTGCAGCCCAGATCAGCAAGTCAAGGCTCAAGGAATCAAATCCATTAGCTGTTTTGAACAGGCTTGGACTGGCAGAATATGAAACTCAGGGAAGATCAGCCTGCCTAGGAAAGAAGTGTAGAACTGAGATGTTAGTTTTGTTCCTTCTTCATCTTTTTAATTTTTTTTTTCAATTGCAGATAGCCAGATGTTTTTCTTCACTGATTGGCTTTTTTTTTTTTTTTTTTTCAGCTGTTCTTTTTGAGGAGGAGTTGTCCTAATGGACATAATTCAGCTGGTGAGCTGCTTAGGTTATTCATAACAAGCATTCCTTAGAGTAATCACTACAGAGAGCTCACAATTTCCATTGCTTGACTGGTCAGTTGAGTTATTTGCTATGGTTTCTGTTTTCTATGAGTTGTCCAGAACAATACGTTTTTGTGCATCTGCAGCTTTTCACAAGTTTTGATTCATGAAAAAATGTCTATATTTGGAAAAATATAAGCTCCTAACAAAGTAAACAAAATTCAGCTGTTCAAATCTTCACAGAAGTGAAGCTGAACACATGATCAGAGCTACTCACATGTCCTCACAGTTCACTTAGGTGTGCATTTGCAGGACTTAATATGTAGTGAGAGGGCTGGGACAGCAAAGTCATGGAAAGATGTTTTCTAAGGGGCCCACAGGAGATACATCTACCAGGAGAGACTGAGCTACCTCTGAGGCATGCAGAGAGTTGAATATGAACCTCGATGGTACAGGAGGATGGTACCTACACTGTGATGCTCTCTGCAGCATGGCCTGTGTCGTGGTTTGGGCCTGGTTGGCAGACAACCACAACGCAGCAGCTCTCTCTCCCTTCCCCTCCGGCAATGAGAAGGGACAGAGAGCCAGGCTTGGGGTCCGAGATAGGACTGGGATGGGGAGAAAATCCCCCTTTATTGTCACAAGCAAAAGGCAGACTCGTTAGGGGAAGAAAAAAAAGAACATACATTTATTACAGACACTAACAACACATAACAGAGTAGGACAGTGAGAAGCATTGCCACATCTTGAGAACACCTTTCCCCCACCCCTCCCTTCTTCCCGGGCTCAGCTCTGCTCCCAATATCTCTACCTCCTCCCCCAGTGGCGCAGGGGCAGGGAATGGGGAGTGCAGTCAGCGCTGCCACTTTCCTTATCTTTGGTGAGAGGAGTGTCTGGAACTTGTTCCTCCTGCTCCATCGTGGTCCCCCTCTCACAGGAGACAGTCCTCCACAAATTTTCTCTGACATGAATTCCTCCCATGGGCTGCAACGTTCCCCACACTGCTCCGTCATGGGTCACTAACTTCCTCTGACTGGATTCCCTCCCACGGCTGCAGCCCTTCCTGAGCTGCTCCGATGTGGGACTCCCCCGCATGCTGCAATCCTCCCAGCACTGAATTACAGCAGTGGGGCTACCTTTTCCCATGAGACCCCGGCCTTCTTCGGGCACATAATCTTGATCATCTGAGCAGGAGCCACAGGCCATAAATCAATGTCTGCTCCACCATAGATCTTCATGGGTGGCAGGGGGGTCCGCCCTGACATCTCACCACAGGATACAGGGGTGTCTCTGCTCTGGCACACCTCCCCCCTCCTTTCTTCCTCCGTTCCTCCACTGACCTTGGTGTTCACGAAGCTGCAGCAACTCCTCCTCACAAGTCCCACTGCCCGTCACCACGTCCCTTCTTAAATACATTATCGCAGAGGCGCAGCCGATTGGCTCAATTTTCCAAACAGAAGTGGAGCTGACTTGGAGCTGGGGGAGCTTCGAGAAGCTTCTCACCGGGGGCCGCCCCGATAGCCCCCTCCCCTGCCACCAAAATACTTCACCACTCACTCAACCCAGGACAGCCTGGCTCTGGTCCCTTGTGTGTTCTGCAGTTACAGCCTGCCTGCCTGCCGGGAGGGGATGTGGGTTCTCTCCAGCTCACCATGGGCCCATTTCCTTGCAGAAAAAATCACACACAAAGGCTGGGAAGGCTCTTCAGTGTACTCCAACAAGGTCCTTTGACTGGACACAGAGACCATACAGCAACCTCTTCTAAAATGCCAGTGCAACCACTGGGATGAAGATACGCTGGAGAAGAGTGTCGGCAGAAACAGCTGGAATCTAGGGATGTGACACTATTTGTTCAAATCCTCGGAAGTGGCTTACTATAAAGTGCTACAACACAGCAACGTGGAGTCGGCCAAGGTACCAATATCATGCCGGACATACCCTTAAAAGCTAAAGATAGGTTCAGTGCTGGAAGCAGGAACAACATCACAATTGTAAGTATGTGGGAGACAACATAACAAAAGACAGATGAGTTTTGGCAGTGGTAGATAAATATCCAGTGTGGACAGTGGAAGCATTAGTGTGCCTTTCATTACCTGTGCACTAAACGTGCAGTGCTCGGCTTTTTCTGGCCATAAAGTTAATTCTGTGTTTATTGAAACAGATGGATAGATAAGCTTCCAGCTGCAGAGCACTCATCTAGGGGAAAAGATGAAAGAGACGCAAATTCATATACAGATCAAATAAGAATACAGGAAGATTTCTAATCATAGAATACTTTGGATTGCAAGATAGATCTCATGAGTCTCTTCCCACACACAAGAACAATTGATTTGAAGCTTTAATATTATCCTTATATATAGATATTTTCCTGAAGAAACTTCATTAAGATTTTCATAATAAGGGCAAACTGTGGTGCTATCTAGTTTTTTGGGATATTCTGCACTAAAAGTGGTTGAACTAGGACAGACTTTATCTTGTCCATTCAGGCTTCTGTCTATTGTGTTTTCTTCCTAACACACACGGCTCTGATTTAAGTATGGGACTACAGAGCTGAGACAGCATCATGGAACATGTGAGTGTCTGCTGTACTGCTGCTGACAGGTGGGACGGTATCCTCTGTATAGCCTGTCACCTCAGGTAAACCCATGCCTGGCCAAATCCAACACTGGATACTTCAAAGGAAGTGGATATTAATTCACTCACTGAGCCATGAAGAACGCATCTTTAGATTTCTATTCAGACCCTCATATTTCCCTAGCCCCACTCTGTGGTAACAGCAGAGCCTCAGCTTTGTAAGTCTCACTGTGCAGTACATGATGCGATGCAGTATTATTCACATTTATGATGTGTTTCTTTGTAGTAGCGTGGCATTGAGAGACAAAGACATAACGCTGGTTTGTTACCCTGACAGGAATGTCTCAGAATGGAGATGGCATTTTGTTCTCAAGGTGGACAAAACCAGATGAACAGTGAGGTCTCCATTGCCTGCTTTATTCTGTGTGGCAGCTCCTTTATTGATGTCCCTATAAAATACCATTGCCTTTGTTCCTGCGAGTTATGTGCATAAGGAAGCACCTGCTGTCCTCTCTCACCCTTTGAAAGCAGCTCTTTAATGCAATACCACTCTTTCCATTGCCCTGACAGATTCATAGAGAAACTCTCCACTGGTTCTCTTAGTGAGCGCCTTGTTCCATTATGAGGCTGACAGAGAATCTGTTAATAGGACAAATTCAAAACTAAACAAACAAATCGATGAGAAGGAGTTTTAATGCTTTCACAGTGAAGTGCAGGTCAGCTCTGTCAGAGACATGTGTAAAACTGACATGTATTGACTTGCTGGACTGATGCATATTTGGTCACATCAACACTTAGTAGAAATCTCTTGTTTTTCGTGTTTTTTTTCTGAACTCTAATGAATACAAATGCTCTTTTTGGATCATGGGGTGACAATCAGACAGTTGCATTTGCTTGATTACAACTGCTAAAGAATTTAGCTTGTTTTTAAAGATGAGGGATGTTTTAGAACATATCAGCCCAAGCCAGACAATGTGTTGCCAAATCTAGTACTGTAATATAAATATTGTATCTATATGCACAGGTATATGCAGCCACTGGGGCTGGGTGAGAGTATCACAGTACTCCTCCTCTGCCTCCACATTTCAAATTCCACCAGGAAAATTCAGTTTATCTGAGCTAGAAAACAGTTCTAGTAGAGTGAAGTTTGCTGGTTTCCATTAAATTTGGAGCTTTCTTCAGACTGACTCTGTGTCTTTACTCTCTTGGCCTGAGATGGGATACTTTTAAAAAGAATTGTGCATGTGTTAAAAATATGACTCCTTCATTGTAACTGTTCTAGGCAGGATGTGAGGCTTGTGAGGAACAGAACATTCCTCCTGCCTGGCTCTCATTTGAGGTTGTCTGTGGTAAGAATTGATTGAACTAAAGTGTGTGATGCCTGGGATAGCAGCACCAATAAACTGCTTGTATGCAATGTGTTAACAGGTTTAGAATGTAAAATCTCATATGCCCAACACTTTTCATCCTGTTCACCTTCAAGCATGGATAAAAATGTGAAGCAACTCACTGGTTTTAAATCACTCTGCATGGTCAAGGCCTTAAATACCTGTTGGTTCAAAAGAGAAAGTCGTGCACAGTGGTTTATGATACATGGGGGAATAAAGATTTCTTTCTTTCTTATGCTTCATTTTTTTACGGGGAATAAAGGTGCATAATTAAGTTTGGGTGGTTTAAACACAGTGCAGTACAACAGAGCATTCTTCCTCAATAGTGCTGTTTTAGCTTCATCCAAGGCTAATAGTGATGAAGTGTGTTAGTGTATTGTACTGTTTTGTACCATCTGAAATTATTTTTATGGACGCTGACATCTCTTAAAATGAAACAAAATGGAACCTTACTTGTCAGATTCAGCTTGTGAGTCAAGAACTGAATGTACACAGAGACTGAATTTCCTTCTCATGTCTCAGGTAAGACTTGTGTGCACTGTAGCTGATTGTATGTGAAGGAATCCTGTTCTGCTGCTGACACAGCTTAGAGGCTTCCTATTTGGATGTTGGTAATGTAAGTTTTGTTTTTTTCAATACAGAAACTCAATTTCAGAAAACATTTGTTTGGTTTGTACAGTCCTTGGATTCCTGTAGTGATGACAGTAAATGGCTCATGAAATAAAGGGACTGTTACACACCTATAGGTGATGGAGTTAGGGGAGCTTTTGGGCTCCACTTGTAGCTGAACAGGTTGTTTCATCTTAGTGCAGCCCATGATCATAACCCATGGACACACTTGCTTGTGAGACTTTTCCTCTCATTGTTTTCTCACATATTCTGTCTCATTTATAGGAAAATGTTCTGACTTGTTCGAAAATCAGATGAACATGACATAGAACATGAATCTGTGTTTCCTTATCTGAATGTTCATGACTTGAATACTCCTTCTTAAACTGTGCTGAGAAGAGCACAGCCAGAGTCTGATAAGTAAAACTGCATGAAAAATGCTTCTATCAGCCCCTTGAGCAGATAAACCCATGAATAATTCAGCACAGGAGAGTGCCTGGCTCTTCTCTGGTCTCTTCACAATAGGTCACAAGTGACTAAGCTCAGAAGAGGATGTGTCCTCTGTATAATTAGTCTTCCTTTAACACTACTGAATTAACGCTTCTGTTTTATTGTACCCTGAAGCTAAAATGGTTATTAGGTTATAGAATAAGCAAATCATTGCAAATGCCTTGGGCAGATTACTCAATAGCTTCTCACTATCACTTCATTAACTACATTTTACATCATCAGAAAAGCTTAACCTGGGAAAATTGGTAAAAAGACAAATGTTACCTTAAAAATAAAAAAGAAGGCTGCAGAAGTAAGAAAGAAAAGTAGTGTTGAGGAGTTGCCTAAGTTTCAAACTGGTGTTTATGGGCATGTAGGTTATGTGGCACGAGCATTACACATCAGCCATTTTTCCTATGTCATAGTTCAAACTGTTTATGTGATATTGCTTTCTTATTACAAGATGATTTAAAAAAATGATTTGAACATTTAGCTTGAATATAATTTGAAAAAAAATATAAAATATCCCCATTCTGAGGCTCATTATTGTTCCAAACAAAACCCCTTCAATTGCACTAAGCTTATTCTGTACAGAGACCCAAGGTGAGGGCAACCAAGGGTCTATTTTTCTGGACCAATTTCACAGCTAAATTACCCTGTCTAACCTTGCTTAGAAATTTTAGAAGGAGCTCTTGCTGCTTGATTAGTTCTTCCTCATCCTACCTTCCAGGTACAGGGCCCTGAAGAGAGGTGCCTTGGCTGGAATCACTACATGCAGGCTTTTAGGAGCCTTTCAGAAGCTCCATCATAGGGAGCCTGATGATGCTGTCCCAGAGGATTATTTTACAGGTGGATTTTACTGCTCTGGTTTATAGTGCAGGCACCCCAGCAGGTGTGTCAGGGTAACTGAGAAGCCCAAGGGAATGTTGGGGTAAGGAGGAAAATGAGCAGCAGTTCTTAGAAGTGAAATTGCAGCCAAAGCTATCACATTGGGAAATCGGAGTCTATGTCACTTTAGCACAGAGCCGTTTGGCCTGAACACTTAC
The DNA here is from genome assembly GCF_018691265.1 of Tyto alba. NCBI lineage: Eukaryota > Metazoa > Chordata > Aves > Strigiformes > Tytonidae > Tyto > Tyto alba. Next base: position 3,678,911 of record NW_024881280.1, on the reverse strand, counting down.
AGGTACCTCTCGTGGGCATTCAAGCCTGCCCTCAAGCTTCTCTGAGCCACTGCTACCTCACACTCCCTCTGGTGTCTCCTGCCTCTTCAACCCATTGGAAGGGGGTGAGCAGAGTCCTGAGGTGAAGGATGGAGGTGGGACAATCTGGCCCAAGCACAGAAGTGGAGGGACAGTGCCTGAAGACAGCTCAGCACCAGCCTGTCACAGCTGGAGGGACTCGCAGTCCATCTGTTTAGATGACCGCAGTAGCAGCTGCAATGATTTGGGGGTTTATTTGCATAGCTATCTGATGTTTTTTTTGTCTTTGGTAGCCCTGCACATGTAATGCTAGATTTTGCCATCTTTCATCCCAATCAGAATTAGGAAGTACTAAGCACTGATGGGTGTGGGCGAAATTTTCTGTTCATGTTTAGAATCATCAAGAGTAACTAACCCCACTATTGCTGAAGTTTGTACCACACCTCTGTGAAGGTGCATGGATGTATTCAACATGTATGCATTTTTTAATAAATTGTTTACACAAATATAAATCACATAAAAAGGACATGGAGGTGTATCTTAAGTCATGAGGCAAGGATTCAGCAGAAAGTCAGATCCTACAGTCATGTTATTTTATGTTGGAAATAAATAATGCTTAAACTTTTAGACATACCTAAGTAACTTCTCAGTACCTGGGGGTATTGAGGGTTCAGAAAGAAAACAGGGCCAACAGGGTGGGTTTCATTCCACATTTCCCAACTTTGCTGGAAAGAATCTCAGGACCAAAATTGCTAATAGTTTTATTGGACATTTTATGCCATGCAGCAATCAATTACCATAAAGAAGGAGGTTATTGGTGACATTTTAGACCTCTAAATAGACACAGAATTCTACCTAAAGTATCAAGAATCTCAGAATAAATGCACAGATTTTACACATCAGGGTGCTTTTTTATTTCCTATGGGGTTTTATTAACAAGCATCAGCTTTCAATCAAAGGGCCTAAGAGCCTTGCACTTTCAGCTGCTGCAGAAATCACTAAGCTCCTGGTAAAGAACAAGTGGCAGAAAGCTGAACCAATAACAAGCTGATAGGGCAACAATTGGGGAAAGCTTTATATCAATGCAAAAGACAAATTCTCCATATTGCGGATAGATCAGACCTTATATAAATGACAAACATATAAGCTACAGTATATTTAAACAATGCTCTTGTTCCTTTGAAACATTGCATATCCCATGGAACAAAGTCTTCAGCTGGGATTAATCAGTATCACACAATTTTTGTTAGTGTGTATGAAAATATTATTGTTAGTTTCTCTAACACCCATCCCAAACACTATGTTCCAATGATGATAAAAAGCTAGTTTCAACCAATTCAAAATTCTGCTAACTGTTCACAGTGTAATTATCTAGAATATCTGTTATATGATGATCTTAAGACTCTTTTCCAACCTAAATGATTCTATGATTCTATGCGTATAGTACAGTGATATTCTCTGAGGTGAAATTCATGGTATACTGTAAGGAGGCTAAAATGTTGAAATGCTGCTATTTATTTATTTTTTTTTTTCCCCAGTATGCAGAAACTTCTGTGTATGAGAGGAAGAAATGAACTTCTTTTGGATATTTGGTTGAAAGCTCCGTGGTGAAGGGTTCTCTTCTAAGCATCCGATCAGGCAGAGGCAATGGCAATACTGCATTTACTCTCCCTGCGATAGCTGGAAATTAATGACCTGCACAGATTTGTGAATAGAATTGTATTAAGATGATCTAGTCAATCAAGCTCTGCAGGAGCATGAGGTTGGGGGAGGGTTGTGTTTGGGGTTTGGGGTCTTCTTTAGTATTTTATTCCACTGTATTCCATAGTTATGAAGTAAAGGGCAGATGCCGCCTACGGTGCTTTTTCTTAGCCTGATGGTATTTTCTGTTTGTGAGCTCAGGTACCCAGAGCCTAGGAAAAATTAGTTAAAAAAACCCGACATAAAACCCAGCTGAAGACACAAAGAGGAGTAATTTGAATGGGGCTGTTATGAAGCAAAATCTATCGAAAAGCCCAACTTCAATATTCATTGGTTTCCATCCCAATGACAGAGCTGCTGTGGGTTAAGGTGGAAGGGTGACAGCACTGTCACCATGCCGGTGGCCTCCATGCTGGGACTCTCCAGCAAACTCGTGCCTTCCTACCAAAGGGCTGTTGGCAGAGGAAGGGTCCTGCCCCCACGCTCTTAGGTTAGCCTGGGATTGAACAAAAGGTATTAAAGAAAAAATTAGTGGGTGCAACTTGGGTGACATAAGGCCATGTAATTCCCATTATTAATTGAGTTTCCATACTGTACCTGAAAAAGTTTTAGCAGACTGAAGTATGACAAATTTGTGGACACAGCAGGTTGCTTATTAGCATAGGACAACCATGTGCATGTTATCTAAAAGAAATGAGGGTGTAGCAGCACCACATTTATATTCCAGCTGATCCCTCTAGGGCTGCAAAACATTATATCTGTGGACAGTAACTAAAGGCAATGGCAAGTAAGTGAGGAATAGATTTGGATGTAGCAAATGATAACAAATTAGACAGGATCCACATGCAATAATATATTCCCTTCTTGAAGCATCCTGAAAGATGTGCGGATAAAATGTCAGGGTTAAATTAAAGTTTTAGTGATGGATATGGCTCAGAAACAAAAACTGCATTTTGGATGAGTGTCCGGAAAACCAGAACCTGACCCACTTAATAAGTGAGTCTGAACATGATTTCATACTGAGACTGATCTGGAGATATTCCTCTTACTGCTTTTCTTAAACTTCCTGAACTGATCAGGGACGTTGCAAACAGTGTAATATGTTAATAAAGATAAGTAATACAGTATTAGTTGTAGGTTTTCATAGCAATAGCACACTGAAGTTCTGTGATTTACCCACGCTAAAGCTGCTGATGAGACAAAGAGAAGCCTGTCTTTCTCCTTGCTCGCCTAAGAAAAACAATTTTGAAAACTCTGTGCTAATCATATGCAGTGCAAGCTTTTCTTTACAGGTTGCAATAAATTTTCTGCAAAGGTTATACACTCCTGGATACCATCCAGGATGGCATGTTTTCAAGATTTTCTTAGAATCCTTAGGAAGTGCTCATATTAATGTGAATGGCCAAGCCTTTATGACCTCTACCAAATTTTAAAGCATGTGATAACTATTTACCCAGTGGTACTATAAAGTTTGCTAGGGCAGAATTTCCAGTTTCAATTTACAGTCAGAGCTTTTTGAGGAACATTTATATCTAAAAGTTAGTTATTTGTTTATTGATCAGGATTACAGTCGAATTTAGTATTTTTCATGGTGATTAGTGAAGATAGAAAAGAAGATGGAGGAAGGAGAGGAAGAAGAATCAATTTGGATATACTTCAAAGGTGTAGATGAAGTTCAAGGAAGTTTTGGTGCTTTTTGAAGAGATTTGAAAGCCAGGAAACATAACTGTTATAGACCAGCAAAATAAGGGTTTTCTCACAGAGCTGTAAGGTATAAGAGATGAGCAATTTGTCTTCCACAATTTTTACTACTTTGACCTTGTAGTGAAATTAAACTTCCTTGTGAGCTACCTTGAAATTCCTGGATTTCACATCACTAGTTCTTCTCTTCAGCAAAAAATCAACTGAGCAAAACAGATTGAATATAAAAAAAGAATAAAACTAGGTGATGCTTAACCAGCCTCACTTGACAATCATATTCTGAGTGAAAATTTTGCTTGGTTGACTGGGTTTTAAGTTTCCCATGTTTCATGTTTTCTGATCTCTCCATATACCACAACAGTGGTATTATATATTTATATTATTTATGGAATAAATATTGGCATCTTGAATACAGTTTTGTTGCCTTTAAGAAAAAAATCTATCTCAGCAGGTGCATTGGCTAGTTATTACAAAACACAAAATAACAGCTAGCGAACTATTATTTTTTTCTTTGTAAAGTGCCTTGATTTCTACAGATTAAAACTATGTCATATAATTAAATAATATTGTTATTGTGGTTAGCTTTTTCTAGGAAATTATTTTGCATATCTGGACAAGCCTTAAACATAATCCACCAAACACTTAACAGTTGACCAATTTACTGGTGATACTAAACTCTGTTAGAAGTTTTTCATATGGGCTAAGACAGGTCAAGTGGACAAAAGGTCTAATGGGCAAAGGATCAAACTCACTCTTGAATTCACTGAAACAGCTGCCAAAGCTGCCAGTCCAAAGCAAGAAGCAATGGATCACTGGCTGTGAGTGTTGCCAGCATGATATTTCATTCTGAGGTAAAGGCTGTCAGCCTGTTAATCATGTTGATGAGTTGTCTGTACTCTTATTAGTGTTCACTTAATATTGAAATATCAGGTTCCAGCCACTTGACTTGACTGATTTCTATGGCTGTGATAGGAAATATAATCTATTTACTATTGCACGACATATTGCATTCCATTTCAGAGGGAAATAGAATACTGAGGCTGCCACATAATCTGCAGCAACTGGGCACTAAGTTATTATGAGAACAAATTACAGTTATTAATGAATGGTTAACTAGAGCTGCAACTAAAATTTAGAATGCCACTCTCTCATATGACTGAAATTATATTCGTTTTTCAGCATCCTGCTCTAGTTTACTAGGGAGAACTAGAGAACTCTGCTCAAAACATTCATACATTTTCTGAAATATGGTCATATATATCTCTAGCTCTGGACGGTTAAAGTAGAATCCTTCCCAAACCATCCTTTTTTAAGCAACATGGACATGAAGATACAATATTCAGATTCAGGCTGACATGCACAAAATGCTTTACTTAGATTTTATGCCTGAAAATTTGTCTGATATTTCTTGTAGAAAATTGCAGCCGTAGAAAATGGGATTTCTTTGAAAGAGAAATACCCTGCTAGAGATTTCACCACCTGCCTCATGGTGACTAAGTTACAGACAATATATTTTTTTTTTTTGTAGATAGTATTATTAAAATCTGCTTAGAAAATTAACTTTTTTTCAAGTTAAATGGAATAGGTTTTCATTGATACAGTTTTGTGAAACAGGGATATTTCTGCAATACATGATTTTTTTTTGTAGACAGAAAGGATAAAAAGGTCTGCCTGGCTTACACCAGATTGTTTATGTTCTTGAGTGACAAAGTAAAATGACATCTGGCAAGAATTTCAGAAAACTGGGCTGATCCTGTGCCTCAGAAATGCATGATTTGCGTGGGGAAGCAGAGTGAGGGGTCTGTGTGAGGTATGAGATTTCGGATGAAATATGAAATCAAAGACCAGACTGCTTGCATTCATTAAAGAGCTCATGGTGCTTTTCACAAGACAGAAATTATTTTTCCAAACTGTAGTGTAAGTCCCTTCCATCAAACACTGTATCTTAATTATCAAATTACTGGATGATGATCTAATTACCATCTGTTAATATGCGTGCCCTCCTACTCTGACACAGTAGACACCATTCTCTGTTATAGGTTATTGCTAAATGTTGTTAAACAGTGTCCATGTTGCATTCCTATAAATACATAGCTTCCAAAATGTGTAAATTCTATTGGCGTTCCATGAGAGAGAAAACTGTTAAATAAATCTAAGTTATTGGACTCTATTATTCTGACAGGAATAAAACAGCTAAATGTTTGTCAATGGGCCAACAGTTTACAACAGTTAAAATGTGGATAATGAGAACATCCACAGGTGCATTCAATTGAACAAAAAAAATTAAAAGCTATCTACAATCCTTACACTCCAGCACAGGAGTCAACCACTAGCTGATGGGGCTAGGAAGAGAATATCTTCAGAGGTATCTTACTTCAAAATTGTCCCACAGTGGTTAAGAATGATAGTTCTTACGTTTTCCCTGTCATTAGTTTTCCAGGTTTATACTTCCTTTCCTGTCTTCACTATAAAATTTTCTTTGCCTGTTATGCAAATATGAATGTGTGAATGGCACAGAATTGCCCAGGAAAGGTGCAAGTGTTACCAAGAACAAGGCATTTTGTTATTTTTAAGAACATTATTCTGATGGGAAGAAAGCAGCAAAATATTTGTCAGTAGGCCAGCAATTTTCCATACTTAAAATCTGGCTTATGAGAACAAATGACTTGTGAGGCCATTGAAAGATTTCTTCAAGTGCCTGAATGCTGAGTATGGTGCTGAACACACGTGCTTGGCAAAAACGCTTTCACTGTGGTCTGCTTTATACTTATGTATACTTATGTATTTTGGATGAAAGGACTTTAAGATCCTAAATGTTCTGTTCCTGCATCCAAAAAAGTCATCAGTATATTTCCATTAGCTTCAGTTGCATAAAACCAGGCTCTGGTTAAATCTTGTAACTTCCCATCAAAATACACGCATGTCTTTATCAGTGAGGCTGTTTTTCACAGTGGAACAAGCTTGAAGAACAGAATGTCAAGCAAGGAAAGTGGGGAAAGGAATGTAAATAAACCCAAGAACTCTTAGCTCTTTCTCTCAGCTCTAAGCATTAGACTGCACATCGATAAGTTGTTTTTTTTTTTAGACTCAAAGCACTTTGAAATTGTCTCACACACAGGTGGTGCCCAGGGCTGCTTAGGCTGAGACTGTGCTATGTTCCAGGCAACACCTGGCTTCATTGGAGTACATTTATTTTTGCTGTGTGAAAGAGTTAAATTTGTTTACTCAACAAGCAGATTTACTAGAAAATACGTTAGACATGGTTTTCACTCCTAATCAACGACATGACAGCTTCTTAAGCAGACTCCTGTTCACCTATTTGCCTTTCTGTTTGAAGGAACTTGCCAATCACTATTAAGGTTTCTTAATGAGTTTAGCTTGAAAAATCAGCTACTGTGCTGCAGATGCCCATCCATCAATTTGCTTCTGCACTCTCCATCAGGAAATTTGACTGTATGGTTATTTATCTGTTAGGGAAGTTAAACTGTCCCAACTTCTAATATATTCTGATGGGCTTTTAAGAGAACATAATTGAGAATTATAGAACAGTAAAGCCCTTTTCCTTCATTATTTGATAAGCAGACCCTAAACTGATGCTATATATTCTTTTCTGTTTGTTGTTGTGGTTTGAGCCTGGTCAGCAGCTAAACGCCCTGCAGTCGCTCACTCACCCTCCCCCCACTTGGGAACAGAGAGGGAATCGGAGGGGCAAAGGGAGACTCGCGGGTTGAGATAAAAACAGTTTAATAACAGTAACAGAATAATACACTGACAGCGGTATCAGCGGGTAATGTACAATACAGCTGCTCACCACCCGCCTGCTCCTGAATTTCTTCTTTTGTATGGGAGCAACTGACACCACTGTGGATTGATTCTCCGGCAGTACTTATCGTAGGAGTTGGACTGGCTGCAGTGTCTGTTGCCTGAGTTGGAGCGGCTGCAGTGTCTGGTGGAGGTGTCAGAGTGGTTGCAGTGCCGGTTGTTTTGCTCTCAGATGCAGAGACCTCTTTCTTTTGAGGATACTGCATAGTGGCAAGCAGGGTTTGGTAGGCATGGGCCAGGTCCCAGCACATTGCAATGATCTGCCTCTCTCTTGAGGTGTCAGGATGACAGCACACCTTTTCTAAATATTTTACTAGTTTCTCAGGATCCTGCACTTGTTCAGGGGTGAAGTTCTAAAACATTGGAGGTCCCCACTGTCCTAGGTACTTGCCCATGCTACCCCACACTCCCAGCCACTCATAACTCTCTAACCTTGGGGTAGACCTCTGGGTGGTATTCAGAAACAGTTGCTTAACCCGAAACAAAACCTGAACCAGATTCAGGAACACTACAGCTTCCAGCAACAAGACAACAACGTTAATATGAGCATTCCATGGATATTCAGAGTTCTCAACATTCTCAAGTATACTTGCAAGTAGCCTGGAGAAGGGGAAGAGGGAAGAAGGTATCTCCCCCTTGGGTGGGCTCTCCGAGGAGAAAAGGTGGAGGGTGTAGTTACTAACCCATTCCAGTAGGTGCCCTGCAGTGTACACAGACAATGACCATGCTGAGTACAAATGCCCCACTACTCCCATGACCGATGATTTTATCATGCCATGGATTAGTGTTACATAATACAGCAAGGCAAAAATCTTAATCCAATTCCCATGGGTAATAAGCAGCAGCATGGGGACTACATACAGTAAGAAATGTGATGTATAACACAACTGCAGCAACAAAACCCATGATTTTAGGAGCCGAGCAAATTACATTATAACAGGATGGGCAGTTGCCATTATAATAAACTTGATAGCACACACAGATCAAATCTGTTATTATCTCAACCCTTCTTGCCCCACGTTGGGCTCCGAAAAAGAACTGTCATGATTTGAGCCTGGTTGGCAGCTAAACGTCACGCAGCCACTCACTCACCCTCCCTCCACTTGGGAATGGGGAGGGAATCAGAGGGGCAAAGGGAGACTCACGGGTTGAGATAAAAACAGTTCAATAACAGTAACACCAGCATCAACGGGTGATGTACAATACAGCTGCTCACCACCCGCCTGCTCCCAGCTGGTGATCCCCAACACAAAGGCCCCACAACCACACTCCCAGAAGTGAGAGCCCTTCCCAGCCCACTCCTGCCTTTATATAGTGAGCACAGTGTCACACGACATGGACTATTGGCCAATCTGGGCCCAGCACTCCAGCTGTGCTCCCCCCGCCCCCGCACACAGGTGAGGGCACATGGAGCTGGAGAGCCCTGTGCATCATCCCTCCTCCAGCTACCAAAAGGAACATGAACTCCATTCCAGCCCAAACCAGGACATCTGTAGATCTCAAGTATGTCCTTTCTCTTATACCTATTTGTGGATGTTGTTCTGGAATATGTTAATAAAACCTTACTACAGAAACAGAGGCCTTATTCAGAAAAGTAGTTTATTTCAGTGACTAAAGACAAAGTAAAATTATAACCTATATTTAACTCTGGAGAATCTTCATAGGCATGAGTGAAGTGACAATGTAATGAACATAAAAAATTGTGAAAAATGCCAGCAAAGTTTCAACTGGAATGAGCTCTTAAGTAGACACCAGGGAATTTACAACTCGTCCAAGGTTTTTCTTCTGCATGGTTCTTTCCCTGTCTTTAAGGCATTTATAACATCTGTCCTGTGTGGATTCCCTGGTGCTAAATGAGGACTACAGTTTTCCCCTCTCAGATGGCACTAATAGGATTTCTTCAAGCTACCTCACTAATTATTTTCATGAAGTTTAGCAAAACCTAAATCTCTGATAATTCTACTTCTCTGTCAACTTTATTGAAATACAATAGTGAGCAAAAAAACATGGAACAAAGTTGCACAGTGTCCTAGTATAAAAAAGTCTAAAAAAAAAAAAAAAAAGAAAATGCTACACAGAACTTCACTGTTTTTACTTGCATTCTCTATGGCTAATTTGTAAAGATGTGGACTCAGTTAGTTTCTGTAGACCTCAGTTAAGTAAATATATGTATGATTCTGGTCTAAGTGCAATTCAGGCTTTTGTAGACCTGCCATTGTGCATCCAAAACAGAGATCTTCCTGTGAGGAATACCGAAGCTGCAGTGAAGATGCAGTTGTGCTGTGTAATTATATTGTAGTAGAGGCGTGACCCTAGAGTGAGGTAATTCATAATCACTTAAAAGATGGACTCTACTTCTCAACATCCAAATGAATATACAAAGGGTGGGGAAGATGGCAACAAAAAATATTAGAAACACAAAAATCTCACTGAGGAGACGTGGGGCCTGTTCAACTCCTACAGAAAAGGGAAAGAATCATATAAAATAATGAAAGCAGATGATAGTCAGATAATCCCCCCTGCTTTTTTTCTCATGGAGAAAACCAAATGGAAACTAGTGAAAATTATTATGCAAATAGATGGGAAGCAATGCTTTTTAAGATGAATAATAATTGTTGGTACCATTAGATATGATTGAGATGAAGCTTAAAGGAGGATTCAGAAATGGATTAGACATTTATATGAGTTATAAACACACAGTCATAAATCACAGTAGCCAGGGTTTATTAGGTTCTTCTAATTCAATGTCATGCACCTACCACATATGCTAAAATTAAAATTAGATCTATATCATACTATATACAGTAACAAAAGAACACTCAAACATCACTTACAATCCTTCACTTAATGGAACTTAGAAGGCCTAACAAGAATTATAAATGATAAATGTACAGAAAAATTTGTTACAGGCAACAAGAAGATTTGGGACAACCATCCCCTACCAGTTTCAAAGCCAATTAAAAGTTTCTGCAATTACTTCATGTCCATGAGCGCAGTATCAAAGTTAAAGGTCTGTTTCATGTCCTGAGTAGATTAAAGGTTGAAGAGACTAAAGAAAGTCCCACTACGTATAATCACACAACTTCTTCTCAGGAGAGAACACTTTCCTAGAGAAACAGTTTACTTTAGTAATCAACAGTGTATTTTTCTATAAAATGGAAAGTTTATGCTGTAAGGCACATTTTACCCTGGCTCCCCATTGAAATGGTGGCACTTTCTGAAGGAGACTGTGCCAAGACTGCCAAGTCCTTTCACTGCAATTCACAGACCCAGTGCAGCACCTCTACTTGCATATCTTGTCAACAAGATATTGAACCTGAAATATATATCCTGGAACCTATTTGTGGATGTTGGGGAAGTGGAGGGAGAAGAGGGAGGGGGAGAGAGAGAGAATATGTGTGTGTGTGTGTCCACTCATGCGATATGGTAACCCTCCTGGAAAGTATGAAGAGCTACTTGCAGGTTACACGAGCTAGAGGAAGGGTTACAATTTTTTGGGAACAAAAGAGAGAAAGAAGGGAGAAAAAGGAAAAAGGGACTAGACAGCTGGTGCCTGCTTCATTTCTGGACCAGGTATAGTTTTTCTTTGTATTAGTACAATTACCTGCAGGATTAGATAGAAGGACATGGGCAAAGGTCTGTTTTATCCTGGCTCAGGGAGATAGTTACTATTTATAATCAGAGATGACAAACTAGACTATATGGACCCCATGACTCATTTATCATTGTGACTCCTATGTGCAAATAATACTTGAGATGCTTCTGAAACTACCAGCTGAATTAATTTTCCCTAAACCCAAAACCATCCAAAGGGAATGAATCCAACTGGCATATCTCCACACACACCTCTGCACCTCGACCAGCACCAGGAATGAATTGTGTCTCTTACTGCCTTGCAATAGCAATGATGTAATTATTGGCGATTTCACTCTACATGTAAGTACTGTGGATGGGAGTCAATTAAAATGCTATATTAGAGACAACAGAATGTTTACTTGGAATTTTTTTTTTTTTATTTACTAAATTGTATAACTAATGCAAGTAATTCCTTCTATCAGCTTTGACAATAGTTTAAAACTTATTGAGCACAATCAGACAAGTGTTTAGCTATCTGGAGGAGAAAGCTTGAGCAATGGGCTGGAAAAATAAGGTCTTTTAAGATATGCCTGTTTTTAAGATTTAGTTTCAGTCTCTTCTACTCCCCTTTCCACCCCCCACCCCTCCCTTTCCTGTCAAGTAATTAAAGTTCTTGACTTGTTTCAGAATGGCTCAGATTAAATTTCATTTTGTTAAGCACCTCAATTTTTCAGCTAGGGAAAAAAAAAGACCATTAGGAATTTGCATTATCCATTACAGCCTCCTTCATGATCTGAAATTTATATGGGAAATGGTAATTGGACGTTCATCATCATAAAGATAATGATTTCTGTAGTCTTTGCAGTGATAATTAAGATGAAAGATGAAAATGATGCAGAACGAACATTGTATTCTTTATTTGCTGTGAATGGAGAATGGAAAATTTATTCTGTCCTTGTCTGCAGGGTAGGGGTGCTAGGCAGGGATAGAGGGGGACATGTACAAGAAGTTGTTTTGTCTAAGATATCTGAATTTGCTTAGGGGAGAGGTGGTCCTGCTGATTTTACTCCAATACCCAGATGAAGAAGGCTGATATTGTGTGAAACCTCCTCCTACTATTGGGAGCTGTCCTGAAGACAGATGAGGCTAATGAGATTTCGTTCATTATGCTTCAGTTCCCTCTATCGCTTTCTAAACGATGTGTGTTCCCTGTTCCCCAAGGGAAAGAGGCAACTTCCATGGTGTGGAGCTGTAAGTGTGCACGGTGACGGAGGCAGGCTGCATGAGTTAACTGGAGAGAATAGTCGTTGCCATATTTAAGTGCCTCTGCTCTTGGGAATAAACCCAAACCAAAGATTTGTGAAACAGAAAGAGTTTTACACAGAAATATTTCTCTTACACTTGTTCTACTCTTCTGTATTCTCCAAAAGAGGCTTGGTGACTCTGTAGGGCGGCAGAGCACCAAAAGCAGTCACATTGAATCCAAGGTTGAGATGGTTCATACTGTTATTTCTTCTGAAACTGAAATGAACTGCTAGCCTGAATTCTTTGCAGAACCCACACAGGACCCAAGAAAATCAAACATCCCTGATTATTGGTTCAGAACAGCAGTGTGACTAAAGACAGGAATTCATTACCAGGGACTTGCCTGATACGAATTTATCACATGAGCTTTTCTTTTTTAAAATACTGATGCTGCAAATACTAACAATTATTAATGACTCCTTTCTATATGATCTTTTATTATTATTTTAGGATGGTTAAAACAAGGATCCAAATTAAATAGTTTCTGCAATTTCTGTGAAAGTCATAAATGCCTCCAATATAATTTCATCAAAATCTGACACCTCATTTATTATAGTATGAACCCAAAATAAACTTTCTATTTTTTCTCAGTTGAAAGATTTTAGACATTCCTGTAGTTAAACTATTTTATTCTTATTTTAGCAAGAATTGTAACAGCTACCTTCACATACAAATGTTGAGAATGTGTGAAGGGGTCACTTCAGGAATCCTGTCATTATGTAGGCTGCATCAGAAGAAAATAAATATTACCCTTAATTTCAATTACAAAGTCAAGGTGTTAATAGGAGTTGTGCAAAAGCATTGAAAGCACAATCATCAGTCAGGTTAGATGAAGGACTTACTTCATCCAGTTTTGACCATAAAGGATTAATTCTCAGGCTTTTGGCTAAAATCAAGTGTGGTACATTACAGATCACTCTATGTTCAAAGATGCAGCAAATAAATAACAAATGGTAGAAGAGTGGAAAAAAAGGCAGTAGTAATATGATCAGATGGTTAGAGTCCCACGATGTGCAGAATTTAAGTGTTTTTGAGCAAGAACAAAGAAAATTTTACTATAAATTAAAGTCAATACCTGCAGTTAGAGAAAGTGCAGAACCATGCATTTGGTCAGCCTTTCTGTGATAAGCCTTTACATTTAAAAAGTTGCATAAATCACCTCTAATAATGAAGCCATGAGCACAAGTACCAGCACAGATTAATGGGGAAGGAGCAGTGAGGTTATGAGGACTTTAATTCCCATCTGCACGTCAGCGCTGGCTGATGTGGTAAACAATCCGGTGGAGCGAGCTGTGGTCGCAGCTGCATCTGTACATGAGACGTGCAGAGGAAAAAGAGATTCCTTCACTGAGCAGTCACGAGGCAAATAAGCAAGCTTTGAAGGGTCAGAGCAGATAGTTCTCTTGCCTAGGGCCTCGGTGACAAAGCTGTTGGCTCACACAGTGCTAAGGTGACCCAGTGGCATCCTGAGACCGCTCAGGACACTGAATTTGGTAAAACTTCTGAAAACTGGGAAACAAAGAGTTAAGTGCTTTCTCTCAATCTGTTGAATGTCAGAAATACAGCTGTAATGTATATGTCCAGGCAGCTTTAATCTGCCTCCTTGGAGCAGGCAGTGACAGCCAAAAGGAATTACCTCTGCTCGTTGTACCAGGCGTAGACATACTCCTCGTGGCAGTGAGCAGCGGGAGCCTCCTGGGCAGGCTGTGCTTTGTTCTGGGGAATCCTGGACCTCTGTTAGCAGGGGCATGAGCTCCTGAGGGTAACCATTTCTGTGATCGAAGGAAAAAAATGCTTGTACTTTGATTTCAGTTCTATGTCAATACTGGGGCACTGAGATCTCCTTGCTGCAAGGACTTTCAGCAGCTGCCCTGGCTTTTAATGGTGAGGAAGAGAGAGGGACATGTTAGCTGGCATCATATACTTATATGTGAAAGGTTGTAAAAAGAGATGAAAGGGCTGTAGCATTTGACAGGTGTGATTTCTCTTCTGATTTTGAGTGTAGGGCAGGTGGAGATGATTGCTATTCTGTAAGTTCAAGGCCAGAGTGCAAGCCTGCACAGTATGCATGAGCTGCTGAATGGGAAGAAGTCAAGGTGGCACAGACATAGAACTTTTCCCTTCCTGTTTTTCAGAAATCTGCATTTTATTTAGCTTTCAGGAAGAATGCAAGATTCTGTAGTTTAGCTTCAGTTTTTGCCTTTTTTCAGGTCTCTTTCCTCAATGGAAAATGAAATGTTATTTTTAGGAATCCGTTAGTGTTCAGCATTTTCTGGTTCTCAGTGGTTTAATGCAGTTACTTGCTCAGAGCTTGACTAACATATGCAGAAAGGTGTCCTGGGTTGAGTGAATGGTGGAGTTTTTTTGGTGGCAGGGGAGGGGGCTATCGGGGCTGGCCCCTGTGAGAAGCTTCTTGAAGCTCCCCCAGCTCCAAGTCAGCTCCAATTCTGTTTGGGAAATTGAGCCAATCGGCTGCGCCTCTGTGATAATGTATTTAAGAAGGGACGTGGTGACAGGCAGTGGCACTTTTGAGGAGGAGTTGCTGCAGCTGCATGAACACCAAGGTCAGTGGAGGAACAGAGGAAGAAAGGAGGGGGGAGGTGTGCCAGAGCAGAGACCCCCCTGTATCCTGTGGTGAGACAGCAGGGCGGCCCCCCCCTGCCACCCATGAAGATCTACGGTGGAGCAGACATTGATTTATGGCCTGTTGCTCCTGCTCAGATGATCAAGGTGCTGTGCCCGAAGAAGGCCAGGGTCTCATGGGAAAAGGTATCCCCGCTGCTGTAATTCAGTGCTGGGAGGATTGCAGCATGCGGGGGAGTCCCACACCGGAGCAGCTCGGGAAGGGCTGCAGCCGTGGGAGAGAATCCAGTCGGAGGAAGTTAGTGACCCATGACGGAGCAGTGTGGGGAACACTGCGGCCCATGGGAGGAATTCATGTCGGAGAAAGTTTGTGGAGGACTGTCTGCTGTGAGAGGGGGACCACGATGGAGCAGGAGGAACAAGTTCCGGACACTTCCCTCACCGAAGATAAGGAAAGTGGCAGCGCTGACTGCACCCCCCATTCCCTGCCCCTGCGCCACTGGGGGAGGAGGTAGAGATATCGGGAGCAGAACTGAGCCTGGGAAGAAGGGAGGGGTGGGGGGAAGGTGTTCTCAAGCTGTGGCAATGCTTCTCACTGTCCTACTCTGTTATGTGTTGTTAGTGTCTGTAATAAATGTATGTTCTTTTTTTTCTTCCCCTAACAAGTCTGCCTCTTGCTCATGATCATAAAGGGGAATTTTTCCCCATACCAGTCCTATCTTGAACCCCAAGCCTGGCTCTCTGTCCCTTCTCATTGCCGGAGGGGAAGGGAGAGAGAGCTGCTGCATTGTGGTTGGCTGCCAACCAGGCCTAAACCACGACAAAAGGACTGAACATAACCCTTTCGATCCATCTCCTCTACCCCTAAACTGCAAGGATTAATGTCTTCAGGGGTCCTTCATGGGCAGAGAGGGGTCTTGAGCAGTGAAGAGCAGTCAGAGGTACTCAGAACCACCCAGAAGAGCCACGATTTAGTTCAGGCTGGTGGGTACTGCATAGCATTGGGCTGAGAACACTGTCCTGCCGGCCCCTGAGAAGGTGGCAATTGCGGACTGGGTGACCAAAGCTGGACCCACCGGATGCCCTCCCAAATTGTCTAGTCTTGTTGTCACTGAGGGCTCGTGTGAGCTGGCCCCGGGAAAAGCTGGAGTGACATTGTCTGGTCTGACAGGGGTTGCTCCAGCTGGTGGCTGCCTATTGCAGTAGGATGAATAATATTTGGCAGAGACCTGTTATTCAATCCTAGCCTTGGAGACTGTGATCTACAGACGTGAATACTGTTCAGTACTTCATAAAAACCTTTTATGCATGCCCATAAACATGAATTGCAAGACAAACAATTAAGTGTACAGAAAGAAGGACTACTAAATTTGGCTAAAACCACGTTGTATATACATTAGCAGACACAGGAGGAGGCTGTTACCCTTTACCTTTCAGAATGGAAAAATCCCTTAGAAGAGGCAATTCAATTAGTGCTCCAACTTGTTTTAATAGTTACTATATTTAAGCCATTTCAGTAGCATCCTACAGGTTTATGAGGCTATAAGCTGGTTCCCAAAAGGAAAAACTGTGAGGACAAGTAAGGCAGTGAAATGGGAGCACTATTCCTGGTGTGAAAAACTTCACATGGGGCTGTGAAAATAATTGACTCCTTGGTTTGCTTGCTGAACCGGGGGAAAAAAAGCAGGCAGGCCAGCAGTCATGAGGAAAGAAAACCAATTCACTTGCTTGTTGATCCAATTGGATCAACACAGAGTGAGGGAACAGGAGAAAATAATTTCTTAGGTGAGTGTCCTCAAATGAGGTACAAAAAAAAAATAACAAATCATTCTTTTGGAGGTATTCCACACTCTATAAAAGATTTGACTAGACACTGAGTCAAAGGTATGGTGTGGGTGGTTTGGACATTTGGCATGGGTGGTTAGGATGCTCACCTCAGATCTGAGCCATCTGAACAGCCATATCTCTGCCGATGGGCATTTGATTATCTAAAACACAATGGAACAACTTCAGAAAAACAAATTCTTCTGAGGTTTGATCCACTGGTCAGAATGAAGACACTACCAACTTCTGGGATTTTCAAAGCTGGGACTGAAATAATTTCCATGTTTAGACTATGACCTCTGTGTGGGGCTTTACTCAGTGAAACTGTTTTTTGCTTAAAAAATGCTTCCAGCATATTTCATGTACATGGTAGTAAATAATAGGGTAGAAAACTGCAGATAAATACTTTTGCTCCTGAATTTATGCATTTCCTAGATTATAGTCCTGTATTTAGAGGGAACTGGAAATTGAGGTCACAGGAGGTGCATTTTTCAGAAAGTCCTTAGGTGCTTTGAATGTTTTACTTCAGAGATCTCATCTGGAAACACACTGATTTGGCCATAATAAGATGCCTGCCTTGAACCTCTGAAATGAAACTCCTATGAATTTCTGCATCAATCTGAAGTTTCTTTTTCAGCTTGCTAATGCTCAAACTTAAACTATCTTGAAATCAGTCTCAACTAGGACTCCATCCTGATATATTATGAATGCTGGAAATGTTCTAAAAATTTTCCTGCTTCCTTTTTTCCTGGTCAGACTCTGCATCTGTTCCTGGGCCACCAGTGCAGAGTGTCTAAGCAGAAGGAAAAGGGTCGCAGACATTTTGCAAGCCCTTTATTCCAGAAGGTTTCTTGACCTATTGTGATAGGCTTAAGTGAACAAAATCACTCAGACAAACTATAAAAAAGAACTCAGATTTAAATACTGCTTTTCATGGTTCCTGAATCACTAAGTTGTTTTTTTTTTTTTTTTCTGGTTGTTTTATGGTTTATGGAAGACATGGTAATCATCCACAATTCTTACAGAACTTTAGATTATCTTGCATTTAATAAGGGGATTCTAGATTTTCCACATACAGTTAGAAGGATTGTTTATTCTGTTTAAAACAAGGTATAAGAGTTTAAAGTTGATAGCTAACTGAAAGATATATATAATGAGTTGCTCATGAAAAGGAAAAGTCTGCATAATGTTCTTTTATAGGGATGGCTCCTCTTTCTGTCTGTCATTCACATGCCATGTTCATGTAAAGCTCTAAAGCAGTCACACTGGAAATAAGTAATTTTCCAAGCCAGTGGTGCATGGAGTGGTTCACAGGTAATGTTTACAGTCTGCTCTGGGAAACCGAGTTCTTCTTCTTCATACTGGTTGTCTCCTTCTTTCCTTTTCCTCCCCCTGTGCTCCACACTGCAATGCATGTGCTCTGTGCAAAGGGATGATCCTTTCCAAGGCAATATTTCTGGAAACCAGACATTAAAAGAATGGTAAAAAGTCCCAAGAATATTCCATTGTCATATGTTTGATTTTTCAGCGCAGTAGAGATCCAGAAGATAATATGCAGCTTCAAAGCCTCTGGCTGTGACATCTCAGACTTTGATTTCCTCAGTTTTACCAGATTTAGTAATAGATTTGGACTGCACTGGAATGGAAAATTTTTAATTTCATGATCAAGTACATCAGGGAAGGGAATCTTCTTAAACCAATACACACCTATACATGTGCACACACACAAAATGTAGCTGCTTTTAATCTGAATAACTGCAATTTTGGGATTATGCACTGGTCAATTCCTATTGATGAACTCATTTTCCAATATTATGAGGCTATGTATATTGATCTTGAAATAAACAACAAATCTAAGAGTATTTATTTGGGACCCAAGAATGTGAGAAGACTGGTTTGCAGATAACAACAAGTAATTTATCCTGCTAAGTGTCTTAAAGGTAATCTATAATGCCACCAGGATGAAGAATTACATTATTTTGGAAGGATCCTTCTGAACTAGTATGATTCATTGGTGCTGCTTTTTTTGGGTGATATGGCAACAGCACTCTGCAAGGTTTAGGATGGAGCTTACAAAAGGTTTGTTCCCAGCCTAAACTTGACATACACCACACCACTTCATCAAATTCAGTATTGCTTTTATTTATTTATTTATTTATTTATTTATTTTCCCCTCAGAATAAGAATTAGTTCACAAATGAGAATTGTGTGTGAGGAGAAATGAGCATTGGTCTTTGATCTCACTGTGTTTGCTCTACATAAATGAGAAATCTTGTGTATTAAGGTAGTGCCTGCAGACAATCATATTGTGGAAAGATGCATACATAGGTTAATTTTCACATACCTCTATAGTAGAGGTTACTATCAGCCTTAAGGAGAAAGGCAGAAGAGGAAGTGACAATGCTTTCACAGAGCTGGATGCAAAATAGATTGCAAAGAGGCAAGTGGGGAATTTTAAAGAGATTGAATGATACTGTAGAATAAGATATGATATAAAACCTTAAGATGTGTCAGGATTTTTTCACAATAGTTATTGCAAAGATAGTTTCTCTTTTGGGAAAACTCACAACCTTGGAAGCATCTGTAACAGTATCAAGAACATTATTTTTTCTTAAGCAGTACTGTCTTGCAACATATGTCCATCAGCTCTTGCAAGATAACCGGGTTCAGGCAGTCAGTATTTGACTGAGGAGACCCAGAAAGAACGTTAACAGATGAGTGGACGTTACAAATCTGTAGGTGACATTTTCCTTCTGACACAGAACCAGATGTGCTGTAGGAAAGATGTTGTACCTCAGCAAGGTCTACAAGTGTGCTGATTACAGATACTGTGCTCCATTTGTGGGGGGCTACTTGTACCATGCAAAAATGTCACTTCAGGTAATTCAGTGGAGTCTATTCAACTTTCTTTGGTGTTTTCATTGTTCTTCTTTGCTTCCTTTGTGTTCCTAAGGGCATCCTCCAGTAGTGGCTTTGCCACAGAGAACAAAATAATCTTAAACTCATGCAACGTTATTTATTGTATTGTTTGTGAATATTACCTAGGCACTGTGTAGGCACTGTTGGTGTGAACCTAGCTTTGAAAGAACTTATTCAATTTAAATGGTGAGTTAAAGGAGAATGTCCAACTAATAAGGAAGCTGGCAAAAGTCTGGTATTGCTCTGATATTGTTCATTAAAGGGCATTGCTCGCCTGTGGTTACAGGTACACACACATCATATACACAGGTATATATGTGCATACACAAATGCAAACACCAGATGATTATCATATAATTATAAGAAGCTTTGGGAACCTGTTTGATTCATGTATAATCTCTTTCCACTGCTTGATTCATAATGAATTAGCTGAGCTATCTCCTGAGAACAAATAACAAAATGTTTCAGGGACTAGTGCTCCATGGAATTAAGAAATGATTTTGAAAGAGGCTGAATGAAGAGTAGATGACTGGAAAATGAAAATCCAGGTGGCAAAAACTACTCGTGTCTGCAGACTAGATTCTGTTACCTCCAGCTAATGTTTTGGTGTTCAGCTTTTGTGAAAACGAGATTTCTTGCTCACAAGAAGGAAGTTTGTTTCCCATTCCCCTTTCAGTGACACTTAAGATCAGCACTCCCATCTAATTATCTAATTGCTTTTTTCATAATAATAAAACATGCATTGGCCAAAGACAGGCTTTACTGGCAAAGAAAGGCAGGAAGAATAGACTTGTTATTAAAACTTAATATGGAAGCATAAAGAAAGTGTATAGCTTTATAACTCATTTATATGATTATTTCCAAGATAAAATATTGAAACAAAACTTTACTTAGATGTGGACTGGGAAAAAATCACTGATGTCTTTTCCTTCTGAAATTTTTTATATTCTTATGGCAAGTGTTTTTCTCCTATTCTCTTATATTGTTATTCTCAAACTCAGAAGGTGTTTCCTTCACTTCCCAGTTAAAAAGTGTGAGCATTCCTTATAACAAAACATCACTCAGTAGGACTTTCACTTCAAATATTGCAATTTCTGCTGAGGCTCATTCTGTTTGTTGGAAAATGGGTGAAGAAGAAGAATTGTTTAGGGCAGCATAATAACTTAAGCAATCAGTCAAACACCTGCAACATGCTGTCCGTTGCACAGAGGTCCTTGAGTTAGGCAAGTGTGATAAACCTCCTGGGGATTGTGTAAATGGAGAGGCTCCATGTGTAAATTGGGTGACTCCTAATCAGAAGCCCTTGTGCTTGAAGATTAAGGCCCTCTGAAAAATAATGAACTAGCTGAAGCTAGGCGGGAGATAAGAAAGTGCAGACATAAACCAAAGAAAGGCGAATTCCAAAGTGTAAAGTTCAAGAAAGACTCCTCTCCAAAGACCACCAGAGACCTCTAGAGACCACCAACGACCCCCATTGAAGCCCCCCAGAGACTTAAGCCACATGCATAATAATTATGTAAATATGATAATGAGTTTTAGGAAAGTTGATGAATCTGTATGTAACAGACTGATATAAACTGTGGCTATTGCAACATACAGTGGACATGTTAGGTGGAATGATTCCCTCATGTCACTAGCCAAATAAAGTAATGCCTGCTTGTTAATGCTAAACTCAGCATAAAGGAGTTTTCATTCCTGATTTTTGTGACATGTTCAGCTTTGCTAATCATAACCACCATGGTGGCCCTATGGCTGGAAACCATGTCCTTGGGCAGGGAACTGGCTTTGAGGCCTCCAAGCTGCTCTGGCCCAGCCATTGTTGGGAAGACAATTCCCCATGTAATTAGGCTGCACCTTAACCTCGGTGACCTAGAAATCAGGACTGATGGAAGCATATCTACTCCTATATCTCCATGCCCAAGTAGGTGATGTCTACTGGAGTTCCAATGAAATAAAGTTAGTCCTCAGTACAGGGAAGATCATGTCACTGGCTGCAAGTTATTTACACTGGAAATTCCTGTCCTTTTTAGGCAGCATCTTCTGTTTCACTGAGCAGACAGTAGAATTCGCCGTGGTTCAGAAACCTAAAACATGATCTATGACTCTCCTGAAGTTGTTGGAACTAACTACAAGGTAAGATATTTGTCAGTCTTTGAGTGTCTGAATCTGGCACTTTGACATAAATGATGTTGCTGTGGTTAAGGAAACATTCAGAATACATCCCTTAAATAACAAGGCAACTTCCAAGCTCAGCTTTGGCAGAATATATCATACTATTCAGCCTTCATACTCATATTAGCTAGCATTCCCTTTAGATCTTCAGATTGCTTATATGGCCTTAATCACTTTAGCATTTTGGTACTATAAGATATAATATGCATAATTTTAATGACTAACTTCTTGGCTAGAGAATTCATGGAAATTCCAGGTAGACTGAGATTAATAGTTCTTACAGACTGAATGGCTCAAGTGACTCTAAACAGGATATGGAGCAGGCTGCTGATTCAAATTCAGCCTGGATGAGCGGTTTCCAAAGTTCTTCCTTTGACAAGCAAGGAATGGGATTAGTTGCTGTGAAGGCGACAGGGATGAAAAGTCAAAAAGTTACTGGAAGTTGGCACGAAGAAGCTGTGCATTAACAAAAGAGGCTGCAGGGAATTTCAGAAGGAACTCAGAATTCTGGTGCGCATGGCAGAATCACTGGTGACCTTTTGGGCTGGAGTAGCGAGGCGTTGTGTAAACCTCCTCTGAGACATGGCAATGGGTCTGTGCATGGGAGAGCCGGAATGGATGTAGCAAGGGGCCCTGCAGAGCAATGTGAGGTGTGCCAGCAGAGTGGTGTGTGGGGACTTAATAGAAAATCCTCCCAGCGTGCTGCTGGCTCCCTGCCAGCAATATTAAATCCTTGACTTTCTGCTCACGGTATACGCTCAGGGTAAAATTTATGAACACATTGCTGAGAAAAGAGTCCCTGATCCCCACACAAGCTGTACATTTCTTCTGGCATATCAGTTTCTTTCAGTGCTTAATCCCGCCTCACCTTCCCCCACTGTTTGTCTGCAGAGGCTTGTCAGCAGCAGAAAGAATATGGTTTATAACAGTTTAAATTAAGTAGAGCATTTACATTTTGGTGGGTTTTTGTTTTGTTTTGTGGTTTGTTTTTGTGTTTATTTTTTGTTTGTTTGTTTGCTTGAGTGAGATATCTCTTGGATTTTAGATTATAAAATGCAAGGGGGTTTTTGCATGAATTGAGGAAGGATGAAATGTTTGTTGACAAAACTGTGCTGTGAAATTGGGGATTGTAAGAGTTTATTTAATGTTTACACTCAGATATTTTTCATGGATGTTTGTATATTTAGTCCCAGATATATAGAGAGCCTTCATGCTTGCCATCATGCAAATTGTGACATTGTCAATTTCCAAAACCAGAAAATATATCTATCTTCTATAAAAATTTTAAATTGTGAAATTTTGCAGATCCCAGTAAGTGCACACCCACACGGAGTGATTTTTTTCACCTGGACTTGAAAAAAAACTTCAGAGAGTATTTTAGGGACTTCAGTGCTGCCTTCGGGTTTGCAAGGAACTTAATATGTAGAAGCAAGCAGCCCTATTTTCTCAAAAATCACTGGGCTCCAGGTGAGGCAGTGCTGGAGAAGTCTTAGATGCAGTGACTTGGTGCTGGGATGCTTCTCATCTTCCCTTGGGATCTCGGGAGCTCTGGATGGAGACTGCCACTCAGCTGGCCGTGAGAGTTGTTCACACACAAGTAGTGGGGTTTTCTTCCAAACTAGCTGTGACAGAAGCCTGGTGTATAATATATGTTATGGGAAATGTGCAGAGGGATGGAGGACAGATAGGCAAAGCATTGTGGATGTGTATAGGGGAACTCGCAAAAGCTGCGAGGTGGAAAATCAGCATTACAGCTAGCTACTCCCAACTTCATTGACATGTGCAGATGGAATGGAGTTGGATCCAGAAGTATTTTATTTTTCTAATTTCACACTGATAATGCCAGGAACTTGAGTTTGCTGATAACCATAGCTTCCTAATGAAAATCTGCACACAGAAATTTAAAAAAGAGACAATATTCCTTGGAGCTTGTTGAATGTTTGCCTAACCAATCATCAGACTTTTGAGTTAGTATGGTGTCCAGGAGGTGTCATGAAGACTTTTTACAGGTCCTTTTTCCAGAAATGAGAAGGTAGGACTGGAACCTAAAATATTTCTTTTAAAATATTCACCCAGTTCTGGTTGAGGCAGGTTGTGTGAGGAAGCCTTGCTCTGCTTCCATCCTATAACCAGTAGTCTTTATCTTCACCCAGGACTGTCAGTCTTCATTCTCCATGAATGTTCCAGGAACTTAAAAAAGAATTTTTAAAGTATTTATTATTTATTTACACACTTGTATATTTTCCATACTGTGAGAATAACCTTCAAATACCAGATCAAAGCATGCCAGCATATAGGAGCATGTTGGAGCTGAAGTAGTGAGTACATTTCAGAGAGATGACAAAGTTTCTCATTTATATAGTTCCTTTCATCACATAAAATGATTAATTTTTTATATAGTTAATATTGATTTATACAAAGTGATGGACTTTGAGCTTATTCTGACCACTCAAGAATGATATTTTCAGTCATAATAAAAAGTTTCAGGAAAGTTTTAGCTCAGTCTAAAAAGAAATGTAGTTGTTAAGGCCAATTAAGAAAGATGCAGACAATGAAATACAGAGCATCATTATGCCACTATAGAAATCCGTGCTGCAGTTGTGTGGTATGCAGCCCTATTCTCCTCATCTCAAAAAGGATGTAATATAATTGGAAAAGATTCAGAAAAAGGTTGGGAATTGTTTCCACATGAGGAGTGAGTCCTGAGACTCTCTGAGCCTGGAAAAGACAGAATGACTTAAGACAGAATGTGACAAAGGTCTATAAAACCATGAGTGTTGCAGAGACGGTGAATGCAGGCCAATTCACTGTTTCTTTCAAGAGATGATCTAAGGGTTTTCTAAAGGATCTACCAGCTGGCAGGCTCCAAACTCTCCAATGGAAGTGATTCTTCATGTGATGTAGATGGAAACTCTGGAACTCCTTCCCTAGGGTGCTGCAGATACTAAAACTTTACACAGATGTGAGAAGCAGTCTTTGCTATTACTTCTACCTTTATCCACTCAGTGACTTTGGACATTATATAAAAGACTGGGCCATGAGCTGATAGCTCCCAGTTAGCCTGCTGGAATTATTCCTCTGGAGCAGCAGGGACTCATTAGTAAAAAAAACAACATAAAAACTCCAAAGTCTGCCAGGTAACATTTCCCTTTAAAATGGACTGAAAGCAATGAAAGCAAATTGCTTAACCAATGCAACTCACATTGATGCTAAGTTCAAGAATGATGGTCAGACACAATTGATCTCACATTTGTTGGTCAAGGAAGGACAGGAGTTAGATGAATTCTTCATAGTCATTGCATCAGACACCACTCCTTAGGCAATGAGAGTTTTACTGCTGAGACTACTGACACCAGATCAGGTCCTTGGGAAAAAAACAAACCAAAACAAAACAAAAAACAGACCAACAAACATTTTGTTTTGTGAATGATTACAGTTGTGGAATGAATCCCTGCTGCTGTCTTGAGTACACTGGGGCTGACTAATATCTGCAGCCACAAGGAAGGAACGTTTTGTAATCTATAGTCTCTCTCAGAAGATACAATTCCATCCACCATACTAAATCACAGGAAACGTTACCTCTTGTCAAAAGTCTGAGATTAAGGCAATGACAATTTCCTTTTCTTATCCCTGTTTCTTGTTCTTTGTTCATCTGTCTTTAAACAAACAAGCAAGCAATAACAAATAAAAATGAAGCAGAACAAAACACTTCTCCAGGATGAACTTCTCCAGACCGATCCCGTAATTCACAAGTGCCTTTTTCTAGGATATTGAATGCAGTGAAACTTTACACAGAGAAACTTTAAACAAGAAATCTGTGTCAAATTAAGATGTAATGGTTGTTGCTATTAGCCCATTCTAAGGCAAGGCTGAAGGGACTGAAATTTTACTGTTCAGAAAACATGAACTCTTATCTTAGCAGTTGTGTAAGAGCATCTTTAGATGCTCAGAGCAGTAGAGTGCTGACCAGAGCTGATCCCACCCAGGGGAAGGTGGCAGCAAGGGGGCCTTGTGCTTACCACCTCAGCCTGCTTTCCACGAATTCCTTCCACCGTTCTTCAGGCACGAAGGGCTGTTTATTGCTTAGACTTTTGCAGTGCACTTACAATCAGGAGTAAATTAAACTTTCCACAGCAAATAAAATTAAATTGTTTCTCTCTGAAGAGAAAAAACAATGCATTTCTTTGAGTAATCACTTTTGTTGCCACAAAGTCTGCTTTCTGACTGTTTTTCTTTTAACTGTGCATAACAAACTGCTATGCGGATCTGCAGTAGTACTTGCCCTTGCCCACACTGTATTCCCTTTCCTTAAATTTGCCCAGTTTCTGTGATTACTGGTGCAAGCCAAGAACAAGAGAAATACTAGTCCAGACTTATCGCCAGCATCTTAAACATAGGACCTCCTAACCCAGATATGTCTCACTTACATGAAGCAATGGTAGAGTGGTACCAATGACAGTAATGGTGCAACAAATTAAGGCAATTTATCTAGACAGACACCTTCTCAGAGTACGCTGCTGTTCTGCTCCTCTTTAACAGACCTACATCCTAACTCTGAAATTAGTCACACCTTGGATGTGTGGATACAGTGGAGTTTTTCAAAGGGATCTAATAAGATCCCATTTATTCCTAAAGGCCTTGGTAATTCTCAGAATGTTATGAATGCTTTTGTGTCACTGTTGGACCTGCAGGTCTTACTGAAGATGACGTCACATTTTACTGGATGTTAAACAGACCCTTTAAGTATATATATATGTGTGTATATATATATGTGTGTGTGTGTATATATATATATATACACACAGACATATATGTGTAGCTTTGTGGTTTACAGTTATAAAGAAAACAATAGAGAGAGACTGTCTTTCGTTAAAATCTATTAATAGTTAGAAAAATGAAAAAGTTTGCAATACTCAAAGCCCTGTGCTTGTTAGAACAGAAGCAACAAACTTCAAACTGAGTGCAAGCTGGGATCAGCGACTCTAACATAATTTGATTATGCTAATCAGTTTGAGAGTTGGAGCAAAAGGCTAACTGGTATCATGGAAGGGAAGACGTTAGCAAAGAGAGAGGTGAGAATGTTGTTATCTCTGTAGGGGAGAAAGAGAGAGAAAGACAACTATCACCTAAGGAGGTGTGTTATAGGGAAAATTGCAATGTGTACTACACAGCCATATATTTAAACCAATAGGTACACAAAATATTTATAGTCAAACCAGGTGAAGGGAAACAAAAGTGCAAAGATGGGAAGTAACTCACTGTTTTTCTGTATCTTCCTCTGCTATAACTTCCTGTAACAAATTGCCCCTCTCACAGCTCCTGATGCACATCAATTCTTTAACAGAGAAAGTGTGGCCTAATGAGGTGAGGTAGCTTAACTCTGGCTGCCCTGTGAATAAATCAGCAGCAGAGTCAGGAGCTGTGACCTCGCTCATCCTAGTGAGCTTCCCTGACATAACTCCTCACTCTTGCTGGGGGCTGAAGTCGGATCTCAGCTAAAGTCTGTTTTCTCCTTGACTGTTACTATGTGTGTCTGAAAATGTTTTATTATAAGATTTGCTCTCTTTGCTTGTAAGAGAGAATAAAAAGTTGAAATAAGGTTTGGAGAATAAAATCTACCTCTGAACCTTGGAGCAGCATAGAAATGAAAGCTGTCATGAAGAATGTCTGTCTTTTAAATTACTCATCCATCACTCATCTTGGACAATAAGCAAACAGCTGGGTCTGGTGTAGCAGGTTCACTCTCTGGAGGAAAGTGGTCTGTGCAGGGTAGGAGTTTATATTTCCCATTTATCGTCTGACTGAATGCGTTAGAAAAGACAGTCCAAGTCAGAGTCAGGTCATTAGCATCTGTTAATATGGGAGGATTTCACAATTTGACATATCCTGGCCAGAAGATCGGATGGAAAATCGGAGCTGCTGCTGGAGCATGAGTAAAAAAGGTAAATTAAAAATGACATCTACCCTAACCTTCATTACATTATTAAAGCTCTTTCCATCTGATCTCAAATGCCATGTGGATGGGTCAATTTGCAGATTGCCGTGGACATCCTAATGTTCCTGTAGGCACTTCAAGACAAGCTGTCATAAATAGTTAAGTTGCCCTGGGAGCAGCACCAAAATGCATTTCAGTGATGGCTGCAGAGATGCCTGCTAAAAAGCAAACATCGCATTAGCAGCCCTCAGAGTTATTGTGCAAATGGAGTGTGAAATTCTGGTCCATTGCTCTGCACTATAACTTTTTGTGTCCCTGATAATGATTAAGAGAAGCTTTGCTTGATTTGGTGGTGGGTGGAAAGAAAGGTGTGAAAAATTAAAAAAACTCCTTTGTATGTTTCACTTGACCTTCAGGAAACTCTAAGGGAAGGTCGTGTGATCTACACACAGAGGAATTAACTGGCTTTGTTTGTTCTAAAACCTGGTGCTGAATTTAGAATCCCAGGGATGCATGATGTGGAATTAACATAAAGTAAAATGTCCCAAGCAGTTATTAAATATTTAAAAGGCAATCTGAACCTAACTGTGGGCGGAAATGAATGAAGGGACAGAGATCCTACTGTAGCCCTCGGGAAGAAATGTTATCCTTAAAACCCACAAGGTTGAAACTGATCTGTGGTTTTGCGTTAATTTACTGAAAATTGTTATTTTTATGTTTTCATTATTATTATTAATGATAACACTTCATACTTTCAGAGCATCTTACATCTCAAAGTGTTTCAAATAATTAAGCCTCCTAGTCATAGAATGATTACTGCTGGTGGAGCATGAAGTGCAATGCCTTAAAAGGTGAGTAAGTATCATCCCATTTTACCACTGAGGTGGAGAGGGATGTAATGATTTGTCTAGGCTTGCATCAGTGGCAGATGCAGGGTCAGAACATAAATTTTCTGACCTGCAGATCCACTTAACTGTGCTGCCTGTCCAGAGCATTCATTTCATCTGTCTCCTGCTATCAAATGATAGGCACAGAAGTAAAGGCCTGAGCAACTGACCCAAAAATTACTGAAAACAGTGGCAGTGCTTTGAAAGACCTTTAGAGCAGCCTTAAAATTTGATCTTTAATTGCACATGCATTTTATTTTCTTCTTGCCAAACACAAGGACCCTTGATGTTTTAGACAGTAAACCTCTCCAAAATAGTAAACTACCTTCAAAAACGTAAACCTCAGGGGTCTAGTCTTCTGCTTAACCACTAGGCTAAACTTCTGGTAATTGCTTTTAGTTTCACACACTGGGTAAAAGATATTATAGTGATCAAACACATACATTGGGCCAGAGTTCTTCCAAAGAACAGATTCAGGCAAAGCATTTGCCGATTTGTCACTACCCCGGTTTTTACAGAAAACAGGATGAATGCCTTTGATTTGCAGTGAAAAGCTTTCATCAGTCACCATTTGTTACTGAAAAAGAAATGGAAAACAAGGCTTAATCAGTAACTGAAAAGTAGCAGGGAAAAGTTTGCTTGTGGATCTTATGACATCCTATGTAGTTTTACAATAGTTGCTGCAAATTTTGCTAGATTTAAAGGCTAGATTATCTGCCTCTGGGAGAAGAAGATAAGGCTTATTTCTGACAGTTGAACAGCTGTACCAAGTACCATACGAGAAGCCCATGATAGGTTTAGTGAGACCTTGAGAGTATCCTATGATTAATTAACTAGATCAGTCTGATACCCAAATTAAAGATATCATCCAGGGATCATAGAAGGCAAGGATACTACCCCAAAGTAAGAGTCCATCTTACCTAAACTCGCGGAAATAAAGAGAAAGAAGAGATGGATTCTATTTTCATTGCTAAACTTAGAGCAATACATTTCCAGCTTCTATTGTACTGGAGAGCTCCATAGCTGTAAATAATAAAAATATTATTTTTCCTACTCCCTGCCAAGCATAGGTAAAATTAAAAAAATACCCAAACGCACAACAAAACCCCCAACATGAATACAGAGTGTTTCAGTCACGAATATTTTGTTTCAATTGTTTTAGGGATGAACTTAGAGGATGCCCATGGTCTGTTTCTCTGCTTCAGCTGACAGTTGGGAATAAGCTGATGGATGCTTGCTTTCCATCAGAAGACAGTACCTAGAGAAGCCAGTTTGAAGCATGGGTGTCTTCAGCTGCACACTTACATGCATGTGGGACCTACCGGCACATATCAGAATACGGAGAGGGACTGCTTGGCTCGGGCAGCTGACCCTTTGGGTCTGAGGGTCAGACATAATGAAACAGTCCTAGGCTTGCTGAGCCACAGGGGCTGAGCTGCTCTTTTTTTCAGAGAGATTTTCTTTTGTTCAGGTTAAATTTTCCTGTTGCATAACTAAAGGTCATAGACTGCAGAAGCACCAGTATTTTACCAGTCAAATCCATGTATACATGCACAGAAGCTTGGAGTAAACTTATTTTCACAAAAATTCATAGCATCACCAGTATTTCCAGTATGGATCTTTTCCTAGGCTGAGTACATAAACAACACCAGCTGAGACCAAAGGGTATTTGGAGCAGGGAGTATCTTCAGACAAAAACTGCAGATTTAAGAATTTGTTTGACAAATTTAGCCTCCTTCTGTATTTACAGATTATTCAGGAACAGATTTTGATTTGCTCAAATTTGTGGTGCTGGTCAAACAGAATTTGCTAAATCCTAGGTTATCTCATCAGTGTCCTTGACCTGCTTTGAGGAATATATTTGTGCTTGAAAATATCCAGATAATATTACGAGTGAATATAGTTTAAAGCAGCATAATGAAATAAGCTGGGTTTCCAATGAATCTTCAATTTTGAACCTGAATAGCCATCAAATACTTTTGCTGCTGTTCACCTGACTGGATGAACAAGGTGCCTTAAAGGGTCACAGCAGGCTGAATACTTACCTGAAATAAGTGTTTTGACTTTGCTACCTAGATTACCTCCAGAGCTGTATGAATGTGAAATGAACACAGCTGAATCCAACTAGAATTCTAATTGTTTTGAATATCATTTCTGCTCTGAACTGCCTTTCTGCTTTGCTATGCTTTGAAACAAATTCAGTGGTTTATTTGAACATAGTTTAGTCTCTTGGTTACTCAAGAGTGCCAGTCACAGATATTGGCTGTTTTTTTCGACAAACCCACAAAGTGTTTTCAAGCCAGATGCGTAAATGTGATATAAATATGTTCATGTGTACACCCATGATCCTTTGTATAAATGTTTTTGTGAGCATAAAAAAGCTTTGCAAGTAGTTCATAAATACTGTACAAGCAGTCCATAGATGCTATGAAAGAGAATTCATAGATTTTATTCAATGTGTCCAAATACTTTTTAAGTATCTGCCTTGTTATGTCCAGTGTATTAATTCATATATGCACTGCAAATCAGAAAATAGATTTGAACTTAATATATAAACCTTTATTAACACTTTTACTTTGTGATTAGTATAAAAAAAATAATCAATTTCTAATGAACTTTTGTCAACTGGAGTGCAGAAGCCCTGGGGATGATATAGGTCCTACAGAGCACATTCAAATCCCAACATGGTCAGGGTTTTTTCAACTTCCTGAGGTTTTGTTCCTAAAATGAATGCTGTACTTTTACCCTACATGCTGTGTGCAGTATCAGCAGGATGAGTTCTGGACAAATGCTTGAAGAACAGGTTTCTGGAAGGTATATTTGACATATAATGAAGTATTTTCTATATTAAAAATTTGCTGCATGTCTCTCCAGGATAACTTTTCTAATAAAGTTCATTTTACTCCTGAACTTTGTCAATTTTAAAGAACAAATCATATTTGCTAAAATAAATTTACTAAAATAAAAGATCCCTTTAAAGCACTGTTGTTTCACACACATGCCACTCCCTCACACCCCCCATTGAATACAATGTGAGAAAAGCTGCTGGAGGCTCAGGATTTCATAAATGCTCTGGATGTAAGTAGGAAATGTGAAGACATGTGTCACTCTGGGTATTTGTACTAGATGATTTTACATGCATTTCATTATTAGTACTTTTGTAAGCACTGTTTAATTAGAAAGTAAATCAGATGTGAATTGCAAGTGGTGTCTTCAAATACATCCCACCGATATTTATTTTGGAGCTAATCATTTCTGTCAGAAGCCTGAGAAATGTTTTCATTCCAGGTATTCAATACAATAATAGCCAATTTTTGTTTCTACTTGATATTTATAAATGCATTAACATAGTTATTTTGGTGGCTCTTGATAGTTTTTTTGTTGTTTGTTTGTTTGATTGATTTTTTTTACTGTTCTAGTTTTTTTTTTTTTTTATTTTTTTTTATTTGGTTGGTTGGGTTTTTTTACTGTTCCAAATAAAAATGTGCAGGAGAGTCCTTGATGGAGGGAAACCTCATATAATAAAGAAAAGCTGTAATTGCCTTGTGTTAGACTCTAGATGGGTTATCCACTTTACAGCTGGATAGACAATGGCCAAAAGTTTCCATTTTAAACACCATTATACATCCTATAATGACTGTTATATATCCCACAACATATATTCCACAACCAATTGCTAGGTTTATGAATATTATTGTGCTCTGGAAATCTCAGGATATTCAAGGAAAATGGCATGGGCAGCAACATATCTCCTAAGCATACTCCTTAACATACAGATAGCCTGAACCACTCAGAACATTAATGGGTAGATTGCTACCAGGTGATTGCTACAGGAAGAATAGAACAGGGTCATATCTTCTTGGTTTTGGGACACAGACGTGTTGAGGAAAATGTTAGATGTGCACGATCTTGTCTTTTTTAAGAGCTGAAGGTGTTATGAATAGCCCAGGTAAGAGCACACATCTTTCTGTAGTCTTGAGTTTTATCTATGAGCATGTTAAATTGAATATAAATCTTTCCAGCACTCAGTTTGTTTTCCTAGAAGTAATAGCAACTCAACAAGTCTGTAAAGAAGAAAAACCATGAAAATAAAACAAAAGTCAAAGTGAATCTGACATTAAGTGAAACATCAGACTGGGCTTCTCCAGCATCACTAACTGTTGTTCTTCTGACACGATACCGCCAAAGTGGAATTTCCACCATCTTACATTTTCCTGTTCCCTGGGAGGGATGCTGGTCTCTTCATGATTTGCTCTTTTACCTCTCCAAGGTTTATGCCCGTCATGTTCTCCCCTCCTCTTGAATGAAAGATTTGGCCTGAGAGGAAAGTCAGGCATGGCTTGTACACCTTGTGCTCTGGCCACCTGCTGTCTCTGTGAGGTGACCCGCTGAGGTGGGGTGGGCACATCTGTAACACATCTGGCATTGGGGAAGTCTATTCTGGCCTCCCAGGGTGCAGTGCTGGCCCTGACCATCCCATGAACACTATATGAAGGTCAGGGCACAAAACCACTCCCGTTGTTTTGGGACTGTATAATCTCTTCTGTATCATTTTGGCTCTCTGTGTGTGAAGAAGAGAGGAAAAGAGGAACGTACTTGGCAACATAACTGTAATGGAGGCAGGAGGCGGGAGGTCTACCACTGGTGGCTCTGGTACCAGCAGAAGAAGACAGGGGAAGACATGCAAACATGTCCCCGGTCCGGTTCTTGCCTCTAGAATATTGCAGGCTCCTTTCCACAGCTTCTCAAACAGCAACTTCAGGAGACATATTCAGAGTCCTTCTTGCAAGAGTTTTAAGTACAATTTGTTTCTGATGAGATATTCTGTGTTTAATCCCCCTGTGGTTTTCCATAAGATATATAGGTGGCTGATGTCAAGAACTATTTCAATCACACTCTTAGAATGGTGTAATGAGATTTTCTTCTTTTATCTGCAGTGTTCCTCCTCAACATTTTCCATAAAGATACTGTTTATGATGAATTCATTCCTCTGATTGCGATGTAATTTACATTTATATGATATGCTAGAATTTTGAAATAACAGATTCTAGCTTTGTTTAAAACTTTGTGACTTAGAAAATCTCATAAGTACAGATTAAAAAAACCTGAAGCAGCCTCTTGTTTAGCTAAGTAGGATTCTTTCCTACTCAGGTCAGTCCCTGGGTATTGTAAAAATTCTTATCTGAATCTAATATTTAGGTCACTTTTTAATACACAACTTGCCTGCAAGCTTAAAATAGGCAAAAAATTCATGTAAATAGTCAAGGATATGTGCTGCCTGTGAATCTTGTAGAATATAAACGACTACAAGCATTTATCTTCTAAGAAGCAAACAATATATTGGACTTGGTTATTTTCATTTTCTTTTCCCAAGTTCATCCATCATGCTCCTGTCAGAGGCATCCATCTACTTTCCAGTCCATCAGATAAACTTGTAATAGCATTTGGTTTTGACTGGCTTTGAATAACAACTCTCAGAACAAGATGGAAAGAAGGTAACCGTGATTTGTAAATCTGGTTCAAAACAGGTGTTTCCTGCCATGACAAAGCTGGTTTCAGTCTTTTCTGCCCTTACCCAGTCATTGCCCTGTGACAGCAATGTGTTGCTTTTCCCTGCCTCATTATAACAGTAAAACTGTTATTTTGGGGTAATCCATAAAGCTGATCACTAAAATGTTCTGAGTTTAAAAAAAAAAAAAATTAGCCAGCAAAAGATCGTTTTAAACACCTGAATTATTTTGCCACCAGTTTCAGCATATCATGGAGTTATATTCTTCATATCCTGGTTTGTAAATCAAGGGAACAGATTATGTCACCAATGACCTGAGACAATGATTTTGCCTGTACAATGGTTAGACATGGCACCCAAATAGAAGATGGATACATATACATAGACTTTTCACTTTTTAATGTCTTTTTTCAATGGATGTTCTAAACCAATAGTCTATTTAATAAATAGTAACTTGATGATACTAACTAGGTTGCCAGCAGAAAAATAGTTTTCAGGTCCAGATAATTGTTGTTGGTACTAAATGAACGTACCTGAAGTCTCATCTCAGGGTAGCAGAAATGGTTGAAAGTTTCGGATACATCTGCTAGCTTGGAAAGTGGGGGACACCAGGCAATCAAAGAGGTAAAGCCTGCACTTAGCTGGTAACTAGCAGTTGTGCTGAGGTTGGTGACATCTGAGAAGAGACTGCCTTCGTGCTTAGAAGAAAGCAGAAATGGATTATTAAAAGCCAGGATAAAAGTTATGGCTGAGTGCCATGGAACTGAGGGATTTTGACAACATAATTTAGACTTGATATTATATGATATTGGCTTAACATTAACCTTGATAGCCTACAGGATGAAAGAGGAATTAATTTCTATCCTCATAACAATTTCAGTGTCTTTCCTAAGACAGAGAGACTGGCAAAGTACCTTTGGAGTGGTGGACATTACCTCCTGATATAATGGGCCAAACCCCACTGGTTGGTTCCTGCTGCAAAGCAACAATTAGGCAACCATCAGTCAATCATCAGATGGTACAATCCTCCCTTTGATATGATTTGATAGGTATGATCCTCCATAGATATGATTTGATCACAGAGGGGTGGAAGGCTCCTTGCCCTATTTCAAAGGAAGTTGCCTTACAGAGGTGTGAAAGGAAAGCTCAGACTGTAATCAGGTAACAGACTATATCTTCCACACAGTAGTTCAGCCTAACAACTCTCAACACAACATAGTTGGAATGTCTCAAGATTTGCTTATATAATAAATCCTAATTTCTGGGAGTCTGGTGCTGCTTGACATGGCCTGTATAAGTAGAATATTTTCTGCTTTGCATTTCCTTTTAGTTTGTCTTTTATTTTCCTTGTAAATTTTTTACACAGATTCAAGTTGTCCTTTGTGTGGCAACAAAGCTGTTTGAAAGAGTGCTTTAATATTTGAAAAACTGCCTGTCAAGTAATGGAGACAGGAGTGCTATATTGAAGGAAGACTGTTCAAAGGAACCTGACTTTTACAACTGACTGGGAAACCATAGATTATTCTTGCAAGATTTGTTCTGTAGGATCACAGGCAATTTAGCATCATAGCTGCATTTAGCAGAAGCTATAATGATCTTTCCTTTTAAGCCTTTGACACTGCCGGCCTGTATACATTTTTATGCATACAAAACATACACTTTCAAGTCCAACCAGTCAGTTATAAAAGCTATTTTTTCCATGTGCTTATTATCCATCTGTCAGGAAAAAATACATATTTTGTAGGTGAACTGAAAGGTTCATTTTAAAACTCAGAAGCACTAGACCGTTTAAGATCAGTTGTAATGTTAGCAGTATCTCAGTGCTGATATTTTAAAATAACCTATGAACAGAACAGAGCTACAAGGTTGAAACGCATTTCCATGTTAACCCCCGAAGTCCTGTCTTCAGACAGATCTATGAAGATACATCAGAAAAACAACCTGTGAACACTGTGCTCAGCTGTGTTATCTTCAAGGGCATGGATACATCTCTTCGGGTGCCCTAGCTCATTTGTGCTTTCGTTTGGAAATAATGTAGGGTTAAGGCAAGTATCTCCTGAGCTACCACAGACATATATTCATGAGCATTTTGCATAGTGTTTGCATATCCATCCTCTGGGCTTTAGAGTTAAAGGAGAAGGAGGAAAGTCTGGAAGAGAAGCAGGAGAGACAGGAGCAACAGGCGCTTTGTGCGGACCTGGCCTGGCTCAGGAGGTGCGAGGTGGTGGATGGAAACGCGGCCTGATGCTGGGGACGTGGCAGCACCTTCCAGGCGAGCATGGGACACGGGCACATGGGGAAAGCCCAAATAGCTGGTGGAGCCACGGCCACCCCCAGCCTGGGGGGAAGCGCAGGAAGGTGGCAACCTGGAGCAACAGAACCCGTAGGCTCTGTCCGATGTCACTACCTGAAAAACCAAACCTGTTTCTTATCAGTAGGCAGCTGTGGGCCTTCAAAAGAGAGAATAGGTGTTTGGAGGTAGGAGGGTCTGAGAACTGGAGAGCGGGACATTCAAGAAATGCACTAATGAGAGGTGAGACGTTGCACAGAGGATCCTGCACTCCATGCCAAAGCCCATAGTTAAACTAATTGTCAAATGTGAAGGGGAAGGAGCTATTTTACAGATTAAAGCAAACCTGCAGTTATGCAGTGAACAATGGAGTAATTTTGTGAAAATATATTGAAATGGTGTGTGAATAATCAGTCCTATAGGTACAACATGTCACACTGAAATGCTTATTTATAAATATGTGGTTGCTTATCTAAGAATAGGCTATTCTGTTAAGAAATAAAAGAACTATTATCCCCATGTAAATTCTCCTACTACAGAAGGCTGGGTTTGAAAACAGCTCCTGTTGGTTCTTTTAGCCCATGATGAAAAAAAATCCTTGTGCTTACCTTACTAGATCTAAATCCAGGAAGACTGCCTATTAAAATATAAAAGGCATTGCTTCCTATTATTTTAATTCATAGAAGACTTCTCTGTCACATTTTATTTAGTTCGTCTATTTTCCTCAAAGTATAACACTTCTCTTTTTATTGAACCACAGCAAAAATGGTAAACGGCTACAGGAAGACATGCTTGCGTCATCCAGCTGAAGTCTTCCAATGCATTTAGACTTAACATAACAAAAGCTCATGAGCCAAGGTGGTGGGAAGAGGGGGTTGACAAAGATGTAAGTGGTGAAATCACATGCTCTGTTATATATTCACCTTTTATTTTCTTTTTAGAAAACATTTAAAAAATGCTACTCTACATTCCCCAGATTTCAGATTAACTGAGGGCTTGGTTTGAGAAACCCAGGTCCCCTCTGCAGATCCCGAAGACAACATTGGCACCTGAAGACAACATTGGCAAGTGCTGCCAGAAGGCAGATGATGTTTTGCAGTATCTGTGGATTGAAGCTGTTATATCGAGCGCATATGAATCAAGTTCAGACTATGCCTTTTCATAAGGTCCTCTGACAGAAAAAAGCCAACAGGGCAGGCTTTGGCTTTGAATGTACTTAGTCTTTTCTATGGTAAAGGCTGTGTAGCTGCCTAGTATTTGTTTTAAAGTCATCAGTGCTGGTTTGAAAGAAAATGTGTCTCAAGGCACCTGGCTGTGTGCTTACTCAGCCAATTTCTGCCTGCCCAACCACCCATGTGTGCCAGGGTCCTCACCACAATATCTTGAGTACTGTCTCTGTAGAAGAAAATGAAA
The DNA here is from genome assembly GCF_018691265.1 of Tyto alba. Classification (NCBI taxonomy): domain Eukaryota; kingdom Metazoa; phylum Chordata; class Aves; order Strigiformes; family Tytonidae; genus Tyto; species Tyto alba. Next base: position 3,641,256 of record NW_024881280.1, on the reverse strand, counting down.
ACCGTCCTTTCTTCTGCTGCCTGCCCCCCTTCCCACCTTCCAGCATACAGATTGGCTCTTACTTAGGGCAAGCAGTCCAAAAATATCACAGCCTCATCAAAAGGAGTTTAACAACAGGAGGATGTCTTGCAAACTGTTTATTCAGGGACTCATGATAATTCTCTGAAGAACGGAGAAAGGCAAGCCAAGGAAATACTTAGAGGACATCTCTTCTTACATTTCAGGATGTTTCTAATCCTTAAATGGATCAATCCAGGATTTTGATTCATAACACATGAGAACCCTGAAAGTAATAGACCTGAAGTTCCATAACCTGAGATCATTTTTAATTAATATAACAATTAAAATACTAAACACACTTACTTCAAGAACAAACAAGCATTTAACATCAATATGCCTTTTTCATCTACTGTATCTGACAGCCTGCTATACCATCCAAGAACCTTAAATACCCCCTGCCTTGTAGACCATAACAGTGACATCTTACTTAGATGAGAAAATAAATTATTTTGCGTGTCTTTATAAGATTTTAAATCACTGCCAGACAGTGGAGCTAAAGAGCTACACACAGAAAGGAGAGAAATGGATATAACGTTTCTTTTCTTTATACTTGTGTGGAGTACATGAATTACCAAAAGTCAAACAGATATAATTCATTTTTATATGCAAGTGTTAAGTCATAATACATCTGATTGAATGTAAAGTAAGAAGCAAGTATGTTTTGGGCTACATTCAATCCTGTCACAAGGGGTGTAACTTTGGAGAATTCAGAGTGGAATTTTGTCCATTGAAAGGAACACAGTGGCTGTGCTTTCTGGTTCCTTTGGAAAAGAAAAAAGGAAATGCAGCTATAGTCTTACCCATCCTATTTATTTCACTGCATGCAAATGACTTGAGGCCAGTTCCCAGTGAGATTTGGTCCCACAGTGCTTGTTGAGATGGGGAGAGGCAGAGTGGGGCAGGTTCACACGGGAGAGGGGAGAAGCAACAGTCTGCACCTTCCCGTTTCTGAAAGGTTGAACAATTTCACAGAAGAGCTCCAGACTGTTATTTTAAAGGAAGTGACACAAGGCTGCTGAGGAGAAATTGCACATGGACATGCTGTGCTGAGAAGCAGGAAAAAGCCTATAATTTAAGGTCCACTCTTATTGTTCTGAAAGCCTTTTCTGGTATGAGGAACACAAAGTTTTCTGCCTTATTAGTGGAAAAATGTATGTTTGGAAGGGTTTTTTCTGTCCCAAATGATGTTGGTCTCCCTTATGGAGACTTGGGGATCTTCCTACCCTAATCTGGAGCTTTAGTACTTTCTAGCTACATGCACAGATCAAAGATATCAGTTCATCAAAACAGGCAAACGATCATGCTGCTAAACTGCAGTCTTTGTCCACCATGTGGATTCAGATATGATGAGGATAAGTTTGGGATGCACAGACAGAGATAACTACACAAAAACTGGATCAGAACTGCATTATTAGAGCTGATATCCTCCTTGTAGGGATTCAGCCACTACAGAGAGAGAGAGTCACAAGCATGTGAGTGGTTTTGATTCACTGCCCTGCAGCTATTGTTGAATTGTAGCACATTCATTTTTAAAATCAATTGGTATCTAGTTCATGTTTGCAATAGTGAAACAGAATTGAGTCAGATGTTAAAAACCAGGGACATTGTACAGTTGGCGATTGAAAATGGAGAGATAATTTTCTTCACGTTGACTGGCTTATGTTGATATTATTCATATAACTACAGCAATAAAAATGGTTGCTTCAGACCCTCATTTCATTTACTAGACAAAATAGAAACTTATTTCCTTTTCTCAATTGATAATAGTTAATTGGTAGGCACTGCACTCTGGCGCACTAGCTTGAGGAATGCTTGTTAACTGCCCCTCTGAGCTAAATTCTTTGGCTCCTGAGCTTATTTAAGCTGAGATCACTGAGAAGAGTGCACCCTGAAATTATTTTCTAAATGGCGACTACATACACAAGTCCCTTCCATCCTCTGCTCCGTTATTTCTATCTGTTAATAAAAAACATTCTTGGTATTACTGCTACTTGGTATTACTATAGAGTTGTCTCCTATTTGTTCTGAAAAATATTTGCAATGCATTTGCAAATGAGCTTTATCTGGAAACGATACGGTGTCTGGACAACCTCAGTGGTATAAAGCTTTGTTTAACTATGGGTGGGCAGGGTACAGGTAGCAGCATGCAGGCTTTTCTTGCACTTCAGTAGGTTTCAAATCTAGCTGAGGAAGGACAAGGCGGGGAATTAAAACTTGAGCATCAATGCTGTACTTGGCTTCCCTGCTGTGACACCAAAATAGCACAAGTGACTACTAGTCTCACAGTGTTTCACTCAAAGCACGCTCTTCCTATAAGAATGGGGCAAATATGAGAACCATGTAAGCTTGATATTATATTAAGTTGATTAGTCTTTGCATTCACTACTTCCTGCTGCCTAATTCACTCAAAACTACCCATCTGTTTGTCCCGTGGGCCCTCTACAGCTCATAGAGAAGGTGATTTTCCTGATTGTGTTCTTTTACTGCCTTTCTGTTCATCAATGTGGTTAAGTTGGTGACAACTGTGAAATCGTTGGTAGACAATAATTTGTTTCAGGATTTAATTAATACCCAATAAAAGGTATATTAATCTCAATGAGCAGTGTGAGGATGAGCATGCAGGACACTGAACTTAAAATAATACCATTGTGCCTAAAATCACTAATAGTTTTTTCTTTTTTAGCCAGTGAAGAGCCTTCAAATTTTATTGCATGAATATACAAGAACTTCAATAATGAGGGCACACTTCAACACTGGCGATTGGATGTTCTGCCATTAAGCTCTGAAAGCTTTCTCTTGCTCCACAAAATACAAAGGAAATTGCCACTATTCCCAACAACGCAAAAGGTCGGTGATTTATTTCTTAAGAGGGAAGAAGCAGTACAGTTTAGTTACAAGATATAAGCACAGAGCAGAAGCTCTTTGTTCTGGTTTGTGTGTGCTGGGTGCTGCAGGTCTCACTGGGGGGGAGACAGTATGGACACCAGCGAGACATAATTGTTTCCTCTGCCTCTCCCTGCTTTCTTCCTGCTTTCTTGTATCTGGAGAAGAGGAACAAAGGGGAGCAAAAGGGTCTCCTCAACTACTATCACAAAAGGTGGGATTAAGAGTTTGTCAAGGCCAGCTTGCAGGTTAGGTTCTTCATGTCAGAAGAAGTGAATGAATAAAAGCTATTTATCATTGCCCTTCTGAGTGAGCGTGCCATTTCTTTCTAACCCACACTCCCTAACTGTACTACACTCACCACACAGTTTGCACATGCAACGATGGTAAATGTGCTGGAAATATACTGTCGTGCATAGCTGCAGGCTTCTGTGTCTTCGATGAAGCTGGCTGCAACTGTGCAACAAACTTTAAGTGAGATGCAGGTTAGTGGCTTTGCAGTCTGTGGCTCATTCTCAACTTCCCTGAAAGCATGTCAATCCGTCGGTACGTTTTGCTCACAAATACCTCTTTGTCCCTATTTGTAGAGGGACTAAAAAAAAAAACTAAGGGCAAAGCTCACAAAGCAAAGCTCCAAGCCACACGGTGATTCAGCAACTGCATGAGAAGAAGACCCTGATTGCTGATCTAACCGCTGCCCTGCCCTGGCCCCACTTTGAGCCTGCCTGAACAGATGAATCATCACATACTCTGCTGTTGGACTATATAGATCAAACTGCCTGCTAATAATTCATTACACCCTGTGGAATACAGTGCTGGCAATAGAAAAGATTAGTGGGGGCATTTCTGCTTTCCGACAGAGCAGGCTAGGCCTGAGATTTCGTGCTGGTTTCAGCTTTCTGTATGAGTGTTAATAGCTCCTCGCTTCAGAGATGGGGTAAGAGTTGGCTGCGATGACAGGCTGCCTCTGCACAGCTCCTACAAACAATTTACAGAGATTAGGAGGCTGCTGTGAAGACGTGTAGGTATTGCTCTCAGACCTGACAGCCTCCGAGTAGCTTGCCTTGATAGTACCTTTATACTCTAGACTTGTGGATTTTTAAATTATTCAGAGAGTTTTGTTTTCTGTGTTTATTACCCTGATTAGTTGGAGTATTTCAGTAGGGGAATTTATATTACATAAATTAGAAGGCTGTTGTTTCGTATTTTGTTCGTTCTCTAGCTGGAATTCCTTTCCTCCTTGCCCCCCCTCGCTTTTGCAGAAGGGGTAACACATAACAGTACATGTTAGCTATCCATGAAACTTCTCTGTGTTTTGTAGTGCCAACTGATATCTTCCTACTTAGTATGACTGGTATAGTAAATCCAAAGAAAATAAATATTTTGTTCTATATGGAACTCTATATTACAACCAGCCTGCAAATACAGGGTTTCTCTGTATGCATGAGGGCATAGCATTTTCCTCCTGAGAGACTGTGGAAATTTTGAAAAGATAAAAAGGGTGATCTTATTCTTCAGACCTGGATGACACAATAAAACCCTGTAGCTTATATACACAAGCTTTAGAGCACCATTACAGTAGTACAAGGATCCCCGTACTACATCAGCAGGTAATCATGGTTGATGAGATGGAGTACACAAACCCTGAACTGGACACAACAAAGAGGACCTGTAGGCATACGGATGCTTCCCCACCACTTCTCCATAGTGCTTCAGAGGGAAAGAAACAAAAGCAGTCAGTCCTCTAGAGAGACTGGCACCCAGTCTTCCACTTCTGGAGGGATGATGCTGTTGATAAAGTCACCCTGCAGGTTAATACCAGTTGTCTCCCAGAAAGCATGACACATATTTCCTACAAGTAACACGCCAGAACTGGATTAAAGTCCAAGACTACTTCAAATGCCTTGAAGGAAAGACTACTTCCTCCTGTTTATTTCCTTTATTTATATGAAATCCACAGTGGCTCCAGTGGAACTGAGGCAGGGCCGAGCACAGCCCCAACCCAGGCTGGCAGGCATGGGACATGGGTGCTATTGTCCCACTGCAGGAGAGGAGGGGAAGACTGTCCCCCATGCAGGCAACAGGCAAAAGTACTTCGTACTAGATGGGACTCTGAGGATTAGTGATTCTTTCCTGATTAAAAAACTGGTTTGGATTTGTGCTTGAGTTCAGTATCATGCTGGAGTGGGGGAAAACAGGGAAGGATGGAGGAGGTTTGATTCACTGAACTGGGGTGTGATAAGAACTGACTTTGAGGAGAAATGAGAAGAATCTGATTTGTGAAGACAGGAGACACTGCAACCTTTCATCTGAGCTAAAGCAACTTCAGTTTTAGATGATACTACTGTGCATTTCAAACCCAAGCACTACGCCTGTCAGATAATTACTATTTGTCTAGACAAGAAGGGGGTTGTTTTTCTTTCTTTCTTATTTCTCCTTTTCCCAGTCATATTTAAATAAATTTTGTTTTTGCTTAATGCTGCAGGAGCTGAGTTTTGGCTGGTCATTTTGGAATGAAGAAAACTGTTTTCCCAGTGCATTTGAAGCATAAACAGGGGAGAAGCAATACCTTGAGTATACAGCAATAACAGAAAAATTGGTTTAGAAAGTATCCTGTTGTATCATTTTCTATGCTCCTGACATGGGACCATGCTCTTAGGCTTCTGATGAAGAGGAAGCTGCAGTGTCCCTGAGCTGTCTATTCCAGCCCTTCCATTTTCTTAGGATTAGGAGGTTTTTCTGATCATTTAACCAGAATCTTTCTTGTTACAGTTTAGGCCTGGGACATCACCCGTTAAATCAGTAAAAAAAAGGGAATGGGCTCTTCCTTTCCTTTAGAGAACAGACATTTCTGCCTCCGAAGACTAATAACAGGTCTTGCTGAGTCTTTTCCTCCTCAGACTAAGTAATCCAGCTCATTCAACCTTTGCTCACCGATAATTTTTTCCAGCCCTCTGTCTGTTTTTACTGCTTTCCTCTGTTTTTCTTCCAATAGTCTACACTCTGCCAGGAATATCAAGTGCTTACAGATATTCTCATGTTGTGGCAGGACAGAAACAGAACTGCAGTGGCACAGAAGTCTGCAGGGAGTAACCAGTGAGCATGGGTGTAAGGGAAAGGCATTGAGCTGAAGTGCTTTGGCGTTGATAAGGAAGGCAACACGTGTCCACTTCCCCAGTGTGTCCCTAACCAGGCCACCACTAAACTCCTGCATTAATAAGTACTACATTTGCCACACACACAAAAAAATAAAAAAAAAAAAAGTAGGAGATAGAAAACATAGAAAATAGACTGATTCTGATCTGATTCTGATCTCCTTTACCCTATGACTCCATGAACTTTTTGAAATCGGCTTTCATGGACAGGAGAGTATGTGAAAGTGAAGTAAAAGCAAAGCTCCAAGAAGGATAAAAGAAAAGTTCATTTTCCTCTTTCTAGGCCTTGTCTACATAAGCATGTTGCACCAGTTTAATTCAGGTTATTTTTTAAATTGATGTAGTTAAAAGTAATGCAAATCCTTTACAGGTACAGCTAATTCAATAAGTGAACTGAGATAAATCCATATAAATCAGTTATAAACCAAACCTATTCACATGGGATATGGAGCAATTTATCTAAATCCATACCCATGCCCAGGCTGTAAGCAAAACAACATAACTCTTCTGTGTCAGAAAGACTGCAATAAGCCATTATCCTCTCAAAATTTTACAGTCAGTTGAGGTAAAACTAGTGGAAACTGATTCTTGATGCAAATCGTTATTACCTAGAAATGAATTTTTCAATTTAGAATTGCTGTTGTTTATAATGTATTTATTGTATACATGGATAAAGTAAATGTATAATTTAGATATTTCACAAAGACATCTCAAAGAATGCAACTGCTGATTTGCAAATAATCCTCACAAAATTCATGTAAAGGACAGCATTTTATGCATGTTGCCATGTAGATATTGAGATACCGAAAACCTGCTGTTAAGCATTTCCAAAAGTACATTTTTCTTAAGTCCTGAAACAGGTGTGCCATAGCAGGAGGCAGACTGAGAGCACGGAGCCTTACATGCCCTGAAATTTTTAGGAGAAACATGAACAGACCTGCAGAGCAGCCGCAGCAGGAGGCACTGCTATGACACAGAAAGGAACTCCACTGCCAACTGAATTAAGAGGGATAAGAGCTTTCTTTTGACCCTGCTCCTCAAGTATGAATTTCTGAGCTATTGCCTGTAAATTACAAAGCTTTGATTTTTCAGTGCACAATTTAATACATGCTTTGACCTTTCAACGTGCCATATGAAGCTTTGATCCTTACCAGCCGACTGTCAGGGTGAACTTTGCATAAGATGAAAACAATACATTTCAAAATCATGTTCCTCCTCCCTTAAGAAAACCCATAAAATATTTCTGAGATGGAGAAAACTCATCTTTAGACACTGCCTCAGGGTAAATGCTACAGAAGTGCTACATCTAGATAGGTATGGTCTGAAGCCTTGCTAATCACATCCTACAGGCAAAGCTGATAAGCACAGATAGACTAGGAAGAAGGTAAACTCCTAAGAAGAATGAAAATCAAGAGAGAGAATTATTACTTCAGCCTTACCTCAGAGAGGGTGGGAAAAAGACTAACAGGACAGTCCAAGGCTTAAAATATGACTGTCTTTGGAATCAGAAGGTGATTGTACCACTTCATGCACAATGATAAGGTGAGTTCAAAAGGTCTAGCTTAGTTCAATTTAAGAAGAGCTCAGAGATATCTAAACTGTCAGCCTGACAACAATGAGAATTTCATAAAAACAAAGTCCAGGGATATTTCTAGTCCTGTTATTGCTGTGAAAGTGAAAAAAAAAAAACCTCACCCACCTCACCAAAAAAACAACCCCAAAAGCCCAAACAGAAGGAAAAACAGCACACAAAAAAGGTGAAAATAAAATTTTGTGACAGAAAGTATTTCAGTAATTTTTTATTTGTCTTGGGCTTTTTCTGCCTGGAAGTTCTAGAAAATCAGCTTGCAATATTTTTAAGATTATGTAATGTATTATGTATTTTCTCTCATGTGTGGTAATCCTGTATAATTTTATATCACACACTGCAACCTAATTTCATCAATTTGAAAGAAAGTTAAAAACTTACCCTCAATAAAAAAGCTCTTTATGCTTAGCATAGGTGCATCCTACTTCTTTTTGTTACTGGAGGGATACTAGAAAAATTCCCACTTTCAGAGAAAACAAGATCAGGTATCTTATGCTAACTGTGAGCTGCAGCATTTGCCCACAGAGTTGCTGTGCTGCTTGTACTTAGCTCCTTGTTTTACAGTGCACAGTGGAAACCTGCAATATCAGTTCACAATCTTCTCTGAAACACCATCTAAAAGAATTCTTTGGAGCTACAAGCTTTGGATGTCAGTTTAAAGTCAGGTTTTGTCAGTTTTAAATGTCAGTTTTTTCCTTCTCTGGAAAGTGACTCTAGAAACAGCATCCCTGGTACTGCATCCTTCCTTCATCAGTGCTTTCTCTCAGAATTGCTCAGTCCCCAAGCCAGAAGATTTTCTGGTTTTCTTCTGACTGCTGGTAGGCATATATTCCCCCCATTCACAGAAAACCCACTGGCATAAATATCTCTGAAATCAGTACAAGTAATCCAAGAGCCTGGATTTCTCTTCCCCTTTTTTGAGGATGCATGATGCCACTTCCATCACAGCTGATTTTCCTCCCATGTCTTCGTGTGATTAATGGAAATGGAAAAATGTACATAAATCAGTGCCGTGCCAGGACTTCACAGCTCCACAGACAATTCTCCTTGTGCTTGTCCTCAGCACAGTCCTTGAACAGGAGGGGATACCGTGCTCCTCTGGCTCTAGGCAGACTGGGTGCTCAGCTTCTGGAATTTGAGCATGGTTCACATGTATGAACACCCACACCATGATAATTCCTGATTTTCACACTGTACAAAGGACTCTCAGGGATGGGTGGCATAGGTGTAAAACTGGTTATACAGATTCCACATCAGTCAGGGTTGGAATTTTGCCTCAGAGCATTCAAGCTTATTTTGCTGCCAGTTTATGCCAGCTCAGCTAGCTGACCTTCTCAACTGCTGGCATAAATTGCTGCAACATACACCTAAATTTCCTCCACAGGGAGCAGATTTGTTGAATTAGAAGGTGCAATCTTTAGATAGCTACTTTTCTGGATAACATGCAGAGGCCAGGAAAGACGGAGAGTGCAATCAGCTTGATCTGCGCTCAGCGTGGGACCGAGGTGTCACTGGAGCCCTCCCTGTGTGCCGAACTTTGGTGGCTGGGAGGACAGCGGGAGGACTGCTCCCTAACGAGGGGAGACAGGCATGGGAAGGGAACAGAGCCGTGATTACGGAAAAGAAACAAAGAGTTGCCTGACAGTGTCACACCAGGAAAGCAAAAGGCAGGGAGGACTAAGGATGGGATCAGAAGATGTACCTATCACTGCGACTCCAGCATGGCCCTACTGACGAACCGAGGGTGAAACTGTCCTGGCTTGGAGAGTGAGGATGAGGCCCCTGTGCATCACTGATGATGATTCCTGCTTTTATTTTGATGGCGTTAGCAGTCTGTGGTGTTTCAGGACCTATTTTCAGTAAGGCATTTCCTTGGTAACTGCAATCCATATAGTTTCAAATGCTTTTCATGTAAGACTTGGCAGTGCTAGAAACTGAAATCTGACGTGTAAGCCAATGATTAGGCCAGGCTGAATATAAGTAAGGCAAATTTCCCTTACCTCCTCTCTGCCATTATTAAAAGGTCACTAATTATAGATATAGGATAGTGCTCCTAGACTTCAGCTATACTCACCACAGCTGCAGTGGTGTTATTGGGGAATGAAACGGAGAAAGAATAAGATTAAAAATGAGAGGTATCATAACACAGACTTTCAACACCGCCAATTAAACTGTGCTTCAAGGACTATCTTCACATTTTCAATCATTCAATCATTATAGGAATAAATCACATGGCAAATCACATGATAACTCCCCTGTAACCTTAAATGATTGAGGCTCACCAGAGGTCAGCTGAAATAATTTTCACTTGGTTTCTAAACTCACATTAAAAGTGAGCTTAAATTCAGCTGGAGAAACCAAAGGAAAAAAACCCCGGACAAAACCAACACACATATGTTTTCTCCAAGTTCTGTATTTGACTGACCGAGACAGTGCAGCCTGACTTTCAGTGCTTCTGCCAGTTCCTCCCTCACTGGCATTTGATGCTTTTGCCCACTTAATAATTGGAATCCTGTCGTGGAAGAAGGAAATTGTTTTGGGTGACAGAGCTGGAGAGGATATACATGCCAACTTCCGATTCCAGTAAACCAGACCACACGTGCAAATGAACACTGACACATCAGACAGGTCAGATTTGAAGCAATTAAGTCCAAACACTGGGAAAACTCAGAATGTTTGATCCAGGACCTGTGGTACTGGGTTGATAAGAAGCATTAGCTAGCTAGGCAGATTTTATTCAAATGTCCAGTTTTCCATTCTAATTCCATATAAATAAACTGTTTGGAACAAATTTTGAAAACCTTTATTGTTAGTCTCTGTAGTTGACTTTGCAGATTCTTCATCTTTTCTACTGCTACTAGCCTTCTACCCCATTTGTGCTCTGAAATACCTATCTGTATTTAAAGGACTTCCTAGTGTGGATCAAAATAAACTACTGTCTTCTAATTGCTGAATCAAGTACTCATAAATAATTTACCAAAATTACATTGTTGCACTTAGACAATTTTTGAAATTACCCCATGTAACTTCATTACACTTCAAGCCTGGAATGTTAATTCGAGGGAAGAAAAATAACTATTTCTGTAATATTAGATCATTCAGGTGGTAAACACATTCTCCAAAAAAGTAATCTAATGAGCGCTTCAGTCATCAGATTTAAATTGTAAATTAAACTGTTGTCTATGCATTAGAAAAGCACATGCCATGTTTTGTTAACATAATCAGAAAAATGAAGTTGCCACAAACCCTTTCCCCATCTGCCAGTCATTGCATTAAATGTTTCTGCAATTTTATTAGAATTCTCTGTCTCTGCAGATCCTGCTCAACTGTGAAATTGGAATTGAAAACAGAAATATTATGTTTCTATGTACAGAAGTGGATAAAAAGTCCAATTTTGACATGTGGAGAGACAGGGGAAACTTTTTTTTGAACAACATAGTGCATACGCCCCTACCCCCCCAAGTATAAGGCAGAAGGTAAGGAAGCAGTTGTTTCCTTTACATGACATTTTTCTATGACAACAGGTAGAAACTGAGAGGTTCAGGATCAGCTTTCTGACAGTAGCTTTAACAAAAGAAGGACAAAAGACTGCCTGACGTTCCAGTCCTTGGGGTGGGACACCAGCTGAAGGTTAATAAGCCTAAATTGTACCAGCTGCTGCAGCCACTGCCTCTGCTCAGGCTGCAGGAGTGGATGAGCAGAGCCTGGGAATAAGTAAGCCCTGCTGCCTAAATTCTTGCCATAACCCTATTCTTATTATACATTTATTGCAATTCTTTTATTAAAGCAAGAGGTGTTTGGAAGGGTTTATCTACTTCTGATAATATCACCTGTGTCGAGTATTGCTGAAACATTATTTCCGAAGCTGAGAAAACTTAGTGGTCAAAAAGAGTTTGGCAAGTCTGGTGGTTGAATCATTTTGTCTACAGGGAAAGTGCTTTTACACCTTTCTCAATAAAAGGTCCCAACATAAGGTGTTTCTCCACTTCCTCACTCTCCCTTCTCCCTTCTTCCCAGTCTCATGGTATGCGTGTTTCCATTTTTGAGTGGAGTTTTTTCAAGGGTCAAATACAGACATGTTTGCATGTGGTTATTTTCAGTTTGCCTGCACAGCAGATTTACTTCCCTGCTGGAAAATGAAAAATATTAAAATGGAAAGAGGGACATGAAAAAGCTTTAGTTGTTCAGCAGCTCTCGTAAGCACCCTGCCTCCACCATTGCGAACACAGTAGAGAAAAAAGAATGACCTTTGGGTTTTCAGGAAAAAAAATAACAACGTATCTTTAGAATAGGTTTTTTTTTTTTTTTTTGTTTGTTTTTTTGTGGTTTCAGTGATCTCAGTCATGAAGTTTAATCAGTCCTGCATCAACAATACTTGATTTTTCAGCTCTTTGCATTGATTGACATTCACCTGCAAACAAAAGGTAGAAGCTAAGCAAGCTTAGTCTAACATTCTTAAAGGCCTGCTGCTGTCTCCTTTCACAATAATTAATGGCTTTGCTTTTTCTCTTAAGTTAATATAATGTTCAAGAGCTGTTGAAAGATTTATTTTTCCACAACTGTTTCTTCAATAATGTCTTTCTTTCCTTTGGATCAAAATCTTGGTCTACTTTTCTTTCTCATCATAACTGGATTCTGGTCTCATCCATGGCTTCTTGCCATTTCTATCTAGTCTACCCTACCATAATAACGGATGGAAAATGGCACTTGGAGGAGTAACTTTGTCACTATCTGTCTGAGGACAAAGAAACTGCAGCTGACCTCACTCTCTGATGTTTTCATGAGGACTTCATAAATACTGCACATCGGCTTGCTGCCCTCATCTTTCTCTCCCTAACCACATTCATCCCCCCAGATTTTTAAAGAAATCTAGATACAGTTGCTTCCTCTTGCACTGGAACCAGAGCCCCCAGGGTGCCTCTGTCCCCCCGCCAGCACACACTGAGCCCTTACTCAGTGACAGCAAGAGGCAAATTCCGTCCTTACTTTTGGCAGTCAATAGCCTTCTCTGTGCCTCAGCCTGTTCTGACCCGTTGCCTGCAGAGCAAATCTGTAACAGAGCAACATCACAGCTCGTTAGAGGAGAGGTGCTCTCCTCAGCAAACTCCGCAAGGCCCTACCCCAGGTACGGTTTTCTGCAGCTGCTTCTTTTTCCGGTGTCAATTTGAAGTGTTCACGCGGATGTTTGTGTGTACATGCATACAGGGTGTCCCAGTTTCAGCTGTGATAGAGCTTTTTTTTTTTTTTTTTTTTTTTTTCCCCTTCTTAGTAGCTAGAATCATGCTGCATTTTGCGATATGAGAAGAATGCTGATAATATACTGATGTTTTCAGCTGTTGCTAAGAAATCAAGGACTTTTCAACTTCCCATGTCCTGCCCATGCTCAGGTACACAAGACGCTGGGAGAGAGCATGGTCAGAGCAATGGACACAAACTGGCCAAGGGAATATTCCATGTCATACAGAGTCATACTCAGTGTATAGATGAGGGTTGGTTGGGAAGCCCTCTCTGGCTTCCAGTATGGTAATTCCAGGATTCTCTCTTCTCTGGGATTGCTGGCCAGGAACCAACTGGGCATCGGTCAGCAGGTGGTGAGCAATTGCATTGTGCATAACTTGTTTGTATTTTCTATTATTACTGCTATTACTATTTCAATTTTATTTCATTTCAGTTATTAAATTATTTTTATCTCAACCTATGAGTCTCCTGACCCTTACCTCTCCAATTCTCTCTGTGGTGTTGAGCTGCTAGCTGGGTTTAAACCACAACAGAGTGATCGAGGTAGTAATATCCTGTCAGGGATAAACCATGTAAGTTAATTATCACTCCTGTATGCCTTTCTTCTCCCCTCTTCACCTTGCAACATATATCCATAGGTACATCACTTTGTCAGGGCATGAAGTGATGTAAACTCAATTCTTAATTATTTACACCAGTTTTACTCAAGTGTTATTAAGGTCTAATAATAACAATGCAAAACTTGTGTAAGCAGAGACTCCAAGACTCTCTTTATAATTTGTTTTGAATCAGCCTCCTCACAGACCACTTAGCAGGATTTCTTTGATTTCTTTTTTTTTTTTTTTTTTTTTTTTCCCCCACTTGTAGGTTCTGTGAACTGTGATTCTGTAACAGCTCCTGTTTAATGAGGATTTTATTTTAGAACAGACTAAGACACATTTCCATGGAAAGTCAGGGATGGCTAAATTTTACACTCAGCCAATTTCCCCAAATCAAGTCCATTCAAGGATAAACAATGAATCCAGAAAAACTGTGTAATGCCCTTCTAAATGTCCCTAGATAAAGGCACTGGGAAACATATGAACAGCTTCAACATTTTGCAGCCACAATATGGCATATAATCTAACAGTTTTACAGAAGAGAGACTTTTATACCTCTGCAAACTTGTCTGGAATAATTTTTAAAATTTGAACTTTCTTGGCAAGACCTATTCTGCCTTTCCTCAGTTCTGTTTTCCATGCAAAAAGCAACTGGTACTTTCAAGTCTAAACAATTTCACTTTACATCAAAGAAAACCAGTGAAAAATAAAAAGTAAACAAATTTGTTGTGAGGGTGGGTGACATAGGGATTTCTTTTCCCAGCTGCCATCTTGAATCTCTTCACAGTACTGTCATCAAGCAGAAATGCTTGCATTTTAACATGTTGCACAGAGAAAATAATAATGAAAAACAACACCTTTGTAACACTGTTATAAAGGTAGAGATTCTGCCTTCACCCACTTTTCCTTTCCTTCTGTGATAACCTTCTTTTACTTGACAACCTGGAAACATGGAATTAAGCTTACCATGACATAAATTTACTGTTATGACCTTGATGCAGAACTAAATCATAAAAAATGGGCAAAGCTAGAAATTGTGTAATAACAACAAATGAGCAAAGACTTGAAGTGGAATTGAACTGATTTCCTGCAAATGTAGCTTGTTCCATAGAAGGCAAAGCAGTCTACGACAAAGCCAAGCCAAAGGAACACAAACTAAGAGTTAGCAGATTTGGCTGGTATTTCTTCACTGACTTTAAGTGAGGATGGAGATGAGGAAGTATCTGACTGAATGCAAATTGAACAAGATATCCCAGTTCAGTTTGTCCTATATATTGATAAACATAGATATTATATTCTACTTTGCATTTTTAATGTAGTATTCCCAAACTTCTGAGTTTAGATTTAGTTGGAACTTTATAGCAACTCTTTCCACTTTCATAAGAGATGTGAACAATAAATTATCACCCCCACAAACTGCTTTAGTCATTGTCATCTGGCTGGTTTCCTTGTGGAGCATAAATACTTACAACACTGCAGACTTGCTCCAAATCAGGCTGTGACCAGTTTACCCCATCATGACCTCAAGATGACATGAGAATTTAACCTTTGCATCAACTCTCATTCCTTGCAAGTCTGTATGTTAGAGACCCATTTGATACCACTTTTTTTGATGAAATCTCTGGATTTGTAGAAATGCAATGAGATCACCAGCTGATTTTCTGTAGGCTGTAAATCATTCATCAGATGTCAAGAACTGGCATATCTTACTGCTGGTCTAGTAACCTAACCGTGAGATGAAAGGCTCTACAGTATTTTCCCCATAGCCTGAGCTGCCTTTTCCTCAAGCACAAAAAAATCAATGTTTATGCACTGGAGTTATTATCTGCAGCCGTAACACGGTTATAATTTGGAGATTTTTGTTTCCATCAATTTTTGTTATTGAAAAAATAAGACAGAAATAATACAAGTGACAAGGAAAGGAGTATCAACTCGATAATAAATATACTTTTCTTAGCTGATGGCAGATCATCTTTAATGCCACCTAGCTGAGCATATAACACTGTCCAGGGATGCCAGGGTTTTGTTACTATTTCACAGCTGAGCTCTAGATTGAGATATACTGGGGCTGATTCAGCCTGCTCTGGCTTGGTACGCCAGGTACCCCAGTCTCACTGTGAGATTTGATGCTGCTCTGGTAAGAATAGGGGATGACTTTTCTGAAGTCAACAGAGCTGCACTCACTTATGCCAAATGAGAATCTGGCCCATATTACTGTTTTATTTAGAGTCATGTCAGAGCTGCTGTTTCATGCATATCAATTAATCAAAATGATACATAAAAAATATGGCTCCAACAGGAGTAGGGTAAAGGACAAACATCTTCCTGTAGTCTTACCACATGAGTATTAAGTCCTCATCATTATCAGATATTACTTAACAGAAGCATATTTCAATCAGGTGTACAAAACCACAGAGATATAGTCATCACCATTAGGCTGATGCAAACAGCTGTCCACATGGGATAAATTTAATGTCCTATTCCAGATGCTGTTGAAAATTGGCTCCAGAAATCCAGCAACCTGCTACTCCTCCTCCTGCCAGATCCAAGTTCCCAGTTTCCAAACTGAGCTTTTCATCTTTGTACAGTGTTTAATGATAGCTGATCCTGTAACTCCATAGACAAATCAAGAGACATGGCTCAGGACCAAAATATTCTTTCCCTGAAGAGAAGTCTAGACACATCACAGCAATTTTTATTCTGCTGGCTATTTATTTTAACACTGATTAATCCACCTAGGCTGCATTTTGAAGCATCACCAGAGGCAATTTACATAAGTTATCTTGTGTGCGTGGTTTCTCTCCATCTTTTCAATGCCTTTGTAACAAAGGAATCACTTTGATTCTTTATCTTAACCAGGTGACATGGCACCAAACAGCTGCTGCTCTGCCAGAAATATTTCCAGAAATACAGAACAAAGTTCCTAACCATTTGTGGTCATTAAATGTAGTCTTGCAACTTCGCATACGAGTCAAGTTGTTTTGCTCCTATGCCCTTGATGGAATCTTATCTCTGATAATTGCTCTGCCTTCATAAACTACTCTATGCTTTTCAGCTTCACACAGGTTTTATGCTGATTCCACTAAAGCCCTTGGGTTGATTTGGCACTTTATTACTTAGTTCAGTGATATGACTTTTTTAAACAATTAAGATGCCACTTATTGTGCTGAATGTGACAGCAACTTCAGCACCATTCAAAGATTCACAGCCTTTAAGACAAGTAATGATGAAAAATGTTGAAAGTCCAATGCGGTTTACTCAGTAAAAAGTTATTGTGTATGTTGGAGTTTAGCCATATTAGTTTACATCTCTATTCTTGTGAGGAGTGACATGAATTTGTTGAAGGGCCCCTTACTGAAGATCAGATGACATCAGAAGGTGTAACCTGTAGGGAAGGGTATTGATGTGCTGCAGTACAGCTACAATCTCTGTTGCACTTCTGCATTCAAAGCCAACTGCTCCCACCTTTGATCCTGATTCTCCTGCAAAATAACAAAGGGGGCAGCTTAAGCCCTGTTCTTCCTGATGTAAATTTTCTGTCTGGGGCATGATCTACTGAGGTTCATTCATGACTTCATAAACCATCACAATGGTATGTGGGGCCAGATGCAAGATAAAACCTTATTCTATGTTGTTATTTTTGTGGGTATTCCTCAATGTTAATTGCTAGGGTAAACATAACTCTAACAGAAGTTATAACCACATATTTTTTGCTGCATACAGATGGAAAGAATAAACTGTTTACTTACCATTTTAGATAACATTATCCCTAAATATCTCTACTTCCATTAAGGAAGTCCTCTGAACAAGATTCTCAAGCTACAAAAAAATAACATTTACACTATGAGTCTGCATCTCAGGAGGATTTGGATCCAGAAACACGTGTATGTGAGAAATGCCAATTAGAATGATTTATGTTAGGTACAGGAAATAACTGGCCTTAATAGAATGAGCTGTGTCATCTGTAACCAGAGTTATTCATCCTATCCTTTGAGAATTATCCAGTGGCAAGTAGCACCACTATGGAAATACCAAGAAAAAAGCTGAAAGTCCTTTGTATCTGAAGTGAATTTGCTACTGCAATGGCAGTGTAGGAAACCGGGCCCTGAACAGCAACTGTTATTAATTTCTGTATTACACTTTATCTGAAATCTGGTTCTTTGATTAAGATATAAGCTATTCATTTTAGAATAAACTGAGAGATATTTGTATCATTACACTTATTTTCTTTGCTCATCTCACAAGGAAATTAAGTCGTTTTCTGGATTTTCAAAAAATCCTCTAATCTTGTGCACCTTTTTCAAGACACTACAGACACTGATTTCATGGGCAGTTGCAAATATGCAGCTGCTTAGGAAAATCTGGTGCCAAATCTTACCCTGCAGACAGTGCACTTGAAAAATATGAAACTAGGTGATTTGGATTGCCTTGAGAAGGTGCCAAACAATGCACTTCTCAGTCATATGTTCTCCCTTCAGCTGAGTGCAGTAGGGACTGAAAAATCATATTAAAATAATTCCTTTTATCTACTTACAGCCCTTTACTACTGCTAGACAAAAATGCATCTTTCTGCAAATTATATCTCTTTCAATGTACAAACATAATTTGTTAACAATGAAATTAATAATGGGAAGACTTTAATCACAGTACTGTCACCTTTTATCAGCAGTCTCCAGCAGTCAGTACTTCAAGTTTGATGAAGAAAACCGAGAGGGGAAAAAAACGCACTCTGCCCCAAAAGTAATTACATACACCAATTAGAAAAGGAAGTCTGCCAAGGCTTCAGGAGCTCAGCTACAATTTGTGAGCTCCAGTCACATCAGCCATGTCTGTGTTGTTTGAATTTCCACATCCTAGGAGAAAGGCAACTTGATATGTTGCTGAATTCATATGCATGAATGCAAGGCCTTGCCTCTGTACATTTTCCTCAGATCCTCCTTGGAGAGGTGTCTTAACATGGTGATAGATTATCAAAAGCTCTCACGATGTATTTCAGATAAGAGGTTTTGCAGACTGAATTGTGCTAAGGTAGGGCAGGCAAGGGGATAGAAGAAAACAAGAAACATCTGTTAACTCAGGTTATGTGTTTTTTAGTTGTTAAACATTGTCTTGGGACTGACTGCAGGTGGCACTGACCAGTTCAACGCAGGCTGTACACTAGTTTGCATTCTCATACAGGGCAGGCAGACATCTCTGCAACCTGCCAAGCTTGCTACTGTCTTTTAGAAGCTGCTCTGTTGCTTGGGGATGCAGCAAAGTGCTCACAAAAGCCTTTTAAAAGTATAGACGACTAATTGACATTTTATCCAAGACTGCAATGCATTCAACAAACTTTACAAAGTGATTTATAAAGTACAAACTACAGTCTGTATATACCCAAGTTCAAGCTCATCTATGTGTTTTATTTTTCATGCATGGAAAACACGTGGGTACTTTCACTCTGAACAAGCTCTCATTTTAGTCATGGGGACAATTTATCCTAAAAGAGAAAACAAGAAGTCAGACTACATCTCTTCCCTTTGTGATCATCTGATCTGCACAGATCAGTGCATAATGTGCACTGCTACAGGCTCCCAGCCGCTTATTGTTATTTTTCTGTTCCAGTGCAAAGTCAGCTGGCTCGGTTTAGACAGTCCTCACTGGTGTTTTCAGCTAAAATGTTTTCCTTTCACTGCAGTAGATGAGGATCACTCACAAAACAGGCTCCTTCCCTTCTGCTGGCCCTGTTGTGGGGTGGGCACCCCCGAACAGAGATGTGGTACGAAACTAGCTGAGGTTAGTAACATCTTCTATCTCTGCAGCCAAAACTGCAGGGAATATCTGAACACAGGCTAAGTTGTTCTTTCAAGTGTCTCACAGAACAGCAGCCACTCCTGCAGCTAGGATCACTTGTGAAAATTTAAAGCTATGATACAGACAACATTAGACTACTGTAGGGCAGAATTACATCCAATGAGGAAAGTTCTGGAAATTTACACCCAAAGGAAAGGCGTGGACATGTTTGAATAGGTTCAGCTGCTTGAGAAGGGAGGTTTATATTCTGTGGCTTAGCTTGTTCTTTTTCTGCTAGTACAAAATTATGCTAAAAAGAATCTTGTTGTTTTTTTTGTTTTGTTTTTTTTTTTTTTTTTCTTTTTGAAATAATTAACTCTACCCCTTTTTTAAAGATGTACTTGAACAATTGAAAGCTCAATTTGTATTGATGTTGCAACTGTATCATTAAATAATGACCATTGCAAGCTGACGAGGGGTGAGCTGTTAAGTGAGTTACAGGTGATTAATTATTAGGTCTTAGAGATGGAGGTATGTATATTTGATTCATTTTATCTTTGTACCAGTGAAGCTGTGTTGAATAATTGGTGTCTAGAGAAGCAGCTTTGTTGCCATTTGATGAGGGAGGAGAAAAATACACTGTTTTTGTGTGAGCAGAGAAGTGTCTTTCATTCCTCATCACAATTTGCCATTCTCTCTAGTCAGCAGTTACTTGTGTCTCTGCACTGAAGTTCATATTCATCTGCCATGAAAGGAAGGACTAGAAGGGTTTGACCTGAAAGGTCAGGCATTCCCACAGAGAAGTCTCACTCTTGGAGCTTTGCTGGGGTTATCTTGGTCAGCTGCAAATTCTTAATCCTAAACTACACATGCCACTTCTTCTATTCTCATTGTTTTTAGGTTTCAGTTAAAATGCAAGCATAGGAAAACAAATTATTTCTTTGGGTTATATGCAGATTTCTTCATGAGGACTTCTTGAGCCTTGCTTCTTTAAAGAAGTGAGAGCCACATATGAAAATAGTAAGACAGATCTTGTTCTTCCTTGTAAACAGTCCAAGGCAACCATCCAGACTGAAGGAGAAGTTGACAGAACAAATCGTAGTAGGCAGACAGATATGGCCTTACACTTGAGATATTGGGATCAAGAGGTAAGACATCTGAGTTCAGTCAAGATCTGATGGGTTTTTTCCCTAGGCTTCCAAAAATAATTTTCAAATCACTTGAATTTGATCTCTCTAAAATCCCTCTTTTTTTTTTTTGCAGGACATGTTTACTTGATTGAAAGTTGTTTTATAGGATCACAGTTTCTTAATGTACTATTCCTATATGTACTATCCTACATGTATCTTTTCTAGCCCTCAAAGTCTTTGGGATCACTTAGGGTGTCACATTTCTTTTGAAATACAAATAATATTCATAAAGAGAATCTAGGCTAGTTGGGAAAGGAAGGTATAGTGAATGCTCTGGATATTTATCTGTTCCTCTGGCCACTGGTCAGTAGGGTCACAGGGAAAAAAGACAGGGAAAACTACAAGAGAAAGAAAGGAATATAAGTCTAGCAAGAAGGTTACACTGAAAATGAGACAGGAATGTGGACTTGAGAGACTGAGGTTACAGGAAGGAAGAACTGAGTACAGTGTGAAGAAAGGTTTAAAAGAAAAGATAGGACAGAAAGAAAGCACAGAAGTATGGAGGTGAGAAAGGAACTGGAGAAGAAGGAAGAATAAATAGGAAGATAAAGAAATTGATACAGTTTAGGACAAAATATTTTGGGAAAACACATACAGTACAGTGAAAGGGAGAGGACAAAAGGACTAAAAAAAAGCATGGGGGGGAAAACCAAAGAAACTCATAGCGCTGCAATACCTTTGATCCCAGGGTATACGCACCCAGTGGACACAGGAGATACAGAAAGCCACTGTGGTCCCTGATGAACTTTTTGATTCTGTCTGATGATCATTAAATACCTATATACTCATTTGTGTGACTATTTCAGGCTAGAAACTACCTTATCTTGTTACAGGAGTTTTTGCTGAAGTGTTTGCCACGGACGTTTTCTAAATAAATAGACTATTTTAGCATTAAAAGGGAGGATGAGTAGATAGAGTATGGCAAAATTGGAGGAGAAAAGCAAGAGAAAGAAACTAGAAGAAAACCCAGATTTAAAACCACTGTTGACAACTTGGGTAATTTTATTGGCAGGATCTACCAGTCTCTGCCGTATTTCATTAGCCTGCCTCACCTCTTAGCTTTTCCAGGGTGTGTTCACAATGTTCACCTTGTTCATTCTTTAGTAATAATTACTGAACAGTATTATTATGATTAACATAAATAAAGAAATATATCCATTTATCTTGTATATTATTTAAAATAATTCAGATGCTGACTTTGACTATTCATTGCACTGAAATAAAGAATTGCAATCAATCTAGTGTTAGAAATTGCTCATTTTCTTCCTTCCAAATCTGAGCATGCTTTGGTTTTAATCTACTAAATAATCTACACTAAAATAGTCATTTGGCAAATGTCTTATGAAGCTGCTTTGTTCAGATGACCGTTCCTGATTAGACTTGTACAAATAGCACTGAAACCCCGCTTTGTCATCTGTTAGCCTCATTAAGACATGTTCTAGTTTTATGTAATATTTTATATTTAACAATACTTATCACGAGCCTTAGAAAAATGTCCATATTATTTACTGCTAATTCAAACTGACTCTGGAGGTTTAGCAGTCTTTTGTGTTGAGCAATAAGGCTGTAGGTGAAGGTTCTTCATCAGGGACTCTCTTTAGATAGATAATCTAGATTTTTGAATCTTTAGATAGATAATGGGCTGATAATATTGCTCATTCATTCAGTAATGAGCAGGCCAGAGGATGTGTCCTGAATGGAATCAGAAATGATTAGTAGTAAGGTTCTAAATTGCTACTAGTTAGAGACATTTTTAAAATGTCAAAGGTTGATGACTACAGTTTCAGGACCCTTCCAACCTCAATTATTCTTTGATTATTCTTTCAAAGTGGTGATATTATGTGGCAAAGACTTTGCTCATTTCCATCTGTTACATGAGACAAAGATATGTTTCTGAGGTTGCAGGTACAGAAAGGACAGAAGACTAAACCTATCTTTAACTGCTTATGAAATGAATGACTCCAGTCAGCTTTTATTGTCCATGATGATACCTAATCTCTCCCTCCACAGCAATGATCTCCTAACTAGGCTACATTAGGACAAAAGATTATGGGCTTGTCTTAAATCAACTTCCAGCTGCCTGTCATTTAAACGATGACTTAAGATAAAACACATATGCTTTCTTGAAGAATAAGGAATGGGAAGTGCATGTTGTGCAGTGCAAGAAACTTGCATAGGATTGTTCCTTTATTTCTTGTGCATTTTTAGAGGTTGCTTGGGTTCTGAGGCAGGAGTTTTGAGAAAGGCAAGACTCACAGTTAAAACTGTCATGGGCCGAACTCAGGAATTAGGTTTTATCCTCATCTTTTCTGTTGAATTCTGATGAGTTGCTTAGCAAGTGACTTCAAACCCAAATGGGGTTTTCAGATGGGGTCATTAACAGTTTGTTCCTTGTTCCCAGGGTGCCCAGCATGAGACTCTTTTTCCTGATTGGCAGGAGTGTAAAATGATCACAACTATAGCTTCAGTCAATCAGAGATGTGGTCTCTGCATACAAAATGAGATTGACAGCTAAATACTCTGTAAACTTAGGTGCTACATATCTCAGACAGTGTGTTTGATGTTAGTGGTTATATTTGACTTGAACTCCTCTGTGGCTCAGTTTTTGGTCTACAAAAAAGAGGATAATGACAGCCTTCACCTCACCTGGGTTTTGAGAAGATAAATTCATTAATGTTTGTGAAGCACTTAGATATTAGTCATGAACACCACAGAAAAGTCCATGAGGAAATGAATAGTTGTGTATTCAGAGCAGGATTTGTATGTAATGCAGTAAATAAGGAGTAAGAGCACATACTGAACAGCAAGAAGAAAATAAAATATTAAAGAGGTGTTTATTAAGTACACCCTGTCAGTTCTGAACAATGAATGAGACAACAGTTCTTTGTAAATAAAATCATGTGATCATGGGATTAAGAGCTAAATCATAATGCATATGTACCAGAGGCCAAAGTTAATTTGCAGGTGCTCCCTTAATTCTGCTACTTCCTAATTGTCAATGTTTGCCCTTGAAACTTTGATAAAATTCTTCAAATAGTGCACAAAATAGTTTCATTTTGATGAACACACAATATATATATACACATTCTTTCATGGATACACACAATCACAGAGCACATCCTATCCTTTAAATAAGCGTAACTAAAGCAAAACTCAAGATCTTTCTTTTATACATTTCTGTCTCTTTCTGTTGTTTTTCCATTTCTTCTTACCTCTCTTCAGCATCCAACCCAGTTCATAACCTTACATGTGGAAGTTATGCCTAATGACTTACTATAAATCTGGAAAGGTAAATAGTTAAGAATATTAATAGACAAAAGACTGGATTATTCTTGTAGGTAACCAAATGCATTTCTCTAGACACGTTTTCATCCCAATATTCCAAAATATTAACCTGGAAGTTTCCTATATTTCTCCCTGGTGTATTCCATTCATTGTTTTTTTATGACAGAGCCAGGCTTACATCTGCAAATGAAAAAGATTAGTATTTTTAAGATGCTAATAACTTTTATTGTTGGACTCTCAAAGCACATTTGATGTAGGTAATAAAACCACTTTAAAAATACAGAACTAACAATGCTGAAAGTTAGAGGTGATGGATATTGCAAAACTGTGTTGCCACGACACAAAATGGAATGTTGAGAGTGAATAATATTTACGTATGAAGACATTGCTTCTTTTGCATATATGACAGATAGAGAAATAAGATGCAATTTTTCTTTAGAATTGATCTGGGTGCTCCAGGTTCTGCTGAATATCTTAAGAAGTATAATGAGTTATGACCAATTTTAAGATGAGCAACCAAAATTATGTCACTGCTGTTCTGATCAGTTCTGATACCTGTTAAAGGGCAGATTTTCAGGATGTCTTTTGCCATGTTCTATCCAGGTCTTCATCAGAACCAGAAAGTGCAACTTTGCTACAAAACTTAGACTGAAGTGCCTAAGTTTTGACAAATGGGGGTTGTCCATTGAATGCAGGTATGAAAAAAAGGCATAGAAAGCTGTGGAAAATATATATAGGCAGTAAACGAGGATCACAAAGGCACAGCACCCATTTGATATTGTTTTAACCCAGGACTTTGTATGGCTTATAGGCAGAGCCTGATGATGGGAGCACAGGTTGCAGGATAGGTAATCTGAAGGTGATACTAAGCGGCCACTCCTTATATACAAAGCTAAAATGAGAGCTGGTGTTCTAACAGCACTGCACATAAGTTTACTTAGCAAACAGCTCATTTCACTAGCAATGTGAATCCTCTCATGGTGCTACGCAGCCTGATTTACAGAAGAAACAGTTCCTGGGACTAGGCAAATCCAGGAGAGATAGACTCAGGGGTAAACATTTCAATGTTGGTTTAATTTTGAGACTGATACAGTGGAAGTGATGAAAAATAAATGTCAAGGCGTGATGAGTTCATCAGAAAGTATATAATTAGAGAGTGCTGATTATGTAAACAACATACTACCCTTCTCTCCTGTACAGAAAAATTAATTCTGCAGAATTAATTTTGAACAAATGTTTCTCTCTGTTACTGAGTTTTCCTGACGCTTGTAGTCAAGGGATATGTTGCTGAAATTTAATTTTCTGCTACACATGTGACCAACCCTACTTTTTGACATGGAGGATTGCCCTTACATTCACATGGGTAACATGTGGATTTGTTTCTTGTTCTGGGCCTGCTCTACAAAAAAAAAAATGTACATGAACCTCAACTAAGGAAAGCTAATTAGAAGTGGTCCAGTCACCTGTTTTAGAGAAGCTATAGTGAATGACCTAACTCTAAGAATCACGTATTTGAGTGGAATATTCTTTTTATTTTCCAGCGTTGGTATTCAGGGCACAAGGGGAAAAAAGAAGAGCTTAGGTGTTTAGATGTTGGACAATAACTCATTTGTAAGGGTGTGAAATAATTTAGAGGTGGATGCGAATTGCAAGGAAGAGTAATGGTGTTACTGTATGTACCATGGCTCTGTATCTGAAGAAATAACAGTACTTGATCAATGATAACTTATTCAGAGGAGGGATGCGAGATGATGAAGAACCAGCAGAGGTGTCCCTGAGAGAATAATGATATCTTACCCCATGGTCCACGTCGCCCTGCCCAGCAGGTGTGTTTGGATTGATGAGAGCTCCCTCTTAGGCAGTCAGTAGTAATTTAGTGTGGTAGGCCATGCACAAACGACTTTCGTTAATGCCGACAGCTTCATTATAGCAGGCCCATCCTTCACTTATTGCAGACCTTCTTCCATCAAGCTGAAGATGAATGAGGGAATCAACCAGACTCTATATGTTTACAATATTATCCTCTCCATTATTGTTTCCTGGCCAGTTTTTTGTTTGTAAATTCTACAGTTGTACCTTTAAATTGTACAACAAATATCCAGAAACAACTTTAATGCCTTTGTCTGCATGTACTTGCATACTTACTGCATGTACTCCAAAAGATAAACTAGCAGAAAGGGAAAGAGGGGCTTTAACATAGCCCAAATGTGCAGTCTCTTTGACATCTTATAAGAAATGAGTTCCGGACCGTGCTGGGTCACCATGGAGTCATTTTCTTACTGGCATGGTATGAACCATCTTTCTCTAAAACTGAGTTTCCAGCCACTTTTCCAATGCCTTTTCAATAGAATTAACAGGTTTCTGTAAAGCAGTAAATATATCCAGACATTAGTCACCCTCCTTAATCTTGTATGTGGGTGCTGTATGCCATTGGATGTAGCAAGGCTGTAGTCAGCTCTGGTAATTCCTCTTTCTCACAGCAAGTGACTCAGAGAAAAAGAGAATTCATAACTTCTGTGAAAGAAAAATCAACACAAAGGAAGCAAGGGTGTTTCTCGGGTGCTATGTGCGTGCAAGGAGCACAGGAAGAGAGAATACTGAAGTGAGAAATACACAAGCCAAGGCTGCATAGAACTAAATGTAAGAAATCAGAGGAAGTTAGAGTTTAAAGGGTCTTAGGCTGGAACTCCTTGTTATAGTCTTCAAATGCATGAGGGCAGGTGTATTTGTTCCCGCTGGTGAAAGAGGTTTGTCTAATGCTACAGGCCTGACTGAATGGTTTGTGTGCTTCTGTAAGCTCTGTAAAATCACTGTTTATGACAACATTTGTCTCTAGTTGTGATCATCCCACTCAGAAAATCTGTCAATGATGATGCAACAATTGAGATTCTTCCTGGGGTCAGTTCTAAGTCACTTGTTATATTATTCATTCAGCTACATAAAAAAGACCAAAGTACTGTACATAAAACCACTAGACCTCATAATAGTAATCAGAACATTTAATGTACATAAAGTTCTATGTAAATGTTATATCTTAGATTTGTAAGGTGTTTGAATTTATTATACTAAGGCTGCATACCATATGAAAATGTAAATTGTTTAAAGATTACAATAAACTGCATTGCACTAACTAATCTTTTAAAGCTGTCCCTACCAGAGACTTGACATTGCATCATGCAAGTTCAGTACTTCTGTGTATGGATGATGTTATGTTCATTTGTCACACACTAGCTATAAATTCATTCTCAAAAGGGAAGTCTGTGTGCTTGTGTCTGTAAAATCACGTGGTAGGAACTCCCTGACTCCTCAACCCGCTGACCAGATATGCACTGCTTGTGTTAGAAAGAGGGGCTGTCCATCTCTCACAGGTAAAGTGAATGTGTAGCCTATGTAGACTTGGTAACTGTGGACTATGACCATGCTTTAATAGCAACTCAGGAAATATAGAATAAAAAGAAAGCCTTCCTACTCTGTCCCCAAAACCCACAGTATGACTATCAGGTCAAAGGCAAGAGACTGGACATGCATAAACGGGGTCAAATATAAAGAAACCACTGGCACACTAGCTTGGTATAAAGTGATCACACATTAACAGCCTAACAATTATCAAAAATTATAAACATATTGGCAAACAATAGTTTTGAAGATAATTGTATGAAGATAATTAAGTGTCCTGGGTTGAGTGAGTGGTGGGGTTTTTTTTGGTGGCAGGGGAGGGGGTTAGAGGGGTGGTCCCCTGTGAGAAGCTTCTCAAAGCTCCCCCAGCTCCAAGTCAGCTCCACCTCTGCACCAAAACTGAGCCCATCAGCTGCGCCTCTGCGATAACGTATTTAAGAAGGGACGTGGTGAGGAGCAGTGGGACTGGTGAGGAGGAGTTGCTGCAGCTGCATGAACACCAAGTTCAGTGGAGGAACGGAGGAAGAAAGGAGGGGGGAGGTGTGCTGGAGCAGAGACCCCCCTGTATCCTGTGGGGAGACGGCAGGGCGGCCCCCCCCCCCGCCACCCATGAAGATCTATGGTGGAGCAGACATTGTTTTTTGGCCTGTGTTTTTTCGCATGGTTGATCAAGGTGCTGTGCCCGAAGAAGGCCGGGGTCTTGTGGGAAAAGGTAGCCCCACTGCTGTAATTCAGGGCTGGGAGGATTGCAGCATGCAGGGGTGTCTCACGCTGGAGCAGCTCGGGAAGGGCTGCAGCCGTGGGAGAGAATCCAGTTGGAGAAAGCTGGTGACCCATGATGGAGCAGTGTGGGGAACACTGCGGCCCGTGGGAGGGACTCATGTTGGAGAAAGTTTGTGGAGGACTGTCTGCTGTGAGAGGGGGACCACGATGGAGCAGGGGGAACAAGTTCCAGAAGCTCCCCCCACTGCAGATAAAGGAAGTGGCAGCACTGACTGCACCCCCCATTCCCTGCCCCGGCACCACTGGGGGAGGAGGTAGAGATATCAGGAGCAGAGCTGAGCCTGGGAAGAAGGGAGGGGTGGGGGGAAGGTGTTCTCAAGATGTGGCAATGCTTCTCACTGTCCTACTCTGTTATGTGTTGCTGTTAGTGTCTGTAATAAATGTATGTTCTTTTTTTCTTCCCCTAACGAGTCTGCCTTTTGCTCATGCCCATAAAAGGGGGATTTTTCCCCATCCCAGTCCTATCTTGAACCCCAAGCCTGGCTCTCTGTCCCTTCTTATTGCCGGAAGAGAAGGGAGAGAGAGTGGCTCTCTGGTGGTTGGATGCCGATCAGGCTCAAACCACGACATTAAGTAGCTTTGCAAATGTTCATTCAAGGGTTCTTGAGTCTGTGCTCTCTCTGTTCCATGTCTCTTAGAAAACAATGTATAAATAATCTCTGTAACAAGAGGATCTAGCCAAAAAAAAAAAAAAAAAAAGGGTCTTTGTTTCCTAATTTATTTATTTTAAAAACTACATGTTTCAAAAAAATCCTCACATAAGTACATTATACATGATGACTTCTCTGCCAGGTGCAGAAATAGCAAATTTCATGAGCCATCTGGACAATTTCCTAGAGAATAGTGTTGTGGAGCTGTTGGTGAATGTTCATGTGGGTAACAGCAGCACTGGGAGAAGTAACAGTGGGGATATGTGGGAAAACTGCAGCTATGAATGAGACAGTTGGTGTAAGATTCATTTTAGGTACTTGGTGGAAGCGTAATAATTAGTAGCACACTAGAAAATCAAGGAGCAAATTAGAACCTGGTGCTTTATGCTGAGGAAAGCATAGGAACAAGAAGTCTGTATGACTGATGTACGTGGTTAATACAAATTAACTTTAAAAAATACAATCTCTAGATTTGCATTGCAGAAATTCTTCATATTAAAATTTCATGTTTAAATGGGGGGAATATTATGTGATGTCTTGACTACATGATCAGAAGGGGAATGATGACCACACAATACTGTGAGTGGTAAGAGTCTGCAAGGGCTGAAAATGCAGATGTAATGAGACATCCCCTTTCCCTATGAATGTTAGCTAAGTGTCAAGGTAAGGCACTATGCAGAAATTACACTCTTAGAAATGATGAACGTTACTTGAAACAACTGTCTCCGAAAGGAAGAACAATAACCACATGTATTCAAATTAAGCAACCTTATAGAAGTGAAAAAAATCACTACAGTAAAATTTATCTTCAAAATGGGAACTATGTGGTAACCAGGAAACTATTTTAAAGGATGAAGGGGAGTATTCAAAAGGGTAAAATACCCTCAAGAGAATTTAAAGACATCATACTGAAGCCTCAAAGTAAATGTTTATCCCTATTTAAAAAATAGCATAAATGACCAAAAAGAAGGAGTGTGGTTAAACAACAGGAGGAAAAGAGGCAATTGTAAGTAAAATGTCATCCTTCAAAAACCAGAAGTTGCATCTAAAAGGTGCAAAACAGAAAATGCATAAAAATTCTGATATGTGGAATGTAAAACCATAATAAGCTATGCCAAAACTGATTCTGAGAAGCAAGCTGTTAAAGGCATGGAAATTGTTAATAAAGTCTCTCTAAAAGACATCAAAACCTTGCATCCTTCCCAAGTCTGTAGGGCTGACAGACGGCTGAGTTGTGGAAGAAGCACTGGAGGGGACTGTGGCTGTAGCAGAAGGGCTAAAAGGACGGCTTACATTAGTGTTAACCACACGGGAGCTTAGAGAGGTCGCTGCGCTGAAGCCTTTACTTATAGAGGACGAGTCTGAAGAACTGTCTCAAAATGAAGTGTCAGCAGAAGAGGTTTTAGAGCAGATCAATAAAATGTATAATAACAAACACCGTAAGAAACAGATGGTATTAACCCAAGAATTCTCAAAGTTGCTGTTGAACTACTAACCGCTCTGGGTGAACTATTGAATAAATTAGTCTTTGTACCAGAGAAAGAGCAGGTGGCAAGCCTAACGCCCATTTTCAGAAGGACCCTGTGGGGTACATGCAAATGGGGAATAAGCAGGCTGTGAAATCTGCAAACAAATAAGTCTGATTTTCTTATCAAACAAATTGACTGAAGCTGTGATAAAGAATAAAAATAATAGACATGGATAAATGTGTCATTGTCAGGCAGAGCCAGTAAAGCTTTTCTTAAAAATCAGTAATCTATGCTTTGCAAATTCAGCTGAGGTCTTTGGGCATGTGTCATCCTCTTGATATAGTGCATGTTGGTTTCCAAAAATCTTTTGATGATGCTCTTGTCCAAAAGTCTGTTGGTCTTAAAAAAATATAGTCTCATAAAAAGAGAGATTGGGGGAGTATGTGAAAAACATAAGATCACAAATGACTTGAAGAAAGTGAATAGGACATAATTAAGCACTGATTTTTATAACACAGGGAGCAGAGATCATTAAGTGAAATAGCCTAACAAGCTCAAAATAAAAGAAAGCAATTGTTTACTCAATGTGTAATTAAATTGTTAAATTCACTGTTATAGAATGAGAAGACCAAAATCATTACAGAGTTTAAAAAGTGGCTGGAAAAACTGATAGAGGATATGCACACCACAAACTATTAATGTAAAATGTGGGTTTAATCACTGAGTTCATCTTTGGTCTCTATACCATGGTCTGGGAAGGCATACACGTGCCTTCTTTTCATATTTTTCCATAAGCATCTTCTTCTGGTCAGTGTCAGAGAGAGGGCACTGTCAACTTCTGCTATTCTGATGTTCCTCTAAATATTTCAAAATATAAATATGGAAAACAAGCTGTATTAGGTGCACTTTATGTCATAATACTAAATATTGTATGACTAAAAAGAGCAGAGAAAATGATGAAAATGTTATGGAGAGAAACTGCCACTAATTTTTGGTTTAACTTTTATTAAAGCATGAGAAATCTATTAATTCAAACCAGATATAGAACTGAGAGAAGCAGATACAGTATCAGTATCTCCAGGGGTATGTGGGGAAGATTTGTTTGAAAGGATAGTCTTGCAACTAGGGTATTAGATTGGATTTGATTTTTTACCAAAATCCTGGCTGATGCCCTGCAAAGATTCTCCATACTTCCCTGTTTCCCATTTGCAAAATTGGGTGTCCTCCTACAGTAACTCCCAACTTTCAGTGTTGTAAGCATAAGTACTTAATGTTTCAAGGCACCCAGAAAGTGTTTTTGAGAAAGCTCCTAGCAAGTTGCGGTGCCATTAATCTTTGCAATTTGTTTACAAGCCTTCAGCCAGTTTTCAGTCTGTGCAACAAAGGCTTACATCCAAGCCTATCTGAATTAATTCTTGTAAGACCTTGTGAGGCATTGAATTGATATAGTGTTTACTGTTTAACTTACTCTTTGAAGAATATTTTACATTAATATAGCTCTTCTCAAGCTGAATACTCCTGAAGTGCTTCACAAACTATGTTAATACAACTGCAGCACTAAAATGCTGCACTAGCAGAAAGTGTATAGATAGGGGAAAATTACAGCCAAGGACAACAGGGCAAACTATTTCTGTTATAAGAAACTGTTTTGAAACCTTTACTGCACACTGACCGCAGTTTGTAGAGAGAAATCCTAGAATAGTCTATTATTGATAACAATGCTGCCGAAGCAAGAGAGAAACTGAAATATCATGGGGCACTCAGGAATCGTGTGCCGCTCCTGGACTCCTTCCTACTCCCATGGTACCACGTGTTCTTCAGTTCTCTTTTCTTCTGTATTTTTGGATGTGATGAAGGTTATGTAGCTCTGAAACTATCCTGGAGCCACATCATCCCCAAATGTGTTTCTCAGTTTTGTGGAGGTTAGATTTGCTGCAGAATCTCTGCCTCGCTGCAAAGCCTTGGGGAATGGGTTAGATTTCATTTAGAAAAGGACTGGTTCTTCTGACAAGTAGGAAGCTGTGGTGGAGACATGAGTTGTGCTTGTCATCAGGTTCAGCGCCTCACAGCAAGTGCAAGCATGTGACTGTGGGAGCTGGGATTTCCCCAACGTACCACTGACTTCAGGACTCTTTCCATGTTGCTGTAACCCGCTCAAGTACTGTAGGCAAGTCTCTGATGTTTGGTTTTCAATCTTCCATAACCTGGGACTGCCAGCAGCTGTCTTCTGCTCCGCATCTTCCCTTCGAAGGGTCTTGGACAGAACTGCAGTGTTTATCTCCTTTTTGAGACATTCATAGCCAGCCAGCTGGAAGGAATGAAGGAGCTGGAGATACAGACCAGCATACAGCAGGGAATGAGGACTGGGCCAGGGTTGTGTCTTGTCTCTGCTGAGTGTCTCATCTCTGCTGGGATGAGAGATCAGCAACAGAGTAAAACTCACCATTTCAAATCGTTCTGGGCAAGCAGAGAAGATCCAGGTTTTCAGGGCCACATTAATGGAGTCTTCAGTGTTGCAGCCCAGGCTGCAGGGTTACATGGAGAATAGAGCCACAAGAGCTCTGAAAGGTAATTGCTGAATTGTATTCCCAGGGTTCTCCATTGAAAAGTGCCACCACGGTGGTGGGTGTATGTGAGAAGAGCAGGCATGAAGGATGTTTCAGAATTTGAGTTCTTGCCTCAGACTTTGCTTCCCTACTGCCTTTGAGTGGATGGCACTCATCTACCATGAAGTGAGACAAATGTCTGGTATTCCTGGACTTTCTAAGTGAGCCAGTGTTACTAATTGTACTGTATTCTTTGATGACCCTGTTACTAAGACTGCAGTGGCTACTTAAATGTCAGGTGCCAGTTTTCTTCTCTGTGTCATTTCCTACCTACTGGGAAAATTCTTTCTCTCCCTTCAACACTGGATTTGCACAGCTGACCAGTAGAAAAGGAATGCTACCAACCCTGCTCTCTTCCTCCATTCTTTCTATAGTCACTTGCAAAATTTCTTCTGATTTCAAAGAAGCCAAAAATCTCAGCCTGATTTTATCTCATGACAGAAAGAAATTTCCTTAGGTCTTGAAATAAAGGATGGCTACATGTGACCATTTTTTTCAAAGGTTTAAGACAGATATTAAAGCTAGGTTATGAACATGCAATGCCATCCAAAGTAATTTTCTGCTTCATGGTTTGTTTGTTGGAATTTGTCTGTCAGGAAGAAGCAAGCTGAGCTTTTTAGGTTTTATTTTTTTATATATATAATTAGAATAGGCTTTATTAAGATCAAATTTGAATCAGTTTCCCAGCAATAAATCTGACAGCACATGAAATCCTGAGAATTGCAGTGCAAGCAGAAGCAAGGTGTGGGTTGTAAGTAGGAATGCCCCACTTTTCTGACCCCAAACAAATCTCACTTCTAGCCTTTGCTGCCCTTAAAAAACCCGCCAACTCTGGAGGTTTATTATGACAATAGAAAAAAAAAAGAAAAATAGCTGTAATGATTCACAATGGATAGTTATCATTAGCTCCTAAGAAAATAAGGATGTAGCAAGTAAGTTAGCAAAAGCTGCTTTTCCAAGATAGATTAATTTTGGTTTTGTCAAAATTTGACAGTGGTAATAAATTCAATGAGGTGCAGATCATCTTTTTATTCTGTGCTTACAACGTCCTGCACAATGAGGTCCTGATCCACATCAGAAAGTCCTTGATCCTACCAAACTATAAATAAAACAATTGTAAAACATTGCCTTTCTTCCTCCAGTTTCTTTGATCCAAGCATAATGAACATGCTGTTCTGGACGCATTCTCAAATTGTCCCTGTGAAAGCTACTAAAAGAAAATGAATTGGTTTTTACTGACATTTATATCAGAAGGTACGTTTTTGGATTTCGGCCTTTGTTGTTACTTTTTAATGAAAAGGCATTCCCTCTACCTTTCCTTTTTCTTTCTATGAAGGATATGAGGGAGTGGGAGGAGAAGTGGGATGGGTAGAAAGGGAGGGAAAAAAAGAGAAAGGACTCAGCAGAGCTCCCACTGAGATCAGAAGTGGAAAACCAGTCATGGCCATGTTACCTTCAAGCTATTCTTTGCCTGAGTTGCTTTAATTCTTGGCTGTCCATCTTGCACAAGCAGCATAACTGTGTAGCCCAGCAGCAGCTGCAAGAACACAGGTTGAGAAGTGCTCTGTTCTAGTCACAAATTAGCGTCTTAATTCATGTGGACATTGTGGCCAAACCTCGGTGACACTGAGCATAGTTGCCTCTGTACACATGAACAGTTGTTGCTTGCGAGTGACCTTTCTTTAAATCAACCTATTAACCTACTTGTTTCATGATGTACATCAAATATATGCGGCTCTCAGCAGCTACGGTCTAATCTACAGGATTTGAGAGACCCTTCAGGTTTCTGGATCCTCCAGATTTCCTGATCTAGGTTTGTGTTCTGACTATGTTCAGGCTCCATATGACACCTGGGGTGTACTTTATTCTTTTCTATTGCCTTCCTACCCTGAGAAGGAAACGCAGACACAGAGGTCTCTTTGTTCCACTCACTGAACTGGATGATAAAACCTTTGTGTAAATATCTCTACACATGTACATGGATGCTTCTGTTTTTCTTATTATACAGAAAGCTCATAACTAGGGCATAAAACACGGGTAATGTTTAGATCGAATGTGAAACAATTCCACATAAAATTAAAAGCAAATCGCTTTTTCCTGCAGTTCAGCTTAAAAGGAAATTAACTTAATTGAATATGGACAGCTCTATTTTGCAAAAATATTACAGCCACAGGTAATTTGTTTTTGGAAAATATTTTAGTAGACCATTTCAATTTCAATGAGATTACTTACTAGAAAATTAAATACATTTTCTGTTAAATGTAATAATGAATTCCATTGACTGTATTGTTCAGGCAGAACTACAATATAATTGTGTTTAATACAATTAAACACAGTCTCTATTAAAAGTAATAATGCAGTCTATTGTCTACATTACTCAGGCAGAACTACAATACAATTAAGGTCTTGTACCTAAGTCACTCAGAAAGCACACGTGCCTTATTACATCCTCATCCTGAACATTACATCCTCATGACTCCTCAGACTAGTATGTCTTGTTTGTCCTCATTCTAGTGAATCCCCGTTGTTACCAGTTGGTCACAGACTTGCACAAAGTAAATTTAGTGCTTTTATCCCAGTTATTAGTGGACTCCAGTCAGTAAGCTTTTCAAAACTCCCATCCCAAAGCAATTCTCCTAAGTTTTACCATCTTTCACACCATTTAGGTAGGGATATTAATGCCTAAATATCTCTTTAAGTGCTCCAACAATCGTTCAAAGGTCTCCCAGTGGAAATAGCTATATACCCTGGTTAAGAAAAATATTTCTAGTTTACAATTATAACCATTTAAGTAATTTCTAATGTCTGATAACAGAACCTGGGTGTTATATTGACTGTAATAAGTAACTTACTTTTCTTGAGAAAGCACTGCATGTTAAAAATTGTGGTAGAGCCACTGTTTTTTGTGACACAAAAACACCTTGAGGAAGAATGGGAATGGAAACAAATAATGGCGAAAAGAAATAGATGTGATCTTGGTAACAGGTTGTGTCTAACTGGGCAAATATTCAGCATGCCTTATTGAAAATACACCTTTAATACGCCTTATTGCTCCTCAAAAGATCAGGAGAAAGGATTAGAAGATGAGGACAGGAATCTACAAATATCATCGAAGATAGTGGAGCCAGTATAAAGAGATGTGATGCAAAGAGGTAGTGTAAATACAAGTGAGAAAAATTACTGGAAAATTTCTTGATATGGCTCAGAAACTTTCTGTGAGCATCAGATCAAGCATGGTGACCTGCTTGGCATCATTTCTTCTAGAAGCAGAACTAACCCTTGTACAAAAGGGCAGATCTGCTAAAACTGTTTTCTTATCTTACTTTGACCAATCATATAAATTGTATTTTTTTTGTTCTTCCTGTTCCTGAAAATTAATTTTCTCTCATATGTCTACCCAGTGCACAAGGACTGGGGCAGGGTAGACTAGATATGTCCCATTCCCTTTCCCCCTCTCTACTTTATTCCTATTATTCTGTTACCTCCAGAAGGTGTGGAGGGTTGCGCTGGTACAGAACCAATGCACATCTGCATCGCCTTGTGCTAGCTTCCAGCATGGTGTTGACTAACTATGGAAACTTAATCTTTTTAACATTTTGAGTAGCATTTTAGCAATAAGTGAGATTGTTGTTAGTAGCTCTGGGGTCTGGGTGGCCTAAACTGAAGAGAACTTCAAGAAAAGATCCTAAACTGAAGGCAGAACTTTTGGTTCCAGGCATTTACTGCCTTGGTTTTGATTCCACTTCACAACTCTATGCTTTTCAATGATCCTGATATCTACCTTTAGGGAATCAGATTTTTTCGGGGGGTTGGTTCGGGGTTTGCAAAGTAAGGGTATAGAAACCTGCCAGAAGAAAGTACTTCTGGATACACATGGATTATGGCTAGTTTAATTTAGAAATTACATAAAACCTGGTGCAAGGATGTATTAACTCTTAGTTGTAGAAATATTTATTTAAGCAACTCAGAAAAATGCTGATTGAAAGTTTAATGATTTAACAGTGTATGTGATACAAGGGGCTTCTACTGCACTGTAGGTACCTGTCTGCCATTACATCCATTTCAGCACTTCAATTTCAATTTCAATATGACCCTTGGATTTTGCCCCATTGGAGATAGCTACAGCTATTTTCATTAAAATAATGTCTGGAGATTTCAATCAAGATTAGAAAGCTTTTGCCAGGTAACATAGAAACATATTCCAAGGCATAATTCCAACCCTAGAGAAGTTTACAATTTAAATAGACAGGATATACAGTGGGAGACCTATTTGCATCTGCAGGCATCCAAACATCAGATCTTGAATAACAAACTGTAAGTGGCTTGCCCAAATGGAGGTGGGAATTAAAAATACTTTTCCTGAGTTCCTGGTAACTTTTTAATAATAATAATAATAAAAGGTCTCTTGCAATAGCTGCAGTGTGAAGAATAATTTGCAGTTTTATAAAACTAGGTTCTGATTTGCAGCCATTATTTCTCTTGTGTTTCAGAACTGGTTCTGCCCCAGTTTACTGCTGCACCCACTCTCAGGACTCACAGATGCTCCTATTGTATTCACTTTGATAAGAAACCTCACCCCAGACCTGTAACTTTCACTGTTACCCTAACACTCGCCATATACTTTAACCTTCCAAAGTATTATTAAACTCACCCAAAAAATCCTCAGTTTCTCCTCTTCTAGGTCTCCAAAAGATCTAAGGATGATATGATGTTGTAACTAATTCTTAGCATCAATCATTAATATAGATGTACACCTAACCCTTAGTTTCTATGATCAATATCAGGGCCAAACCAGCTATCCAAAGGTAAGACATTCAGTACCTTTTTGCACAGCTCAGTTTTAGCAGTTCCATGCACTAAACAGTTTTACAGGAATTTGAGAACTGAAATTGTGAGGAAATAAATATTTAAAGCCACACACTGTTTCCAATTGGTTAAATCACTCTAAGTGGTAATTTCATATCCAATAGGAAAAAGAATAAAATATTCAAAGCCTTTTGCACTAGACCTTAATGTTTCCTTCTGTGCATCATAAAAGTAGAATGATTTTATTACTGATTATTCACAAGGAGACTGAGATCAAAGCATTGAACAATTTCTACTGCTAATCACAGGACTTTCATGCTTGAAATCACAATGTGGCATTTACGTTTCTGTGTTTTGTTGGGTTGTTTTCTTTTTTTTTTTTTTTTCCTTTTAAATTTCATGCAGTCTTTTGTCTTTGAATGGAGCAAAACCAACAGCTGACTTGCTTGCAGAATGCTTTGTATTTTCTGGATGTCTACAGACATTACCAGGAGAAATTAATCTGATGACCTTTATTCTATAAGACTCCAGCTGCAAGTCAAGCTCTCTGCAACCTGAAGTAAATCTGAGAATCTTTGAAAGGACAAAGTTATAAAAATCAGAGTTATAAATAAAAAAGAGCCCCCCAAACATTATCTCTCATAGGCAATGAGCCTAAATCATCATAGCAGTCTTTACAGTGACTTGGAAGGAATGACTGTGTTGAGGCAAAAAGGGAGAAGGCTTTGTCTCTCTTTATTTACCTATCCTTGTTATGACATCATCTGAGCACACAACAGTCAAAATATATTTATTCACCCAGTGCTACTGAAAACAGAAGCTTGATCTATCAGAAAGCTCTGTGAATTGCAGATAGTCACAGTGAAAATGCAGATACCTGAAGACCTAGTCTAATGCAGTAACTTTTGAATAATTCTTTATTTCTCATGAATACTCACAATTACCTCAGATCATTCCGTCTTCTCTCTCATGAGGGAAAGGAGCACATTAAAGCAGGAGTACTGTGGCTAATCTTACAAAGTCTGTCCTGTTTTCTCAGCAACCTTCTATCCTGGTTTCAGCTGGGATAGAGTTAATTTTCTTCCCAGCAGCTGGTACAGAGCTGTGTTTTGGATTTAGTGTCAGAATAATGCTGATAACACACCCGTGGTTTAGCTGTTGCTGAGCGGTGTTTATCCTAAGTTTTTTCAGTTCTCCGCGCGCTGCCAGCGAGGGGCTGCGCAAGGAGCTGGGAGGGAGCGTGGCCAGGAGAGCTGACCCCAACTAGCCAAAGGGCCATTCCATACCACAGGGCATCATGCCCAGTACATAAACTGGGGGGAGTGGGCAGGAGGGGCCGATCGCTGCTCGGGGTCTGGCTGGGCATCGTTCAGCAGAGGATGAGCAAATACACTAGGCATCACCTGTCTTTTCTTGGGTTTTAGTTATCTGTATTTCCGTTATGTTCCTTTTTATTACTATTTATTAATAATAATAATAATATTTAATAAAATTATGTATAATAACAATTTAATTAATTTTAATTATTAAACTATTCTTATGTCAAACTATGAGTTTTACTTTTTTTTCTTTCTGACTCTCCTTCCCATCCCACCAGGGGTGGGGAAGAATGAGCAAGCAGCTGTGTGGGGCTTAGTTGCCAGTCGGGGTTAAACCACAACACCTTCCAATAGCCAGG
Source organism: Tyto alba (assembly GCF_018691265.1). NCBI lineage: Eukaryota > Metazoa > Chordata > Aves > Strigiformes > Tytonidae > Tyto > Tyto alba. The sequence goes on along the minus strand of NW_024881280.1, from coordinate 3,602,098 downwards.
GAAGGAACATAGCCTGGATGCTGAGTCCCAGTAAGGATGATTTATTTGGCATCAGCAGAATTTTGACTCTCACGTCTCAAGAGTTAACTATAACAAAGGATAACAATGAAGCAAACATATGGGAGTTTGGCTTCCTAACATCAGCTATCCAGATGCTCTGAAATTAAAGTTCTACTCAGCCATCTATTCCTAAGATCCCCTCTCAAACCATAATACTGGAGTAGTAAAATAACTTCTGCTTTAACATACTGCAGTCACACAAATATTTTACTGGAATATTCTCCTCTGAGACTGAAATTCTTCATGTATATGCATCAGCCCAGGACTGTTCACAAGATATTTTAGGAGATGGTTCTTTGTATGCAGACTAAACTGGTAGATGAGAGAGAATGACTGTAGGTGAATAAGAATACCTGACATTTGTTTTAATTGCTTTATATTTGTTATTTATTATTCATTCAACCATTTTAAAAGTTGCAACCACTCAGAAACAGATACCATTCTAGGTAATTTAGATGTTAAAATCAATTGCAAACACAGGTCAGTGTTTTCTTGCAGGGCATAGCTCTGGGGCTGTAGTTTGTTTTATGGACCCTTTGCTGAATAGTCACGGTTAGTAGAGACATTCACAGATATTATGTTCTTGCTTTGAAACAGCCATGAACAAAGCACACAAAGAACACATTGAATTATTTGCTATGAACACATTCCCAAATCAGATTTTCTGAAGAAACATGTTGCAGTTCTAGAGTGTGTTTTTTAGTGAGAATCTAGTGAAGCAACATCCCCCTACACAGATTTAGTTGCCCACTCCAACAGAGTGAGGGACAGACTCACAATTTGCTGGGACACTTTCCCTTAAATATTTCTACACTGTGCAGAAGAAAAAATTAGGTTTGGTTCTTTAGTTTGTTTGTAGGGTTTTGTTTTTTCTCTTTGTGAGTGGGTTTGGGTTTTTTGTTTGTTTGTTTGTTTGTTTGTTTGTTTGTTTTTGTTTGTTTTTCAGTTACCACATTACAAAATATTTAAATTTAGGATATTTCTGTTATATTTTGTCCCACTTTATAGGCTCCATGTAGTTCTTCAAGACTTCCCCTGCTTAAAATACAGATGTTGAAAAAACAATTCTTTCTCTAAATAGCCAGGAATAAATGTGGGAGTCTTAATGAAAGAGGACCAGTGAGTGATGGAAAGTAAACACTGAATTAGATGCAGGGCCCAGGTTCAGTGCTGTAATCTCCTTTCAACTTGGTTCAGGGGTAAGGGGTAGCAGGAATTAAGCAGAGAAAGTGTAAATCTTTGCAGCTCCCTGTTTGGATCAGAGAGATATCAGTCCTCAGGGAGATTTGTGCACCTTCAGGGTCCAGTTCAACATGAAGCCTTATTTATTTTTCCTTGGAGGGCTTAAGGCTGTTGGAAATTACCCAAATATAGAGTATTTCCATGAGTTATTTTAGCTTTTTGGGAGTGTTTGGGCTGCTCTAGCTCAGCCCTGATTGCTTCTCTCCGGTTCAATTAGTAAACAGAGAGAGGAATTTCTGGCAAGTCTGTTATACCAGCTTTTAACTGCTAGCAAAAGAAAAAAGCTTAAGTTTGGTCTTAGAAGTCTTGGAGCAGACGCCACCTTGAGTTTTGGTTTACCTATCTCTTTCCTGATATGTATATATTGGTAAAGATTTTTGAAGTGCAAGCAAGTGTCAGACAGAGAAACAGCTGGTGCAGAAAATTAAATAGGCTTAGAAAGCAATAGAATTAACTCATGGAAGAAAACTCCATCAAGGACCATTGAAAACAAAGACACCATCCCTAACTCAGAAGGTTTCTGAGCTGCAAACCCCTGGATACCGCTCCTGTATCTCTGGTATATATTACATTGCACTTGCCCTGCTTTTATATTCTGCCCTAGACATCAATTTTGGGCACTGTTGGAGATAAGAGACTGGGCTAGCTGGACCTGTGTTCTGACTCATTATGGACAGCGTTATTTTTGTGTGACAAAATCTCAAATTTCAATGACATTGCTGTCGACATCATCGCTATGGAAACCAACTCTACTGCAATTTACTGACTACACTTTTAAAATACATTAGTGATGATGCATTTGCATCTAATCTCATTGAAATCAACCAACACCTTTTGTATTTTTTTTTACACTTCTGTGTAATGATCCAGCAATGAGGAGCTGTCAAGCTTGACTAGTGACTGGCATAACACGCAGAAACATTATACAAGCTCCATACTGATGAAGCTCTGATATCTGCATAAGGTCTTCAGAGGAAATAATTTTGTGTTTATAGTGCAAGACACAAGAAATGAAGGCTCAGGGACTGTTCAGCCCAGAGCCTGTCTCCTCAGGAGCAGCTAGGAACAGGCAGAACATGAGTCTCCAGAAGTAGCTGCTGTGACGACCACAGTAGCTATTAGATTGCTGCGACTGTGATTTTGTGCTGGGAATCTCACTACCTGGAAGAAGTTCACATCTAACAACATCAGCTGCCTTCAGAGTCGCTTTGCTCCCACTGCTTCTCATAAGACTGCAGCAGGGATCGATCTGTTCCATAGAGTTTATGCTGAGGCTACCACTGACTCAAATATTTATTTCAGACATTCCTTCAGAAGCTTCTGTGCCTGCTGGCAGCTGTCTCAATGCTCAGGGTCAGTGCCTTTGTGCCTTGTAAGTCCTGAAGGAGAAACTTCAAGGTACTGACCTTTTTCCAATGAGGTTGCTGTGGTGTACATACATCCTCCTATGTACGTGAAAAACCAGGCATCACCTCTTCTCTCCCTTAGCTGATTAATGGTGAGGATACATTATCAGAGCTAATAGGAGTCAAATGAGGAAAACTAGTCAAGTGAAACCCTGTAAATTGGTTCCTGTGCTTTCTCCATCTCTTCTAATACCTAATGCCAGGGATTTTCATTCTTGTCCAGACAGGTCTAAAAGGGAAAGGATTAGAAAGTAAATAACTCCCACATCTGCAATAGGGGAGCAGTCAGCTGTTTCATTGGCCCATTTATTAGCAGGACAGAAAAGTAAATCTACATCACAGAAATGTTTTTTTCCTCCTATAGAACCCATGATTCTTCTTGGAAAAGTAGATGTGCATACTAGCTTTCCACCTATACATCTGTATCTGTGTGTCTCTGCATTTTTATTATTCTCTGCCCCAAGCTATATGACCTTTACTGAGGTTATTAGTATTCAGTGGGAATTTTTTCTACTGGAAAGCAGGCCAGATTTGACCTGTTCCTCTCAGATGTCCTATTTTAACCATTATTATTTTTTTTAAATTAGTTTAAAATTCCTACTAGTACTCTGTTGTGCTGCCAGGTGGCAAAAGAGTCCTGCTAGCATAGGCTAGGTGATGGTGTTCTGAGGACCTCATTTTAGGACCTACTGCGAAAACACTGAGAGTCGATGCTCTCTCTCTCCTAGCTGTCTGTCAGCTGTTGCCAGTGACTACCAGTGGTGAGAAATCTTGCAGGGGAAAGCTGGGCAGGTAAGAGCAGTGTTCCTGGCTCTACTGACACCCAGGCTACAGGGCACTGTCATCACCTGCTTTCCTTGTTGCTTTCCCCTTCTGTCTCATTATCCATTCATCCACCACACAAATGAATTTGAAAATTCTGTAATTGATATTAAATTTCCACCATGGAAATGCAATAGTGACCAAGTGGAAGATAAGAACTCTCAGTCTCCTGTAACAGAACTGCTAATGATATCAATCTTTGCAGCTGCACTGTTTCCAAAGGTAATGGTGAGAAGTTGGAGAGACCCACTGTGCCAGCGAGCAGTTCCCCCACGCAGAGAGCCCCCATGTGAGACCCTTTCGCTACCCTGGGCTGCTGCCCATATTGTGTTATCATAACACTGTCTGTACGGTGTGCTGCAGGGACACCTAGGGAACACAGGATTGTTCCTCTGGACAAGAGAGAAACGCTTTGGGAGAGAAAGTGCAAGCACATTTCCTATACATAGAAAGATGAAATTCTGCTACATACACATAGCTTATTATCCTTGCAGTTGCTCTCTTCCTCTCTGCTTCTGTCACCCTGGTGATGGTTATCCCCCAACATCAGTAGTCAAGGTAATCTCTCCACCTTGACATAGAGTTTGATTTGGTAAGCCTGTCTGTATAATAGCTATTGTGACACAACACACAGTCTCAGGCTTTTCTTACTGAATATTTCACTTGAAAGCCAAATAAATTGTTTGTTTTCTTTCTGTTCTTTTCTCTTTCTAGTTTAGAAACACTACATTAACAAAACAAATAACATAAAAATTGTGGACTGTCTTGTCTCCTTTCTCCCTTCTCCTCTCAGTAGGTATTATGTGAAAGTAATGCAAAACCACTTTCCATGCATAATATTGTCATGCACATCTTTCCTTTTCCCTAGTTAAAGAATATTAAATTAAATGTGTCAAGCTGTAGGACTTTGTAATAAACAGTGTAAACACAGTTGGTTTTGTCTTCTTGTCTGACTAACATTTTTCTTGTTATATTTCAGTTTGGATCCCCAGAAAACTGTAAAACTAGTTTCACTCTGTGTTCTTTTCTAAAGGCTTTATTTAGCAACCTTATAAACAAAAAACCAGTGACCACATTCAACCCATCAACAGCATGATCTTCAACTAGCGAATAATTAGTGTGAAGGACTGGATTAATAAACAATATGAAAATTTTAAATGGATGTATCTAATTCTGTATCTAACAAGCAAATATACCTCTTACTGGACTGTAAACCTGACTGAGTATGAATAGCAACAAGCACAGTGGAACCTGACCCAGACTTATACCTCTTATTGTTACAGCAGGAATGATATGGTAATAATATTAACAATGCACTCTTTCAGCAGTTCTGAGTATCCTGGATACACACTTGCATGCAAATGCCTAAAAGCATTGTCACAATAACAAACTATTTTATGTTTCGCATCATTCCTAACTATCCCTACTGTGATTTTATCTCTCTATATATACTATTTGTAAATGACAGTGGGAACGAATTGTTTCCATTTTATGAACTGCTCACAGACTTCACCATCTTCTAATCAAGGCACATGATTGTCACCTAAACTTCCTTTTATTTTTTCTTGCCTGTGGTACATCACTGCAAGAATAACATACATCAGAGAAAAAACAATGACCAGTGATTACTAATGTTTGATGTGAATATAGATAATATAAAGAACAACCACTTCCCAAATTTTTGTGAATACAAGTTTTTCCACATGAGATTTTGTGGCAATCACAAAGATGATTCAGTTTAACAAACTGACTATTTTTAGAAAACAAGACTGTCTCTGTATGGCACAGCTAAAATTGCTACATAGCTTAATCTACAGAGCTAGAGTGGCAATGCTGTCCATTTACTGCTAATGACTACCCAGGTGATGCATTAAATACAGAAAATTCCTGCAGCTGATAGAGCCAGTATTTCCATGCCAGTATAATCACATTTTGTTCCGTTCTGTAATTCTATGCCTCTCAGAATTACATTTTGTCTCCTCTAATGAAAGGTATGTAACAAGAAAACAACAAAGGGAAAAAGTTTGCTGAAAATAAGTCTTGAAAGCAACAATTGGGAAGCTATGAAGCCAACTGATCTCCCACAGGATGCAAACTTTACTTCTTTGTTTGGGTTAGTACTGGACAGTGCTGATTGTTAAACACTAACTCATTCATCCTTCACAGGACTAAAATAATGTTTCACATCATACTTGCTCATTTCCATAGATATTAAAAAGCTGCTGCTCCTTCATGATCTAGCTGCTTTTTGTACAGTGAAGCTGTAATGCTGGTGTGAACAACGTGTACAACATTGTCTTTTCAGATATTAACTAATACTGTTCTAGATATCCATCAGTCATATACTCCTCAGTTTATAGCTGAGTAAAGTGTGCCGTAACAAATGGTGGTGAGTAGGCCAAAACCACAAATGGGAATAAATGTTCAAGCTGGGGCTAGATTGCAAGAAATCCCTGTCTTATAAACCTGTGCATATTTTTAAATATAAAGTTGCCTCAGGCCTAGGACTTGTACAGGAATACACTGATCTCTGTGACTGAATGCTGCAATGCCATGTGCATTATGTGCAGAGTAATATCTTCATTTCTGCATCAAAGGGGAAGTCAAGCTTTAAAATGTTTAGCAAAAAGAAGAATTTCTGGACACAGTAAGAAATATTCTTCTAGTAGTCATTTCACTTTAGTTAAATTCTCCTTTTATTTTCAGAATTACTCAGGTATAAAAGTCCTTCTTTGTTCTTTTGAGGATGATGCCTTAATGCCAATTTATCACAACAGCCATGAAATCTTGATGTCAAATCCATAAACCGTGAAAAAGGTTGTAGGGGAATTCATCTCCTAACTTAAGCATGACCTAGTCTGCTGCATAATATAATATAATATAACAACAAGAAACAATTCTCTGAGTAATGTATGTGGAGATTTAATGTAGCTTGGAGTGTGCACGTCTAGAACAAACCCCAAATCCTCAGTGGCTTGCTGCCCCTGTGAGCAATTCGCGGATGGGGTGGCTGCTGGCCCAGCCCCGTCCCTCGGCTGCTCCTGCGCCAGCTCACCCACTCCTGAATAGTCCTGTGCACGCTATCGAGCTTAGGAGCAGCAATGTTTGTCATGTCCTGACCTCCTTGCGATGATAGAAAACAATGGGGCCACCTTGCAAGAACAAAATATGCTTCCTCCAATCATTTTCTTATGCTCGTATTCCTACTACCTGCTGTTCTAGAGTATCTGGGCTCTTTTTTTCTAACAGCTAACAGAATCAGTATATTTTAATTTTCCCCTGAAAATATTTGCTTTTCAATGGCGATTCATCTTTGTAGAAGTTTTAGATGTTCTGATTTCAAAACGTTACATAACATTCCAGTATGGTGACTATTTTTCTATTTCTTTTTTCTTTTTTTTTTTTTTTTTTACACAGAGAAACGAGGCAAAATATTTCAAACTAGCTCTTCAATATAAGGAGTCACACTATGAGTAAACCAAGGTTAGAGATCATGAGTCCTGACTTCTTATTGAATTACTTCAGCCTCTGAATTGGCAAGACACATCAACAGAAACATTACAAATAAAAATAATTTCTGGAATGTCCCTCTACTTCTATCTAAATCAGATTTTCTGAAATTCTATAGAGAGACAAGTGCATGCTCTAACAGAGTGTTGTGGCTTGGAAATTCCAGTTTTGAAAGCCAGATTTCCATACAGCCTCCAATAAAGTTAACTCTGACTATTACCAGCTGAGGATTGATCACTGCACATTGAATTAACAAGTATATCTTTTTTCTGTGAAATCTAATGAATGTCACCAATAGTTAAAAATTAAAATTACTTTTTCAAGATGAATGTTTTCAGTCTGTTACTGTGTATTTCAACAGCCCAGGAGGAAGCCAGCACTCATAAATTTGGGACACCTATACAAATCTCCTTTTGGTAAGCTCTGATTATGCTTTTTGAAAATGAAAAAAACAATACTTTTTTCGTTACATATCTATCATAAAGTTCATTCACAGGAAGCTCAATCCCCATGTTTTCTACACTCGCATCACTTCCATTCTCCAGCACTCATGCTAGTTTTTTAGGCTGCGGAGGCACTGCTCCTCGCTGTCCTGCAGCTCCTGCTGCAGCCGAGCTGGGCTGCCAGGCAGCCGGGGCGAGGAGCAGCCTCGCCGGCAGGAGAAAACAAAAGTTTCCAGACCAAAAATGTCCACAAATGGTCACAGACCCAGATTTCCAGATGCCTGTCTAATGTCTTAGCCAGCGTAAGCAGAGAAAAATTACTTTTTCTGCTAAATCAGCCACTATTGCAACCATCTTCTGTCCACTTTTATGTCCCTGCTGAGTAACACCCTTATGAGTAATAGGAAGTTGTAACATATAAATTAGAATTGGTAAAGTGCCTTTCCACAGCATCCTTCTTCCATTTTCCTCTTATTTATCATTGTAACTTCTATATATCTATGCATGAGAGAACAAGCAAGGACGTGACTGATATATATATATATAACATTTTCAGAGACCAGAGGTAACTGTGAAGTTTTCAATAAAACATAATTTTGGCAGAATCTGTCAGTTTTCTGAATTCAAAACATTCAAGAGAGTTGATTTGATTCTGGCAGACTTGTGATGTGACCATGATGCTTCAGCCGGGTACCCTGGGACCTGAACTCCTGTCTCCTCAGCATCCCACGTGGGCTGAGCGGAGTCGCGGGTACGAGCAGCCTGGCAGCCACGCGCCCTCAGCCTGGGCTCCCAGGGCTTCCAGCTTCTGGGGCAGCCAAACCCACAGAGCACTTCCATGGGCATCACATCCCAGGGAATCTGGGCCTTGAAGACTATGTGGGTCAGAGCTCTAACCCCTTTCCTAGAGATTTTAAACAACTTGGAGTTTTATTTGGAATCAACCCCATATCACATTACAAAGTGTTATCTGTGAAATGGAATTCTCCATCTTTACCAATCTCATAGATTAGACTATTAAAACAAAGAAACATGACACATGTAATTTTTAGTAGTCCATAGCCAAAACCCAGACATTAGGAAGCTTTTACTTCATGATATATTAAAAGATAAGTATATAATGCTCCCACAAAATACATGGATAAAAGAAAATCAATACTTTATAAATGCAAAGAACTTTCCATGTTAAAATTATAGGCACTCTTGGATTTAGCCTATTTACCTTAAGGTACTTGACAAATTTAACTTGGCTGTAGCAATGAGGTGTACAGAACTAAAAGTGATACATCCAGTGCAACACAGAAAACCTTGGGAAGGGCCAGGCTAAGAATCCATATCTTCAGAATTCCAGTCCTATGACTTATACAGGAATTTGCTGTCGCTCTGTATTTCTTTACGTGGGCTGCAAGGCTTGGTATTTACGCAAAGTGAGTGAAGGCATACTAGGTTGTTTTCCCTTTAGTGTCAGAGAAGACAGCATTGGAAATACTCTGGTAGGCTGAATGATGAGTAATGGGTTGCTCTCTGCTAATCAAGATGTCAGCTGACATGGCACTTTTTCATCCACTGCTGTTCCAATATTAATTTAAAAAGCAATAGTTTATACCTAATTAGGAATCACCTAAGTCATTAAAAAGAGGGTTTGCATTGTCTGACCCATGACACAGGCTCTTTGATTAGTAACCACGATGTCTGAAGCGAATAACGAACTAGTGTATTTTATACCTTCTTTGTAACAGCCAAGTCAAGTCAAACAGGTATTTGAGATCTATGGTAAGATCTTCCTTGATGTAAAAATTACATAGCTTCCAAAGATGAAAAACGTGCTTATCCTGTAAGATCTGGATGTGTTTGCAATGCTAGTAGTTCAATAATAAACCAGCAGAATATAGGTTTGCTATTCTGATACAAGGCTGAAGAAGTTGCTGTTGAATACATTGTTGTTCACACTACGCAATAAAGACAAGGTCACATTATCATTATTTTTGGCTTTTGAATTCAGAAGTGTAGGTATCAGGATCCAAGAGGAACCATTCTGGAAGCTCTGAATATTGATCTCCTTTGCAAAAAAGCTTCATTCACACAATCCTACCAATGTACCTTCGATGCTGGCCAGTGAACGGCCGTAGAGACCACAATATCTTTTTGCCTGCAGGTGGTCTCTCCACATCAGAGGTGATGAAGGGCTACAGAGAGAAAAGTTTGCAGTAGTGCCAGTGCTCAGCCTTTTCTGAGCATAAACAAGGGACATCAGTCTCCAGCTCAAGCTGGCATTAAACTCATTTTTACAAAGAACATACACCTGATTGACAGAAAAGAGTTTAACAAAGGCAGGACCAAGACTCTGGAGGACCTAAACAGATATGAAGAGAGCAGAGGACACTTTGTTCCATTTTTCAAGTGTTTACTTGAGAGTCTAAGAGACCAGTAGCAAATGGATGAAAGCAAGCAGTACACAAAAGGATGTTTTCAATGTTCTTTGGTGCCACAGAGTTTCAGCAATATGGGATCACTGAGATGGCTAAGCATGCACAGAAACAAAAAAGGGAAAAATGTTCAAAAATTATAAGGAGAGATGTTAGTGTTAAGTTGGAGTATTTACTGTCCTTTCTCAAAGCCTACAGTGCTTTCCCCAAGGAACAGTTATGGCTAGTCTAAGTACTTAAAATTTCTGTTCTTATAAGGAAGATGATGTTGGGATCAGGTTCTCAATGAAATAATAAAGGGCTCAGTGGCTTGATTCAGGAAAGCATGTTTTTATTGATCAGTCAAAAGAAATTTATTGAGTTGTGGTCATAGACAACATACTAAAGCCTTACAAATGGAAAAGATGGATTTTTAGACTTCTAAAATGTCTAGGACTGAAGAATGGAAGTTGTCTGAAGAATGGCTGGGAAATTTAAAAGTATGAGAATCTAGAAAAGTAGAAACAGTTGCAGCACAGGGGAGGAACAGGAAAAGCAAAGAATGAGGTGGGTTTTTTTAAGAAAAACATCTGGGTTTACTTTGTGCCTGAAGAATCTGAAGATGAGAAAAATGATCAGCTCCTAGGAATCCATATATCTAATAAAGAAGCTATGAGAGTGGCTGACATACTGATGAAATGTTGCTCTACTTTGATAAAATCTTAAATGAAAATCCAAACCAAAACAAAATCACAGTTTCTATTAAATCAGTTTAAATATCTCCTAAAATCTCTTCTTGTTAAGACCACTAAGCTCATTACTGAGCTTCCTCATACTGTGCTGAATCCCATTTTGACTGGTAATCATAAACGAGAAGACTAGGAACAGGAGCAGTTGATATCAGATTAAAACGATATAGCCTCTCCATAAGATTGACAAGGGGAGTCCTTTTCAAGTTCAAGTACAACGTTTCCACATTTTTTTCTCTTTCTCACTGTTTATATAATAATAACACTTGCTGGAAATAGCAGACTGGGGACTTCTAGATGTATTTATGAGTAGAAAGGCAGAGCTGGTATCCCAGAGAGCTTATCCATTAAGTAGATAATAAGTTTGAGAAGGAAAATCTCAACAGATTAAAGTTTAGGATGCTTGATCCTCCCTTTTTCCTAACATGTAACTCCAAGGTAGTTCATGTTCACCTGGAAGCTGCTGAGACCTAGATTGTAAATGGCTAAGAGTATGACTTTGTTTTTAACGAACTGAAAAATTCTGTTCAAATATTGTAATTTCCTTCTGAAAGGTATGAAATACTTTAAAGCCCCAATAAGAAAATAACTTTTAATAAAATGGATGATGCTATTCATGCGCTACTAATTTTGTGGCTAATGCAATCTCCGTGACTGTATGCACATAATCCAATCATCTTCTACACAATCTGTCCCCATGGGACATTTCAAAGTGTATGCTCTCAGCCTATACATCAGTAAACAGGTAATATCTAAAGAAGAGTCTCAAGAATGGGATCAACGTAGTTGACCACTGTGCATTGTTAGCTACTTCCTATGTGCAACACTAAGGTAGATTTTAACAAGAGAAGAGACAGAAATATTTTTGACTGAATGTTATTTTCTAGAGATCAAAGATAAAAGGAGATCTCCTTTTTTTTTTTTTTTTTTTTTTCTTATTGAGAAAACTAAACGCTCTGAAGGTTCTTCAGTCAATGGAGGATGACAGATGCAAATCTTTAAATAACATTATTTTTGTGCTGATGGAGACAGTACAGACACAAATGTACTGGTATTTCCCTGTTACATGGAAGTAGGACCAATATCTTTGCTTGAAAGATTCTCTCCCATTACCCCAAAGGGATTTTGGTTAAAGTCAAAGCAACAATATTTTGCTTAAATATCCATGTGATATTGAAAAACGAAAGATCATTCTAATACAAATGTGTGTCAAATTAGACCTATTTATGCTAATGTAGCATGAAATTGGATCATCCTGCAAAATCTATATCTCTTGAGCTTCTAATGTATTTAAATATCCTTTTCCTTTTTCTTTTTTTGCCCTTGCTTTTCACTTGAACTCATTTGTTGAGTCCTCCAGGTTTTATGGGCGATGTGCTCAGTCTTGAAGTCTGTAGGTGTGTGCATGTACACGGATGTTTACATCACTGTTTACAGTCCTGTCATGTTGATTGCAGAGAGAAAACTACTTTGTTACAGAAGTGCGGGTTATGCATCATGCCAGCATCTTAATCTCTGGGCTGATAGATTTCAGAGTTTGATGCAAGGCTGGAAATATGAAATGGAGGCAAAAAGCAGGAAAAGAACAGAAATGAGGCAGTGACAAGACAAAAACTGCTTTCTTCTCCTAGTTCAGTATATGAATATTTGCCTTTGGGTCCTAAGGGTTATTGAATATAACAATTTGAACAATTTGAAGCCACAAGTTCTTTGTTGCATCTAAGCTGTCTGACAGGCCCTGGCATTAGTTGAACTCACTGATATGTGGAAATCTATAAAGAACTTTTAACTACAGGAAGCAACAACTGTAAAAGAAATTTTGTCTTGGCTCAAATGGTAGAGCCCTGCTTTGTGATCTGGTGATAGATAGCATGCTTAAGTGGCCAACTAATAATGTTTTGTGCAGGTGCCTAGTGAATAATTCAGTTGTAATGTAATCTGAACAGATCCGTACTGGGAGTACACGAATGTACAGAGCTGATTGTGTCTGTACAGGGGCTGCATACACAGTAAAAGCACAGTAAGAAATTTGTCTCTGTGTTGCACGTGAATGCCTGGGAAAGATAAACTTTAACAACACATTTTCCAACAGTTCCAAGTGATAGAAATGCAATTTTTAATGCCAAGTTTCTTAATTCAAGTCCCAGTATGTCTGGGAGTTTCTATGTGTACTTCACCTGTCCTCTTGTGAGAACCAGCCTGCATTTTGCAGGACCTCCCTGCGAAGACCATTTACCAGTCCTTTCTCTGTTTCCTGAGAGATACGTGGAGGAATTCAGGGGTAGTCCTGGGATCTCTAAGGGATGACCAATAGGGAAGGTGCGTAACCTCCAGCACCAAAGCTCTCCTTATACTCCTGAAATGTCAATGCATATTTACTGACATTTAAAAATGAGCCTTTTTATTATGGGGAGATCATTTTGGAACTATGATGAAATGAGGAGGGTTTAGAAACATGGAGGTACTGGAAGAATCCAGAAAGGATCATCTGCATTACCAATGACAGAAGATACTGCAGTCATTCTGATGCAAATTCCCTTCCTTTACATTTTCTTCAACCTCCCTCTGTGCCACAAAAGCAGAGACAACAATAAATCTGGATTCTCTGCATTAGCTTGTTTCATTGCTTTCCCCAGAGATTTTCCTCTGTGGTATAAATCCAGCATAATGTGCTCAGATTAGCAAAGATACTTAACAACACAGACTGTCCTAGTGGCACATTTATTAATAGTATATATAATGAGGATTTAACTGTACAGTAACTTTAGTATCCTTCTGTTTAGCATAAGACAAAAAGGACTCCCCTCTCCAAAAACACACACAACCACTAGTGAAGTTTGGAGGACTGGCCCACTGCCTTAAAAGATGAATAATGTATCCAAATGGATTTTAAACATCATATCCTGTAAGCTTATAAACCACAGTTAAATGCGCTCTCATTCCCGGAATGGAAAGACCACATCTATTTTTTTGTTTCAGATGCAAGAGAATAATAAAAAGAATTATAAAAATCTGCCTGCTACGTTGCAGGCAGGCAGAAGGATTCTTGCACTGATGCTAGGCAACACTGGAGGATGAAAGCACTGACTTGGAACAGAGCCCTTGCAGAAATGGTGTCATAGCAGAATCCCACCAGTGCTTTCAAATCTGTCACAGCTTTCTAAAGCCACTGTGTGACTTGTCTATGACAGCACAAGAATAGGCAGTGACAGATATGAACTCTTCATTTAAGAACACCAGGATATAATGATATTCTGAATGCTAGCAAAGATGCAGTCAGTACAGAGAAATTACTGTACCTTTGTTTGTGAAGTTGTTCTGTAGGAATGTAATTAAAAGTCTTATTGGAAGAATCAGAAATGTTATTTGGCTGTCAGGGAGAAATGGGACTGACCCACCAAGAGACTTTTCTCAAATCTAGGAGATAATAAATTTTAGGTCAGGCATGCAAACCTTCAGTTTAGCATTTTAAAGGCAAGTTTTCACAACAGTCTCAGAAGTAAATAATACCTACCTTTCAGTGGGTTATCTGTTCCCTACCATCACTGTGATAGCTGAAAGGAAAACTGCACTCTCCAGACTTAAGTAAGAAGTGTTGAAATACTTGGCATATGTAAAACTGTGGGTAGGGCCTTCTCCAGGAGTGGGAGAATCACTTGATTAAAGGGGAAAATGCTCAAAGAGCCTCTTTCACAGTCATCCCGGATAAACTATATCCTCTCAGTTTTCTCATGTCTGTCCTGTTTGGAATAGTCCTTTGTTCAGAGGTGAAGAGTGTATATTCACGTACAGAATATACTTACAGTCTTTGCCACAATATCTGTTAAGTTACAGGCTTCCATAAAAATATGTGCTGCTAACTAACAGCTTATATGTTTAGGGACATAGTAATATACCATTTGCTCCAATATATATGCTAACAATATATTAGCTGGGTGAGGAAGATCAAAGGAATATCTCCTTCCCTGGCATAAATTAAGATAACCCACATTTTTCAGAATTTTAGTCTTTCAATATTTAGAATAGTCCAGAAAAAAAGGGCATAGTTTGTGATTCATCTGGTGTGCTTATAGGGCCAGAAAGGTTGTTATGAAAGATTAGGCTATATGGCTAAATATGTTGCTTACCAGGTATAGTATCCCTTATGAAAGCCATAACTACTGAGAGGCTCTTCGGGGCCCCCATACACTGAAAGCAGGTGATTCCCTGGTTTTATTAAAGAGTTTCCTTGAAGAATTCTCCACCTAATCTCCTGCTAAGCCTTACACTCCCTTTCTCTGTTTTGCACAGTCATTGTCATGGTATCTGACCACTTTACGTTTCACTTAACATAGTTTATAACTCTTTTTGTTTAATATAAAAGAAAAAAATCACTAATAACTTATTGAATGTTGTGTGATACTCTAAATGGGTTGTTATTATACATCACGTTTTAAGCAAGATATGTAGGGAGTCTTCTGACATCTAACTCTGTCTTGAAAAATTAATTATAATCTTTTCTTTCTAAAGCTCCTATGCCGATGGGTCACTGCTATGAAGGGAAATGCTTCATAAAATCAATGAGTCACTTCTGATATGTTGCCTGCTCCTCTGTTAAGGTCACCCCTGCCCTGCTGCTGGAGATCATCTGCTAGAGATAACACAATGTCAGTGGGTATCTCTAAGGGGAAAACAAAAAAAACCCATAAGAGTTCATCTTTTCATCTGTTGTCTGTAAAAGAGATTTTTTTTCCCTGGAAACTGAGGTAATTTTAGCCATGTCCTTGGTACAACAGGTACAACCCTGGTGGTCATTAAGCTGAATTTAGGTAAACAGGTGCAGGGATGGTAAGTGAGATTGAACTCCTTGTCATTGGTTTTTCTGCTATTGAGTACTGCTATGGAAAAAAACCCCACCCTGTAATGACACTGCAGAGGATGTACACATTTGGTAGCTAAGAACCGACCCTAGACTGTTAATCCTGCATGTTCCTGACAAATGTGTCCTTTGGTGGTCACACAATAACCAGCATAGGTCATTTTTTAAATGGAAGCTGCAGACTGAAAGCCCTATCCATATCCTACTAACAGTATGTCCTACTGGTCTTTTTTCCACTGTCCAAAAAACCCCTAAAACCCAAACAAGTCAAAAAAAAAGCACAATTGTGTCATAAGAGAACACCACAGTCCTGCTGGGGCTGTGAAATCTTCCACTGAGTTTCAGACCTCATGTCTCAGGGAGGGGTACTTGAAAAGAAATAGGAGGCTAGAGGTATAAAAATGATATCAGGTGAAGCCATAGGAATAAGAAAGAGAGAGAGAGAGAAAAAAATATGTGAAGGGTAAAGGGAAAGGAAAGGGGGAAATGGAAAAAGTGGAAAAGTGGGAGAGGGGGAGAGGGGAAAAGGGAAAGGGAAAGGGAAAGGGAAAGGGAAAGGGAAAGGGAAAGGGAAAGGGAAAGGGAAAGGGAAAAGGAAAGGGAAAGGGAAAGGGAAAGGGAAAGGGAAAGGGAAAGGGAAAGGGAAAGGGAAAGGGAAAGGGAAGTAGCCTCTTTCTGATCAGGGGAAATAGCATGCTCTCCCCAAGCAGAGCCCTTTCCCAAGTTGGTCATTCATTCATTATTGACCCATCCAAGCACACACAGCTTAATTCCCAGAAAGACAGAAGTTACTCTTTAAACCTTTTGAGCTTGGTCTAATTTTAAACCTGCTCCAGCTGAAATATTTACTGCATGTCTTCCTCATAAATTATGTCATATTCAAAAAGTGAAAATCCTCATTTCAGCATCATTAACTCAAGTGGAAATCTTCAAATCCTCCAACAGAAAATTAGGGAACATTTGTTCTGTCTGTCACAGCTCAAGTGTGCAGTATTTTTTCCCTGGCACAGATGTATTTAGGTTTGCTAGCCGGTGAAACTACTGTAGCTATTCTACAGTGTCCCTGGAGACAGGCATCCTATGGCTACAAATTAGTGTATTATTTAATCATGAAAAGACAAGACTTTGAATAAGAGAAAGCATTTCTAAGAGAAAAGTTACTAAGGACTCTGCGATCTGTCTGCATAATTCAATCTCATTCCATTTTTTGAATGAAAATGGAATGCTGCTGAAATGATGTACTCGTGCCTTGGGAGTACACTCCATGTATGCTGAAGTACAATGATGTACTTAGTCTAGGGAACAAATCAGCTTTGTAGATAAGAGGACAGGAAAATATGCTCTCTGAGCATTTAACAAACATTAATTGCTTTATGTTGCACTGGAAAGATATGTACTTTGTTCTGCATTTGCAAAGTAGGTAGGTGCTGGCACTGTTTCAAACTTCGGGGTGCGTGTGAAATTCTTTCAAGAGGCTTGATTTTTAGAAGGTATTTGGTATTCTCTCCTGCAAAACAAAGGTTTTTTGAAAGTACCTCTATGAAAACACTCAGTTTTGAAATCTAAAGAACACCAAATCATTAGGCACGTGTGAACTTTTTTACTGAATACTACCATTTTACTCATGTAAATGCAAGACATAGCTTTTGTAATTTATCCAGAAGGGACTTGGCAATAATAGACCCGGTAAAACTGTGTGGAAGCCTAAGCATCAAGTACATATTGTAACTAGATACAAGATGGCACTTGGAGTGTACTTCATTTCATCTTTTCCTTTACATTTCTTTTTATCTGGTTTTTTTGTTTTTTTTTTTTTTTAATCCAGTTTTAGCAAGTCCAGTTTTTACTATGCAGTCACTGAGACGGAAACCAGCTAAAAGTAGATACACTCCATAATAGTCTAAAAGAATTTAGGAAACTTGGCAAGCATGGAGAAGTAATTTAAAAGTATATCAGCAATGCAAAAATGGGAACTTTCTCAGAAATAAAGTAAAACTAAATCTTCTATCTTTAAAAACTGTAGAAAATGCTGCCTTTTTGCTGTTCCGGGAAGGTGGCAACACTCCCTTAAGTTAGAACAAAAAGAGAAGCTTCACTTCTAGATTAATTTTTGAGATGTGAAGCATGATGTGAAAATATGGCTCTGCTGGGTTCTTAAAGCTTGTGTGCCTGTTGAAGTTCACACAAATGGCTGTGTTACTGCTATGGGAGAATAAAAGAACCTAAGATTAGTATCTAATCACCTTTCACTACACCTTTCAGTTAATATCTCTCTACTCCTTATGGGTCCCCTGGTAGTAGCCACCAGGGTTCATAGCTCAGCCAAATTTTGGCAAAGAGGCTAAATGTTGTCCAAGAATATAGAAAGTGGCAATTCCTACACTAGAGCCCAATAGGATCACACCCAGTTTGGCATCCTACTTCAGGTGCTGATTCTGTAGCAAGTTGTGTGTTGGTCTCTGTAGGTGTCACCAGTGTTTTAGAGAAAAAACATGCAAAGTGGTTAGGGGAACATTTCCTCCAGAGGCAATGGACTCAGTGTTAAATTGAACAGTTTACAAGCAGAGAGTTAAAATTTGCTGGCCCTCATCTTTAACAAAATCCCATATACAAAAATAGCACAAATGTTTAGATTAGCTGTTAATTTTGTCTCTGGCTTTTGAGACCAATAACTCAAGTATAATCTATCTGTGAATGAAAAGGGTACAAGTTACCTACATTAGTGTATTGTATTTTGAGTATTATCACACTAATTTCTATATGATCAGAGAGAATTATAAATCCAGTTAGACCCATGGAAAACAGGCTGCATGGTGAATAATACTGTATAGTCTTATTTACCAATACTTGAAAAAAATTCAGGTGTTGGCTGCTTTGAAGTTTTACTTTGATTTCACTGAGACCTACAACCTGGCATGTAGCCAAAGAAAGGAAGACTCCACAAATGAAAAATTGATCACCAGAATTTTAGAGTAGTATCAAGAATACAGATGGAGAGAAGCTGAGATTGCTGGGAAGTTAAGATTTTGATTTATAATCACTAAACATTGGAAGGTACATCACAAGACAGATGAGTAAATAGACCCCTTTATGGTCCTGAATCCCCTGTTATACTTTGAACCTGTTGTTAAGATTAGCCAATGATTATAAATAGCCTCCGGAGGTCACACCATTCACCGCACATTTCAGGTTCCAAGATATGCAGTTAGCCAGACTAGTTGGGAATGAACTCAGACAAGCTTCAGCCTTAAGCTGTGCTTGTATGTAAAACAAGGAAAATTTTCCCCGTCTCTTCAATTATATATTTCAATGATGTTTAAAAAATAATCTTCAATTCACTACCACAATTATCACTCTGCTTTTCTTCCTGAGGTCTTGGCTTTTTAGCTCCTCTTCTTCCCCTTCCTCATTGAAGACATTAGTATGTTATTTTGTCAAACTACTTCAAAAGAAAATCAGTAGCTCCTCACGCACATATGTCTGCAGTTTCACAATCTTGCTGATACAAAATTGTCACCTCTTAATAGAAGAAGAGTATTCTGATTTTTCTCATCATATGCACACCACGTGAAATGAATTTTACGTACCTTTACAAAGTTACTGATTCTTTATCCTAAATTGAATCCCTATTATAGCACTCATTTTTGTCCCATTATAGGCTGGAAGATCTCAGTGCAGACTTTCTATGTGCTCTTCCTTCCCTTCCTCCCTCCTCCAAAAGCTTCTTTCCCTGTTCTTGGCATAATTTATCCACACGGACTGTCTGACATTTGACTGTGATCATTACCTCCAATGGGGAAGGAGACTTGATTATTAACAGGTGGGCTGGACCCTTTATTCCTTAAAGTAAGTTACCCTCTCTTCCAGATAATTCCTCGTTTTATGGGTACCTAATTTAATACTTGGTGACTGGTTTGCTGAAGTGTGGATTACTAGCAAATATAGCAGGTGTCAGTGGCAGATAAATTGATATAAAACATTAAATAATCTGGAATACCACTTTGTTTCTCAGGTTGGACACTCTAGGCTAATTCAGAATAGCACACCTCTGCCTTTGCTTTCCATATGTAAAACGTAGCAGTAATGCAACTCTCTTCACATGGCTGATATAAATATTAATATATTCACTAAAAACCAAGACACAGCATTATGAATACAGTAGATTGGCCTTTAATTCCATATTTAGTGATGGTATCGGATGGCATATAGTAAATAAAACATGGGAAACTGTGCAAAGATGGTGAAGATAAAAAGCACTATTGAATAGCTACCATTCAGTAAGTACTATCCAATCGGAGCACTAAATGAGACAGGGGACCTATGGGAAACATTTGATTTTGTAATTAAAGACTATAATAAAGGCATATGCAGAGGGGATCTGATTAAAGATTGCACTGGAAACCTTAATTCTGTCATTTCCTAACTTCAAAGCATTAGACTTTATGAACTTGATGGGGTTTTTTTTAATGTCTTTTTCAGGATATATGTAATATATATTATACTTGCATTCTTTTATACTAAACTGCTGCTGCACTCACAGATTCTGAAGGGAGGAATCTTATTGTCAAGGGCATAAGTGAATGATAAAATATCTTTGAAATCACAAAGGAGAGTGACATCCCCTAAGCAGACATACTGAACATTGTCAGAATAACAATGAGAGGTAAGAGGGCCACGTCCCATTGTATAAATATATCTGTTAAAAGAAAAGTTTCTTTCTGGTGAAAACCCCATTACTTAAGAAATTTAAGGAGTAGGCACTTGAAAATGTATGAATGAGAATGACCTTATTTTGGTAGAGAAGAAAAGGCCTGATTGAATCTGAAAGGTCTATTTCTAGCTCACATCTCAGCAATGTTTCAATCCACTTCCTGCCCTAGGGTAGTTCACTGTTATATATGTTACTGTTCTCTCTAGCATGGGGTTGAACTTCACCTTAAATAAATGTGGAAAGTCTTATAACTAAGGGCTCTGATTCCCAGCCAGGGAAGATTTTGTTTAGCATCACTGACATGGTTCCTCACATGGTCCTCGTAGAGGTTCTCTGAAGATGAGACTTATTTGGTATCACAGCTCCTGTGCCACAGCACTGCACAGCCTGAGGGTAACCTAGACCTGGTTCTGCTTTGCCTGAAGGCTTAGGTCAGCTGAGGGTTGACCTGATAGGCTTCTGCTGCGTAAAACCTGGAAGTGGATTCCTAATGTGTATAGTCATGTCTGTGTTATTACTGAAGCATGACACAAAAGCATCATTTGGGATTGGGTCCTACTGGTTTTACAGCTATGCTTTTCCATGTCCAGAATTCAACCCTTGCCAGGAAGAACTCATCTCAAAGCAAATCTCAAAGTCTGACTGATGAAGCTATATGCAGATGAAGTCATACAGTGCCATATATATAGGACTTGTCTACATGGGGAAATAGTCACGTAGTGAAATCCACATCTCATCCATGTCTCTCGGGACATTCACCTCTAGCAAAGGCAAGTCAGCATCAGGCAACACATCACCATCCAAATGTGCTAGGGATAGCCCCGAATGGCAGTACGCCTGTGCTGTTCCAGCACGGGAATCATGGTAGCTATACATACTGAGGAGAAAGGCTAACGAGCTTCAGTGTAATACTGTGCTGATATACTAATAGTACTTCAGAACTGGTATCTTAGCTCAGGAATGTGTTGTTTTATGTGGGCAAACCAGTGTATTTAGTAGGGGTTTGTCTCCAGAATGCTTCCTTGTTTCATGGAGGCGCTTCATAAAAGTGCTTTTGTCTACAGTTAGATGCACCTACCATCACAAAAAGTCACTTAGCCAGCTGAAAATATGTCTTTAAATAGTTGTGATTAATGAAAAAGAAAAAAAAAAAAAAGTTCGTAGTACATGAGCCTCACAGCTGTTATTGTTAAATTCCAGTCCAAATCCTAGAAACCTATATATTATGATGTGCAGAATTTAGGTTTCCATGACATTCCTCCCACCCCAGACATTTAGGACACTGTGATATATATTTACAAAGCACAACTGGTGCATCATATTGAGGAGCTGATAATTATGTAAATGGAAAAATTTTTAGGTCAGCAAATCACCAGGCAGATTATGATTGTTCTAGTCTCCATTTGAATAATATTATTTATGCCTTCAAACTCCTAAGTTTAGAAATGGAAAGAAATACTCTAAATGATATAAATAACAGAAGAATTTTCCTTTTGCTAAAAGTAACTAAACAATTAATTTTATTGAGTTAGGATAAAGGTGTTATTAAATTAGTGTTGTTGAAATTATAAAAGTTAAGCAAGCATTTTTTGATCACAAATTAGGCATATGGTTGGGCATTGTGTGGAACTGGGCAAGCAACAGGATGGGGGGGTGGTCTGTGGTAAGGTATCATGTACAGGGGAACCTGGATGGGAGGGGCTGGGGAGGAATGGAAGCTAGCAGAAAAGGAAGCGAAGAACTGATGAAGAGGAACCTGGACTTCGCTGACACCCCTACCCCAACTCCCTGGAGGGCAGTGGAAAAGTATGGAAAGAGAGACAGCCTCGGAGAAACAAAGAAAAATGAGCTGTGCAGGTGTAAAGAGGAGAAACCTCGCCATTTTTGCTTAACCAGTGAAATCTCCTGTTTGCTCTATAAAAAGAAGCCCCTGTTGGGGCGGGGCGCGTGCCATTGCGCCCAGAGCTGTATTCTTTGCTCCACTGACTTTGTCCCCAAATAAAACATTTTTTTTTGATATATGTGAGCTTGTTTCTCACACTAAACATTACAAATCCACAGGTATTCTAACAACTTTACCATTTCAGTCCTGTGCACACCATAATTTGTGACTTTATCAGTTTGCTTTCTTTAAAGCCAGCTAAAATGGCAAGAAACCTTGTCTGATCTTTCTGGTAAACACAGCCTCAGACATAGGGACAGTTTTACAGTGTAAATAACAACCAGGTTAAATTACCACTATAAAAGCTTTCTACTCATGAACAGTGATTTCTACTTTTCTTAGCATATATTTACATTATAACATTGCAAAAGCAGAATATATATATATTTGTTCTTGTTGTTCTTGAATATATAAAAGAGCCCAGCCCAGTAACTAAATCAAGATAAAAGCGATCAGTATTTTCTTTTCCTTGGGATGTATCAACCATCATTAGGAATGCAGACAGTAAAAACGCAATTTGGGACTCAGAGAGCAGGTTGAAAAAATAATTTACAGTTGTGTTCACTGTTGGCATTAAACTAAATCACATCAAGACTCTCCATTTGTTCAGACTGTGTTCAGTATGGTATTAAAAGCAAGTCTTTCCACTGGTGTTTTTATTGTTGTTTGCAAATAAGATAATTTTTTCTAGATGTCTAATGTGCCAATAGAGACATCTCTGCACTGATACCAATTAGTTACTTACATTGTAACGATAGGCATTACAAAGCAGACACAGTGTGGAATGAAATCATGACTTATTAAGGCATTTGTCAAGCAAAGTTGCTTCTCCTTTCTTTTTAATTATATGCTGGAGCAGTTCTCTCAATGTTCAGATAGTAAATATACTGCCAATTTTAATTACTGAAAATCTAGGACAAACACACTGAGTCTTATGTATTTTACACCCTTTTCTTTCTAAAATATTTTTCAGCTGAGTGTCATTTCAAAGTGCTTTATAAGCTGTGAGTTAATCAGGAGAGTCCAGTGTAGCTGCTAAGTACAATATTATTGCCCCTTCATACGAACAGTATGTACTTAAATAAATAATTTGTCCTGTGTCTTGGACTGAATTATTGGAAGAACCAGAAAAAAACCCTCAGATTTTCATAATTAATCAGTTTGATGTGTACCAAGCAAAGCTACCTTTTGTTCCCTTCAACTATGATCTGACACAGGTACTTGTTGGGATATAACTTTAAAGTGTGATTACATTTGTTCTATGCTGTGGCTCTGCTCTGTTTAGACAAACACTTTTACCATTTTCCCCTGATTCCCTAGTTTCTCCTTCCACATGCCACAGACTGCTGTCACTAAGATTTTTTCACTACAGCTGCACTGTTATGCCAATGCTCTCCTATCCATTGAAAAACAAAGGTTCTGTCAGAGCCCTTGGACCATCCTTGGCACAAATCTGGTCTTTATATTGTGAAATATGTATGCTAACTTTCTTTCCTATGCTGCTTGTTTTCAAGGTAACTCTGTAACTCTGGGTTCCAGCCAAGAATAAACACCCAGTTACTGCAGGCAAGAGCCATTTCACCAAGACTTCAAGCTTATCTTTTCAGACATCAAAGTAGTTTGGATGAGTAAATAACTCTCCCTTCTGAAAATGTTAAAAGAATTTCTTGCTTAGCAAATTTTAATATTCTTCTTCCTTATGCCTTTGAAAGGCTAACACTCTTGAAAAGAGAAATAAGGTTTAGCAAAAAGAAAAGTGTTTTAACCCAGACTCCAAGGCTCCACAGTCTCTAATCTGAATTTTCAGGGCTTCTCTGTCTTGCCCTCAGATGCTGTCGGGGTCACAGGCTGCTTTCTCAGCTCTGAGACCCCCTGCTTTTTTTTCTCTAGTGTGAGAGCTTGAAGAATATTTCCACATTACTCATGCATTGTTGTGACATGCTTTTGTCATTCAAAGCAAGGCTTTTACAGCTTGGTAACAGTGGTAAGAACTTGTTTCCTCTGAACTGCAAATTTAAAAAGAGGCTAAGATGGCTTGTGACACCCTGTCAAGTACTGTAAATTGTTCTCACAGCGCCATATTTCAAAACTGATGGCAGAGTAAACTTATGGGTGGGTATGGTTGGAAGGTAACACTCCAAGTGAGATTGTGGGGTACCAAATCTGCTCTCTGTCAAGGAGGTCAGAACAAATTGGCTCACTTCAGGAGACAGAATATTTTTTCTGTCAGATCTTCATAGCCAGGCTAGATTCCAAATCCCATGTATGTTACTTCTATCTCATATGTTACTGACTGATGATATGTGAGAATGGAAGAAACATGAAAGAGGAAACATTTGCTCTTCTATGTTTGTATTGTCTTCACATGGAAAGTTAAAGGAGGCTTTTGTCTCTATTAAGCCTGATAAATGGCTCTGTGCCATCAAACCTGTGCCATTCTTTGTATGAATTATTCCCAGAGCTCTGTGGATTTTACTGCCAGAAAAAAAGTAGCACTTCAAGACAGACCAAATAAAAAGTAATTATTAAAAAACTCTTAGATTTAAAAAAGATATCAAAATCATTTCTATTTAATCATTAAGTTATGAAAGTGTATATAAAGACTTAATTTATTGCTGTACTAAATGCATGCATATTAAATACTAATGCATAATGTAGTATGTTTGCTATCATAGTGTTAATGCATATCAAACTACTAAGCTGGTAGAAGTAAATTGTCAAATTCTGAAAATCTAGTTTATTGACATGCTAACTCAGCCAAAATGCCTGTACCCTCTTCCTGTGGTACAGAAAAGAAGTCAGTATTCAAAAAGTTTATTTCAGTTACTGATTACATTTAAGGGGAGAAATTTTTGATAAAGTCTGGGTCTAAAAAGGAGAAGATCAACTAGTTTTAGAAATATAAAGGATCTGCTGATTAGAAACAAACTCTTAATTAATATTAGATGCAGTTTTCTTCCTCTATTAAGAGACCTTTCTTAGTGCTTTTGAAAAACTTGCATGAAGTCAAGCCTAAAGCAACTTCTCTTAGATTTAGAACAAAATGAAAAATAAAACCATGATTTTGATGGCATTTCAATATCCTTTCAAATGCAGTTTGGCAAAATTGTAAGATAATCATTATGTAATAAATAAAAATGTAGAATTAATAATTTTCTAACGAATTAAACACATGGTAATTGAGGAATTGAATGGCTATAGATTAAGCTTTCTAAATGATTTACGTCAATGCCTGTATATTTAGCATGTCCTTCTGAGTCCATAAAAACAAATGCCATATACAAGAAATGTCCTTACTTTAGAAGATCAGCTGGAATGCACTAATAATCACAGAATTTTAAAAAATTTAAAGCAAATTTTCTACTCACTGATTTGAATAATGATAGAAAGCCTGTAGTTTCAATCTCTTTGAATTAAATCAATCTGCTTAAAGAGCACAATAAAACAAGCACTTTTGTACAGCAAAAAAAGCATTGTTGTACAGATCACCTCAAGAACTAGTAACACCTTAAATTGTGTTTGTTTTGTAAGAAGCTTAGTGAATGAATACTTGGGAAGTCCTGAATACCCAAGAGGTTATTGGTTTGAGGCGATGCACTGATTACAAGAACAGAACGGATAGCAGCATTTCTTTTTTCTTCTCTGGCTATGTGGATCCCAAAAGGTAGTTTACAATAATTCTCCACTATGCTTTTTCCTCTTTCTCTTTACATAAAATGCAGGCCCAGTAGCAAATGTGAAAAAGTTCTTTGACAGAAAACATGGCAAAATTAAACATGCCCAGTAGAGACAGAAGGTTGGGCACATGAGGAAATTAAATCTGTCAGTGCGTTCCATTGCCCATCAGTCTCAAGCTATGATTATTCGTCTTCTAAGGCAAGTGCAGAGAATGCTTCAATGAATTAAAGAGAAAGACTTGAGCTTGAACCATGTTTCAAGAGTGCAGCTTAATCAATAGCATCAGGGAATATTGTGTTTAAATTATGAATATGTTTTTATTTACTGAAGCTAAGGCTTGTGAAAGATACCTTGGATGACAGGCCTAAAAATTAATTTCTATCATTCCATTTGATCTCAAGCATGGCAGTGCTACAGAGGGTATAGGCAATTTAATTTACTTAGATAGCATAACTCCAGTGTGTCCTATAACACTCCAAATACAGTCAACATTATTTATAAAACCAGCGTATGCCCTTATTTAATGATTTGACAGTCATGTTAAACAATTGAACCTTTTAGGGAATAGTGTTAGTTGAATGTCAATACATATGTATGATTGCTTTTCGTCTGTGCAGAGAAATGGTAATTAGGATTTCCATTGAGTTTTATGACAGAGATGAAGCTGAATTAAAGCCTATTTATAAATATTTAATATCATAAAACAGTCTTAGAGCAATCAATTTGAGCAACACTGTAATATGCCCTTCATTATATAAAGGTTGGCTGTTTAATAGCAATATGCAAATATCTTTGCAAGAGTATTTGCTTTTGTCTCTTCTCTATTTTTTCAGTTACAATGTTTCTCCCACTGGGAAAAGTGTGCAGACAAACCTACTATCACTTTCATTGTTTATTTTTATGGATAAGACTTATTTATGTTCTTCAACTGAATCAAAAACTTACACTCCTGGCAGCTTTTTTCATTAAAACTTCTATTAAAACTTGACTTAGTGTCATGAGAGTGTTCATTATTTACAAGTCAATGTTTAGTGGCAGACCCAGAAATTCAGGCACTTTTCAGCCTGTATGAATTGTCACAACTCCACCGACTGCAACTGAGGGTCTGTCCCATAAATCCCATTTCTAGCTCACCCATTCATTTGGTCTGTTTCTAGTTAGAGTTGATCATCTAGCTCCAAGGCTGACTTGCTGCAACCATAAGTAAATTACTTTATTTTGGACTCAGATTTTCTACCTAACAAGTAAATCTGAATATACCTAGTTTATCCATGTGTTGCTTTTTTAATTCAGGAATTCCACTAAAGTTAGAATGGCACAGAGAGAGTAAAAATGAAATCAGAATGAGGATGAGTTTTAGCACACAGATATAGCTGAGATCACTAGTAAACCAATAAGACATAGGACGTAAAGCTACAATGACAAGCAAGGGAGACAGACCCCAACAAGCTAATATTCCTGCTCACCTGTACAACCCCAAGAAGGTTAAAGCCTATGCTCTGCAGCTGAAATCAAGAACATTCTGAAAATTTGACTGTTAGCAATTTATTCAGCATCAAAGTTTTGTATGGAATTGTCTTCTTACTCTACTTAAAAGAGAGAAATATTATGCATTCTACATCTTTTCTCTCCTCCTTTAACACGGTAATTTCATCCCTTATCATCAACTTGTGATGGTATCTTAGACTTTAAAAAAATTAAATTTCTGTTTTAGCCATTATAAATACAATCCCTTTAAATCATCTTTGTGAATTTATACATCACTGACACCAATTTATGATTTTTCTTCTTATTCTGAAGCTTGTTGGTCTGGCTGAAATTGTACACAACAGCTCATAGATCAATAAGTAATATTTTTATATTTAGAATGCCAGGGATCATATGTGATCTAATTTTATGGGGGGGGGGGTCAGAGCAAAACACGCACAAAGCATATGCCTATGCTTTCAAAAATAAGCATAGACAATTTGGTTCGTAAAAGTTCTTGAGCAAGAATCACCTCAAGGAATCAGAGAGGAGAAACGGAAATGACAGTCCAAAGTGAAGGCAATACAGAAATGTTCTTGTTATCTCAATTGGATTACGCAAAGTGTCCATCATCAAAGACAATTACAACTACAAAATGATAGCTTGAAAATATTTGAAACTGTTGAACTATGAGAACACTACAGGATATTACTTCAATATTAACTAGAGCAGCAGCAAAGCAATTTTGCACCTGAATTTTTAGTTACAGATGACATAGTACCATGCCATTCTGGGCTACAGGAGAAAATCCTAGGTAGTCCATTCCATCTGTGGCAAGCACACAGCTGTTTACCATGTCAAAGCCAGACTTTCTCTTCTTGCCTTGAGAGATATTGCAAACCTAGTACTTGGTAGAGTCAAGGTTTAAATTTTCTTTTCATTTAATCTTTTTATGTATTGGTGCTGTTAGGATGCAATGCATGTTCTCAGTTACTTCTATTTCAACTAGGCAACTCTGGAAAACAAGGAAAGCTCACCTGCTTTATTAAAAAATTGGAGGTCACTGAAGTTTTGATAATGAGCTTTAGCTGACATGACTTCAGTAAAGAAAACCAAATGTCAAGCACTCAACTTCTATCAGCAGTTTTGTATGTGTGAACAAGACCTGGGATTGTACAAACATCTGCAAAAGAGCTGGAGTCAGCTCTGGTGCATATTGAGACAAACTCTCAAAGTGCAAATACAGAAGTTGTGCTTTGAGGGTAGCTATCCGTATTCTTCACCAAACACTCATCTTTATTATGAAGCTAACTTCAGTAGGCTGTCTACAATTGGTCAGCTATTCAAGGAAAAATGAAAAATACTCTTGGGAGAAATAATATAAATCCATTTATGGCTTTCAGCCACTTGCTTTCTGTCACATTTGAGTGGTGTCTCCCTTGGAAGGAACATTTATTTTGTATTAATTTTGAAGGAAGGGCACTGTTTGTGGAATGGACAAACTGCCTTCTAAGACTGCTTTGGCCTCCCTGGGTTTACTTTGTGAGAACTGACAACATTGTGTCTTTCCAATAAGCCCACTTACTTGGAAGGGATTGCTATTTACCCAGAATACAATTCTTCCAGAAGCCAAGAAGGGGGAGAACATTTAGAGTTAAGCAGTTGCCATGCTATTAGAAGGACACAATTTTAATTGTTCCTAGGAAAATAATATAATTATTAAAAGCACAAACTGTGACAATATTAATTGAAGAACCAGGGGTGTGTTAAAGATATTTCTTTAGTTCTGGTCAGGATAAAGCTTTGATGTAGATCTCCTGGGTATCCCCCACTTACTTCATTTTTGGTTATATCTTAGAGCTCATTAAATGGCTTCCTTTCAGACTAAAGTAAAACAGATAATGTGCTCTAGAAGTGTACCTGCTGTGCTCCAGCTGCTATTGGACCGGACTAGCTAGAGCTAGTCTGAAATGGAACCACTGATAAGTGAGTATTATGGATTCCAGGTCTTTAGCATCAACTGTTTCAATACCTACTCCTATTGTATCATACTATATGCCAACATAGTATGTACTATGTACATGTATCTATTTCTCCCGACTGGCAGTTTTGCCAAATGCTTGCTTCATGTTGATCAAATACACATAAGACACACTCAAAAACAGTCTATGCCCTTGTCCATAGGAATAGCCCTTTCAGGGACTTTACTGAGAAATGTAAAGATTTAGAAAAATCTTCAAAACTGTTGGCACACTGTAAACAGTGTGTTATTTTTTATTTTAGTTCGTATAAGCAGAAGCAATATAGAGGAGAGAAAAGTGCCAGTCATGTACCACTTTCTTTCCATGGCCGTCCTTCACCAGGTAGAAAGAAGACTTCTGAGCACTACTGTCAATGGTATATATTAACCTGATGTTTCTGTGTACTCTTATTATATCATTTGTCACGAAAACAGATGTATATATAAAAGGCTAGCTTTTGACTATCAGTAGATTTGTCAAAGAACAGTGGCTGTGCTCTGGGAAGAGAAAAAGCACCTATTGTTCACTGAAATTCTGTAATAAAAATTTTCATGTCAAAGACTCTAACAAGGGTCAAATGATGAGATATTAGTCAGTTCTTATGATGATCACAAGACCGCAATGAGAGAGGAGAACACTAGATAATTCCTATGTAGATTTTTAATTTTATCTTACTGAAGTTGACAAGTAGATTCATGAGATTTTTAGATGGAGGTCATTAGGAAGAGCTAATGTGCTATTGCACACCTGTATCAAAGGCTGCTTAGTGATGGGATACCACATTTCCACACCAGTCTGAGCATAATGTAAAACTAAACTACTCAACTCTGTCTCTACCTATTTCACTATCAGAATGTATGTAATTACTAATGTACCACCACAACTGTTTAAGCCAGTTCCAAATAATGCTTAATTGTCTTTCTGAAACTACATAACACAATTTATTCAACCTTAGTTGAGTACTGTACAAGTATAGTTCAGGTAACCTATGATCTCAGAATTTATGAAGAAGTCATAGTACATATAATACAGATCAGCCTTTCCTTTTGAATACTGAGGTTTTATTGCAGTCTTTTAGATTAATTTTAACAGAGTTAACTTTCCTTTATTATATTATTATAACTTCTTTCCCTTACCAGATAAATTTGTAATTTGAAGTTAGAATCTTCATAACATTTAATAAGACCAGGAGGAGAGAATACAATGTTAAGAATACTATTCTCTGTTGATTGCATTAAAATATGGTTAATAACAGTATGTAAAGAACATTCTAGATATTGTACAGACCAGCATCCCAGTATGGTAATTGCCTTCACGTAGTAATAAAGACATGAGAAACTTACAAAATATACCAGACAAGCAGGATAAATTAGTGTATTGGACAGAGGATCTGAGAAGGTATGGTTAGAAGCAAATAGGACCCATCCACTTCTGTGATATCCAGTAGTAACTGTAGCAACACTTCGTTCATGAGTTCCTGAAGCTCCTTCAATGCAGGATCCTGCAAGTCTCTGAACTGCAGCATAAGATACCAACACAAATTTTCCTATTAGAAGTATTTTACACATTGCAGTAGGACAGTATATAGAAGGCAATGGACTAAATGACTAGAGAACTGTTTGGTGTTTCTTATCCTTAGAAAATACCTGGTCTCCCTTTTCATTCAAGGGGAATTTCAATTCCAAAAATAAAAGTTAAAAGTACATGGGAATATTGATTGGTGGCTGACTCAGAAAAGGTGCAGGTGAAACAGAATGATTCAGACAAGGGAAGAAGCCCACAAGTTTCCAGAAGTAATAAATAAATAATAATTAAAAAAAATACCCATGATCAATCTATCTTGCCTGCTTTTCTGGCAATAAACAGGGAGAAAACAGTGCAACCATGACAAAAACATGCAAGTTTGGTCTTCTCTGCAAAAGATCCTACCTGACAACATTATGCTTTCTTTTCCTGGGTGCCAGATTTCTATCAGAGAGTTTAATTATTGTGAGACCCAGAAGAAATGCCCTCCAAGATGTGTATAACCTGTAAATATTGGTTTGTGTTTGTGTCAAAAAAGAAGGGAGAAGGGGGAGTGATATTTTTTTTTTTTTAATTGGGAGATGTAATAGCCTATGACAAGGTCTATTATCCCCTAGAAGGAAAAGGGAAAAAAAAGGAAAATCTTTATGCTGTAACAAACGCTAAATCACTTCAACTGTCAGCCTCCATCAAGACACACCAAGCAGGGACAGTGACTGCTAAGGCAATTTGTCCATCAATTTTTGAAAGGTGCTAGCAAATATAAATAAGGAAATGGGAACGAATGTGACTTTATAGGCATTATTATGGTTGATAATAATCAGCCTTCTGATAATTTTCATGTCATTTAGGAGAGCAATGCTAGGAGCAGAATGCAGCTCTGCTCTAGGGTGCTGAGAAACATAAAGTAATATTTCTCTTTATGCTAATACAATTTGAAAAGAGTGTCTCTTCATCCCTGGGGGTTTATCTATAAAGAACAATGCAGTTCACTTTCCTGAATCAATGCTTAGGTTAGATTTATGCGTTGTTTGTCATCTGCAAATTAGGTAACCTATATTAATACAATTTCAAATGTTGGTCAAGATTTTGTATCCCCAAATCTCTCAAAGCAATTCAAAACCTGTTTCCATACAGTACTGAAGCAGGTTGCCTGCTTCTGGAAGAAGGTGGAATCCTGTTGGTAGGCCTTATCACCTGGGTTGATGATTTGGCAGCAGGTTCTCAGCAAGCCCCTCCAGTTGTGAAATGAAGCCATTAGAATATCTTCACTGTCCATGTTTCATAGATTGGGTATTAGTCAGCCTGAGAATTCATAAAGTTATATGGCATAGAAAACTAATCTGTTCCAAAAGGAGGGAGGATTGCATTATTTTTTTGCCTAAAATGAAAGTGTATGATTCTTTGAAGAAGTAGATAGGAATCTGTGGATTTGCAGCTTGCGTTTACAGATAATAGTTTAACCCCAGCCAGCAATTAAGCACCACACAGTCACTCTCTCACTCTTCCACTGCTCCCAAGGTTGATAGGAAAGTTTAATAGGACACAAACTGGAAGGGAAATATTAATATTAATAGAATATACAAAACAGGTGATGCACAATACAATTGCTCACCACCTGCTGACTGTCCCCCAGCCAACCACCCCCGAGTTTATATACTGGGCATGACATTATATAGTATGTAATATCCCTTTGGCTCAGTTGGGTCAGCTGTCCTTGCTATGTCCCCTCCCAGATTTTTGTGCGTCCCCAACCTCCGCTAGCAGGGCAGTATGGGAAGCTGAAAAAGTGACTTTTCACTGCTCAGCAACAACTGAAACATCAGTGTGTTATCAACATTGTTCTCATCCTAAATCTAAAACACAGCACTGTACCAGCTACTAGGAAAAAAATTAACTTTATTCCAGCTGAAACCAGGACAATATCCACCCTTTATTCTATGCTATCTATGTCATGTCCAGGTCCTACACTTTCCGATCCATTTCCAATTAATCATCACCACTTTTCCTGTCTCTTGATACATATAAACACAGATATCTTTCCCTTAGTGTATGGGCTTTTAAAATGTCTGTTTAAATGTCCTTTTATGTTTGTTAAAATGTCCTTTTAAAATGTCGATTGAGTTCATTCAGTCCATGACTTTGGGCTCCATCTTTCTGGGCAGGAGGGATGGTGCAATGATCACTCAGCTGGTGGAGCAGGGTTGGGCTTCAGTGTGGTGTGGTCACAGCAGGAGGATGGTGTGTAGTGTTGGATCCTTGCATGCTGAAGTCAGTTCTGGTTCCATGACCACTGCACTTCACAACTACAGTAGTGACATACACATGCATACAGTGGCAGGCTTATATCACAATTAACATCATACAATTTAATTCATTGACTATCCTCACCTAAAATCAAATCCCCCTGAGGTACACATTGGACTTCCCCATTCTTCCTTGTCACTCACCAAGTGCACCCAGGTCCTTGAGCAAAAACAATCCTGCAGATGGGTTTGCCTTTGCCTGAGGCAGGAGTGACCCTGACTGTCTTCCCTAACATATCCTTTATGTGCACTACAGGGACTTTATCCTCTTTCACAGTACATAAAAGTTTTGACTGGGCAGGATCAGCCTGATTGGTAGATGCCCATTTTTGACTAACCAGGTGGCCTTTGCTACATATGTGTCCCAATGTTTGAAGGTCCGATCCCCCACTGGTCTCTGTAGTTTTTAGCATTCCACTCTATCATTTGATTTTCCTGGAGGCTGGTGCATGATGGGGGGATGTGATATACCCACTTAATGGCATGTTTTTTGGCCCAAGTGTTTATGAGGTTGTTTCAGAAATGCGTCCCATTATCTGACTCAATTCTTACTGGGATGTCAGGTCACCATAAGACTTGCTTTTCAAGGCCCAGCACAGTGTTCCAGGTGGTGGTATGGGGCATGGGATATGCCTCCAGCCATCAGTAGTTGATTCCACCAAACTGCACATGGCACTTGCCTGGCGAGTGTGTGGGAGTGTGATATAGTCAATCTTCCAGGCCTCCCCATATTTATATTTCAGCCATCATCCTCCATACAGAGGCTTTAACCATTTGACTTGCTTAACTGCAGTACATGTTTCACATTCATGGATAACCTGTGCAATAATGTCCATGGTCAAGTCCACCCTCGATGTTGAGCCCATCTATATGTTGCACCTCTTCCTTGATGACCTCAGGTGTGATGGGCCCACCGAGCAATAAATAGTTCACCCTTATGTTGCCAGTCCAAATCCACCTGAACCACACCAATCTTAACAGCCTGATCTACCTGCTGGTTGCTTTGATGTTCTTCTGTAGCCTGACTCTTAGGTATGTGGGCATCATACATGACATACTTTCACAACCAGGTTCTCTATCTGACCAGCAATACCTTGCCATAATTCAGCAGCCCAGGTGGGTTTGGCTTTGCACTGCCAGTTGCTCTGCTTCCATTGCTGCAACCAGCCCCACAAGGCATTTGCCACCATCCATGAGTCAGTAGAGCACTGGTCATTTTTCTCGCTCAGCAATATCTAAAGCCACCTGAATGGTTTTCACTTCCTCAAACTAGCTCAATTCACCTTCTCCTTTAGCAGTTTCTGCAACTTGTCATATAGGACTCCATATAGCAGCCTTCCACCTTCAATGCTTTCCCACAGTGTGACAGGACCCATCAGCGAACAGGGCATACTGCTTCTCATTTCCTGGCAGTTTATTATACCGTGGGCCATCTTCAGCACTCATCACCTCCTCCACTGGAGATATTCCAAAATCTTTTCCTTCTGGCCATTCCATGGTCACTTCCAAAATTCCTGAGTGACTGGGGTTTCCTATTCAAGCCTGCTGTGTGACGAGTGCGACCCACTTACTCCAGATCACATCAGGTGCATGGTGTGTAGAGGGGACCGTCTCTTTGACCAGCACCGTCAGTTGGGGTGCCAGGAGAAGCTGTACTGCAGTGCCAACCACTTCCGAAGCTGCTTGAACCCCTTTATATACTGCCACTATCTCTTTTTCAGTTGGAGTATAGAGGGCCTCTGATCCTCTCTATCCCCAACTCCAAAACCCCAGGGGTTGGCCTCGGGTGTCCCTGGGTGCTCTGCCAGAGACTCCAGGTAGGACCATTCTCCCCAG
The DNA here is from genome assembly GCF_018691265.1 of Tyto alba. Lineage (NCBI taxonomy): Eukaryota > Metazoa > Chordata > Aves > Strigiformes > Tytonidae > Tyto > Tyto alba. The sequence continues at coordinate 3,567,118 of NW_024881280.1, read as the reverse complement.
CTGTGGTGTAGAGCACATTTTTAACATCTTGTCCTGCCTGGACTGGTTGAAGGGCTACTGCATGAAGTATTGCCCATTTCACTTGTTCACAGGCTTGTTGCTGATCCGGTCCCCATTCAAAGTCATTCTTCTTATGGGTCACTTGATAGAGAGGGCTTACAGTCAGACTGTACATTGGAATATGCATCCTCCAAAACCCCACAATGCCTAAAAAAGCTTGTGTTTCAGTTTTACTAGTTATTGGAGACATAGCTGCTAGTTTGTTGATCTGATGACATCCATCTTGCTATTTTATTCCTAAAAACTGGATCTCCTCCACAGGTCCCTTAACGTTACCTTATTTTATGGCAAAACTAGATCTCTGAAGGATCTGGATTATGTTCTTTCCTTTCTCAAAGACTTCTTTAGCTGTGTTGCCCCATACAATGATGTCATCAATGTACTGCAGGTGTTCTGGACTTTCACTCTGTTCCAATGCAGTCTGGATCATTACAAAGCAAATGGTGGGTCTGTGTTTCCACCCCTGGGGCAGTGGATTCCAGGTGTATTGGACGCCCCTCCAAGTGAAAACAAACCGTGGTCTGCATTCTGCTGCCAAAGCGATTGAGAAAAACACATTGGTGATATCAGTTGTGGCATACCACTGGACTGCCTTTGAATCCCATTTGTATTGAAGCTCTAGCATGTCTGGCACGACAACACTCAGCAGCGGTGTGACTTCATTCAGGCCATGACCATCTAATGTCAACCTCCGCTCTCAGTTAGAATTTTGCACTGGCCATATTGGGCTGTTAAAGGGTGAGCAAGTCCTGCTGATCACTCCTTGGCTCTCCAGTTGATAAATCAACTGTGGAAAACAGAGAGTCTTGACTGGTGTGATATTGCTGCCTGTGCACCATTGTGGTGGCAATTGGCACTCTCTGTTCTTTGACCCTGAGCAACCGAAGGGTCCTCTGAGAGACCAGGCAATGCAAACTGATGTTTGATTTCCTCCATCTCCAAGGAAACTATACCAGAGGCCCACCAACACCCCTTTGGGTCCTTGAAATACCCTCTCCTGAGAGTCTCTGACAAAGACGTAAGGATGCATGGAACCTCTGGGCCAGTCACATTGGGGTGGGCCACTCATTCCCAGTTAGACTCACTTCAGGCTCCAATATAGTCAGCTGTTGGGATCCCCCTATCATTCCATAAGTACACATGGGTTCTGTCCCTTTATAGCCTGATACAGCTTGATGGCTTAGGGTACATTGTACACCAGTGTCCACCAGAGCCTCACAGACTCCTGTGAGTCTGACATGCCAGGCCATCAAATCTGCAGAGTCCAATAAACTTGGCTGGAGGCAGAGCCCCTCTAATTCTGGTCATAGTATTCGCTACTGACTTCTTGTGAAAGTAAATTAGAAGTCCCTTCAAGAGGGTCAGAAGTAAGATCAGCCCTTCTATGCTGGCTAGGGAACTGGCCACTGGAACCTGGAGTGGCATTTTTCCAGGAAGAAACCCCTTTTCTGATTGTTTTTTCTTGCAACTCATGTACCTATGCCTCTACAGTCAAGGTAGGTTTTCTATCCCACTTCTTCATGTCCTTTCCGTGGTCACACAGGTAAACCCACAGGGTGGACCATGGTGTGTACCCTCTACATCCTCTCTTGAGCAAGGGAATACTTACTCCTAATAGTTGAGCTACTAGTCCGTACATGTGTGAAGTAGGATTTGTCCTCTTTGACTTGCTGGACCAGTTTCTCCACAGTCGAGATGAGGAAGGGAGAGAGACTTTCTTTGTATTGCTGGAGTCAGACGAACAATTCATCCACCATTTGTCCCTCTGCTTCTTTCCAATCCACTACTGCCAATTAGTTGTCATATGATGATTGTGTGCTCCATACAAACTTCCAACACATGGGTTGTGTGCATTGGACTTTATCTGGATCTGTGGGTAACAGTTCGTTATCCAGCTTATAATAAACCATCTATCACATGGCTAATTCCCTCAGGTACTGGATACCTCTCTTTATGGTGGTTCACTTGCCTGGATGACATGTAACATCTTCCTTGAAAGGGTACCTTATCCTCACACCTGACAGAAGTCGCCTCCAGAGGCTGAGGGTGTCCTGGTTGGGCCTGGACTAGAGTTCCTGTTGGTTTGGCAGCGGGAGGAGTGCTGCAGCACCCTGAGACCCCAGGGGCTCTCCAGGCCCCAGAGCCCTCGCCTGTGTGCGGGGGCAGGGGGAACACAGCTGGAGTGCTGGGCCCGGATTGGCCAATATTCCGTGTCATGTGACACTGTGCTCACTGTATAAAGGCAGGAGTGGGCTGGGAGGGGCTGCCACTTCCGGGGGTGTGGCCGTGGGGCCTTTGTGTTGGGGATCGCTGGCCGGGAGCAGGCAGGTGTTGGTCGGCGGGTGGTGAGCAGCTGTATTGTACATTACCCATTGATACTGCTGTCAGCGTATTGTTCTGTTACTGTTATTAAACTGTTTTTATCTCAACCTGCGAGTCTCCCTTTGCCCCTCCGATTCCCTCCCCATTCCCAAGTGGGCGAGGGTGGGTGAGCGACTGCGGGGTGTTTAGCTGCCGACCAGGCTAAAACCACGCGAGAGGGTTTCTGTCTTGTTTGCAAACCCCATGTCAATGCCCCCTTCCCTAGAACGGAATCCCAGCTACCTGGCTTCCCTACCCTCTAATTCTAAGATACTGTCCCAATTATTGCAACATTGGAGTAACCATGTGACAACGTGCTTGCCTGGACAATGGCTGAAAAGATTTTACATGTCTTGCAGCTCACTCAGGGATAGGGGTCAGGTGATTACCCCTCATTCTCCTTCTTCCTCCTGTTCTCATGATGACCTTGGTTCATCTCCATCTATTACTAAGCAAACTGATTTTTTTGTGTATTTCATCTTCTGTATAGGGGTGACTGATATCAGCACAGATTGGTTTTCTGGTTCAACTGAAGTGCCTGTTGCCGGGGTTTGAGTAGCCACAGTGGTTGTTGTGGGGTTGGAGTAGCTGCAGTGTCTGTCATGGTGGTTGGAGTAGCCACAATGTCTGTCGTTTTGTTGTCAGATCCAGAGACCTTCTCTTCCCCTTGAGGGTACCAAATAGTGTTGAACAGAGCTTGGTAGGCATGGGCCAGGCCTCAGCACTTTGCAGTGATTTGTGTCTCTCTGAAATTGCCAGGGTGAGAACATAATTCTTCTAAATGTTCTACTTTTTTTTCAAGATTCTGCACTCGTTCAAGGGTGAAATTCCAAAACACTGGATGTGCCCACCATCCTAGACATTTTCCCATGTTATCCCCCACACCCTGCCACTCATAACTCTCCAAACTTGGGGCAGACCTCTGTCTGAGTGGTATTCTTAAATAGTTGTTTAACCCTAAACAAGACCTGAAAGACATTCAAGAGACATAGCAGTAGGAACATATTGGTTTGAACATCCCAAAGATATTAAAAATTTTCAGGAGCTATTGTAACTAGCCTGGAGAATGGGAAGGTGTCCCCCCCGTAGATTTGATCTCTGAGGAGAAAATGTAAAAAAGCGTAATTATTAAAAGTTTCTGAAAGATAGCTCCTGAAGTATGAAGATGACAGCAATGCTGAGTACAAATACCAAATTAGTCCCATGACTGATAATTTTAGCATACCATAAGCCAGTGTTACATAGCACAGCAAAGCGATAACCTTAATCCAACTCCCAGGGATGATAAGCAGCACCACAGGGAATATATATGGCAAGTGAAATGTTACATAACACAACTCTAAGAATGAGCGCAACAACCCTGAGAGACAATAAATCAACATTGTGACCAGCGACCATCAAACTAATATAACGAATGCCCGTAACAAATTTGTTTTAACAGACTTTGGTCAGATCTGTTGTTATCTCAGCCCTTTGTGCTCTGCATTGGGCACCCAAAAGGACTGTCCTAGCTTAACCCCAGCCAGCGATTAAGCACCACACAGCTCATGGGTTGAGATAAAGATAGTTAAATAGAACAGAAAAGGAAAGGAGAATAATAATAATAATACTAGTAATAATAATAATAATAATAGAATATACAAAAAAAAATGATGCACAATACAATTGCTCAACACCTCCTGTTACCCAGACAGTCCCTGAGCCACGGTGTCCCCCAGCCAACTCCCCCAATTTATATACTGGGTATGATGTCATATGGTATGGAATACCCCTTTGGCTTGTTTAGGTCAGCTGTCTTTGCTGTGTCCCCTCCCAGATTCTTGTGCATCCCCAGCCTCTGCTGGCAGGGCAGTATGGGAAGCTGAAAAGTCCCTGACTTAGTATAAACACTGCTTAGCAGCAACACTGTTTAGCATCAGTGTGTTATCAACATTAATCTCATCCTAAATCCAAAACACATCACTGTACCAGATACTAGGAAGAAAATTAACTTTATTCCAGATGAAACCAGGGCACACATTTAGTTATTTGAGCTCTTATTAAAACAGGTAGCATAGTTTGTTACCTCTTTACCAGAAGTAGTTACTGGTCATAGTATCTACCTGTTTACCTTTTTTTACCTACTTTATCGAGGTGGGTCAAAATAGTTGCTTGAAACTGTCAAGGTAATTTGACTCTTTGAATTCTTATCTTGGAAGTGTAGAGATGTATGGAGATGAAGAAACAGAGAAGAAAATACGACAGGTATGCTTTTCCAAGTCTTGAAAAGAGGGGTGGATGAGTGTAAGGGCTTGTCCAAGCCAAAGAACAGAAAGCTTTAGACAAGGTTTATAATATATCAGCTTGCTTACTTCTAGGGGTAACACCTGGACCTGTTTTTTATGTAGGATATCAAATATGATACAAAAATCAGAAAGTCCAAGCTCTCTTCAAAGAGCTGCCTGATGGATGTCAGTCAGCTCCCCAATCTATTTGTCTTTTAGTGTCACCTGTATGATGGGGATAGTAACAACTATGATAATAAATCCATGTTTGAGACTCCTATGTGGTGGTCAGTAACTCCTTATGTCAGTCACATTTGAGCACAGCCTTTTAGTTGGAAATCTTGTCATCTCCTGAGTTTTGAACAAATATGGTTTCAGCTGTTTTTACATCTCTGTAGCTTCACAGAGCCACCATGATTGACATCTCCATAACTCTCAATAATAAGAATCCAGGCTGATATTTGTATAATCAGTTGAGAGGGCAAAAACCTCGATTATGGCATTTTCTCATTTTCTACCAATTCACACCGGTATGTATCTAAGTTTTGCTGCATAGGGGATTTAATGAAAAAAAGATCCTAACATAATACCCTTTCTGGAAATTGGAGTTTTGAACAGACACCTGCTTTATCAAGATTGTGACTGATTAACATCCCTAAGGTGAACTTTTAAATGATACGACAAATGACTCCTGCAAGAGCCTTCAGGTGCAAACGTCTACATCTTCCTTCTTCAGCCAAACTTAACAAAACAGTGATTATAAGCATGACATGAAACGTCAGGCATGCAGTTAAACTTTCTATGCTACAATATATAATTAGGCTCAGAACTGCCTAGGGAGTGTCCCCAAAACCAGCAAGTGTTATGGTTTCAGAGGGTTGTGGTTGTGTCATGCCCTAGGGCTTGGTGTTCTCAGTCTTTATTGACTGTGCTCCATTTCAGCTTTTCAATGCTAAGGATTTTGGACCCAGTGCTTCTAATTTTGCCATTTATATATAACCATCCAAGAGGGCAATCTCATTTGATCACAGTGTGGATTCTTGTGACACCTGTATTATTTGTGACTGTTTCCCACCAGTGAAGTGTGCAACAGCATGTTCCTGAGGTGACTGCAGCTTTCAAGACACCACGTAGTACTGGGGGCTTTTTTGTTTGCCTTCACTGTCTCTCTATAATTCTATAAGTCTCCAAAGACTCTGGCATGTATTTCTACCAGTGAGTGAAGTCTTGTTTTCAGTTTTCTGTTCAATAAAATGCCAGCAAGTCACAGAAGATGCTTTCAGTTATAATAGAACAGTAATACTGCAACCTCCTTCACATTTTGCAAACTGTAGTTCTAGAAATGTTTTTGTTGTTTTTGTCTTCCACCCAGCATCTTTTCCTACTTCACTTGTATTCACTTCCATTCTTAGATCACTTTCCTCCTATGAGTGTGATATTTGGAACTTACTGACTGTAATTTAAAACTAGCCTACATATGCCTTAATTTTGATGAAAAGTCTAGAGAATGCTTAAGTTAATCCTTTAAAACGCTTACTCCAAATTAACTGGCAAGACTTAACATGAAATAAAAAAATTCAGGTGAAGATCAGAGTTTATAAAAGTCTTAGAAAAAAAAAAAATCATGTGGGAAGCTCAGGGGTTTAGGATTAACGAGAGCCATTCTCAGCCCATGCTTTGGAAATTTTTCTTCCACACATCCACAAGGTGCTGAGAACTTGTCTCTTGATTGCTGTGACAGCACAGCATCTTGCAAACAGCATTTGATGCTTCAGAGGCTGGGGATCAAGTGTTCCTCCTTGTATCTTTAGAACAGGTTAGTTTTACTGTGGAGAGACGTCTTCGCCTTCCCCCCGGGTATGGCCCGGGGAGCTGACAGAGGAGCACACAGCAGTCTGCATAGGTCTGTCAGATTCTGAGTTGTCAGATACTATAAGGAAAGTGAGAGGGAGGAGGATGTTTCTGACATACTGAAGCACTTCTATGAAACAGGTCTGCTATGGCCCTCTGCACACTGCTATTATTATAAGTTGACAATGGGAGAAAAAGCCATATGTAAAATAAAAATAATACCATAACACCAGATAAAAGAACCTGACGATCTCCATTACAATAAGATAACAGAAAAACATTTGTATTGAGAGCTGATAGAATGTTTAACTTACGTAATCACCTTGTTAACATTTTCTTCTGAATACAAACTAATAAGATCTTGTGGATGTGAAAAGTAGATATACAGACATGAAATTCCTTACCTGGCTATTTAAGGCAAGTACATACCTGTACTTAGAGAAAGACTGCAGGCAAACAAACAACAGATATATAGAGAGATTCTGTAGATGACTGGGCAGAATGAAAGGTAAAAATTATTACAGAAATGTTTGGACATCTTAAAACAACAAACAGTTCAGGAGGATTTATTTAGTCAGGGTAGACTAAAATTCACTAGTACAACAACAGAAGCATTTGTCTTAGCAAGTATCTTGTTATTGGTGATCAATAATGAAGCTGAGATGACTGATGGCTTTGTTTTCCTGCGGTGCCTCAGCCAGTCTAAATTATTGATTTGACATGCTGCCTCTTGGCAAATGCAAGGAAACAGGGATAAGAAATTTGCATTCCTCTCATACAAACCTCTGAATGAATATGAGATACTCCTCAAGCTTTTGGTGAATGACATAAGGCTGTAGTTTGAGGGACAGTTTTGCTGACCGGACATGTTTTTTCTCCTGGCATGAATAGCAATGTAGACATCAGAACAAAAACCAAGGAGTTACTTCTTTTTGTTGCACCTGGAAGACGACAACATGATGGTATTCGCAGAAATATCCAGAATTTGTGTGCCTCTGAATACTCAAGGATCTGCCCCAGTTTGACAGGAGCTTTATGCTGTTACAGCCAATTTTAATTAGTCTTGAAACAGGGAAAAGGGTAGAATAGTAAAAAAATGTAAGAACTTAATTATAGGTCAGGACAAAAGTTTTCCAAGCTCGCCAAGCTCACTACACTGCTCCTGATTAAGGCCAACAGTAGAAGTTGAGACAGTAGACAACAATATTTCCCCTTCTGTATCTTGCCATTTCTGTCATCTGTCCTTCACGTGGAGGAGTTTTATTATTAAATATATGCAAACATTTCAATAACTCCAGATATCCTTGCTTTTCTCTGTACTGTTTTAGCTTTGTTACAGCCTATTCAAGGTATGGTGATCAAAAATGCACTCAAAGTGTGGGTGTAAATGGATTTACACACTGGTGTAAGAATATTCATTTTTTTCTATCTATGTTTTCTTAATACATAAGACATAATATTCTATTCATTTTTTCTTTTTTATATTTAATTATATTTCATAATATTATTTTAAACTGTTGCTGGGCATGAAGCTGATATTTTTAGAGGTCTATCCAGAATAACTCCAGTGTCTCTTTCTTAAGTGTTAAGAAAAATAATAATTTAGAGATGATTGTTGTGCACTGATTTCTCCTTATGCACTACTTTGCTTTCTTTTTTATATTTAATTTAATTTGCTGTTTCATAACTCAGTTGCTTAGTAACACAAGACCCTTCTACAAAACTTCACTGTCTGTTCTTCTCTTGAATAATTTTGTATTGTCTGCAGACTTTGTCTCCTCACCATTTACCTTCTTTATTAGATCATTTAGGAATACTTTCAGTGGCACAGGTCTCAGTATAGATTCCTGTGTGTGATGAGAAAGAAACTCCAACCTTGTGCAAAGGCAGAATATTGGTAGAAACAAAGATTAACCATGAAAAGGCTGGGGAAATATGCCTATTTTTGATGACTCTTCTCTAGCTTTCCTTCTCTTTGCCTTAACATCATAGGAATTTCAAAGTTCTGCTGTCTAACTATCCTACTAAAATGAATGTAATCTTCACCTCCACTGTGTGCTCACATGCAGCATTCTCAGAGGCACTGCAAAGCACAAAATCTCTTTTATACATGGAACAGCTCCAGAAAGTATTTTAGATCACACTGGCAGGTTGTTGGCAGCTCACTCACACAGATTATGTTTCTTCATACCCCTTTCCGTGCAGAGCTGCACATGTAATGATCTCACATCCTCTCCAAAAAGTGGCAGTTCTGGAAGTGAGCTTCCATAACACCAAAATACCGCTTGGCTAACCTGGTAACAGAATTTAGACAAATTTTATTTCTGGGACATATGATCATTAGAAGTGATGCGAAGTCTTCACAAGAGTATGAGTGTTAACGCTGATGTTAGCAGTGAAATCCAGGGCAGGCATTTTCCAAATTGAAGGCCAACTTGTACACAACCCCCGTGTCAGAAGCTAGTCACTGTAACTGGACAGACTTGATGGAATTAAAATACTGCCTCTGGAAAATGTAGACAGGAACTTCATCAATCACCCATTTCAGGATCAGAGAAATTAAAAATTCCCATCCTTGCTGCCAATATGGTACTCTGCCTGGTGTTTTTTTGTTTTTTTTTTTTTTTTTTTTTTTTTCCCCTCAGTGAGGGAGTGCCAGTGCTAGCCCAGTGCACTGGTACCATCCTGGAAAATGTGCTCTGGGCACTAGGGTGGTGCATGGCATCCTTCAGGTCCCCCGGCTTCCACAGCGGTGGCAAGGCTCCACATTTGCTTGGCTCTGCCAGGACACCTAGGTCTCCATGCTGGAGGGCAGCAGAAGGCTTTTGCTCTTTTATAATTCACAACTAGAGACTACCACATTGACTTTTCACTGCAACTTTTCCAGTATTAAATCCCAAAGTTGGTGGTTGCGCTTATGTCTGGCATGTGACTTGTTTTGTGATATATGACTTCCAATATCTTTGGTCTTGAGAGCTGCAGTGTAACAAGGTGAATGTCTGAGTGCTGGAAATACAGTATTGTGCCTTGCTGTGAATCCTGCACAGCAGCTAACAGCACGTTGAAACTTTTGTTTATTATTCACATTCAGAGAAAATTAATGCACTTTGAAGAGGTGAGGCAGAATGGACAATTACTAAAGCTGCTGAAAACAATTAGTTCTCATTTGCTTAACACCATTTCCTAATGTGCAGCTCTAAAACTTTTCACAGGACCTTTAAAATACAATCAATTTTCCGTGGCTATTTCCTAATAACTCAAACTGAGTGCAGAACCTGACATGCAATCAAGCTAATACAGGTCGATATCCATTTTCTCTCAGTTAAATAGGAATTTTAACACAGTGACACCAGCTGTGGAATCACAAACAGCTACTGTATATCTATCTGTTTGCTGAACATGAAGAGTGAGGACATGACTCAGCTACCTTTAGTCATACTGAATGAAACTCACCAGTATAGCTGCCAGTGAAACAAAGAATAACACCAGTCATGAAGACAAAACTAGTCCGAGATTCATTCAACCTCAAACACACACATCGTTTACAGTTCATTTACAAAGATAAGACTTAAACACTTTACAAATCTGGTGTCTGATCTCACTTGGGAAAGTGGATATAAGAAGATATTCTTCTCTAGTCAGAAGAGTTAAAGTTGGAATATGTGAGATCAAAAACAAAACCTACATAAAATATCTACCAAAATGCACCCCACAAAAATACCCATTTGTTTGCAAAATGACCTTCTGCCTTCTTTTCAGCACCACACAGTAATGGAAGGTGAGGACGGGAATCTGCAGAACAATTTTGCACTCTTCAGAAATTGCCAAAAAGCCTTAGGAAAACATGAGGGAAGGAACTGTCAGAAGCTTGCCTAAAGTCCACATCTAACTATTTTTGAGTAAAACTGCGAGATGTCCAGGACTTAATTTTACATGTCATCCAAAAAATGTCACATTCCCCCCAGATAACATAACAAATTATTGATGCATAAACTTAATTACCCATATGACATTTATCACAAACTTCTATCTGCATTGCCTGGTTATGATAGTCTGAAGTTTGAGCTTTTAATGTGGCTCTGATGAAGTCATTAAAACAAATTAGGGACAGAAAAAATTAATAATTGCTTCATCTTTTTGCAATTAAAATATCTTTTGCTTTGGTAACTGTTTTTAAGGCTGATTGACCAAGATTTTGCTGATGCATCACTCCACAGAGGTATAATTTTCTACCTGAAAATGACTGACTTAATTTTGCTGGATTGTGGTTTACAGGACACAGCTAAAATGATTAAGTTCAATTTGTTACTAGGTCTCAATGTATCATTCGCTTGTATTTGGAAAGAAGATGAGTACTGGTGAATGAAAAGGAGGAAAAGATGCATAGCAGAACAATATTTTTGGGATGAATGATGGACTACATATGAAGATCATACAAAGAGTCGCACAGACAACAAAGAATCCTGAAAAATGGAACTGGGCAAGTATTTCCATTAGGTCAGGATGTGCTCTATTTTCATACACTCACCTGACTCCTTTTCTTCCTATTTCACTGAAAATCAATACAGGACTATCACCACAATGATTGCTTTCACCAAATGATTTTTTCAAGTGGTCCAAAAGGATGTTTTCTGCTATGTCCTTGTTTGATATTTTATTTTTGTGTCCTGTTGCCAGAATTATTTTTCTGAGGTTTGTGATATGAATTAGCAAAGCTGAAAGGGAAAGAGATGTAGTAATAAAATCACATTTTCCCAATGTTAATGAGCTCAGGACCTAAAGAAAATAAAACCATCCTTATTTTACATAGAGGAAAATTTAAGGTGTGAAGAGAGGTGCAAAAACCTATTCTTTATTAATAGAAGATCTCTGGTGAAACTGCACAGATTTCTGTGGCTTGGTGATCTGTGCTGAGTACAAGATCTTACTGATGAACGGGTCTCAGTGAATATCAACATTATAAAACCACTCTATACATCTGCCTTGTTGTCAGTCTCAGTAGAAGAGTTAAGAACTTCAAAATTGATAGCAGGTGTATATGTCAGTGAAGGAGCTATGGCAAATTTCCATATAAAGACATAATTGCCTGTGTACACACAGATGACTTTAGGCTCTGGGGATATTAAGTCAACACCTATGAAAATCTCATGAGACTGCTCAACCCATACTCATCTAGAAGACAGCAATATCTAACCCATGTGCTATGAAACCTAGTATAATTTAACACTTGTGAAAGATAAAGTCCATATTTGCTCATCACCCATGCTCATTCTATCCTTCCAAAATGTCTTGATCTATTTCTTCATCTATCAAGAATGAAAGCGAGGTTTTGACTTACATATCTACTGCTAGCTCAATGATTTTAATGTATCCTACCTGGCAAATAGCTACCTAAGCATGCATAGAACAATCCCAAAATCAGACCAGGGCTGATTTGTGAGAACAGAACAAGACTGTAGTAGTTTCAGTATACGTGTCCAGGTTCTTCTCACTTTCTTCATTAGAAATATTGACTTGTATGTAAATTTACAATGTTTGGGAGAAAGGTTTTCATTCCTCCCAAGTGATCTTCCTTGTGTGTTTAAAAGCAGTTATTTAAATATGCATTTACCTACCACTAGCTGCCTTATGGCAGAAGAACTATGCTGGGAATGTAAAACGTTATTATTTAAACAGCAGTGCTCACTCCTGAGATGTGTGGGTTGGGGAGAAAGGTGGGCATGTATGAATGAAAGCTCCTGACCCTCTCAGTATTTGAGAAACTGCCTGCATCTCTCCCATTTCCAGCAGAATCATGACAATGTCCCTAATGCATTCAAAAAAACTTGTTTTGAAGCATGATGGATTCATACTTTGTGCACAAGAACTACTTTTGTAGCAAAACAGAATGAAAGAAAAAGGAAGAGAATCACAAACCATGGAATGGCCCAGGATGGACTGGACCTTGAAAGATCATCTGGCCCAACATTTCATGGGAAAGGAAGCACAGAACCATGGAACAACAAGACTGCACATCCTCCAATGCGCTCACACCACATAGACACAATTAAGGCCCAGGATCGTCCACCCTTCCTTGCCATGATTTCCAAAGTACACCCGTGAGAGAAATATTATTTACCATGGGTAGGAACACTAGGATTTGACCTTTAATCATATGCAGTAAATAGCCAAAGTAGATTATTCTACCAAGCAAGATTCTACATTTTTCTATCTCTTCTTTAATAATGCTTATTTATTGGCTGAAAACAAACTTCTAAAGGTATTGCTTAAGTTTTCTTCCTTCTTTACTCTTTTTATCTCTCTTGCTTTCATTACTGTTATAATCCAAATCCCTTTTCTGCCAATCTCTGTACCAAATATGAGCTTTTTTACCAGGCTTAATACAATTTGCACAGAGAATGAGACTGACTGTCACCCATGGTTTGAGTCACCTGAAGGATAACATCTATTGAAAGAATTTTGTGAATTTTACCCATGGAAATAGTGAGGAGGGGAAAGTTTAAGAGTTTAATTAATTTACATCCCTGAAGGTGACTTGTTAGCACTGTTGAGAATTAGTGTTAATGTGGCTGTGAAAGCTACAGGGGTTGATTTGGTGTGTCATATTGAATTATGGCAGCCTGTATCCATGTCAAACAATGTATGTCTGAGGGGAGGGTGTGAAAAGTCAAAGATAATTTCTAGAGGTACCGTCAATATCCCTAAAGTTCCTACCTAAGTGTTTGTTAAATATTCCAAGCAGATTTGAAGCTGAGAAGGAACAATTTAGGGCCAAAACAGACAGGGGCCCTGAAAGAACAGAAAGCTTTTACAAATTATTGGGAGAGATAGTGGAGGAACAACCACCACATTTTTTCATGGTTTAAAAAATGTTAAAATGGCATTATTACTTCATTTTACATTGCATATCAGATGGAAGATCAATGTATCCGTTTCAGTGACAGAGAAATCTCTACAGCCCGGCACAGTTTCTTGCAAAGAATTAGTATTGCCCTTGAATATCCTGAAAATTATATATGGAGGTTGGGTGCTTGGCCTCCCAGAGATTAGTGTGGAGTCAACAGGCTCCTTTAAAAGGGCAGTTTTCTGAGGATAGGCACAACTAATGGTCTCATCCCAGCTGAACAATAACCTTGAATAACTACTCAAAATTCAGTGTGCAGGTAAGAGCAGCAGATTATTCTTGCTTTAATGAGGTGCACCTCATAGATTACTAAGGATCTAACTGTCCTGTTGATCCTGACAAGTGTCTAACCAGAACTCCTCCTTCCTGTCACTCGAGAACAGCCTGGTTTTTCTGTTACTACCATATTCAGAAAGACCAATTATCCACATGCTTGAATACCATATCTTCCAGCAAGGTAGAACAGCTCATTAGTACTTCTACTTTTGCATCTGAATTGTGCATGGGTAGCCTGAGAACCCTGTGTTTTACAAGAGATCAGTAAGCAATCTGAACCGGGCTGCTGTGTGCTAAAGGACACGTGTTCTAGCTGCATCAGGAGAAAAAGTAATCATCCTGTCCATCAACAGCACAGATAATTGTACACTCTCACTCCCAAATCTCAAATACAGAATGGGGGGAAGGAACTCTTCTTGATTTTAGCAAGTCTGTCCAATATATCCTTAAGAGTATTTGATAGGACATGCTGGTAGACATGTGAGCTTCATCAGAGTTTACTTTGTCATGAAAGATAAATGCAAGGGATAAAATGGTTCAGTGATAAGGATGCTGAAAAAAGTGCTTGCACACTATCTTAATTTTCTTCCTCAGTTCAAGCAGCTGTTTATGAGTAGAGGTTGCAAGACAGCTACTATGATTTATTCTGCTCCAAAAAGGCAGAGAGGGAATAGACTACCACCCCTGTCTTCTCAGCATCTTAAATTTACTGGATCTACAGTAATTTTCAGTAGTGAATCTATCAGTATTCCTCATAATATCATATCTAATCTAATGTAAGAGGTGATGACTTTATTATTTGCCTAAATACTTGATTTTCTTTTTGACTACTACACAACTGGAATAGTATTCAGTGCATATGACTCCCCCTTGTGTTCTGGGTTAAAACCAAATTTCTTATCACCTCTTTTAAAAGTGCCATCTGAATTTTCACTGTTTATTTCTTTCTGTGGAGCTGTGATGAAAAATAACTAGAAGCACTGGATGGACCTCCTTTGCACAACTCATTTTATCAGATCTTTTTCTTAATCTTTGCCTCTCCATTACAGTTTTGTTTGGCATCTCATGCATGAAAAGTGCACTTTGCACAAAATATATACTTGCAGTTTCTATTATTTTACTTTAGTCTTTTGCATTATTCTGGTGTTCACGGTGTCTTTGGCCTCCTTACACAGATGTCAAAGTCCCCAGTTTCTGTATTTTTAATAATTTTATTAAAGCTGCAGATAGGATTAACCTAAGTTTGGACTAGGGATCAAGATATTCTGAATTCAGTAATATATATTTGCAAATTGGTTATATAGAAATGTAGTTCAGATTCTGACTTGTTTGCACCTATACAGCTCCATTTGCTTTGGTGGGGTAGCACTGGGGAGACCTGGGCTCTTAAAGTGGTCCCACTGTCATGCACAATATGCAGCCCTGGAAATGGGGAGTAAAACAGCCAAACCTGGATGTGAGTACAGTAAATTTATCAGAACAACAGTTCTTCTTTAGTTCCCATTTTTTATAGAACATCTGTGACAATTATAGAAGTTTACAGAAGTTTATGGAAGTAAAGGGTTATTAAAATCTAGTTGAGGGAAACCATCAGGAGAGTCACCATCTCCCTGACAATTCTCCCATGATCTGTATTCCTGCCCTGACCTGGTATTGTTGAGTCTATGAGATCAGGCACTGCATTTCATTTTTGCCAGCGAATTCTGTCTCTGTCATTTCACCCGGAGTCATTGAAAGGCTACATTTGTGAGAAATTATGCTGAGGTTTTAAAAGAGAAGTTGTTAGATGAAGTGACTAAAAGGGATCTCAGAAAGAGGATTTGTTTGGGTCAGTACACTGTGACAGGCACTGTGGGCCAAACCAATGCCCTCAAAGGTGAAAGAAAATGGGTTAGTCTAGTGCCCTTAGTCTGTACATCCTTAACCATCATACCACATGTCAGCACCTCTACCTTTAAGGTGAAGCATGCTGGATACAGTTTCTTCCAGTTCCTGGAATAACATCCAGTATCTCCTCTAGATGCTGATACTCCCATCCAGCAGTGTTTAACAAAAGCTCTTAGGACTCAGAGCATTTTTTTCCCCTTTCAGATGCTTTCCTTATAAAGCAGGGAACATTCATCCCGCATCTTTCAAATCAATACCAAGGCAGTGGGGTGATCTGCATACAAATCAACTTGCAAATTTACACCCTGTCTGACTCTGCCAACAGGATTAAAAATCATTCATGAAACAACAGCTCTCTGTAATCACATCCAGCCAGATTTCAATAATAACTCAGGCATATAAAAGCCTCTTGCTTTCACATGTATTAAAAATAGTTTCTTCTCATTTTCTACCTCTTCCTTGGCTAGTAACTTCCCATTTTCTTGAAAGCTTTCTGCTCTGTATGTGCTTTATCAACCATCCTCCAAAAACCCCATCTACTTACTGACCGGAAAGATTTTTCCTACTAACCAAAAGAAAAGGTGATTGCTTATACCCCATTCTGATAGCAGGCAGGATTTGAAAAAACTGAGTCATCTCTGCTTCACCACAGAACCCAGGCATTGCCTTCAATAAAATCATTGTCTCCAAATTGTCACTAAATTTTGATGTAACCCAGTAGTTATAATTCTGCTCTCTACAGACAGTTGTCTATTCCAGAAAAGCCATCAGGATCCTATTTAACATCTTATGAACATTATTCAATTTTTAGTAAGCAAAGCAGTTAGACTTCTTCACCGGGCAGCTTTGATTTTTGCTTCAGATTATGATGTGTGTATGTAATTAAATGTAGTGCTTGCTGTCTATTATTACACTGCATTTTTTCTGCTTGACAGATCTATCTTGATATGGTGTCATTTTCAGTTATTGTGGAAATGGCGAGAGCAGTGAAAATGAGCTTTTCCTGTAAATTGAAACAATACATAAATGCAAAAAAGCATACTTCATCCTGCAGTTCCTTATGTCCAGGAGAGCTGAGGCAGGACTTGGGAGCTGTGAACAATTTTTTGCCTCTCAGTGACAGTGCTGTAAAAGACCTACACTAGCTGGAGTTCTTGATCGCCTCGTGGGGACAATCTGTCACTATTTGTCAGGGGCAATTCCTACGTTCCCAGCTTTAGAAAAAGTAGTTACAGACTGCAGGTATAATGGGATGCATGAGTTTGGAGGACAAAGCAAGGTTTTTGGCAAGCATACTTAATAATCACTGCAGACTGAATTCAGTCTGAAGAACATGAAACCAACTTCTATCTTTTTAGTCACTTAACCATTTCAATTTTCAGAGCATAGATCTGAAATTCGGCCCAAACTACCCCCAAAGTGATATGACAATAAAAAGCTACAGAGTCTCCGTAGTAATTTTTGTCACAATGTTTTCTTTTATACAAACACAATTATTATTTAAGCATTCCAGAAAATCGTTACTGTAAATAATATATATTTTTATTCTCTTCATATTAGGAGGGCAGCAAATTGGCAATCACAGGAGGAAGTATGCAAGAAGAAAGGAATAAATGAAGATGTTGAGAATGAGACTCAGTAGCTCCATCTAGTCATCTTCAACACAGCAAGGTGGAAGAGCACAGTCGTTTGGTTTCCCTTGAGCAAATAGTAAAACTAGCCCCAGCACTCATCCTATATAATATACAAAAGGAGCAATCCCTGTGTTTCTTGAATACTTTGTGAAGAATATGTCTTATAAACGTCCAAATACAAGGCAGTTTGAAACAGTGAAATAGATATGACAGCAACTACCAAGTGGTTGTTTCTCCACTACATGGCAAGGAGCATGCACGCATTACTGCCTGCTGGCAGGGAGGAAGAGTTCCTTGGTGATCCCATTACTTCCATTGCCATTACTTAATAATGCCATTATTTATTTTTGCTGCTTCAACAGTGAGCAGTTGGGCTGCTGCAGGCGTGGGACGGGGAGGTAGCAGGCTGTGCAGAGTTAGGGCCGAGAGCTATAGTGCTGAGAGTTGTTCTTACAGCTGCTGGAGGGATGGGCTCTGGAGAGTGAATACAGTAATTACTGGTGCTGCTGGGAAGAGTACTCCGTGCAGCACTGCTACCTCTAAACATTCTCTGATCCTACAGCTGGCATCAGGAGCCAATCTGGCTTTCCAGGTCTGGGAAAAAGCATTACAAAGTAAGTGGCTGGAATGCTACTATCTGCTGCCCTCACCCACAGCCTGCTTTGCTTATGCGTATGGCCTTGGGCTCATCAGCCCCTCTACGATAGAACCACAGCTACCCAGCGAATAAGCAGTGGACAGAAACAGCATGTCATTGGCTTGGCAGACAGCACCTTGTTTTAGTCACTTAAAACTGCTGAAGAATGTTTTTATGCTGAAATGAATCTGACCCAAGAGCCTATGTTAGGGAATAAGACCTTGGACTTGCAGCTCTTAGACCCGTGGGGATCTGGGTTGCAGAAGTGAGAGAAGAGTTTTCATGCAGTTTGGCAGCAACATGAAAGAGGGAGATCAGACAACACTAATTGAAGTACTCACTTCCTGTACTGGGCTGAATAATAAAATAGTTTCAAGGATAAAATGTCCCTTTAATTCTTTTGCTTTATCCGGTGACCTGTTAAACTGTACCTATGTTGACAGAATCAAAATAGCAGGCAGGTAAGTCTGCTTAATACATGGGCCTAGAACTCGCCTGTTCAGAAAATACCCGCAGCACAGATGATCAAAACCATCCTGTTAATGAAACCATAATACCTCATTTTGATTTTCTGACTCTAGCTATTCATTTGAAGTCACTCCTTATGCACGGAGCTCACTTAAGATGAAGACTGAAAAGCTTCTTCAAGGGAATCGAATCCATTTATTTGCACCAAAGCAAATACTTTTTATGTTTGCAACACACGCTCTGTACTTACTTGTACATTCAAAATACACAAACCAGACTGACTCTCGTGACCAAGCTATGTTTGCTCAATGTAAGTTTTTTCTCATGCAAAAGAGTTGTGATCATGAGTATGTTAAGGCAAACTGAAGCTCGATGTCGATAATGCTATCACTCATGCACTAAGCACACTTATCCATTATGTAATGTAGGACAAAACACAAGCAGGAATTTCCTATTTCTACACTGACATTGTTTGGAGATATTGAAGAAGAGGAATAATACAGAAATGCAAAGTACTTCATGCAGTTCAGGTCTACAGATTTACATGGCCACAATACTGGTCTTTAATTGAGATCATCTTTTACTGGTAGAGCTGGAGGCAGCACTGTTGGGATGGTGAAGCTGACAGGATGTGAAATGTTGCAAACCCTTCCCTGAAAACTTTGTCTCTACTCACAAATCCCAACATAGTAGGTAAATTCCAAGGACACTGAAACTTGATTGATAGAATGGCACCTGGCATTTGGCCCATACCAAGTAGCACTTTCCCAAATTATTCCTGGGCTTTGCTTATTCTCAATAAGCAGTTTGCATGCAGCACCCTGTTTCTGAAGCTAACAGAATAAACCAGCACAGGCATGGGACATTATTTGCCAGCTGGCATCAGTATCTGGGAATGTTCCTGCACACATTACATTTACTACCATAGATGCAGCTAAAGTGTCTGATGCATTGGGTATGTTAACAAGGGACTGAAGCCTTCTTGGTCACCTGGCAGTTCTGCACCTGTTTAAAACAAGCACTGTTTGTCATAAAAGAGAAACTGTAGAGAAAATAAGGCATGGAAATGAAATTATTTTTAAAGTATTTGTCTTGCACTGCTTAATAAACTCATGTTTGGAATATCTGCTTTGGTGCTCATTTTCTGGCCAGAGAGATGTAAACATAAAATCCAAACTCTTCGGGAGCACATGTCATAAGACATTAAGGAGACAACTAGACAAATGCCAAGAAATATCTATAGGACTTTGACAGATATGCCAAATAGCAAACATCACACTCACTAGTCATATTCCCTTGAGTCATCATGTAATTGGGCTGTGAAATTGTGTGCCAGTCCTAAAGACTCTGCCCACTTCCTCAGCTACAGCCAGGCTTGGAATGAAGGGAAATGCAGCCTTAATGTTCTCCTGATACTGGACTACTGCTGAGCTCTAAAATATCACCTACTGACAAGGGGGGCCAAGCCTGACAGCCACAGGGGCTAGACCTTGACATTGGAAGCTCTCTCTCAACTCAGAGGGATACAGAAATGGTGGTTACCACAGGAGGGAATACTCATCTGTTAGACACACAACTCTCCCCTTCTTCCTCTGAGGAAAAGAGAGGAGGCTGGATAGAATACACCAGAGGTGAGACTTGGCCTGCGGGCCACCAGTTTGACTGTGACAGTTTAGGACATTCTGAGGGCTCTCCAAATTTTACTCCCAAAAAGCCAAGTTCAGTCATTTGTTGTTTACTGCTGACTCCCATCAGCATTGTGGGACAAAGATCCCGAATCCCCACCACTTCGGCTTTATCAGACTACAGTCAAGACCATCTTTTTGAACATGACAAGGAGTCACCACTTCGGTCATACCATAACTTCATCCCCTCCCCTATTGCAATAGAAACTCTCAGATATGAATCTCAGAATGAATAGGAAATGCTATTGTCTATGCCTTACTAAGAAAGCAAGCAAAATAATGAATGAAATATAACGTCTCTAATTTCAGAGTTGCAGTTACTTATGATGACTCTTCTGGTGTATATGATTAAGATTTGGTAATATGAGGTCACAGGACCATAACCACTGGGAGAGATGTGCTTAGACCTGGGCTGAGTCTATGGTGCATTTCCAGGGGATTAAAAAGCACAGATCTGTTAGACTTGAGCATTAGAATCTACACGGTTCTTTTAATTCCCAGGGGGGAAAAAAAATGGATAAAATGCTGTGATTAGGATGATTTTCTGTAAGTGGTATGCAAAACTAGCATGTAGATGAGATAGTGAAATTAAGAGACTTTGATTTATATGGATGCTTTATTACTTTGAGCTAGTTTCGTACAAACCACCATGGCTCTTATATAAAATGTTGCAGGCTAATACTATCTCTGATGTAAAAGCTTTCTTAATGTCATGTAAGAAACGGGGATAAATTTAGATTTCTGATTAAAACAGCAACTGGTATTAAGCATGCAGGGAAATCTGTAAAGCATCTTCCACATGAAGTGTCGGAAATACTGATTTATATGAAGACTATGTGTTACTAATTTGCACTTTTGGTTATGAGAAACAGATATTGCCACATGCATCCCTGAGAACGGTTACATTTCTGTTACAGGAATACTGGCTCTGGGAAGAAGCAGAAACTGGAAATGTTGTATCATCTGCACTTACAAAAACTGGACTGGAAAACTCTAAATTATTAATAAATTTACATCTTTGTCTTAGTCCATAACACAACTGTAGTGGCTAGGTTAAGCGGGTTCTATCTCCAAAATCTCTCTACAACCAGTAAAGAAAAATCAAGTCCTATACAGGGCGATATAAAAAGTGATTTAGGCTACTTTTCCCTTTTCACTGACTGTAGAAGAAATCTCCAGCTGCCAAGGCTTTTACCAGGCTCTAATTCTATGACAATTTAAATTGAGATAAGTTGAAACCCCTGGTTAGTTATTTCCTCCTCCCTTGTTCCAGCTGTGATGCTCATCTGACCTTGTGCTGAATATGTTCAAGGAGTAAAACTGTCAAAAAACTATCCTTACAGGAAAAAAAAAAAAAAAAAAAAAAAGTAGCTTTCCATCAGTTTAGTTCCCTGAATTGGTTCATTTCGAAATATGAGTTGAACATTTGGGCTGGCCCAAGAGATGGAGTAAGAGTGCATGTCTGGAGATGGGAACACAGAGCTGGGACTAGGGGTAGGATCATGGCAATGCTAACTTACATCTGCTTTTTGTTGGAAGCATTTGGATTTAACTAGAAAACCAAGATTATACACTAGAATTGAAAACAAAAGATGCAAGGGAGACTCAAGAGCTGTAGAATTCTATTGAATTTCAGGCCTGGTTTTGGGCTCAGCAGAGATCTCTTTACCTGTTTATAGACATAGACAGGCTTTAGTCTATAGTGTTTGGTAACTTATGCACCCAGTTAAATCTGAGCAAAGCAAGCACAGCGAGTTCAAAATATTGTCATAGCAGGATGGGAGCTGTATCTAATTCCCTTGGTACTGTAGGATAATTTTTTATTGCATACACAGTAGTATTATGTTCAGTTGTGAATTTTAATTAATCTATCTTTTTGGGTGTAAGTATTATCTTTTTTGTGGAACGTATTCCACAGCTCCAAACCACTGCTGATGGAAGTTATCCTTTGAACAATCCTTGATTTCCCTTAATTTCACTATTTATTACTTTATCAAAAGTGATAGGCATATTGATGGGAGAGAATGAACTTTTAGCAAGTTTGTGTCTTATCTAGAGGGAATTATAGCATGCAAATCTAACTAGTTAACAAATCAAAACGAACTACAGATCTAGGTTTGCCACCACACTGTTTCTTGGTAACCAGTTCTCAAGAGGAAACAAGCTCTGCAGTTAGAAAGGTGTGTAAATCTCTTAAAGGATAGCTGCACTATCTTGGTAACGTGAGATATGCTTCAAGTCCAGATTGCCTTAGGCTTCCATGCTAGTTCACATCTGGAGGAAGTCAGATGGCCTGGCAGGCTGGAGATGCAACAAAGCTTGAACTCCAACCTGGAGGCTTGAACTCCAACCCATATAAGCAAGTTGAGTCACCTGACAGTGAACTGAAGCCACAATCAGACAGACGTAAAAAAAAAAAATTCTATGCATGGCTTCTGAATGGGAGGAAAAGGCTAAAAGCGTGTTATCTGTAAACTATCCTCAAGGCTAAGAAGAACTGGTAGACACTTGTAAGCTGCGTCTATGTCAAGCAAGTATTTCTC
Organism: Tyto alba; assembly: GCF_018691265.1. NCBI lineage: Eukaryota > Metazoa > Chordata > Aves > Strigiformes > Tytonidae > Tyto > Tyto alba. Next base: position 3,544,548 of record NW_024881280.1, on the reverse strand, counting down.
TGGAGAGATCATCAGCTTCAACCAATTCAGCAGTTAATAATTTAAAACTTTCCTTATTTGCAAGAATAAGAAGCAGCACAACCATTATCTCACTAAATTATGTTTTTACTGGATCACTTTCCATTAAGCCCATTTTCAACAAGCACATTCCATTTTGCAAGATAATGCTCTTTAGTGCATATGTTATGGAATGTATGAGAAGAAAGAGAACCAGAAGTTTCAAACCTCACCCCATCAAAACTTTGAGTAATTTATAGTAAAAGCTTACAGTGCTACAGTGCTTTTCATTATGAGGCCATTTCGGAGAGCAGAGAAACATGGAGAGAACATGGCATCACCTTTCACCAAAATGCAGCCAATTCTGAGGAAGAACACTGAAGTTGTCAAGCGGCAAAAAGAATGATGGAAAAACCAATGAAGAATGCCTCCTGCCATGAAAAGCAGGAATTAATGGAAACCAAATACAGCATCCCATCATGAAACTTATTTAAAACACCATTAATAGCTTCTGTATAACTATGAGAAAAGTTCCATTAGTTTTAATAGCCCCAGACTATTAGGGGGTTTTCTTGATTTTACTTTCAAATTGAAAAATGACTTACCTGGAAGCATAATGCCTCATATCAAGTGCTGAAGACTTTTTTTATTATTACCTTGGAGTGAAAATTATTATTATTTAATACTGCAGAACTGCATCATGAAAATCCCTTACATTTCAGTGGAAGTCTGCTTACAACTACTGACTCATGTTATTTTGTGACATCTGACAAAATAGACCGAGGCAGCATAATACTACTTGACACTTTACATCTTTAAAGAACTATGGAAATGTTAATTAATTTCCACAGCAGCCTAGGGAGTAAATATTTTCATACTGATTTTACAGATTAAGGGGGATGAAACATAATGTGTGGACATGACTTCTCCAAGTCATTCTATTAAATGTCAGATGTGGGGATAGAACTTGAGTGTTCATGAGGCATTTAAACAATGATGGCTGGGACAGCCTCCTATTTATTTACAAAAAGTAGCTTAAACTATTTTTGGATTCTCTCTAATATGTTATTTTACTGTGTATTGATTATTTACAGTAATAGCTGATGATGAAGACTTGCATTATTCCATCTTTACAATGAAATACTTTATATTTCAGCCTCAACTTCAAGATTTGTTTCCGTAAAATTAAGTGCACTCTTATCCAGTGATCAAGTGGGTTAAAAAGGTGCCCAGAACAGTTCAGGATAACATTTTGGAACACAATGCACATGTCATAATAGGTCTGTCAAATCTGTCTTTTTTTCCACTGTTTGGCAGGTCTTCTCTTAATGTTTTATTTTTATAAAAGCAGATCCCATCCTCTCAGACTGCTGGTTTTCTTTTATTTTATTTTTGCTTTGCAACAATACTGAGAAAAGGTTCAGATACATCTTTTTTTTCATTATTATTCTCCTAAATCTCCTGTTACCAAGAGCTTTGGAGCACCAGGATCTTTTGGAAAGCTTTTAAGTACACAGAAATAAAGGTTCAGAAATTCAGATGGCCATAGCTTGCTCAACAGATCAACTCAATGACCAAAATGCAAAGTGTCTGCTCACATAACTACCCTTCTTATTCACCAAACCAGTACTCCTGAAGATTCATGTTAAATACGAGGACCAGAAAACAGGTGAGACAAGCATGATATCTTACCACACAGAATATTTAAGTTCAGTTGGACTAAAAGATACTTGCCTAAGAGTCAAAGAGCAAATTCCAAATCTCAGAACTCTTCTTCCTCTGCTTGACCTTCTCCCTTCTGAATAAGCATCTGAGGTCGGGTCTAACAGAATTGACAGGTGACGTTTTCCTCCTGCTACCACAGAGCATCGCACTGCACATCTGTGTTTATCTAAGGAAGTACACCATAATACAAAAACCAGATGAGTCCCTTCCAAACTAAACAATATCCTTCCCCAGTCAGTGTCTCAGTTTTGTCAGTGTTAAGTCCCTGAATACACTCGAGATCCAAGACAGCAGAATTCTCCAGGCAGCACTAGTCCCATACAAAATCAACCTGTTTAATTTTCTCTTATTTAGAAAAGAAGCTCTTTGGCAACATCCTGCAGAGCATTTACCCAAGTCTGTGTCTAGACATTTCATTTCCAGCTCATATAAGTATTCCTTTTAATCACTATTTGAAAATAGAGCCAATTGAATTGATAGCTATAAAACACTGTATTTTCCTATGTAAGAGAAATAAAGAATATTTATACAATTATTTGGAATTAATTCTGATAAGAATCTGATTAGGAGTCCCACTCCACATTTTCCAGGACTGTGTACATCTTAATTCTGTTATAGCTACAAACATACAGTAGTGTGTTTTTTGCCCTAACTTGTGGCAAAAATCAGTTCCAGGTCATTTTGTTTGTTGTCATGGTGCTTGTGAAGCTGACCAAGATGCTAACATGCAGCTAGGCTTCAAAGGGTGCTCCAGTGCAAAAAGGAGAAAGCGAGGACAAACTAAAAGGAGGGCAGCAAGAAAAGCTTTTGCCACTGTTTGGGTTGATCCTTTTAAAAGCTGGTGAGTTCTTGAGCACAAATGTAGTTGAGCAAGAGGGCAGAAATTTTCCAAATCTAACATAACCCAGAATAGAAACATTCACAAGTGACAGAATTGATTTTGGCAACTGATCTCTTTGGATACTATGTGACTCACTCTTCCTTTTCCCCCAGGAACAGGGAGTAACTGTTATAGGACTGGACCACTGGAATCAGACTAATCTACAAATCCCATGCTCTAACAGACTAGTGTTACTACACAGTCCACCTAAGAAATAAAACAGAGAGAACATTGAGGCACTCTTCTTGTATGACATCTTGCTGGACCAACAAAACACTAAGCTGCTACTAAACCTGGGACAGTTAGTTAAGCCTACCTTCATATTAAGATAATGAGTTCTACTGAGTCTTTAACTTCCAAATAAAAGCTGCTTATAAGAACAAACCCAAAGTCTGGATGCATCTCTACTGTCCTCAAACACTGCTAATGTTTATTATGACAACCACCCACTGTGTGCTGAGCATGTGAAATCCTATCTACACAACCTGGATGATTTCGTAGCCACAGCAGTTCCAGAAGAATAGTTGTAGTAATAATACATGTCTGCTAACAGAAAGCTGCTAACAGAAGCTTTCTGTTCCTCTAGCAGTCATTAAATTTCAGTGGATGGAGCTTTGCACTCACCTCTTTCTGCTTCCCCCTAGTAGTGTTCCTGCTTTTTTAGTAGTGTCTATATAAAGCACTTGTCTTCTCCCTGCTGCTACTCACCCATATAGGAATATTGTCTCTTTGGTGCACCTGTCCCTGGTGCACTGGTATATAACTAGAAAGCTTAATATAAGGCTCATAACTACAAGGAGTTATGGGATAATGTTAAGAAAACACAATTCCATCCATCCACTTGAAATAAGTACAAAGAATTAAGCACTGTCACTTTATATGCTTAGAGGAACATTTACCATGTAATGTTGGCTAAATTCTAGGCATTGTAAAGCCTTCTTCAAGTGCTTTTGTACATGAAGGGGCAACGTTACTGATTTAATATGAGCTGTTGAAGGTCTGTCCAGTTTTGTGGAAAAACTAAGCACCATGGAACTGGTAGCCCTAGGGCTGAGGGTGATGGCACAGCCTGCACTTGCCTAGACTACAGCTCTTGTTAAAAATCGCCATCTAGAAATCATTCCAGCCAGTCACCACCTCTGTAGCACATGATCCAAACCAACCCTGGTTGCTAAGATTTCTGCCAGAAACTCAACTACTAGATACGCTAACTCTTGTCTCACTCTGAGCACCGCTGTCTATTTTTCCTCTACCCTCACTGGAATCCAGGACTACAAAGTCAGCATTGAAATTTGTTTTCCTTTTCTCACCTGATAAGTAGAGCGTCTCAAAGTCCATAATATAAGCTTTCTGGAAGAAAGAATCCAAGGTCTTAATCAGTTATGGCTCCTCTGCTGACAAACACAAAGCTGATAATGCTCTGATGTTCTCTACAAATGCTCTCTTTAAAAGATCTCCCCCTTGCAGTGTCTGTTCAATACAATACTGTTTCCCACCCTCTGATACAGTGTGGTTATGTACTCTCTGTTGTAATAAAAAGCTCTAATTTTTCACCTTTGAGGTGGCTACTCTTCATATCAAGATCATCTAATGAACTCAGGCAATCCACAGGATGAAAGACGTTATAAATGTACATCAGCCTCACTACAGAAAACTGTTTAATAAAGCAATAGGGTTTGGATGTTTTGAGGTTTTTATACTTAATTAAATGAATCTTTCAGAACTTGCAACAGGTTTCCTTTTTTTTTTTTTTTTCATTGTTGTTTGTTGTTTTGTTTTTGTAAAGGATTATTTCAAAGAAAGTTAGCTGAAAGCATTAGTCACTGCTGTCACCCTCTGTCAGCTTTGTTCCCTTGTGACAGGATCTGAAGGCCTGTGCGCAGTGTTGTGCCTATCTGTCCTAAACATGCATCAGTGGTTACCTGAAAGACTGTGGACAAGAAACTGCTGTCACCGCTTGAGTAATTGGAACAAGGAAGGAGGACACTGTGTTCACTGATTTGACAAAGGAATAACCTGTTTCCTCTACTGTAAAGTTGTAATGGGCTCATTCATTACTCATAGAGCCCCATGACACTTCACATGTTAGGGAATGATGCCTCTGGTTCATTCCAGGAGGTGGCCTGCCAAATGGTTAGGAAAAAAGGGATGAGAGCCAGGCAGGAGTGGTAGAGGAGGAGGGCTAAGTTAGATAATGATAATTAATACTAATATTCACTGGGATAACAATTATCTGCCTTTATACAGTGTTTTAGAGCTTTCAGAGTGCTATAAAAACATTAATTAACCTTCACAATTACCATTCTGAAATAGAGAAATGTCCATCAGCACACTGTGATTTGTCCAAGGAATCCACATGCTTTGAGACAGCGAGAAAGAAAAAAGAAATTCTCCCTGTTTGTGGTGTGTATGTATACTGGAGAAGTACAGCTGTGCAGAAGTCATTCAACCCCATCCCATATGTCCTCGCCATGCTGTAAAATGGCTGATGCTTTGGGGGCTGGCAGTCAGCCCGGAGCAGAGCCCAGGACCCTCCTCTGCAGGCAGGCAGCGGTGGGCTGATGCTGGCTCAGATCATCAGTGCCTGGTTGCATTGTCTCCCCTCTAGCACAGGCATGCCGCACACATAATTGCCCATGCTCCACTCCTACAGACTCCCCATATCAGGAGGCTGGCCCATTTCCCTCTGCTTAAAATTTAATCAGAGATTTTACTGCTCATAAACGGCTTAACGGGAGCAGTTAGAACTCTAAAACTTTACATATTTCGGCTTAATTACCACTAACAGACAGATGCCACTTTCAAACACTCTCCTTCCCAGCCCTTGCTCCCTGCAGCTGCTCAAACCTGGAACATAAATTCATTAGTTAAATAACCGATAAGTGGCAAAATGATTAGGGATTAATGGAAAGAGAGAAATCTCCTTATTTTTGCTTGATGTTTTTTTTTGGTTATCTCTGTTAAATTGCAGTCTGTACCTCCCATTTGGCAAGATAATAGCTCCTCTTATCCTTGCTCTAAAGCAACAAGTAAATGGAGGCAGTAGTTTAGAACTGTATAGATCTTGAAGTGTCAGGGCATACTGCTCTTGTGTGTGAGTCACATGCAGAAGCAGCGACCTATAACAAGTTAATTCAAATGTAGAAAGGGATCAGTTCCTGATACCCTTTCACTAGATAGACTGGTTTCCATAAGTTTATTTTTCAGGTGCCAAGCTTCTCCTTTGGGAGGTGGAGCAGCAAATAGTTGTTTTAAATACAGGAGAATGTCACAGTGATCCAGGACCAGGAATTAAAATGCACATGACTGATGATGGCTGTTCCTGGGACAAAGAAGCTGTATTCTTTTGGGCCAGATGTATTATCAATCTCCCACTCTAGTCACTTCCCACTGCCTCCAGAAAATCACCTTTTAAGAGCACTTCAGTGGACTGAAGATGTAATGAAACCAATATGCTGAAAGAGGAGTTCAATGCTCCACTTTTAAAGTTCTGCCTGAAGAATGGAATCCTGTCTGCACTTTTTATTTGCTGGAACTATCCCTTGTAATGGAGGGAGAAGAAATGATCTTCCTTCAGATCTGAATATTCTGTCTAAAGATTGAACCTTTTGGAAGGCAGCACCCAGGATATTGTGTTGTCACTTATAAAGTAACTAGTGAGATTGAACTAGATCTCAGATTGGGTGTCTGCACTGATATCTGCTTTTTCCAAAGCAATAGTCAATTTTGAACAGGGAAAATTTTTACTGAGCTCATAAGAAATTAAGTAAAAAGCCATTTATATATTAGCACATTGCTGGATGCACGATCAAACTGCAGACTCAGGGTTTATGAGTGTCTACTGAAAATTTGTCTTTATTTCCTAGAAACTGAGGGTCATCTGTTCAATGATTTTTAAAAAAATAATCCCAGTTAAGCAAATAGATTACTTTATGTCTGTAAACTACCTTTGGGAGAAAGAAAAAGAAACAAACAAAAAAACCCCACAAAAGCAAGCAGAACTTTCAACCAAATCACAGCCAAAACCTGGATCCTAATCCATGTGAATTTACAATCTTGCAAAACAATTTTGTTCTGCACAAGTTCTTTTGCCATGACAGAAACTTTAAGAGGACATAGAACTCAGTTTGCTCTGCCTGACATTTTACATATGCTGAAGACAATAGTCAACAAGTTCAGAATTAACAGCTCAGGAGGTGTTCATTACTACATTGCAGGACAGATCCTGGATTCCACCACACTACTTTTGTTTCATGTCACTGACAAGATAGAAGATACTGTTTGCATCTTGCCAGTGCAGCCAGAACAGCTCTTCAGCACTTGTTCACGTGCTTGATTTAAGGGACACCTTGATGGCAGGGCAAAGTCTCAGACAGAAATAGTCCTGATGCTGTCCTCTGTTGGTATATAGACAATAATGAGTCAGCAAATAAAGGTCCAGTAGATGGTGCTCAAGACTGTGCAGAAAAATCCTAGGTTTTGTAAGGTTAATAAACTTGTGCACTTCAAATCGTTCTCATTGTGCAGCTCTTTGACCACCTTTTACCCAACAACCTCCCATTTATATAGGGCATTGACCAGGGCTGCTAAGAGCTCCCAGACTTTAGAGACGCCCCGAGACTGTTCCTAACTTTGTCAGGGTCAGCATAAACATCACTAAAATTAAAAAAACAAACAAACAAACAAAACAAAACAGGCTGTCAGATGCTGTATCCCCAATAAAGACTGACTATGGAAGAGGACTTTAGTATTTTTAACTTCTAATAGCTTGAGATTTCTTAGGAGACCCTAAGATATACCCCAATAATAGTTAACACCCATCTTCTAAGACAACCAGAGAAAATGTGGGCCCTCTACAGAAGGAAATAGGACACCTGGTTACCCAGGACATGGAGAAGGCTGGAGTACTCAATGACTTTTTTGACACAGTCTTCCCCAGCAAGTGCTCCAGCCATAGCACCCAAGGGGCAGAAGGCAAAGGCAGGAACTGGGACAATGAAGAAACACCCACTGTAAGAGAAGATCAGGTTCAAAAACATCTAAAGAACCTGAAGGTAAACAAGTCCATGGGACCTCAATAAGATGCATCCACAGGTCCTGAGAGAACATGCAGATGAAGTGGCTAAGACACTGTCCATCATATTTGAGAAGTTGTGGCAGTCCAGTGAAGTTCTCGTTGACTGGAAAAGGGGAAACATAACCCCATTTTTAAAAATGAAAACAAAGAAGACCTGGGGAACTACAGGCCAGTCAGTCTCCTCTCTGTGCCTGGCAAGATCATGGAGTGGATCCTCCTGGAAACTGTGCTAGGGCACATGGAAAATGAGAAGGTGATTGGTGACAGCCAACATGGCTTCATTAAAGGCAAATGGTGCCAGACAAATTTGGTGGCCTTCTACAATGGGGTTACAGCACTGGTGAATAAGGGAAGAGCAATTAATGTCATCTACCTGGACTTGTGCAAGGCTTTTAACACTGTTCTGCACATCATCCTTTTCTCTAAATTGGAGGGACATGGATTTGATGGATGGACCACTCTTTGGGTAAGTAATTGGCTGGATGGTCACACTCAAAGAGTTGCAGTCAACTGCTCAGTGTCTGGGTGGAGAGTGGTGATGAGTGGTGTTCCTCAGGGGTTAGTGTTGGGATCAGACCTGTTTAACATCTTTGTTGGCAACATGGACAGTGGGATCGAGCGCACCCTCAGCAAGTTCACTGATGACACCAAGCTGTGCAGTGTGGTGACACGCTGGAGGGAACGGATGCCATCCAGAGGGACCTGGACAGGCTGGAGAGGTGGGCCTGGGCAAACCCCATGATGTTCAACAAGGCCAAGGAAAAGGTCCTGCACATGGATTGGGGCAATCCCAAGCACAAATCCAGGCTGGGTGAGGAGTGGGTTGAGAGCAGCCCTGCGGGGAAGGACTTGGGGGTGTTGGTGGATGGAAAACTGCTTGTGAGCCAGCAACGTGCGCTCGCAGCCCAGAAAGCCAACCGTGTCCTGGGCTGCATCAAGAGAAGTGTGTCCAGCAGGTTGAGGGAGGGGATTCTCCCCCTCTGCTCTCATGAGGGCAGTGCTGTGCCCAGCTCTGGGATGCCAACATCAGAAGGACACATACCTGCTCGAGCAGGGCCAGAGGAGGACACGAAGATGCTCGGGGGCTGAAGCAGCTCGCCTGGGAGGCCAGATTGAGAGAGTTGGGGGGGTTCAGCCTGGAGAAGAGGAGGCTCCGGGGAGACCTTCGAGCGGCCTCCCAGTGCTTACCGGGATCACAGAAAAGGTCTGGAGTGACTCTTGATCAGGGGTGTGGGGGTAGTATGAGGGGTAATGGATCTAAATTGAAAGAGGGTAGGTTTAGATGAGATGTAAGGCAGAAATTCTTCCCTGTGCGGGGGGTGAGGTGCTGGCCCAGGGTGCCCAGAGCAGCTGTGGCTGCCCCCTCCCTGGAAGGGTTCAAGGCCAAGTTGGACGGGGCTGGGAGCACCCTGGGCTGGGGGAAGGGGTCCCTGCTTGTGGCAGGGGTTTTGGAACTAGATGATCTTTAAGGTCCCTTTCAACCCAAACCAGTCTATGGTTCTATGATTCTTTGTTTCCACTTTTATACTTTTATGGATTTCTTCCTGCCCATTGCAAACTTATTTTTAGAATCAGTAAGACAACCTTTTTCCTTACTCACCATGGCAACTGGTGGCTGCAGAACATGTGCCTTTACAGCTTTCTTTTTAAAACATGGTAAGGCTGACTAGAAGCGTAGAAGTCTATGGATTTCAGAGCACAGCAATCTTTGCATTGCATACTTATGGATTCAGGCTTGGCCAAGTTCTCAGATTTGTCTTGTTTTATGGAGAAGAGATTATTTTTGTTCTTTGAGCGATCAAGAAGTCTGGATTCATCTAGTTTTGCCACAAACTTGCTGTGTGACCTTGACCAAGAGTTTTTAATCTACCACTCCTTCATCCCTATTTGTAATGGCAGACACTTCCCTACATTTCAGGTTGCTGGAAAGCTAGACTGGTTAATATATGTGAAGCTTTCTACAGCTACAAAGATAAAAGCACTTAAAATATCACAGTACATTTATATACCTATCTAACTGACATCAGGTAAAGACATCCATTGAAAGAAAGGACATAGGTAAGTCTTAGCATTTCAGCAGACCTATAACATCACTAACAGTTATTCATTTCCAAATACTTCATCTCCAGAATATTCTCCCTTCAATGAACAACAGAGCTTGTGAATTCTGCAGCAATTACTTGTTCTTTTGCAAAGCATTCTTGGGGATTTTATTTTTAGATATGGGAATAAAATGACTCAATTTTCTCTCTTGTTGTCTACTATCTCAGCAAGCAATAAAATGTCAGCACTGTGGTAGGTAATTGGAGGGAAAAACACCTCTATTGACTGAATAGAGTTATAGCTGAATATTTTCATGTACATTCTGCTTGTGCCTTAAGCACAACAAACACTGCAGGTAAAAGATATCAGAGATAATGAAGAATGAACTGACTACAAATAAAATCATTAATCAGATGGGAAAATACCACCATTCCGAAGGGAGAGTTCTATATACTTCAGCCAGTTACCACACTTTATTTTTCATACTACATTTGCCAGATTCAGATAAAAAATTAATACCATGTCCAACAAAAAAAAGTATGCTACAGTAATCTACCCTGTCACTGAATTTAAGTCATGAAGTAAAGTGCTTGAAAGAATGTTACAGAATAGGTTTCCTAATTTAGGTAAGGAATACAATTAGAATTAAAGAGATGAACTGCAGCTCATGATTCTGAGTGTCCAGCCTGGAATACTGGGAAGACCTTCAAAATATTCAAGTGCCTAATGGTAAGGGCAGGAAGTTAAGTGCTGGCACCCACTACTCCTATTGTCTTCATAAACAAACCTCTGAGCCCAATCAGCTCCTAACCTATAGCTTCTGCTCTTTTATATATCAAAAAAGCTAGACATTTTAATATGTACAATTATCCTAATGTCCTGCTTTTGTTGAGTCTGGCATCTCCTTAAGACCTTCTCATGTACTCTTTCTGATGCTCCTTTCCAGCTGGCTGTGGAGTTGGTAGCAGAGAAAGCAGCAGAGCTCCCTTGGGCCATTTCCCAACGAGTTATGTATGACATGTCCTTTCCATGCCTAATTCTCAGCTTTCAAACTGTTTTAGAGAATCTGCAGCACCTTGCAGAAACCCTCAGCTAGTCACATATCTTTCATCATATCTGCAGGCCCTTTGGTTTGACCATACAGGTCACAGGTCTGTCTCCCTTAAAAATTACCTGGATGGAAAACTGACACTGTCTTTTGAGCCCGAGGGTTGACGAGGTATGTCATCAACTTTGAAATTTCTTGTCTAAATGCCTGACCTAACCTTTTCAATTTCTTTCATGTAGCAGCTGAGAGCTACTCTTTAGAGATCAGAATAGAGCTTGCCATACACCATAGCTACCATCAAGTCCTCTGATGAAGGTGAGAAACAATTTATATAGAAAATATAACATGCAGGAATTTCTTATGGGGCATATATAATGGCACTAGTAACTTTTTTCCCCCAAGGGCTACATGCATTCAGGCTGCTGGACGGCTCCACTGAACTCAGCCGGGCTCTACGCTCATGATCAAAAGAGTAAGAAAAAATAGCTAGCAGGAATCACCAAAGATTGCCTGGCATGTTAAGGATCCTGATCACACAGCAGGGATGGTGAGGGGGGACTGTGCAAGCCTGCACAGCTTCTGCCTTCCTACTGAGTTCTACTCGTGGAGTGTGTAATTAATTGTTACTGTTCATTTAGTTGTACAAATCAATGAATTTGCAAGTGAGTGCCACCCAGTGACAATCTAACAACTGACACAAGACAGCAAAAGCAAAGCTTCCTTCTGAATAGCAAAAGGAACTCCAACTACTTCTTTCAGCTCTGTCCAGGCTTGCTTGCTCCAGTCTTCCTAGACTGCACCGCCCTTTGCTATATGCCTGGCTACTCAGGGAGATGCTTATTCAATAAACTATAATTAAAGGTTTTTTTTTTTTTTTTTTAAGAAAAAAAAGACTTCCTTAGTTTATCAGGGAGAAGAGGAGAGGAGCTGCTGGACACAAAAAAGGGAGAGGAAAGTAAGCACATGCTTAGCTTGTGTTGAGATCCTTGAAATTAAAAGTCAATCACATACTTAAATGCTCCTCTGAATCAAAATATTTTCCCACATACAAATCCTCTGACATATTGAAACATGTACTACCATTTCCATGAACAAGCATATTTGGTGCAAAAGCTGTTATGAATATTTTGTTTATATTTTTTTAACTCTGATAAATGGGGAAATATGGAATGAAGATACACTTGCAACAGGCTCATCTGGGGTCTCTCTGTAGGTAGCTGAGACTCCCTGTGTTGAACCAATTTCAATATTAACAATACCACAGAAAAGTTTTCTAGTGAGTTAGGAAACATAAGGAAATATGAAGAAAAATGGAAACTTGTAAATTGCAAAAAAAATCAGTATAGCTAAAACAATAGTTGAAAGCCTTGCTACTGAATCACTATAATCCATTCTTATTGAAAATGCTATATATCTACATTTAGAAGCCATAACTCCTATTAAGTTTAATTACTTTTCTCTACAGCTAAGGGACCTACAGTTTCTGCACCTGATTCAGCAATGTATTAATCCAGTTTCATGCCAGCATAACTGCAGTGAAATTAATGATATTATAGCAGCAATGAAGCAACATAGTATTGTCTGATAATCTGGCAATACAAAACCTGCAGCAACAATGATTCCTCATGCTCTTATTTCTTGTGAGCTAGGTTGTAGAAGCATGAACCCCCTCAAACTTAGCCTGAGTCTCTGAAATAACCACAAAGAGCTACAACCTGAAATCTGAGCAGGGACGATGGTGGTCATCTCAGAGGTAAAATACCTTTCAACCAAAAATACCTAAAATCATGGCATCCCAGACCTTGCCTTCTGCAAAGGGCTGCATTTCTCTTCAACTAACCCAGAATATACAGGCACAGAATGTAGGTAGGATTTAGGTAAACTGAAGAAATAGCTGAAATGATGCTTGCCTTAACAGTTTGGTTCCTTTGGAGGGCAACCCTCCACACCCTGCCCATGGTTAAGCCTTGGGCCCCAGCCCCAAGCTGCTGGGCTGGTGCCCCACAGGGAGGGCACTGCTGGGTGGGTGGGCCCCCCCCCATGCTGCTCACCCACAGCCACCCTCCCTGCTCCTGCACAGTCTGTGTCTAGAGATTTTCTAAGCCAAGACAGAAGCAAATTAGCACTGACCCAGGTGTTTCACCTTAGTATTTTTTAACCAGTTTGATGGACATCTAAAGGGACCAGTTCCTTAGACAGAGAAACAAGAGGAAACCCCACATTCTAATGTTTTTTCAAACATGGTAAGATGGTGTTTACTTTCTTTTGAAAGGGTGTTCCATTGTCCTTAAACCCCCATGAAATTTAGTGCTTAAACCATGAGTGAGGTCCCTGTAATTACATATCCTTTGGAAATTTCAGCCTCCATTACTGAAGAGAGCCACTTCCCCAGGCTGATATAGGTTTTAGCAGCTATAGGAAAAATCAACAAGTATCTTCCGAGTACCTAGGTAATGAATTAATAAGAAGGAAGTACTGAGTTAAGATATGTGGTAGGAAAATAATGCTTTTGTTGACATATAAATACTTCTACTTGTATGATGCAAAGTATTTTTACCCCTTACCACATCTACAAATGCTATCCTGGGAATTTAATATTTCCCTGTTCCTCAATACAGCAGGTATAAAGTCTGCTCTGACCTTTTCCACCTTCACATGCATGCTGGTATGAAGCTATTGACCCTCACAGTTCCTGGTTTCTAGAGCCTCCTCCTGCCTTCCCATGTTTCTTAAACACTTTGTTTCTTATTACATTCACCATTGTCATTAGCCTTACTTGGTTCTGTAGAATTAATCCTGAATGATGAACTAAAAATCACACAGTTCAGAATATTTGTAGAAGAAAAAAATTAAGAGATTATATTTAAAATAGGAACGATGTCCTTTTAACTGAGATTTGAAAATGTGTATGTATTAGGTAACAAAGGTACTTCAGCTGCAAGGAGGCTGTCTTACCAACTTTTGAAGTGATAAGAGGACACTGGTCCTGTGACAATTCCAGTTACAGTGCATTGGCATAAAGACAATTGCTTCTTCTCATGCTCTTTTCCCACTGCTAAGCAGCTCTGGGGGTGATTTGTAAAAGGTCACAGTCCAAGAAACATGTTGCAGTTCAGTCAGGTCAACATTTTTGATCACTCTGATCTTTTCTGAAAGTGAACTTCATGGCCTAATCACTGAAAAACTACATTGCTATGTCTGGGGAGGTAACTTCCTTGTGAGAGCAATCTGGCAGGGCAGGCAGGGATTTGTAGGGGGAAAACTTTTCTTCCTGTGTCCAGTGAAACCAGTTAGGAAGTTTTTATGCCCTGTTTCGATAAATGAGTAGGTGGCACTGGTGAACTTTTAAGGTCTGATTTCAAACCCATGTACAGAGAGGGATCTACAGCAGTTAACCCAGGGTTGGGGGAAGGACTGAACACTCAGTCTTAACTGAAGGTAATTAGATCTGAATCCAGGGACAAGAGTGTGCATTTCTTAGACATGAAATCAATGAAAAGTGTTGTGTAAATACAAAGACAAATTGTTGATAAACCCTCTTTTCTGATTTGAGTCTCAGGCTCTTTATCCTTTACAAACCCTTCCTCTTCCTTATGTTGCTATTCTATCTTGATGAAGCATAGCCTTGCTTTTTCCTAGATAGAGACTTCTAGCAGTTTCTGTTTCTGCTTCTATAGGTATTTTTTCTAACGACCTTGAATGAACTTCAAGATTAAATGAGACAGAATTCTTTCTCCAGTCCTTAACATTTTAGTTATTAATCTTATCAGTGTAGATTGATAACCTCAGGATAACTGTTTACAGCTGCTTTAAATATAGACCATGATTCAGCTGGGAGGTCATTGTAGGGGTGTTGTATGCGCCCCTGTATGCATGCATGCATACATTTAGGAAGCTGTGAAATCTACATGACTTTCAATGCAGCTTTCACAGAATGAAGCAATACTCTTCTGCAAAAAACATAGCTAGTTTAAAACAAAATCTTATTTCAGTCTTCCTTCATTTAGGGTTAGAATATTAATTTGGTCTTTTGAATTACTTGCTGATGATATCTGACATTAATGTATCTGGGCCTCTGGATCTTCATCTGTAAAAGGCAAGAATGAAGAGCCTTGCTTTCCTACATCAGGTACTTGATCATTTGTGGACTGAATCAGTTGTCTAGCAGTTGGGACTTAATACTGAGATTCAGTGGGCTACTGAGTAAGAGGGAAGATTAGATCATGAAGTTGCTAGAAATGAAGGTCAAGATCTCTTGCCAAAGACACACAATTAAACCCGGTAGTTTCTACAAAGAAACTGTAAGGGAAGAGCCTTTGACATATGAAAGGAGAATACCACTTCCTAGGATATTGTATGACTCATAAGTCACTGTTGCAAGAAGCTCTTCCCCCCTGCAGACCAATGAGTTTGTTATCAGCTTGCACATCTCTTGAAATATATTATGCTATGTAAAATTAATACATGCTGCCTTTTTTATTATGACTTACAATTGATCCTGGCTTATTTATAGCATATGAAAGTAAAATGCTGTGGACTGTGTCCTATGTGTAATTACTTCCAAAGGCTTTTATCAGTGCAAGGAACCTAGCTGTTAGAGAAGCTGTGGGTACATTTCCTTCAGGGAAAATATAATCACTTTTTATTTCATTCTAAACTTAATTCTTGCACTATATCCTCACTGTAAATTGAGATGACAGACATGAACTGAAAGACTGTCAGAGCAGCTGCCATAATTTGCTGACTTCCAGCAATAAATGTTCACTTGAAACATAGTCCACAGACTTAAACTGAAAGGACCACATGAAGAAAAAAAAGGAGGAAACCCACAGTGATGGTAGAGAAAAGGAATAAATATCACATGACACAGAAGTTAGAAAACAAAGTACTGACTTTTTCTGTAATGTCAACTTTGTGCTTTTCATATCAATTATTAGATCTCAAGCTCTTCTGTAAGTTCCTATAGCTTTACTATCCTTAATATGCTACTCATGCATTCACTAAATTGGGTTTCTGATTCACTTTCACCTTGCCCTACATGTAACTGAGCAATAACTAAACATTTGCAAAGCTAACCCTGCTGTCACATTACTGGATTGCCACTAATCTGCATTTCTTCCATATATCAGATTAGATACTGATCAAAGTCCATACACCAATTAAGTCCTGTAGAGACTACACCCCTAGGAAGACAGCTTCGCCAAGGATAGTGTTTGAATTCAGTCTTGGGATCAGGCTACTGTTCTGAACTGGAAGGAAGATGGGCTGGGTACAATTTGGAGAAAACAATACCTTTTTCCTTCCCTTTTCTGGGGACAGAATAATCAACTTTTGTGCTTTTAATCATGAGGTTTAGAGCAAATTTTGCACTGTCAGTGGGCTATTTACTTTAATTTGTACATCTGCTGAAATGAACTGGGCAATCCTGATAAAGAAAAGCACTGATCCAGGAGCCAGGAATTACTGAAAGATAGTTACATTTTGGTGTCAGCATTCTTTATTATCTGCAGCACAGCACAATCTTTGTGCTGTGGATTCCCCAAAGTGAGGATTACCATGGGTACTGGTGGCTTCTCAGAGCAGATCATAGTTTTGATCTCATATCTATTTAAAATTAAAAACTACAAGTGTGAAATTCTCTGCTGAGAATCAACAGAAGTGAATGATCTACCTGGTATTAAGCAGCTTTGTCCAATTAATAAGTTCCATATCATAGTGAATTAAGTTTTCCAGACATGACTGGAAAAAGGATGTGGCATCAGATTATGCTTTTGGTGCTGTGTAGAGAAACACAAGGAAACGGTCAGAAGGCCCTTTAACAAGTGACAGTAGAGAAAGATACTGCAGTAAACACAGTCAGCACTGCTTTCAAAGTCATATACTACAAAAACAAAACAAACCAAAATACACTTATTTCCTACATGGCCACTGACTAGAGACTCTAATAACTAAACTAGCTTTCTTTCCTTATCTCCAGCAAGTTACTGATGTTCTGTGTAATGCAAAATTGGCTTGTTGCAAATACTCTTTGAAGCATTGATACTATTTCAATTTCTCCTCGAAGCTTTGGTTTGTTGAATAAATCAGTAACATTGGTATCTCTTTTCTTTGTTTTATTAAAATGTATTAGAGATAATGGCACAATAAAAACCTTTTTCCCCCCCTCTCTCCCTCAGTACAGTTCTATTGCTTTTGGATGCTTAACTTTTAGACAATGATAATAATGACACATAGGCCAGGAATTAAATGAATGAAGAGGCCCAAAGGTATAGCCTTTCCTCTGTTATCAAAGACCTATAGAAATAGCAAACCTGTTTTATGGACATGTTCTGCATTTTACTTTACAGAAAAGAAACAGGAAGAGATGCATGTTCAAGGCAAAGTCTACTAACTTTTCTCAAAGGCAGTCCCACTGAACTCATGCTTTGAACTAGAGCAAGACTACCCAACTCATTTAATCTGACAGCTAGTACTAATCCTTTTCTTCAAAGATAAAGCCTACATCTTAATTTTATGGTACCTTGATACTAAGGAACTTATAAAGCACTTTGCCATTCGCAAACAATTGGAAGAAGTTTGTATTCTTTTGTATTGGTCACTTTCAGAATCTCCTTCAAGCAATGTATGTGGGCAAACTTCTATGTTTCCTGCTCAATCATTTTCTGACTTTTGATTATTAACACTGTTAGGAAATTGATTCTTATTTATTATGAATTTACATCACAAAGTAAAAGATCCTACTTGAAGCCATAAAATAGATCTGAGTGTGATATTACTGTTCCCTTCCTTCTATATCAAGCTCTTTGACAATGCAAATAAATCATTTTTATTTCTACATTTGACCATTGGCAAGTCATTTCTAGGGAAGAATCCCTAGAGAGAATTATGTTTATAGTCATTGTTCCATTCTTACAGAGAAAGAACAACCCCAATTCTAAATCCTTAGGGAGAAACATGATTGGAGGGAAGAAAAAGAACTTTGTTCTCATCATGTAGGAAAAATATATTGGATAGGAGCAATCTACTTTTTTTAAAGGAAAAAACAGAAGAAATGGAATGAAGTTTTGCATTTAGCAAGGTTTATACATCTTTCACCACCATGAATATAAATTTTCACTATTGCATACCTCAGTGTGGTTCATGGTGATTTTGATGAATGTGAGTAATTGTCTCAACGGTTTTATCTAAAATGAGGGCTGCTTCCCGATTTCCTTACTTAACACCTTTGGGACATCATTACCCTATTCTTCAAAAGGACAGTAAATCAGACCTATTAAGCAGCAACCCTTTGAGAAGGGCTATGCATTCTGATAAAGGAAATCTAGCTAAGTTTAAAACAGTAAGGGACCAAACCCTTTCCATACAGTGCATACATATGTATACATAGTCTGAAAAAAAAACAATGAAATGTCTTTAGTTTTATTTCAGTAAAGAGAATCACCTCATTTTACTTCTTTTCAGTAAAGATTTGCATTTAGAAATGGGTTAAGTTTCAAGAGATCTATGCTGTATTGTCAGCACCACCAGCTTTCCCTTCCATATTTGATCTGTTTATTAGCATAATTATGAAGTTAGCATATAGAAATCAATGTAGTATTTTATGCATTTCAGTCTGTGGGTGCAAGTCAAATATATTTATTTCAACACTTATTCACAACTTAACACCATCACAATTTACAATCAAAATATGTCCGCATAGGGTTTCATTAGTACTCAACTACTGTAATCAAGAATAAAGCCAGATCCCAGTGAAACTTGGAGTAAATCATCCTTTGTTTCTCAGAATTTAAATGGTGTTAAATAGATACCTTCCCCAAAGGCATGTTTTAAATCTAAATTCCACTACATATAGAGAAAAATTTGAAATATGCATAATGATATCTGGATTAAACAAAGAATTCCTGATAAACTAAAAAGGACTCTAAAGTAATACAGCAAAAAGTTTGTGACAGATGCCCACAAACAACCTTGACAGAAATTTAAAATAAGTGTTCGGGGGAGACTGAGAAATATGGGTGTAGTTACTGAAAACAGATCATAAAACAGCAGGAGAAATTATGACACAAAGATGTCTTCAAAAGATACAAGGGACAAAGAAAAACTTGTATTCTTAAGGTATGATCAATGCTACCACTTCCTTTAGAAAGAAGATATTTGGCAAAAAATTGGCAAGCTGTAATATTAATGCAAAGATAATTACTGATTTGTAAGGGGTGGATACATAAAAGGAAGGAATTTTGCCTTGTACATCAAGGATGCTTACTTGAGACATGATAAAAATATTTGGGAGATTAAAACAAAAGGGCCTTGCCACAGTGGGATCCTATAGGTCAATAAACCAGTACAGTATTATAGATTAGGTCTTTTGTGGATACCTGACAGGTCATCCATAGTACAGGACTACGAGAACAAGGAATTTCAAATACACAGGTATATGCTGGTGAAGAAAAATGGC
This sequence comes from Tyto alba, assembly GCF_018691265.1. Lineage (NCBI taxonomy): Eukaryota > Metazoa > Chordata > Aves > Strigiformes > Tytonidae > Tyto > Tyto alba. Next base: position 3,525,323 of record NW_024881280.1, on the reverse strand, counting down.
AGGACAGAGTATGGAGGTAGTCTCTTCACCCCAAGTTAATAACAGGCTGCTCCCCAGGGCTATTCAGAACACCTCAGGGATTTTCTTATTGCTTTGTTCAGCTTTCTCCCATTCAAGTGATTCAACAAGTTTTTAAACTATCCTAATCTGTTTGTTGATAAAGGAAGGGGTATGTGAAGGTGGGAATAAGCCCGAGTGAAAAAGATAAAGTGATAACATTCACCAGCCACAAAGGAAGGATAGAAAACAAAATAAAAGAATGAACTTCAAGAAACTCAGTGTGAGTCTCAGAGGTAATATATAGGCAATAGAATTTTATGGTTGGTGTTTTTCTCTTCAGAAGTTTAAGTTAGATCATCCTGTTGACTTTTACAGTAAATAACTTTGAGTGGGCTGAAACAATCTCAAATTTTTAACCATTATCTTTGATAACTAGTGCAAGACAGATAAGGCATCAGAAACCTAGAAAGGACTCATCTTTAAGAAAAAAAAAAAAAAAAAAAAAAAAGGCTTGGGATACAGCCAGCAGCTTACACTCAAGTTCCTAAAGTACTTGAAAGAATAATCAAAAAGTAGTGTTTATGAACATGAGAATTTTAGTCAGATGATGACAGCTAGTAAGCATTTCACAAATACATTAAATCACATCTACTTATGCACATTCTCTAACAAGATAGTGGGATTTAAGGGTAAGAGAAAAGTACCAAAATTTACACAGATAGACTTCAGTGGTGGCTCTGACCATACTATATGGTGGCTAGAGGGTCTACAAAAACATGTTCCATCATAAACTGTTGTATGAGTATATACCTCATAAGAAAAACATAGAGAATCACCACTAGATTCAGATGTTCCCCACGGGAAAAGGAATCAAGCATGGTACCCCAGCCAGCAGGGCAGGGACCTTGCCAGACAGAGCAGCCAGGTTCAGCCAAAGGCCCAAGAGCAGCAGACACATACAAATTACAAACCTGGCGGAGACAGGCCCAGAGCCAAACCAAGAAGTCAGCTCTCAAGTCAGGTCCAATGAAGGTAACCACCATACAGGGCCAAAAACCAGGTCTCAGGTTAGAAACATCAGGATACTTTGCCAGGTACAGCTATACCTTAACCCGGGACGAGCAACCCTCCACCACAGCTCAAGCAAAGCCTAAATGCCCCAGGCTGAGCTTAAATAGAGGCCCAGGCCTATGGGCAGGAGGGAACGTGGGGAGGCCACAGGTGAAGCTGGTCTCTCTGACTAGTGCTGTTTGGCCTATCAGAGCCCTCAGGGCCCTGACAGTCATTACTGATATTTTCTGTCAAAATGGTAGGAAGTAGTGTGTGAATGTAGTCTGTCTTGCCCAGTATGTTATAAATGAACAACTGACTAGAGAAAATCCTTATTTAAATTTGTACATAATACTGTATGATGATGATAGAATGAAAATTCAAGACTTTCTTGGCATATTGGGGGAATGGTTTGAAATATCAGAATGCAATTTAACAAAGCCAAGTACAAATTTCTACATTTCAGTGCCTAATCTAAAACAGTAATCCTAGGCTCTTGTTAAAGTCAATAGCAAAATTATCACTATAGGACAATGCATAGAACAACAGACTATGCTGCCACTCAGTGTAATGAAGAGTTATCTACTTGAGGTGCATCATTTATGAATACTAACTCCTTGCAACTAGTTAATGTATTGGCTATGTAATATAGCTAGGCATCCACAAAAGCCTTAACCTCAGATACCTCTTGTGACCTTTAGAAGAGTATGTTAAAGATTTGATAGTTTGCAACCATGTAGTAAATAGAAAAATCTAAATTTGGCTGGTGGCTTGCAAGTAACAGAAACATAGAAAATGCTTAATTCTAGTCTGCCATAATTTCAGCTTCTTTTCTGTTGTCTGAAATACACATGAAATATTCTTCTGAACAAAACCAGAGGACAGCAATAGTCCCTCTTTCCTTTTACCTCCCCAACAGTACTCCGCTTAAAAGGAGCGCAGACATTTAAATTCCAGTTCATTGGCCTTTTACCTGCCACTGTTCTGTATTTTTGGTAGTGCCAGAATTTTCCATAGTGCTCACATGTCCCACGCACTGGCATATATAGGTAGTATTTTTCTATGCCAACATTCTGGCTGTGTGAAATGACAGGAGCCTGTAGTAGGCATTCTTTATACATAGGACAGCCTTGCATGAATTGTATGCAAAACACTACCAGCTATAGACATAAATTGCTAGGGTTAGTTATGTGGAAAATGCACGTTTTTATTTTTGACACTGCTCCTGTTTTCAGAAGATACCAAGATATGATGATACAAAGACAACACACTTGCTGAGCTACAAGAACTATTTTTGAAAAAGCTATCGGTAGAGGAAGGACTCTTGTATCCTATAATGAACATCTTGTACCATTATGTATGCAATCAGATTAATTTGTATTATCCAAGCTGATATAACTATTTTTTAGTACCCAGGAAAGTTTACCTCTTTCTTAAAAAACAAACAAATACTGAAAACAAACACTGTCTTATCTTAAAATACGTCTGCACTCACTAACCAGTGCATTTTGGATTTTCTTGCAGAGGCAAATCTGGAAATTTAACATTCTATTTCAGACACCCCTATACACAGCATATTAATCACAACTATGTCATTCCATTTGCAATGTGTTGCTCTGAGGACATATAAAACTACATTCAAACAAAGCTCAGAAGATGAGCTCTAGGGATTCTTTTTGTAAAAACAAGCCTCTAGCAGAATGAAAAGGGATGCATCTCGCATTGCAGCAGTTTAATACACTCCTAGACTGTTTTTGAGAAAAAAACATAAAACAGAAAACAAAACAGACCACGAGTCAAGTAAAATTCTGTTAAAAAATTGCCACACCATTTAAAACTAAATTACTTTTGTTTCTATTTTTGCTATTGTACTGTACAATAAACAGTGTTGCTTCTAGATCCATGCCTGCAGTGTCGGTGAGCACAGCTGAGGAACACAGCAAGGCTAAATGTCACACCATCTGGAACTTGCAAGGGACTTTGGCTCCAAATTCAGATTTTTTTATAGTCTGTTCAAAAACAAAATCTCAACAATGAATGCTTGGGAATCTTTTTGCCATTCTATTACTTTCATTTTATCAATTCCCCAAAGTCAATCCAATTCAGGCACTAAAACACGCAAGTTAAGTGAAAACTGAGATTTCCACTTTGCATAAATATATACTATATAGATAATATGTATTATAAGCAGCATTTGATTTGCTAATAATCTAAGGAAGGTAAGGTCTTTATTTAATATAGGAGACAACTACTTATTTAGTTCCTACTGGTGTAGATGCATCTACTGTCATAGATTTAATGCTGATTTATAGCAATTTATTGACCTGGGCATTGGATGTTAACACTGACAGGCTTCCGATACAAATCAAAGAACAGTCAGATGTCATGCATTCAATTACAATACCATTCATTGCTTCACACTACTCTGAAGTCTAGTAATAGATTAAAATACTGGGGAAAGATGCTAATGAAGAATTTTTTTAGAATTCAGAAGACTGCTGTTTTATCCCCAAGGCCTTAGGGTTCTTAGGTTTGTAATTTACCCAACAAGAATAGAATCCTATTACTAAAGGCTAAACCTTACTCAGGGGCTTTTTCTTTGTTTATGTCCTGCAGGACAAAATAAGTCTACTGAAATGCTGTGTTATGAATGCTTCACAATGTCAGTGCCCTACAGTCTGTAAAAATAATGTGAAAAAATTAGATCATTAACTCATTTTATTCCTTTACGAGATGATTTGCTGCTATATGCAAAGTACTTAATGCTAAGTAGAGGAGTGTATTCAGTGAATCTCAACACACACACCACTGTAAAGTCAGCACAAATAAAACTCACACATGTCCAGCTCTCCTTACAACTTTACATATTAACAAATATTATAGAAAGATTCCTCACCAGGTCCTAAAGGATAGCTAAGCAAAGACAACTCAGTTTTGCAGCTGAGGAAACTATTGTCAAGAACTCAAGATTCATAATTTCAGAGTTTACTCCTACTTTTTGATTTCTTAGTTTCAGAAATCACTACAAGGCACTCAGATCATTGAGCTGTACAAAGCTGCTGAGCACTCAGAGCTCCCACTGGAGTCTCTGGGAGATGGACGTACTCAAGAAACCATCAGTTTGTGTCTCAGGTTCTGCACCCAAATTTCAAAGCTGACTCATCAAGGCAGTCCCATTTTCTATTTTATTTTTGGTTTCTACAGGTCTGTATTTCATATGAAATAGACTATTCTGCCTATTGCATTCAGGTGTAAACTTTCTTTCAGAGACTTTATAAGCCATTTTACAAAAAAACTTGTATGAGTCAAATTCTAATCTAAGATTTGTTAGCATTCCATATCCAATGTTTTTTGCTACCTTTTGGTAAAGAAAACATAACACCAAAATATGATATCTGGGGAGAAGAATAGTTAAATGTTATGGGAAATTATGCACTGTCTGTAAGCATCTTCATCATCTGCCAATTTATATCTTGAATGTCTCATCCTATTATTTCCTCCAGTGTCTTTTTACTTGTTATTAAAATGAAGATAGAGATATTACAAGTCTAGAAACATAGAGTTGCACCCCTTTCCTCTTGCTACCTGTCTTAGAGTTAATATTGCTTAGTCTCAGATTTTCCTTCCACTAATTTAATTTGTTTAGAAAAGGTTTAATGTAAAGGACAGTGTGGTGACCAAGCATTTGATGGAGGGAAGAGGACAGGCTTTGTGTGTTGCTGCATTTTGAATGAAAAAGCAGGAGTAATATTTTCCAAGTCCCAGATAGAATTGCATTTAAACAAGGCTCTAATAGTCAACAAATTTGAAAGCAAATGAGTTGCTTTGCATTGTGTCTGTTGATGTTGGTTCATTGTTTGTCATTGTACCTCCCTCAGCACTTTTGATTGCTATAATGCAATTATGAAAGCATTTTAAATAATTGCTTTATATGGCCTAGAAGGGAAAGGGAAAGGAAAAGGGGAAGGGATAGGGAGAGGGAAAGAGAAGAAAAAGGGGAAGGGGAAAGTCTGTAAAGCAGCAGAACAAAGCATGTTGGAAGTGAGCTAACTCTGAAATTTAGCTAGCATGCTGTACAGAGCAGAATGTGTCCAACTGCTTTTTACTCCATGCAGAGTATTCTTATAATTTCTTTCAGCTAATAATATAAACTGAAAGAAAATGCTGAGACTGCAGCACAGGATGTAATGTTCTTGGTAATCTCTGTGAAGGAGATAGATTCTTTTTTTTCTTTCTTGTCTGAAAGAGATTTAAGAGATGCTTCTGTGTTTCAAACCAAATAGGTTTGGTGGACACATCTTGTCCACCTCTAAAACACCTGCCTTTCTGCAGCTATTCCCATGGTCTCTCAGTGACTCCAGCAGGTGGTCTTCTATTTAGCATTCACCAGGGCTGTAGGAGGAAACCTCCAAAAATCATTTCCTCTTCTGCCATCAACTCCCTGAACACTTATGGGTGAATCACTTGGGGCATGCCTCCAACGTACAGTTAAGTACAGCCTGGAGATTCCAAACTGATGCATTCACATGTCATTGCTTAATAAGGAGCAGAGAATCATGGGATCTGAAAGCAGTCTGGCCACATTTGAGATTGCTATGCCAAAACTTTTAAGTTCAAGTCTTTCATCTTTATAGCTTATTTGTTCAGAGGCTGTGCTAAAACTGTACTACTTTTGGTTCTGAAGCAGCCATGGATGTTGTTGTCTCAGGGAGGTGTTTTACACTCCATTGCACTGTGCAGACATGTCAGCAGTCTGTCTGAACCTTGAAATCCTACCTGTAAAACAGGCATAATGGTTTGACCTATAAAGCATACCAATACTGGAAGCAATACATTCTGACAGTATTGTAAAGTTTCCCTAGAGCTCAGTATAGTGATGAGGACCAGGTGAATAATGCAGATGTTTGAGCACTCATGCAAAACTGCACAATCCTCAAATTTGTTTCCTCAGAGTCAGTGGATACTTTTGAAAGCATCAGTGATTTTCCCAAGTTCTAAGGTGAGGTAAGGGCAGCACTGGCATCAGGTCCCCGAGAGCACTCACAAAGCTTAGCATCCCTGAACAGCCTCACCTGGGACCTCTCTCCACCCTCCTCACCCACCACTGACAGAACCAGAGGCTCTATTTCAGGTCAGGCCTGGACCTTCAGCTCTTCCCTGAGTTGTGCTGTGGAGGTGCCTGTTTCCACTTCTGTCTGGGCCCCTCAGCCTCACACCCCAGCTCTGTCTCCTGCAGTCTTTGGCAGGACTGCCCAGAGGAACTAAGGTCTCATCCCCTTGCCATGCCTGGGGCTGATGCAGGGTTCTCTCTCTGCCAGACTCAGGGCCGTACTGCTTGGTGAGCGCCCAAACCTGTGCTCCTGCCTTGACCCCCTTTTCATGGGCACCTAGCCCTTGCTGCTCCCTGGAAGGCAGTATTAGACGAAAACCTAGCCCTCCTGCTCTCTGTCCTGACCAGGACAGGACGTCCCCTTACCAGGTACCAAGCACAGCTATTACAGCATTATTCACAGTTAGCTGCCTCCACCCAGCTTTAACAAGTAGCCTTGTGCTACCTCTCTGGAGCTCCAAATGGCTGAGGAAGGGGTTAACATGAGTGACACTGAGAAGTCAGATACTGAAAGATTCTAACTCCCAGATCTTGATGTCACTGAATTAGAAGTTAATGCACTTATTAATATTGTCAATTTTATGTAAAGCCAGAATTTTTCCTTTGTGTAGTTAGAAAAGCAGGGAATTTGAGAGACTGACCATGCGATGAGGAAGACAGCAACAGCCTCTTGACTTTGGAGACAAGTAGGGATTTCACCAAAAATAGTAGATGTTGAATTATGAGGATTCTGGAGGACAAAAAGTTGGCATTAGTCTGCTTGGAGCATATGGAGATAAGGCAATTGCAAGCTCAATTTCAGCAGCATACTTGCAATGATGCTGTTGAATGCTTAACTGGACCGACTGCTGTGCTCTAAATACTTAGCACTTATATTGAGTTTTACATCTTCAAGGTGCTTTTTGGACATAAATTAATCGGTAGCATTTTGATAGCAAGAAAGAGGAAGAGAGAAAGATTAGAAAGATCAGAATTATATCAGCAGCAGTGGATAAATGTGCCACATGTTTTTCTGATTTAGTCTCAAAGACAGCAAAGAACCAGGTAAAACATATCACTGATAAGGAAAGTCTGTCAATCTTTCAGGTTAGTTCTGGGTGATAGCATCTGGAAGAAGAAGGGTGAGAAGGAAATCTAACATAATTTCTACCATATTCTCATAAAGTACTTTTTGAAAAAGAAGCCAAAGGACTTTTAACTTTGATAAAAGTGCTGGGAATTTTGTTCTTGGTGACTAAAGACCTCTGATTATCCCCAGGAAAATATAGCATAAATCACGCTGGTCATTACTAACAATTAACTTTCCCTTGTGTGTTTTCCTTAGAAGTGATATATATTGCTTATTAATTTTCTGTTTCTTATGAACCTACCAATGAATGGCTTGAGATTAGGTTAGGACTGTCTAAACACTTTACATAGTTCATCAGAAATAGTTAAGGTAGTGTCTGCTTTCCTTTTGACTTGATCTGTCATGAATTCCAAATCAATAATCAGGAGGTAGAATTTTGTCCATCTACTTATGTTATTTTGTATTGTTACCAGTGGAAGAGGATAACAGTGATAGCAGGGAAGATTTGATTGTTAGCTGTTTACCCACACCATGGATATGACTTCGCTTAGTGACTACTATTCTTTCTGTTTTAAGACTATTACCTGCATTTGCACGCACACATAAACTGTCCAGTAAGTTAAATTTTATGTCAAACCCAGAGATTTACACCTGTTCACTTGTGCACAGAGAAACGATTCCTTGTCAGGTTCTACAAACTATCAGTCTTATAGATCAATTTAATCCATACTAATTGTGCCAGTGATTTTATGTGGTGTACACAGAGATGATGCTACTACTGTAACAACCTGATGGAACACCATTGCCATAAACTCCTGGGATTCCTACTATTGCACCTTTCCCTGCCTGGAATTTCATCTGCTTTGTCACTAAAACCATACAAAGTATTGCACCCAGCCACTGCAATGCTAACGCTTCCTATCAGAGTGCTCAGTTTCTCCATCTGGTATTTTATGTCAATTAACAAATTAGAACATGAGTGACAGACATAGAAATAATAATTGCATCCTATTTTCCCTCTCTCTGGAAGGGCTCAATTAGTTTGTAATGAAAGTGCCTACACTTTAAAAGCACTTTGATCATGTTAGCGGGATGATCCTTCCAGTATCTTTACAAGGCAGAAATTTCACTTTGTTTACTCATTTTGCACATCAAGAGACTGCCAAAATTGGGTGTCTTCCTCATGGCTTTACACAAGGTGTGGATAAGTGATATCTAGTCTCTAGTGGCATGCTTATGCATTGGGGGTTTTATGCTACCCATGATAAATTTAGTCAAATTTCCAGGACAGGGCCAGTGGCATTACAATATTAGGCTGACTTAAAATATGTAATCCTTGTCCTTTCAAGAAAGTTTTGCAGTGTTTCTGTATATAGTTGTCCATTGTCGTATGTAGCTTCTACTTTGGCTACCTCTGCATTTCTTCAGTTAAAGCTCCAGTCTTGCTTTAAAAGGGAAAGGTCCAAAGTATGGTAAATTCAGAAATATTCTATATCTTGTCTTCTCTGCTATAACCGTCACTTTGTCTACCCTAACTGTCCTTCAAAGGTAGCAATCTCATCTGCTGAATGAAGAGGACACTTACCTGAAGATCTGCAGGGTGTATGCATCTTCTCTGATCAAAGGTAAAGAACAAGATGATATTGGGCAGATAATCCAGGAGGACTAGGTGTGTCCTCACTGAAACTCACTGTTTCAGAAGAGAAAGTCAAACTTGTTTTCTAGCTTTCCCCTAAACTATCCACTTCAGGATCCCAACTCCAGACACGCTAAAAAGTTATCCCTAGTTCCTTTAAGAAGCTATGTGCAGGGAATTGAAATATGGCCAGGGATTCACCATAAGAAAGAGCTCCTTTTAGCCTTCTCTGTAATGACCCCAGTCCTTGTCACTGTCTGGTTTCTCTGTCGGACAGATTTAGTGCAATACACTTATAACCCTCGGTGAAAAGACTAGGCGTAAACCTTCCAGTTTGTTGCATGATAGAATTACTCTGTTATAAACGAGCAATGAATAAATGTACTAAAGGAAAGCATCACTTTTTGTGGGTTCATATAGTATACAATAAAAATACATAGTTCTCCATTTATAAAATCTATCAAAGTTGTTCAACAGTCCCATATTTTTTACATGTCTTCACAACTGCGAGCAGCTGCCTCTACATATGTTCCTTGATTTTATGCCCACATTACAATGGCATCGCAGCACTCCTAGCTGTGCAGGCACATTTTTTATCCACCTCCAGCCTTCTGTTGCTGGGACAGTAAATGCACTTGATGGAAGAGGAATGGGGGCATGGGTGTAATACAGACTATGTGGCACAAAGCCTCTAATGGAAGTTGGGAGGATTAAATCATAGATGCTTCCTACCCAAACCATGGCACAGTATCCTGTATGAAGCATTCAGTCAAATTTATTCAATTTGGCAGGCCTGCTTTATAAGAAGGCTCATTTATCTTTCATGATAGGGCTACAATTTTATATAGTGTTTTTGATCTGAAGTCCTTAAAATAATTGACTGTATTTGCTATAAATGAGGGCCACTTCTGTCATAGCTAAAACATAGCCACTCTCAGAAAAGAACTCCTCAGATGTTTTGTAGTGGATTACGTGGGGATACAGGGGTATCCTCTTTCAACAGTGAGGAATGTGGGGTCCCTTCAGTGGTGTTTAGTGTGCTCCTTGCTATAAGAGCCATCAGAGGCAGTTAGAGTGAAAACAGTACATTTCAGGTCTTATTCACACATGTTTTTAATAAATGGGCTTGGTACTGACTAGAGTGGTTCCTTCAGATTGTTGTGTAAAGAACAAAAGTTGCAGCAGTTTAGGACTAGAGTGAAGGCGTACTGTCATCTGCAGGAGAAAGTAGTGGGCAGAATACAATTAGTTATTGGAATGTAATTTGCACAGTTTGGTAATATCCTGCTTTCCTTTTTAAGGAAAAGTATTAAGTAGTTTACATAGTTTCACTGTCAGAGTTGACATAATACAAAAATGCAACTATAAATTATTCTGTCTCAATCTTCTCAATGTTTTCAAGTTTTCTGTTAACTGATCCTACTTAATTTGTAAACTTTGATCTTTTAAGAGAACAGAGTTAGCATGTCATGCTGTGTCTGAGACAAATATGAATAAAGGAGGCCTTCATTTAGGAAAATAATCGGTGTAATTATTTAACTTGTTATACAAAAGCTGGCTACAATTCCAATCTCATTTCAATTACTTCTTCACATGTTTTGTAATTACTGTCATTTCTAGACTCTAAAGGAAATTTGCTGATTAATACTTCTGGACCACTACAAACCCTAAACTAATCTGGTCCCTCATGACTTAACAGCATGAACTCCAGCAGGAGCTGAAGGACTTTTCCTGCTGGTGTCCTACATGATGACAAATTCAGGGCTTCACCTTGTCTAATTTTAAACAACTGAAGTAGTGAGGTTCCACACATTTCTTCTTGAAGATAATCTGAACCTAATAGATAGGAAGATAGGAAGGATCTCCTAGTCCAGCCAGGACTGTATAGCTACTATCTGTTGACAAAGTCAGAAAAAGACGAGTATTTTAATCTGTCTCTCTTTGAGAACCAGATAAGTAGACATGCTTCCATTCACTCTTAAAATGATTATAATCCCTTGCACAGAGGGGCAGGAGAAAGCAGCATTTACTTTACCAGCAGAATTAGCTCAGCCCTTAACAGTTCTTACGGTGGTCATAGAGTCATTCTCTTTTAGTCAGACAGCTTTTGGTAAGCTTAGTCAGATACAGGAACAGAAGAATTAGGGCAGATCATGTTTGCCACTGGATCCTGTATGATACAGGGAGTTTGAACTGTTGGGTAGTTTATATTCCCCAGTGCCAGGAGAGCACATACCCTGACACTTCATATTGCTCCACTGAATTGGGTTCCCATGTGAATTCTGCATCAACAAAAAGCTGAGTTAAGAGTGAGGAACATCAGCACTTCTGCACTATCTTCCTTTGATTAGCCTTGCTTGTGGGTTAAACAACAAAAGCTCATCTGAATTTCATGCTGGTTACATCTACTAGACTGAAATTATATCTTGTCATTGGGTTTGGGCAGATAGGGGGTGGTACAAAGCATACACAGTAGGAGCTGATGTAAGCCAAGGAAATTTTCTGTTAGTGTTCTTGTGGCTGAGCGCTTGTAGAGACATTATGTTAGTGGAATAATAGAAAATGGCTGTATCCCACCACAGGTCCATTATGGCAGTCCCCTGAAGGAGCGTATTTTTTGTCTAACAAGTGAGTTCATCCCCCCTTAGAGAAGCTCTATTTAAGGCTTTAATCATGAAAACACATCCAGATGTCTTTGCCAATCTTGGTTGTGTGTATATCTTAAAAGGAGTTAAGAATAAAGTAAATTAAGGAAAGAAAAAAATTGGTAGTACAAGAATCCCATTTAAGTTACTGCAATTGAATCTCATCTCCTGAGCTAAATAGTGCAGTAATTAAAGCAGTATTTACAATGCAATAAAGACAAAGCTAATTACTGGCAAATGTGAGCTAGACGATGCTTTTTCTCAAGGAAACTAGTGAAGGATCAGGCCAGAGCAATAAATCCTTCAACAACCTCATTTGTTAATTATCTTCATAATCTTCTTGCTTGTAATGATTATCTAATTTATTACCACCAAACAGGAAAAGCAGTGTGAGGTGAAATGACTGAGGCAATCAAGTGAGCTAGTTTGTAGGCCTAGCTCTGCAAGCTGCATACAGGATCCAGGCCTGTAGGAAAGTGATTTTGTATACTGACTAGTGCCATGATAGTTGAAACTGGGGTAGAATGTATCAGAAAGTAGAGTCTTCTTTCTACAGGGCTGCATATTGGACAGGGCTGTGAGTTGCTGCTGCTCAGCAGACATTCATGGACATCTTCTTAGAAGACTCACAGTTAAAATCATGGATTTCTGAGCTACACTGAGTTTAAAGGCTTCCAGGGAAGAACAATAAGCCAGATGATTCTACCAAGCAAACTGACAGGAACTACTTTAAGTATATAACTAGTCCCTAATTAAATAGGGTTCATTGCTTTTCAGAAAACACACCAAATATAGTCAGTAATTACAGATCTATTTTCATTCTCTGAAGGAGTTGTTGGCTGTGGGCATGGAAGAATCATTTGGTATACTGATTTTTCTGGTATTCTGGTTTCTCAAAAGTAATTGAACAAGTTCTTTTGTGATGGGTTCTTAAATTAACCAGCTATAGGTAACAGCAAAGGTCATCACACAGTTAATTAACTGGTTCAAAGATAGAAAATGAGGGGAAGGAATGGTCAGTCTTGGCAGTGGAAGGGGGGTCACCCAATGGAGTTTTTGCCATGCCTTGTACTCTCTGGCAATTACAAGAGGGAAGGCAGATTTTCCTTCAGAGAGATGGCAAGTCCAATCTTGAGCCTATATTGTGCAAGACGGAGTTTCCTGGGCTAACTCTTAAAGGAACTAAACCGTATATGGAGAATATTACAGTCCCATAGAGATGTTGTCTTCAATCCTGAAAGCAGCTTGGCTGTATTAATGTGGCATTGCACACAGGCCAACCAGTTCTGCTTATCAGCTGAATTTTATTTGTGAAGGTGCAATGCCATGATGACATGGTTATATAGCAATAGATGGTGATCTCTGCTAGCCACAGGACCCTTGTATTAATTTTCACTACATGTAAATCAGACAGAACTTGGGAGAACAGAGGGCAGAGATCCCCATCTCTGGAAACCAGTGCAATCATTTGAGTCCTGCATTTAAATCCCAGAAAAGTTCTAAAATTAAAAAAGAAAACAGAGGGCAAATTAGGTAGAGAATTACAAGCAACCAAGAAATATCCCCAGCAAGATGGTGTCGAGTCATGCTTTTGAACCTCTCAAGCAAAGTCTGGAGTTGTTTTGTTATCAGTCACTGCCCTTCAGCCCCAGTCACCCCAGGCATGTGCTCTAGCTGTCAGTCACACTCCTGAGGAAGGCTTGCGGCTGGTGAGAGATGTCTGCAAATGTGGGGCTGAGTGGGACCTGCTGGTCACAGATGGTATCTGGCAGAGTGCTCGGGGAAGAGGTAAGAGTAGGAAAAAACAGAAATGGAATTAAAATAATTTTTCCAGTTCTGAGAGCTGAATGATTGATTCTTTCCCTGAGCTGTGCAGACATACCAGGGCAATAAAATATATTTTCTAGCGATGACATGCCAGCAGTGAATCACTGATGGTGATGGCTATTTTATTCTTTTCGACTTTCTTAGCTCCACAACATTATTACCCTTTTGCACTGTCAGATATTAAAATCATATTAACGGTCAGGAACTGTATTAAACTGTCTGAAAATGAAATAATATGGTAGCACATTTGAAGGTTAGACACAGCCCTTGGGTGTAATTCATTAAACCGTAATCTACCTGCCTGGTACTCTGCAGATGAAGCAGAAGCATTGTTTCTGGGAAACTAATTACTGCTAAGATATACACTTCCTCACGCCCAAACATGCACGCAGACAATATTCTGTATATCTCAAGCTGCTGTTGAAGCTAGACAGATGGAAAAGGGTAGTCATCCAAGCACAAACCACCTTAACAGACAATTTTCTTCATTGCACCATCACAGTCTTCCTTAGATCAGCCATAAAGGAAATGTGTTGCTCCTTTTGCATGTAAAAGTATATGAGAGGGGGAAAAATAACGTCTAATGATCAGAGAAAGAATTAGAGATACAGCCCATTGCCGCAGCAAAATAGACATTTACCAGGAGTAGTTTAGGAGATATTTGAGAGGTGACTGAAACTCCCTAGATGGAAATATTTTACTGGAGGTAACAAGACTCGTAGACAATTCTGGCTATTTATGTTCCATAAAAAGATATTTCTGTGCCCCTGCTCTTATACTAATGAAACAAATATAATTACTGTTTATACTTACTCCTCTCTAACACAGGTGAGCTGATAATCCAGAGTCTTAAGAAAATATCACTTAATCAGGCCCTCATGGAAGGGTTGTACTGTGATAGATGTGTCATAAATCATATAGAAAGCCAATGCCCAAATACTTTCTGAAATTTTATTATATAATTTTGTCATCTCTGAAATGAAGAATGTCTTATCTGGCAGACAATAAAATGTAGCCAACTTTATTAATTATGTTTTTAACACAGCTGAAATTAAAACACTCTCCAGAATTTAAGTTTATGCTAAAAAGGCCAATTCATTTAGTATTTGATTGGGAGGGAACAGCAGAGGGAGAAGGTAGGCAAGAAAGAAAATCATTGGACTATTTGCCCCCATATCTTGAGATTTTTTTAAGATCCTGCTCCTTCATGGGTCTGTAAACCTGAGTGACAAAACCTGTAAGAATATTTCACAAATAAGAATATTTTACAAATAGCTTGATGCTACCTACAGACCCTTATTAGGTCTCAGTGTTGTACAAGATCACGAGTTCCACAGATACTACCTGTAAATAAACTTGCCGCTAGATTACTAATCTAGAAATAATTACATGATGCTTTCTAAGTGACAGTTAAAATGACAGGAATATTCATTATCATCTTATTTTTGTAATGTGGAGGTATAATTGTTTGAAATGCTTTGCTCTGCAAAGAAGTCAACTGCAGAAAAAGGACTGGACATACAAGGTTTTCTGTGGAATTCAGAGACAAAATTGATAAACTTGTAACTAAGTTGTCAGGACCATCCCTATACTGCAGATATACAAACTTTGACAGGAATGATTTCTATGTATTATTTGATGTAAATAATCTAGACAAAGAGCATCATCAACTGTCAGGACTACTTCCAGTTGCTAAGTCAATGAAAATAATGTATATGAGATCAAAACTGAGAGTAGAGTACTTCAGTAAAATGATTCGCTAGTTAATTGTGACAATTCTTTGTGTGGCAAAACAGCTCTTTAATTTCACTTTTATGTGTTCATCAGGGTGCCAGCCAGAGATGTATTTCTTCATCTAAGGCACTCAGCTATTCATGGATAAATACTACAATGGATAGTACACAGGCTTCTCTGCACTTGCATTAATCTTTTTGGCAGTATTGGTACTACACCTTACCGAGACAATATGTATTTTTATGAGTGAAAGATGTCAAGAAATAGCTTTTTCAGGTTGAGTTGCTACCATCCTGTGCCTGTCAAATCTATCAAATTGGTCAACACTTGTATCTTCCCTGGTTCTTCAGCTCAATTGGCTCACACTGGCTAGAAAAATGAAGAAAATTCCAGCAGCACTCTTTGTTCATCAATGAAGTCCTTGATTATTATGTAGCTGTTGTGGCGGACCCCATGACCCACTCATCTAGTCTTCTTTCTTTCCTGCAAAAAAGTATTTATTTAGTATTTCCACCTCTTGTACCATGGGCATCTTCTGTAAATCTATAGTTATTAAAACACAGTTACACATCCCCTGCTAATAGAAGATTGTCATGCTAAAAAGAGATAAACATCTTAAAAAATTAAAGTGTATCACTTTTTAATGAGGAAGCACACACATCATTATATACTGCAGGTAATGAGGTGTAAGGTTTTTGTGCATTAAGGCAAAAATTTCCATTGCTCTGTCCTCTCCAGTAAACTCTATTTTATAAAATCTCTCTGAGATGTCATATACTGCTTACTAGATGTCAAATACATTTGCTTTCAGTAATCTCAAGATACATTCAAATACTTCCTTATGGGTAAACTTTGCATTTCCTAGGTGAAAATGACAATTTTAAGTCCAGCTTCATTAGAACACTTAGAATGAGAAAAAAATTATGTTGCTTTTCTGCTTCATGCAGATAATTGGACCAAATACTGAAGTAGTACTTCAGATATTGTTTGGGTCTTAATTAGACTGATTTCACTGACTTCAGTGGGAGATTAAAGCCTCAGTTCTGAAATATCATCTAATTGCATGTATACAGAAAGTAGATAGTCTCATAAGTATTTGTGAGATAGGTGCTAAATATATCAGCCTATGTGTTTGATTTCTGTTTCGTTCCTTGTTGTTGAATGTCATGCTTCAATTATATAGAGAAATATTATTAATATATGAAACAGTTCATAGTTAGAAGCATATTAATAAATCATTCAAATTAATGAAGGATCATTTGTGATACAACAGTATTTGAAGATTAGGTTCAGGGACAGTTTACCTGCCTGTGAAAAGTGAAAACCCCTCACATAGTCTTTAGGACTGGGGGAAGATGGTGGCAAATCAGCTCACCTTTTGGCAAAAACCTGACATCAAGTGCATGCTTCCCAGTCAGGATTAGGGTCCTGGGAGAGATTTGCTTACACCATATGAGAGAGCATTGCTGGCCAATGAGGTCTTAGGCAGCAGTGAACAATCTCAGGGACGTTATGACACCAACTCTGCCACTCTGCCACCAACAGATTCAACATTCAGGAGGTTGGTGGAATAACAGGGTGGTGAAAAAAGCACCATGTATTAGATCAAACACCCATTCTAAGTAATAGTGACCTGGCATCTTTTTGAATGAGACATCTCTTCTGCCTTGGAGATCATGGTGTAATGCTGTTTTCTGCAATCACCAGAGTAATTACACTAGTTGACATAAACTCTCCCAACATTTCTGATGCATTCAGGATTCTGTTCTTTCCCCCATTCAGAAAAGGTGATTGGCAGACACTGCTCAATAGCTGCTGCACTGCACCCTGCAGTAGCTGCTTTTCAACAGTGTTTGTTCAGTAGTTAGTTCAGACCCCTACATATATAATTTACTTTATGGTGAGCAATTGGAGTCTTTTGGAATGACAGTGACAATATAAATTTGAGCTTTCACTGCTGAGATATTTTGAGTGAAAACTGTCCTGTCTTCTGAACATTTCATTTTATACTGCTTCTCTTATAATTATTAACTAATATTTTTCTAATTACATTTTGCTTTTAATAAAAATGACTATAAAATAGATAGATATTATCAGTGTCAAGTGACTGTTTTTCCTATGTGCTAAACCTCGCCACAGTTTTTTACTCTGTGGGAACATAATTTGGAGGATTTTTATGTTGCTTTGTAATTCTAGGTCTTCCTGATTTGAAATTAAAAAATGCAAAGCTCTCACTCCTGTTTAGTTCAATTCAGAGACAGGTTCAAGGCTCTATTGAGCAATTCAGCATTCAACCTCAGCATTCAGAAGGTTAATGCTTTGGTATAAAGACTCTGCCAAACGTAAATGTCACTTCATCTCCCTGAAATCATACTTGCAAGCCGTAAGTTCTGTCAAATATATAGTGCCGTGTCTCTCTCATGAGTCAGTGTTAATAGAGCATGATATTAAAAAAAAAAAAAAAAAAAAAAAAAAAGGTATAATTCTTTCTTAGGACAGAAAGAAACACTGAATAAAGAGAGGCCTAAATAGAGTACTGTCTTCCCACACTGTCCTGAATCTCTTGTATTTACCAGCTGTCAGAGAAATGATAATGAAAAATACAGTTATTGGCTCTTCCTCCCAGACAGTATGTCTGCCTTTTGTCAGCAGCACAAGACTGTAGTTGAGACACAAACCATGATCTTCATACAAAGTGCTGCTATCAGCTCTGCCGTTTGAGCCTTTTTCTGCCTAGGAGCTGTTTAGAGTTCATCCCAGCAAGAGACTTGCGCTTCACAGATTTTGCAGGTAACATCTGCAAAATTGCTAAAAACCCAAATGAAACCAGACACACTGCAGACTCCCCCTCTCCATTTGAAAGGGATTTCGGGAGGCATTCACAGCCCGGTTGGCCATTTTGTACCAGCACAATCATCCTGGTGTCACGTGACCTGTAACATCTGTTCCTTCAGCAATTAGACCATTTCTTAAGGATAAATTAAAACCAATTCTAATTAAACACTATAATGGAACTATCAATCTGTGTTACTGAGGCAGAACAAGGATGTAATTAGTTATTGATACAAAAAGATTTGTTTAAACTAGTTTGGCTTGCTGTCAGCCACCACAGTCTTTAAGTGAGTTTATACAGAACTTGAAAATAACCACCACTGTATTTTTCTTCTAGGCTAAAGATACACCTGGGAGCAGATTCTTGCAAACTACCCAGTCAGTTGTTCCATGTTCCTCACTATTTTAGAGAATAAATTTGCACATTTACTTGTAATCTTATTTTTTTTGTCTGGCACTGCATTGCCTCCACTATTCGGATGACCTATTTAACATATATTGTATTCACCACTTCACTGTAAAAGCAGCCTTTTCTTTAATTATTTTAGAATCTAGAGAAGGGCTCTTTATAATTCAACATTCACCAATCACTGCTTCCTCTGTTATCAGAGAAAATGGTGTTTTAAACCCAGACTAAATCCTGCACAGCTATATTTAAAAGGAGAATGTGGGGGAAACATGATGACATTACATGAAATGTAAGAGGAGGTGGGAAGATTTATCTGACTGGGAAATGAATGTGAATGTCTCTTCCTTGTAACACAGAAGTCTAGTGTGTTTTTTAGAATGTGAACTGTGGTAAATGCATATTTTGCAAGGTTATTACAAGATTGCAATGATCAAAATCAGAGGTCTTACCAAAAAGAGCTATGAAAATACTTTGAAGTGAACTAGCTTTAGTAAATCAGTGGTATATTTTATTTAATTTTCAATTAATGGTCTTAGTTTTCCTTCAGTATTTGCTCTATAGCTGCCCACGTTTTTAAGGTAAGACTAGTCCCTATAGTTACCCATGTTATGTTGTTCAGACTCTGTTTTAAACAAAAAGAATTACGCCTACTCCTTAAATTTTGTACCAGTACTGAAAAGATAGATTTTCATAAAACTACCAAACTTGCACCATTTTTAAATGCATGACCTCTGCATGGATCTACAGCTCTCATGAGAGCTGGACTATTCATCATGGAAAGAAGCAGAGAAATTCTTCCAAGTCTAGACTGGAAATAGTTTGTAATCTCTTTTGTAATTTGCGTCTTCTCACCCACTTCTGCTTCCCAGGCACCAGAAGTGAGTTTTAGTGGAAGACAAAGAGATTGCAGTAGTGCAGAAACTTCATCTGGGTTATCTAGCCTGTGAGCACTATTTTTGCCCAAAAATAATTTTATCAGAGGATTAAATAAAATGGGTTGTGTAACCTGGTAGTATTTTGTTCCTCAGTAAATAATAAAGCTAGTAAGAAAGCTTTATTTATTTATTTTTTTTTAATAATAAAGTAATTCTGTGGTTTGCACTTTTTGTCTGGCTAATCTCATGTGGATTTTATGGAACCTTCAATTTGCCAGGTTGTCCTTAAGGAGTCTAATAAAAATTTGGACATTTAGAAAATACAAATATAAAATTATTTTGGAACAGATGGCAGAAATTATTTGTAAAACATAGATAGATTGGATTATTTTGTTCCAATGTACAGTACACCTCTACTGAGATGAACAGTTTACTCCTCAGTCATGTCCTTAATGGAAAGCAAAACCAGCACCAGACCACTGTTGCATGGAGTAGTTTCATCTGCTACCAGAGAACAATTCAATTCTCTTTGTACAAGGAGGACTATTAAAAAACATCCTTCTGTCAACATGGATTTATTCAGTTAAATGAAGACAAAACTGTTTTCCTCATATTTCTCTCTGTCAACCTGAAGGAGAACTGCAACTAATGTGAGAAAGCATTTCATTTCCATTCCCAATTTAGGCACAGTCTTAGCTGTAATCCACATATAGGAAGCCAGTGAATGACAGATGCATCATACTGAATTTGTGGCATAGTCAAATCACCCGCCTGTTCACTGGTGTTCATCTATAAAGCTGTGAGATGGTGACCACTCTGGCCACAGGCAGCATAGGCCTGATTAAAAAAAAATATATATCTATCAAGCAAAAGGCTCTTATTACCTTTTTAAAAAATCAATTCCACGGCTCAATATCTTGTTTAACCCACGAGTATTTCAGTCTGTGGGAACAATAGCAATTGCTAACACATTAAAAGAAGAGCATGTCTCTGATGCAATGCCAACAATGACCCTACTTTACTGTATTTTTCATTTTGTTTTGCATTCCTCTTTCTTCAGTAAAGCTTAACTCAACCTGTGTAGAAAAAATGACACGAAAAAAGGTCTATATATGGCTTGGATAGAAACAAAGATTTATAGCCTTATCATTGCTTTTTATAATTTAATTCTCTGAAGTTCATTCCCACTTCTTTTTTGTTCAAGAGTAAAAGAAAAATTTCCTGCTGGTAATTTTACTCTGTCAGAGTTTAATCCTTAGGCTGTGATGAGAGGTACTAAAGAATAACCAACCAGATAATGTGTCTGAGATATCATTTATTTTATACTTATGAATATATTTACACAATAAAAACTGTTTTTTCCTGCCTATTAGAGGATAGTTCATGAAGCATAATAGTCTCTCATATTAACCGTGAAAACAGAATTCAAGATCCTTTATTTTTATTCAGTTTCTAGGTTTAGGTTGCTATATGATTACTTTCAAATTTATAATTGTACTTGGAGACAAGAAAATAAGGTATCATCTCACAAATCACTACAGAGGGGGTACTTGAAAGTCTCTGAAAAATGGTAAATAAGTCAGAGTATAAGAGTTACATGCTGACACAAATCTAACATTTGGTGGGGGTAGGAGATAGTCTTTATCAAAATGATATTAAACTACTTGACATCTTTTACAGTCAAGCCATCCAGGAGCAGCCAACCAGTCAATGCTAGAGGTCCAGTTTTTTAGAAGCTGATAAAAATCCTTTTGTACCCTTTCTTATTTATCTAACCTAGTTATACTTTCATGTACTTTCTTGTGTTTTTAAGGAACGTTAATTTTGCCATTTTAGACTCATACTGTACCTACTATCATTATTTTGCATTGAGATAAATTTTATTTGCTGTCCAGAATTGACTGGAAGAGCAGCAGAGAAGTTTGTTCATACACACTGGCTAACCATATAGCTGTGCCTATGTGACTTGCATGACTAACATGCTTCTACTAACATGTTTTGTGCTGTCTTTCTTGTATATTGTGACAAAAGTGGAGTGTTATTGTCCCAAGGCCTACAAAATACTCTTTATACACATATTTCGAAGGCAGTGCTTGCTACTCACCAGCACTTATGGCTGGAGATTTCAGGGCCTTTAAATACAACATGAATGGCACAAAGAAGATACAACTGTTATTTCCATCAAGAAGCTATAGGTATTAGTCTAAATTCTCCTGCCTCCACCTCCTGCATATTTGTCTGTATTTGAGGGCTTATTTGTCTTTCATTCTACAGAAGTTGAAAAGAGCAACTGCAACTGGAGGTTTTGAGCAACTCCCTGCCTACACACATTGATAAATACAGTTTTCTTCATTAAACAAATTTTCTGTATTTATATTGTTTAAATCCTTCTAATTTAGATTTTTTGGATGAGAAGTGCCTGATCAAATACCAGAAGTAGAATCACAGATTCACAGAATACCTCAAGTTGGAAGGGACCCCTAAGGAACATTGAGTCTAACTCTCTGCTCCTCACAGGACTACCTAAAACTAAACCAAGAGTTTTGTCCAGACATTGCTTGCACTCTGACAGGCTTGGTGCCATGACCACTTCTGTGGGGAGCCTGTTCCAGTGCTGAACCACCCTCTCAGTGAAGAACTTTTTTCCTAGTGTTCAATCTGAACTTCTTCTGGGGCAGCTTCATTCTATTTCTTCATGTCCCATCACTGGACACCAGAGAGGAGATCAGCACCTCCCCTTCCACTGCCCACCTTGAAGAAGTTGTAGACTGTGATGAGGGCATCCCTCAGTCTTCTCTTCTCCGAGCTAAACAAACCAAGGGACCTCAGATGCTCCTCATAAGTCTTGCTTTCAAGACCTCTCACCACCCTGGTCGCTCTCCTCTGGATGCACTCTGATAGTTTGATGTCCTTCTTACACTGAAGTGCCCCAAACTGCACACACCAGTGCAGTGTGGAGTGGTACAATGACCTCCCTTGACTGGCTAGCTATGCTGTTCTTGATGCACCCCAGGGCATAGTTGGCCCTTTGGGCTGTCAGAGCACGCTGTTGACTAGTATTCAACTTGCCATCAACCCAGACCCCCAGATCTCTTTCCATGGGGCTTCTCTCCAGCCTTTTGTCTCCCAGTTTGTATGTATAACCCAGATTACCCGGACCCAGATGGAGAATCCAGCACTTTCTCTTGTTAAATTTCACATGGTTGGTGATTACTCAGATCTTTAGTCTATCCAGATCTCTCTGTAAGGCCTTTCTACCCTTGTGTTGTGGTTTGGCCCTGGTTGGCAGCCAACCACAATGCAGCAGCTCTCTCTCCCATCTCCTCCAGCAATGAGAAGGGACAGAGAGCCAGGCTTGGGGTTCGAGATAGGACTGGGATGGGGAGAAATTCTCCTTTATGGTCATGAGCAAAAGGCAGACTCGTTAGGGGAAGAAAAAAAAGAACATGCATTTATTACAGACACTAACAACACATAACAGAGTAGGACAGTGAGAAGTATTGCCACATGTTGAGAACACCTTCCCCCCACCCCTCCCTTCTTCCCGGGCTCAGTTCTGCTCCCGATATCTCTACCTCCTCCCCCAGTGGTGCAGGGGCAGGGAATGGGGGGTGCAATCAGCGCTGCCACTTCCCTTATCTTCGGTGAGGGGAGTGTCCGGAACTTGTTCCTCCTGCTCCATCGTGGTCCCCCTCTCACAGGAGACAGTCCTCCACAAACTTTCTCCAAAATGAATTCCTCCCATGGGCCGCAGCGTTCCCCACACTGCTCCGTCATGGGTCACTAACTTCCTCCGACTGGATTCTCTCCCACGGCTGCAGCCCTTCCCGAGCTGCTCCGACGTGGGACTCCCCCGCATGCTGCAATCCTCCCAGCACTGAATTACAGCAGCGGGGATACCTTTTCCCATGAGACCCCAGCCTTCTTCGGGCACAGAACCTTGATCAGCTGAGCAGGAGCCACAGGCCATAAACCAATGTCTGCTCCACCATAGATCTTCATGGGTGGCGGGGGGGGGGCCGCCCTGCTGTCTCACCACAGGATACAGGGGGGTCTCTGCTCCGGCACACCTCCCCCCTCCTTTCTTCCTCCGTTCCTCCACTGACCTTGGTGTTCACGCAGCTGGAGCAACTCCTCCTCACAAGTCCCACTGCCCGTCACCACATCCCTTCTTAAATACGTTATCGCAGAGGCGCAGCTGATGGGCTCAATTTCCCAAACAGAAGTGGAGCTGGCTTGGAGCCGGGGGAGCTTCGAGAAGCTTCTCACAGGGGGCCGCCCCAATAGCCCCCTCCCCTGCCACCAAAATACTCCACCACTCACTCAACCCAGGACACCTTGAGGGAGTCCACAGCCCCTCCTAATTTAGTATCATCGACAAACTTACTTAATGAACATTCAACTCCCATGTCCAGATCATTTATAAAAACATTAAAGAGCACTGGCCGTAAAGTTGAGCCCTGGGGAACGCCACTGGTGACTGGTCACCAGCCTGATGTGACCCCATTTACTATAACTCTTTGAGCCTGACCCATCAGCCAATTGCTCACCCAGCATATTATGGACTTGCCTAGCTGTGTGATGGACATTTTGTCCAGAAGGATACTGTGAGAGACAGTGTCAAAACCTTTGCTAAAATCAAAAAACCCCACATCTACTGGCTATCCTTGATGACCTGGTTGACCTTGTCATGAAAGGAAATTAAGTTAGTTGTGAAAGACTCTCCCCTCATGAACCCGTATCGGCTATGACCAATGACTACGTTGTCTCTCAACGGTTTTTCAATAACTCCCCAGATAATCTCTTTAATTTTATCAGGTAATGAAGTGAGACTAACAGGCCTGGAGTTACCAGGGTCTTCCTTCTTACCCTTCTTGAAAATTGGGACAACATAAGAAAATCTCAAGAGAATAAAGAACTAATATGTTGTTTCCTTGCTATGTAGGAGTTGGAGATCCACCACTGTATCAACACAAAAGCAAAAAGGAATAATGCTTCCAGCCATGCCTTCCTGTTCATCCATATGGGTCAAACACTTTTCAGCTTGCAAAAGCTGTTGAAAATTTTCACCACCTCTGGGGCAAAATTTGCATTGTCCAAACAGAAAGAAAATAAGTGGTTGATTCAGTGTCTTCATAGTGTCTAGGCAGGCAGGATGAATCATAAACATTGTTCAAAATAAATGTCACGAGTTTACTGAGCTGCTATTTGTTGGGTCAGGTTATATGTTATACTCTTCACTGTTCAGACAAATTGTATTTCACTAGCAAAAATTTCTGTGCATCCCAAAAGCATTATGAATTTATAAAGAAATTATCATCCAAATATTTCTTCCAGCTCCTGTGCTGTTGCCTGTCATTTGTCATGAGTTTCAAAAACCTACAGAATTTAAATAATCAGAAGGTAAATGTTTTTGAACAGATGTGGGACCCTGAATTCACATCAGTTAATGATTTGGTGAATGTGTGGATATAGTAAAAGCAGCAACAGAAATCAGTATTAAATTAGGAAAGAAAATAAAAGTTCTGATTCAATAGCTAATTTAACATGAAAGGATATTAAATCAATTCAGTTATTAGACTAGAAGTGGTATCTACACTGAGGTTTCTAACTTCATATACAAGCACCTTAGAAAAGAACTCATTTTCTATATAGTAAATATTCCTTTGTGTCAATGACTGCTATGGTGGCCTTGGGAGGAAAAAATTACCCTGACTGATTTATGTAATGGGCCCAAGTATAGGGCTTCTGTGGTTAGAAACACTGAGGATATACAGGCCTAGAGAAGCAATCCTGCCCTTGTCGGAACAGGAGATAGGTTTCATCTCCGAGTTCTCTTCCTTTATGAACTGGTAGAGCTGTAGTTTGTAGCAGATGGAGCAAAACATCAGACCCACTGGGGACTTTGTTAGTGTTTACAGTGAACTGCTATTATCACATTCCCTGTTTGTTTTGCCACTACTGCATCCTAAACTAAGAAAGATTAATATTTTAGAAAGTACCAACTCAGGTAAAAAGCAAAGCAAAAGACAAGAAAGGCATAAAATCACATGTTTGAAGAACTACTATACTGGAGCTATTGCTGAATGTCCTGGCTCCTCTGTAGATGAGAACAGTTCTCCTTGGAGGAATAAATAAAGGTTTTTTCTTATTGATCAGTGACATTTTTTCAGTGGCTATTTTATCTTTTTTCTCTTTTCTTTTAGTGCTGCTTTTTTTTTTTTTTTTTTTTTTTTTTTTTTTTTTCCCCATTAGTTGCAATGTGACTGACATAATTTCAAAGGATGATCTATGAAATGCACTGATGACACTGGGAATTATGGGGTGACCCACACAAGCCATAGAAAATTGCATCATACAGGCCCCATAAAAAGTGTAATGTGAATTAGAGTTTGTACAAGAACCATGCGGTGTGCTCTTGCAACTATTATTTATTGTGAATCAATAGCATGGTTGGAACATTACAGAACATAGATGAGGTGATAACACTTGCTACAATGAGTTTAGAGTTGAAAAGACAAGTGATTATATTGCAGACCCACAGTCTAGTGGGTAACCAGAAGGTAAACTTACTGCAGATTGGTGCCACCCTTTTTCTTGAGATACTGTCACATTAGTAATTAGCTAGCTAGATTAGCTAAATAGCTAGAACTTAATTATTTGACTGATGGTTATAAAGAGACTGTACAGAATAGTATTTTAGGCAGGAGATCAAATTCTGTATTGGAGGCCCATTTTTGCATAACTCCTTAACAATTAATAAATTATTAATAGGTACCAAAAGCAAGTTATAGACAGGAAAAGCGGGGTTGTAGACAGTTAAGTCCTCCAGCTGGAAATATAACAGATTATTTTAAGCCGTAGATCTAACTAGTGAGTTGTCCTGTTTGGCTTTGTATCAATTGAATAAACATCCTGTCCACTTGTTTGGTAAAATACTGGAGTTTTGCTTTGGTAATTTTCTGTATATGTTCCATTGACATTGTAATGATTTACAAGGGAAAGATAATAAGTTTTGGTCTGTAAGCTCTAGTGAGAATAGGGTACAGTGATGATTCAGACAGTTCAGAGACCTTTTGTATTAAGGATCACCTACAAAGAACTGCAAGTGTAACCTCTGTTCTATTGTCTCCCCTGGAAAAAATGCCCAAAGATCCCGGACCAAACCTGGGCTGCAAATCTGCCAAGAGTATAATGTATGTTGAGTTATAATTCCCTTATGAAACTTTCTCTGTCATGCCTTCCAATAGAATATATGGGAATTTGCATGAAAAATCCATGGGAATTTGGCATTTGATGTTTATTTGTGGTTCGGAAGTCTGTTCTGAGAAGGTTATTTGCTGTCACAAAGCAAATTCTACACTTGAGATAAGTATAACCTACTCCCACCTGCTTTAGACATTATCTAAGCCTCACTGAAGTCAGTGGATATATTTATACCATATTGAAAAAAAAATTGTATGAGGTCTTCCTCTTCCAGCAAAATTCAGAATATGAACAGATTGAAAGGATTTTGATTCAATTTCTCCTTAATTACTGAAGTCCTGGTGATAATACATCATTCCCTCCCTTGACAAAACAACCAGGAAGACATACCTTTTGTACTTGAGTTCTCTGTGGAGAAGGATCAGGCCTGTTAGTGCTTAGATTGGAAATGACCTGGAAGATGATATTCCCAAGTACTTTGGTGCTTCATTAACATTTTGGCTTATAGTCAGAAGTGTTTCAAGATCATCAGCCTGCTTTTATTATGTGGCACCTTTACTATATACTAATATGTGATTGAAAGGGGAATTCTTATAAGATTTGCCTCAATTTCGTGAAGAGAAAGTTCTTATACATTTTTTCACTCTTCTTACAATTCTGGAAAGGGATGATATAACGTTATTATTTATTATGACTGTAAGAGTGTTCTAGACGCCATTGTTTTATGTATTGTAAAAGTACTTAATACTGTTTTATACTCCTTGTCTTTACTTGATATCTAGTACTGTGTTCACCATTTAACATTGTCCATATACCACACCTGAAATGGCTGTTTTCTAATGCTCGTTAAAATTATTTCTGGATTTATGGTTTGAAAGTACTTTGGAAAACCATATGAAAGCATTGTACAAATCTGACATCATTATAATTTGTTTATTTTGGAGATGTTTTTCAGATAGTTTCTAAAATGCAGGTGTAAAGTGGGTTGAATTGTAATATTGGGTTTTGGCCTGACATACCTACCCATTCACAGTATGGGAGTGAGTTCATTCTGTGCTAGAATATAGCTTTAAAAAAATGCCAAAGACAGGGCACATCGAAGCACACACCACTTCTTCTAAGACAGAGAAATAAATCTCTGCTTCTTTCAGTCAGATTGCTTTTGATGTCTTTGCAGTAAATATGGATCAGATCAGTTAGTCACAGAGGATAGGGCACTACATTTTTTTTAATTCTTGTTTTAAAAATAAATCTGCTTCTGTGGAAAAATAACTTGCTCTGGAATGCATGGAGAGCAAAAGGCTGAATTTCTTTTTGAAAAACGCTTCTCTTTCTTTGCCATCACATTTCTGATATGTAAAATATATCCTTGCAGAGCACAGAAGAGAAGAGCCTGAAAAGTACTCTGGAGGAGACTCTGGAGGTTTTTTTGTGCAGACTGTGGTAGAAACTGTCCGGGGCAGACAATGTAAGTGTGAGTTTTGGGACAGAACTGAGTTGAGAAACATTTAGGCTCAACAAAGAAAACCAAGTTTCTTAATTATTTGGGATGGAATGCATAAGGGGTCTCGCAAAGAAAAATGTTTTGGTCAAAGCTTTATTGCCTGAATTATTTAACTGGTTTAGATTAACACTTGATAACACACTGGAAATGAACTGTGTATCTCTTCAAATTTCCTAGAGGCCTAATTCTCACCTCAGCTAGATTCTCACCGAGGTGAGAAGCTTTGCTTTTAAGCAGATGTTCCCAAAAGAAAGGCCCTCTTATCCCTTATTTATTTAAACTCTATAACTCAGAAGAACAGAAGAAATATATTAAATATAAAAACTCTCGTTTAGTGTAAATGTTTCTGTATTGTCTGGAAATGAGAGGAAAAGCTAATTATTTTTAATGTGAAATTTTGAAGCAGTGCACTCTTCTCATTTCTTTTAAATGATATTAATGCCTAAATCCCACACAAAACAAGAAAATAAATCTAAGCAATAATATGATATAATAAAATCGATATGGATTATTAGGAGCAAAAGTGTTTTATGAGAAACAGTAGCAAACTTTTAGGATCCTTTAGGAAAAAACATTGTAATAAAGCTAGAATAAATTACTACAATCTAATCACCTTTTAAATAACTAAAATTCTTTAATGGAATTTATGTTGTCAGAAGAGCTGTTGCTTTTAAGCACCATGCAAACAGCTGCTGCTGCTGCATGCAGTTATGTAGTGTGCGAGAGGGCTGTGTTGACAATCTGCCTTTCTGATTAACTGTTCACTGATTTGGTATTTTTCTCTCTGAAACATTTTTTGACACTTGCACTTTGTCTTGAGCCTTCTACGTCCTTCTGTCCAACCCAAGAGTACCCCTAAGGGGCCTGAGAAGGGTAGGGATGTTCATGGGGATCAGCTGCCCTAGAAGTGGCTTTTGGTATCACTTGTGCTAATAAATGAGAAGTGTTAGGCAATACATTGCCCTTTGCAATATGTAGCTTTTTTCCTTGCCCTCATTCTGTAGAAGGAAGACTGAAATGTCTTATTTTGAATGGTACACTACTTTAATATATCTGTTAAAGAAGATAAATACATTAGAGAAGAAAAGTCAAAGAATGAAACCTTGTATTTGGGCTGGAAAAAGTGAGATTTGTGATGGCCATTTGTTCCTAGGAGAGCTCAATAACAGTTTTACACTGATTTCTAAGACAATTCCATCTGCACACATGAACTTTACCATCACTGCAAAGTGTTCAAAGTCCAAGCTGTCATTCTTGTTCAAACTTCAGATATGTCAGACCCAGACAATTGAATGCTTTTAGAGGAAGCCGTGACCTTGAACTCAATTCAGTATTTTATAGTAAGAAATTTATGAGCAGAAGATAAATCTGATGTGCTTTCTGTAGCCTGTGTTGCTACGGAGATGTCTGACAATACTCTATAGTCTTAGGAATCTAAGGGAACAAAGGCATTGTGCCTTGGTCATCCTAGTACCATGATTCAACGAAGAGGTGAAGAAGGTATGCACATGAAAATCCTATTTCTCACCCATTCCAATGTGACTATGTGGAATCGGCGTGGTAGACATGAGCCCTTTTGTTCCAGACACCTGTGAATAGTTGCTAATTAAGAGTTTCTCCAAAGCAACTTTTTGAAGATCAAGTATGATTTTTTTTGTTCCCTCTAGTACTCACAAAAGCCAAAGATGAGGACTGGCTACTGTGCAACGTTGTCACAGAGGGAGAGATTCAGGCTGTCCCTGAACAAGCTCGTCCAGAGTGAGAGCTGGCAGTAAAGCACTTGAGCCAATTTATGCCACTTCGCCCCTCTTCACTCTAACTATTGAAGCTGAAAGAAAAATCTGTGCAGGGTGTCAATGTGACGTATGAAATACCAATATTACAGGATATTTTGCCTTACGTGCTTCTGACAGCATTGCTGAAGTGATGAAATTCTTAGAGTAATCTGCATTATTTATATCAAAAAAGATCTTTGTTATTTTTATTGACATGTTGTATGATAAATTGAATATTCAGTAGAACTGCTGTTTACCTTCAGTTACAGTTTCTGCTGACAGCACCAAATATTATCTATGGTTGAAAATGTATGCATTTCTTCTAGTTTGTTATCTGGCTATACTGTCTCTATATATGCATGCTTAGAGATACACACAAATATTCATACAGCTGCAGGTTCATCAGTGAAGGGTGAGAGGGCTGAATAGGTGTGCCATATTGCACATCGGTATCAAGTATCCTCTGCCTGGATTTTGAAGCCTCATATAAGGATATCCTAGTTTTGAGAGCTGCTGTAAGGAAATACCTCCACAGTATGTAACCAACCCTGGGGCATCATCTTGTGTGTAGGCTAAAGGCTCATTAATTAGTATGGGGACTATAATCATCCTTGTGTTGTATATCTACGCTTTGGCCCATTACAGTCATGGACCAACAAGAGGAACATCTTAAAGAGTAGAGAAGCATTTCCAGATTTTGAAGGGTCTTGCAATTTCAGGACTATAATTGAGTCAAATTACATCTGAACAGATTAAAAAAATAAGCTAGTTTTCTTTGAAAATGCCATCTTATTATATTCAAAAAGTTTTTAGAAAGAAACAGATTTTGACATATTTTTGAATGAGACAGTAGAAGATAATTTCTTCAGATTTCATTCTGGTTTTACACTACTAAAATATTTTTTAAAAAATTATATGTCAGTAATGAGCAGATCTTAGTTTTTACTTCATGGTTTAGATATTACTCCTTTAGACTTTTAAATTATATTAAAATATGTACCTTAATTTTGTAATATATACAAAATATTATATTAAATTACATATTGTCATTATTTTCTCTTAAAATGTTTCAACAAAGTAATCAAGTGATATGATTGAACAATTTCAATTTTACTACAAATATTTTCGAAATGCTGGCCTTTAGTCCTGACTCTGAAATAGAAAAAAATGGGACTTTTGTAATTTCCTGTGAAATCAAAATGATGTCTTCCAACCTGTTGTATAAATAAGCGATAAATTTACATATGAATGGTCTACTGGTAACAAATGAGAGAAGATACTGTGTCAATTAATATAAAGATGCTTCAGTAAAGACCTTAGAAAAATTAAAAAAGAATGTTGAAATCCACATGAAATTCAAGTGGGAACCTGCATGAAAAATTTCAGTGCTGGTAATATTTATGCTCTACATATACTTGCCTCAGGTTTGGTACTGTTTCTTTTTGTCCCTCAACAATCAAAATAGGCTGCATCCCAGAGTCCCAATCTGTAATTTCCAGGTAATAATCCAGCCTTAAAACGAACAGGAAACATCCTTTACCATCATCTTAAATTAATTTAACTGAGCAGGGAGTCACAGACAGGAAGGATCTGTCAGATGCAGTGATGCAGATTCAGTGATGGAGTTTGGAGATAGGTCCAGAAATAGATCACTGGTAACACTTCATGCAGATTCTTAATGTTTCAAGCTGTGCTCGAAACGGCACTGCTGGACGGTGTTGCCATGGCTGGATCCATGCCCAGCACACACTTTGAGCATATTAGTAAAATCCTGAGTTGGTTCAGATGTCAGTTTTGCAGTAAATACCTATGATTTCATGCTTACACATTTTGGACGTTATTGCTTTTATGAACCAGATATTTCAATGGCAGAAAATAATCTACACGAGATCTAAAAGAGACACAGCAAGTATGTGTGTGTGCATGTATTTCTTAGAGAAAGCAGTTTAGCCCCTGTGGCATAATAATTGTATCAGTTAACTTCACTGGAAAATGCGGACATCAAGAACATCTGGGCACCTGATATAAGAATCAATTAGCTGGATCAATGCATCTGTAATTTTCTAAATTCCAAGCCAAATTTGCTATTTTCTAAACAGACATTTGAAGAATATGCAATGTAATCTTTTACCCAAGGTAACAGTGTCCTCCTTGTCTGGATGTATACAACAGATCTCAAATCAAGGGATTTGACTTAGATGAAAGTGTAGTTTGGCGTAAATGAAATTAGATTAATATCATATTTCACAATTACATAAAAAGCCTGCTTCTGGGGAATCGATTTGCTCTTGGAAGGTCCCAGGTCTATTTCTGAGTAAAAGCTGAGTCCCATTTTCCTTACTTTGCTTCTTGTGGCAAAAATGACAAAAAAGAAAATCAGTACCTTGAAGCTACAATGACCTTCACACAAAAAATGACTTATAACAGAATTTAAATTGTTGATGACTTTCATAATTGTCTTTTTGATTTTATATCATTTTGCAATTACTTTATTATAAAACATTAATCCTTTCTTCATTTTTAGATGGTTCATTACACATAATATTGCACAGGAGTAAGACTTCAGTGGTTCTCAAATACTACATTATTTCTGTGTCATTTTCATACTCAGGTTGGATTCGCTGAATTCGTAATTGGGAATCTCCTGATTGTTTTCAACATTAGTCTCAGTTGAAGACAGAATATCATATTCTGGAAGACTACTGAGCCTATTATTTTTCATTTGGTTTCTCTATAAGTATGAAGTATTTAACTTAGGTCAACACTCTTATCAGCAGAATTGCCTCCTTACTACTCTTTTTTTTTTTTCCTATCTCTAACTCTCAGTGAAAGATGATTTCCATCTGGAAATCATTTCATATCATGTGCGAGAAGAATTGGAAGTAAGAAATAATACATTCATAGTCCCATTCCTGTTGGACAGGCAGTCATAGCACAAGGTCCCTACTCCTGAAACAAAAGACGAACTTCTTTTTGGTGGTGTTGGCAGAAAGGTCACCATCTCATCAGTCTCTAGATCTAAACCATCTTTTTATCTTCATCTTGATAGGTCAGTGTATTCAATATGTTGATATATTTGTAGGATTTCCTCAGCATTCCTAAATGTGCATGAGCTCAAGGAAAATTGCATCTTCCTTGTGTCTTCCACATAACATACTGGTTTGCTCATGATTGCAGCCACAGAGTAACACTAGTGTCTATAAGAGGAAGAGAGAAATGAAAAGTCCACCTCCAAGGCCTAGGATGAAAAAAAGAGACTACAGCTTGTTTCTCAAATTCCTGCAAAGGAAAAAAGCCTATGGCTGATGTATCACTGTCTCCTGAGGATGACAGTGAAAAAAGAAGAATTTCACTGCACCAAGCAGAGGACAAGTACTCCTGAAATTTGTATTATCATCAGATGGGAACTGCAGTGCAAAAATTAAACTTGTTCTGTGAAAAATGGTAATTCACACAATGGAAGTTTATGACCTGAGGCAAAAGATGAGTATATGTGTATTTCACATAACCACAATTGTAATGCTATTCACTGAAATATCTTACTTCTAGCTAAATTTCATAGAGCTATAATGATACTGAGAATATAAACCAGTAGTGATTAGAAAATTGGATTTAAGTTCCACAGTACCTTATGACTGTAATTCAGTTCAATCTAGCATCCTAAAGCAGTTTGTGAAGTGTGTGCTAGTTTATTAAATTTATGTTTACAGCATCACTTTATGTTTTCAACATGACAAATCCATCTCCAATTACTTGGGAAAATAGGGTAAGCACTTATAACAAGTTCTGCTTTTTATAAAAGAAAATCTCACTGGCCAGTCATTGCTATGACTTCTTTGTTATGGACTCATCTGCAGTGTGACATCTGCAATGTTCATCAGAGGACAGCACAATGCTGTCCACCTCTCATAAGTGATGCTTAATTTTTTCAACCCGGGTGTTCAAACTAAATTGCATCGATTCCCTCTTTGACTTCTGCATTAAAAAATACCTTAAGTGGTCTTAGCATAGTGACCCAGGATGGTTTAAATTTAAAATGAATGACCAAGCTTTAGTCCCTGTCATATTAAGAATTATACAGAAAAAGCTCTAACAGCCTCCTTGTGTGTTTGGAAAAATCTTTCTGATGACACCTTGTCAAAATCCTCACTTGATTCTTGCTAGCTTTACTTTAAGTTGCTGTCTGCTGGAAACAAGTCTGATCACAGCAGGAGCCCAAACCAAGGTATATTTCAGAAACCCCAGGCAAATGTTCAGAGCTGTCACAATTAAAGATATAGGCGCTCTTCTGCCTCTGTCCCACATCTTCTCTGGGTGGATCTCTGCCTGCATCTGGTGGCCTGGGGACAAGTTCCAGGCCCTGCTGGTGGTGGGGGCTGGTTAGAAAAACTTTTAACTGTAACCCAATCTGCATCAATCTGCATGGGCTGTTGCAGTCATTGCCACTTCAATGTCATGGCACCACTGGTCTGAGCCGGGAGTGGTGGTGGGGTTGGGGGGGATCCCAGACTGCTCCTCAGCCTGGGCACCTGGGACACATGGGGAATGCAGTGGCCGTGAGGGCTGAAAAGGAGATGCCTCTCAGGGAATTCTCCTGTTAATGTGAAGAGTCACTGCTTCACTTCTGTGGTAGAGCCTAGCCAGGTTCTCCCTTCCCAGTCAAAACTTAATATGTAATAGAAATTATTTATGTAACAAACATTTATGCAAACCTACCGAATAAACTAGGTAGTGACATCCAGTTATCCTTCATTTGCTATTTAGATTTGTGCAGCTCCTTTGAAATATTTGTATTATTGTTTCAAGAATCAGTAAAACAAGTTCTTTAAGATTATGCCCTAATGTCCATATGCTTTGAGCCTGGGCTGCCATTGTTTTCTGTGGTTCTCAACTCATCAAGGAATTCTCAGTAAAACAGCCAACTTTGTATCCATTTTTTCCTTCCCCTCCAGACACTGGTTAACATGTCTTTTGCTCATTTTCATTATGGGTCTATCCAGAAAAAGAATCTCCGAAGACAATGGGAAAATATCATATAACACCATTGCTTTATGTTATCTTTGGCATCCACTGCATGGGAAATTCCATATCAGGACAGAACAAAGAATATACGATGAAAAACTGTATGGCCACTCTCATAAAATCCCAGAATAGTTTGGGTAGAAAAGGACCTTTAAAGGTCATCTAGTCCAACTGCCCTGCAATGAGGTGGGACATCTTCAACTAGATCAGGTTGCTCAGAGCCCCATCCAACCTGGTCTTGAATGTTTCCAGGGACTGGGAATCTACCACCTCTCTGGGCAACCTGCACCAGTGTTTCACAACCCTCATAGTAAAAACTTTCTTCCTAATATCTAGTCTGAACCTACCTTTTTTAGTTTAAAATCATTACCCCTTGTCCTATCACTACAGGCCTTATTAAAAGTCTGTCCCCATCATCCCCATCTGTCCATTCTCTGAAAGCAGCCAGCAGTAAATAGCTAGGAAAGTGCACAAGAACAAGGAAAAAATACAGTAATTCTGCCTTCCAGCTTGCAATAGCCTGTGGTTTACTGAACTAGATTTTTTTATCTAGTGTGTATGTTGTTGGTTAGTGGCTTCCATACTAAATTCATACTGAATTTTTGTGTTGTCCCTCCTGATTTGTCTACTTTCAAAAATCCTGAGATTTTAGTGGTGAGTTTTTAAGATTACAAACTTCCCAGTTCTACAGGTGATAAACCAGGTTTCATTGATTTGATTCT
This sequence comes from Tyto alba, assembly GCF_018691265.1. Taxonomy (NCBI): domain Eukaryota; kingdom Metazoa; phylum Chordata; class Aves; order Strigiformes; family Tytonidae; genus Tyto; species Tyto alba. The sequence continues at coordinate 3,489,907 of NW_024881280.1, read as the reverse complement.
GTAGGTACCTAAAGGAATCTGACTTCTGCATTTTTTTGCTATTTATATTACTCCCAGTCCATTGGTGAAAACTTCACTGAAAGCTTTATAAATTATATATGCTTCTAAATGGCTCCCAATATCAGGTACATAACATGTAGCAAAAAAAAAAAAAAAAAAACAAAACCAAAACAGATTTGAACAAATGCCTATATATAATATTATCTAGTTGCAGTCTCCTAGGGAAGTAAGAAAAAATATCTAGAATGAGTACCAAGTCTTGTAGTTGCCACAAACAAATCTACGCCTACTTTGCTTCAGGGGGCATTTTTGTCTGTGTGAGACCAGTGTAGCTTTTCTGCTGTATTTTTGGCATTTGTAACATGCCAAGCCAGTATCTTTAGTGTTATTATTCATAAAAAGTTTTGGTATCTTTTTTTTAAGATTTTTAGTCCCTCAGTGACCTTCAAGATCCTTTTTCATTAGTTTGCTCCAATAAGTGATGTATCATGATCAAAGTAACATATCACCTAGGACTGGAGCTTTGATTTGGGAAATGACCAGCCAATCTGTGCTAATGGCCTAAATTATTTCCTAAAGATTTTTAACCTGGCCTGTTTTACAAGTCACAGTACAAGCTGGCATCTTTTCATGTGCCTTTTTTTTCAGTTAAGTATGAATTTCTCACTCTAATTCTTTTTCTTGTTTGTAAGGACAGTACTGATGACGATCTCAAAATTATCAGGATTTGTCTGTGCAGCTCTCTGTATTAACTCCAAGGTATACTTTTTCCTAGACTTTTCTCTGGTTTGGGTTTTTTTTTTTTAATCTTTAACCCAACATCTCTCCCACTCCCCCAAGACCTGCCTGGGGTGTCTAGATGTTGGCTTTCTCCCAGATAAAAATGTCACTAAATCTTTTTAATTTCAATAGCATAAACCCCATTTTATATTTGAAGAAAAAGCTCATGGTCCCAAACAAATCCAGATAACAGTCTTCACTAATCTCCTAAAGGAGTGTTAAATATTCTGAACATGTACACTGATGGTATAAAGGCACAGGCTGATACATCTATTTTAGATAGTTGTTTGGCATCAGCCATATGGCCAAAATTTTCTTCCTTCATTGGTTATTGAAACATGTTTTCTATTCTACATCTTTATTCAATGCTTTTGTGTCTCTGTACAAGTAAAGCATTCTGTTAGTTTCTTCCTTTGCATTAATCAAATGTGTCTTCTATGCTGGTTCCTCTATTTACAAATCAAGAAACATATTTAGTTTCTCCCAACCCTCAACTTTCAAGCAAAGGAAACTCAGGACACAAATTGTAGATTGGCTGTGCTCTTCCAGAATTCTTTAATATTCCATTAAGAGCTTCTTTATTCTCTGGAAGCTGACTTCCAACTTCTCCTCAAGTTTACACAACCAAACTCTACGATGTGGGTGTATTGCTTAACAGGGGTAAGCCTGCCCCTGTATGACCTAAGTTTTTACTTTTATTTTCCTAGTGCTAGGTTCTTTCAGCACCACCTTGTGTCTGGCTGCACATGGGGTGTGTCTTTAAGCTCAAAACCTGTTACAGGATTAATTTTTATGAAATCAGTACTCCTCAAATTTCTCCCTGGTATCCAGTGATAAGACACAGGGGAATGGTTCAAAGCTGCACCAGGTGAGGTTCAGACTGGACATTAGGAAGCATTTATTTACTGACAGGGCGATCAAATACTTGGAAGAGAATTCCTAGAGAGGTGATTGATGCCCCAAGCCTATCAGTGCTTAAGAGGTATTTGGACAGTGCCTGTAACAACATGCTTTAACTTTTGGTCAGGCCTGACTTGGTCAGGCAGTTGCACTAAATGATCTTTGGAGGTCCCTTCTAACTGAAATAGTCTGTCCTATTCTATTCTATTCTATTCTATTCTATTCTATTCTATTCTATTCTATTCTATTCTATTCTATTCTATTCTATTCTATTCTATTCTATTCTATTCTATTCTATTCTATTCTATTCTATTCTATTCTATTCTATTCTATTCTATTCTATTCTATTCTATTCTATTCTATTCTATTCTATTCTAAATAAAGGAGTACATAAATGCTGAACTAAATATTCCTTAATTACTCCTCATGAGCACAGATTCTTTGGAGCAACAGGAAAATGCTGCACATACTAAGTGAATTTGTTAATGTCAGAAATCATATAATCTGCTAATGGTCTTCCACAAACCCATTGCTTGTTGATGTAGGTTTTATGCTCTTGCTACTGTATTCCATACAGATTCAGCTCTGAAAATCTTAACAGCTCTGTTTTTCTATTCAGTATAATTCTCTTTACAATTTATTTGCTTCAGACACAATGTAGTGCTTAGTATAAAATGCCTGAAAGATACCAGGTTTTACTACTTTTGCATAGTAGTACTTGGATTCCTACAGGCGTTCTCAAACTTCAGTGTCTGGGGCTACATAACTTAAAGGTATTATTCCCAGTATTTTACAAACTGTGGTGTTGTGCTGTGAGAAAGAGGTAGACACAAGGTATTCCTCTGAATAAAAATAAAAGATGAGAGACTATTATGTTGCAGAGACCTCCTGCTTCTTAAAGCTCTCAAAGCTCTCAAAATTAAATTAGAATTTAGAAGAAAAATATTAGAGGCTATTTCACATTGCTCAAATATTTAATGATATGCTTTTCCTGTCACTTCTTGGTTTCTTCATCTTCTCCTATCATTGCTAAATGCTTTCCTGACCTCTAACTCTAACCCTTCTCTGAAGTCTGTGCTCCTAATCCTGTGCTACAATACCTGGATGATTAATTTGCTTGTCAAATAAATCACTATGTGCACTCAGCTACCATTATTAATCTATTAATCACTTCAATAAAGAAGATGTTAATGCTATTCTATCACCTTCAGACAATTCTAGAACTGAAACAGTGAGTGGACTTGAGCTTGCATTCCAACCTGACCCTGCACATGCATACCAACAACAATATAAAACATAATTTAATGATAATTCGATATTTTTGTAGTGACATAGGTTGGAATCAGGTCACCAATATAAAATGATATTAAGGCCTCCTTTTTTTAAAAAAAAAAGTACTAATGCACACTTCTCTGCCTGGAGTTGACCAATGACATCATCACAAGAACTCATGGTGAGAAATGAGGGTCACAGTGACATTATGGAGATGAGCAATGTCTATGAGCAACAACCATTGTCATTCCCACAATATCATTACATCAGAGGAATGCCCCTGAAAGGGGCTTGTTTGGCATTTTGGAGATGGACCCTCTTGTCTCTTATCTTTCAGCTCTGGTTGCAGCAGGATGCCTGCTCCAGGCTCCTTCTTGTTTTCTGCTTTTTCTGAACTTTACTCCTTGATCTAGTCTCTACTTAAGGCCTGCTTTTGCCTTGATGCCTTATTTCAGCTCTGCACCAAACCTTGGCTCTTCTACTCTTCATGCTTCCTTATGTTAAATATATTCAGAGATGGGAAGTGAAATTTATGGGTTATACTATGTTCACAGTAAATCCATTGACTCCAATGGCACCATTTAAGATTTGCATTGAAGAGAAAGGGAGAATTTTAAACTACAGATTTTGTTTTCATTCAAAATGTGAGAGAGGCAGAGGAGCTGTTTAATCTATCTTTTGAGCCAAATATCTCTTCTCAATTATACCAGTATAGAGCTGAGGTAGAGAGTCGGGGATGACAAAATTATTTAGATTTAGATAGGCTTAAATGGCAGCAGATTTTGGCTCTTTGTCTTCTTTTGTGATCTAAGAAATGGTATTTTTACTTGGAAGATGTCTACTGCATTTTTGGTGTATTTGCAGGAGGAACGAGAAGCATACTGCTCTGATTCATTTTTATAAGCCTTCCTAAGAACATTACATATTTCTGTATTTATATTTAGGCTGACTTTTTACAATTCTCAAGAGTGTGCGAAGTTTCAGAAGAGAGATGTTGAGAAAGACATTTCTGAAAGTCTGAGTCTTTTCCACTGAACTGCATTAACTTTGATATTGCAAAAGAAAAAGTATTTCTATTGATTTTCAGTAACTTTTTCACCCTTTAGGAATAAAAAGTGTGTAAGAGTTCCTGAAGTAGCCAGATTCTTTTTTTAATAGCAAACATTGAACTATAGAGTTGGTGCAGAAATATGTATTTCTTGTTTCTTTTCCATTAAGTAGAACTGGAGGGATGGATACATGTGCACAGTAGATTGAGGATGTTTGGAGGACACTGGTTTGGATGCAAGAAATAGTAAAACTAAAACAAAGAATGTATTTTGTGACTGTACTTGATTCCACTCTTTAGTGAATGGAGTACTCTTCTTGACCTGACCTGACAAATTGCAATGGAATTAATAGCATGATCATACCCACATTATAAAACAGGGGTTTTCTGATTCTTCAGTGCCTGGTTTGGGACTTTTAAGGTAGGAATAGGACAAGTGCAAGAAATTGATTACAACATCAATTTTATTTAAAACCTGAGACACACAACCTCTCTATTAATTAAGGCTGAGACAGACCACATTGCATTTACAATTTAAGACTTGCCTTGTTTGCCTGTTTCTTTCTACTATAAACCTGTGTCCAACCCAAAGCACCAGCAGGATAGCGCTGCATTAGAAAACCACAGGATATGCTGAGGCGATGGTATTAGGCTTAGAAAGAACAGAACTGACGGGCAGTGCTTGGAGTCAGCACCAGGCCTCAGAACACCATCTCTAGGAGTTTTTCTAACCACCTCTTGGGTCATGGTAGATGGTTTCTTCTGCATACAGAGCACACAACATGAAGTTTAGGAATCCCTCAACTTTTGAGACGCAGAAAGATAAGATAGCTTCACTGTGCTCCCTCAGGCACACTAGACCAACTGCAAATAACTTTATGCCAATTAAGAAATACCAACAATAAATACACAAATAGAAAGACTCCTCTCAAATAAATAAACTATTGTTGAATATGTTATAATAATATAATAATAAACTATTGTTTAATAAGCTCCAAGGGAAAGGTCTATTTTGAAGACTGATAGTAAAATCCGATTGGTAATGTTGGGAGGATGTTAAGAGTTGTGTATATCTTTCTTTTCTTGAAAAAGCCTTTGGAGCAAAGTTACTTAGGCTATAACACGAAGCATGGAAAAGCTAAATAATACTTGATTGACCTGGGAAAACTTTAATTCAATTTTTCTTTGTGTTATAGGTATGCATTATATTAGAAACTTTGATATATATATATTTTTATATAGGTCTTTTGCCTCGTTCAATATCCAGAATACATGTAGAATGGTATGCATTCAGTGTTACACAAGCAACTGCACTTCTGACATTTCCCTCCATATAAATTCTTGATTTATCAGCTGGAACAAAATGCTTCTCATGTAGCTTTTCTGCATATCACATTAGGTACATGAGAAATAGTTACTGGGATGTCCACTGGAATATCTGCTACATTCCAAGGCTTTCAGCTGTGTGCTCTGATCTTAGGCTGCAGGGCAGGTAACAATATCTTGACTCCTCTAGACCTTTCTGTTTTCTCTTACAGTGCTAGTTGTTTCTGAGGATTTCTTATATCAAGGGCATGTATTATACATGCTGTGCACTGCATTCATTCTTTGCTAACAGCTAAGAGAGTCCACACACAGCAAATTAGCTCAAAAGTCATTGCCAAAGCATTTATTGACCTGATTTTTCCAGTTGCTAACAAGGTAACCTTGTCTTATTTTCATATAAGAAAGCTGCCACCATAAACGTCAGCTGGGCCACTGTGCAACAGAACTTGTAAACCCATGATACGATAAAATTGTAAAATATATGAGCATGCTAGAAATAAAATCATAGTAGGAAAAAAACAAAATAAGAAATTTAGAAGAGAATAGAAAAATGAAACAAAAAAATGTCCATTGGCATTTCTTGGAGCTTATAAAATAAAGCTTAAGAATATAGAATATAAAATAAAGTTTAAGAGTCTTTAAAGATATATCCTGAATAGAGATCCCTTAGAACCTACAGAAAGGTGTTTGGGGAAACCCCCAACTTTTAAAAATGGATCCATTCTTTTTTTTTTCTGCTAACACTGAATTTTATAAAGATATTTCTAAGATATGTGGATAAAAAATTCCTTACAGGCAGTGATTTCCTGTGGTTTAGTTGAGGCAATTTTTTATTTATCATTGTTAACGCAACATGTTCAAAATGTTAAATCAGGCTACACAAATCATTACTGCTGAAAATGGGGTGAGAGGTGACCTCACTACCTGACCTCTTATTACTACTCCACCTCTTAAGGCAGAATCAATGAGAGCTTAAACATTCCTAGATAGAAACCTGTTCGGTTTGCTCTTAAAAATCTCCACTGGTGGAGAATCATAAGCTCTCTAGACAAACTGTCCTACTACTTAACTATCCTTATAGCAGAAGGTTTTCTTAATGTTTAACCTCAATCTCCCCTGCTGCAATTTAATCCCATAAAACTGGTTTAAAAATCATGAGATTTTAAAAGTAATATCCATTGGGATCTTTATATTATTTGCAGTCTAGTATTTGATCCTTTCAGATTAACCTTTCCAAAAGTCTCTTAGCAGCCATGAGAACTTGAAGCTTACTTTCTGAAAGAAAACTGAAAGCTGAATTTCTTGTAAAATAATATAACTCTGTAAACTGGGATTTCAAGAAAAAAACACCCTGAATTGCAGGGTTTATAATAAAAATGCAAGACCAAGAAAGTGCTTGTGAGAAATATATGACGGTTGGTGTGTCAGCTTCTGTTAGTCTACATCAGAATTAGCTATGTATTTATATGAATTAATACAAATTTAAGGCCTTGTTCAGTGCTCCTTTAAACTGGTGAAAATAAGGAGAAGCACTGTCACAATCAGTGAAGTGTAAATTGACGTAGAGTAAGAATGGATCTCATCTTTAAGAATTCAAAGTTGTTCTTCTTGTAAAATAATCACTTTTTACGATGTTTTCTGTGAACTGTTTTCAGTAAAAAACACGCAAGGCAAAAATAAGCATGCTGTGCATATCTAAGTATTATAAACCAGATCAGCTGGAACAAGGAAATTTAGGGCTAGATTAATTTTTGAAAGCATTTCTAATGTTAACTAATGTCTGTTCCTGAAACCTATTTATTAGACAGCATTAGTGGAAAGGATAATCTAACACTGCTGCATCTCTGGGAAGTTATACATCTCTTCAGTTTGTTATCAGTGCAAGTAATTACAACTTTAATTGCTTAAGGTAAAGTAGAAAAAAAAATCAAAAATCAAGTTTCAGGAGCACTTGAAATACACAATTCTTAACCTGATTAAAGGACTGTGTCTCCCAGTTGTGCATTCATTGTATTGCTAGAGAAGTAAATTATTAATGTAGTGCATTTCTCTGATATTAAAAATCCCTCAGCTCAGTGTTGTGCGCAATATTTTCTTTATCTGACATAGGATTGAAGATGAAGGGCTGTAAAATCCTTAGCTATACTTAGATCTTTTTATGCCAAAATTACTTTCCTCTGCATTTGATCCTGGCTGGTATACTGCAACCACTTCTTTCAGATGCCAGGACACTTCTGCTACCATCCATGCCTGATTTACTTGGGAACTGCATTACTGCAATACATTACAGAAATAGATCATAAATCAGATAAGAGGCAGAGATGATGAAGGAGGCACTGATCTGAAACATAGGTGCTGTTTTCCAACTGCAATAGAATTTATTGTTTTTGACCTATAAAGACTCCTGTGGCTTCAGATCTGGAGACCAGCAGGACTTTGCAATAACGTCACGTATGCAATCAACAAACATGCTAAAGCACCCTTGCTTTAAAGGATCTTCCACACATGAGTCCTCAGGGAGGCATCCTGACTATCAGCTACTAATCCACTGATCTTCAGGACAATCTGCAACCCATCTTTTCTGCCATGCACCAGATGCCACTTGGGTACAGCAAATGAAGAAAGTAAAGGGAGAGAACAGACTAGGAAATGGAAAAAAGACAATCATTTGTCTAGTTCTGTCACTGACATATAGGCTGGAGAAATAATTTTCTTTCCTTTTGCCTCTGTTTCCCATCCTATCATTTATCTATGCAACTAAGGCCAATTACTTGACTATCAACAACAGTTATTTTTACTTTTAGAGCAGCTACAACAAAAACAGTGATAGGGGAACTTACACTGACAGTCCTTAGAGAAGTTTATAATTTGTTGACTGATGCTTTTTTGCCCCAATACTTTTTCCTTGAAATATATGCTCCTCCAGATATAAACTTGACACAGTAAGGAGCAACTGAAATACAGGCTAAGTTTATAAGATTTGATATCCATACTGGACTACTTCAATAAAAAACTGGTCTGATGCACTTCCCATGAGCTTTTCTCCCAGCTTCTGACAGTCAGTAATCCAAAGACTCCAAGTGCCAGAGTCTGTATCCAGACCATTGTGGTATTTTGCTGTTTAACTTATCCTCAGTGCAGTTCTGTGACCGCATTTTGGAAACATTCCTGCTTTTCTCTTCCACTATGGCCTGAAAAAGAATAACACAGTATATATTAGTGCATGTTGTTAGAAACATTACTGTCTTTTATTTAAGTGTCCTATCTGATAATTTCATTGGGTCCTCTGTAGCTTTTCTTTATATAAATGGTAAATAATTGTGATCTTCTAACTTCTCCCTTACTCTCATGATTTAATAGTCTTACTTTATATTTCCCCTTCACTCATCCCTTTCTCTAGCTGAATATTGTTGTCTCACTTTTTTCTTGTATGAAAGCTGCACTTTTCTCTGCATATTCTCAGATTCTAACAGGACTCAATTACTTACATAGTGCCTTCCCTGTGGGAGCATTATACAAATGGAGTGAAGCCCTAATTTTGGGTCAGGTCTATGCACATTAGAGTAACAAAAATAATTATTATATGAGCTAGTGCTCATATGTATGACAACTGATAAGACTGGGGTTGATTAGACTTTGATTTCTTTCAGACCATTTTTGGAAGATGTATTTAGTTTTGTTCATATTAGAGCACAAATTTCTAATAGATGACAACACTGCTTTGAGCTCTGGATCTTTGCTTTAAAACTAGGGCTAATATAAATCCAAATAAATAAATTAAATAAGAAATACATTCTTTACATTTCTCTGTGCAAATTACTAAAATGCACTGACGTCAAGGTTTAGTTATTCTACTGAAAGGTATTTTTTCTATGGAATCCAAACTTTTGAAGGTGTGCCACAGAGCATATACTGCAAACACCACACAAAAGGATATTTTGGAAAGGAAGGCTGTGACCTGAAATTCATGCCAAAGAGTCATTCAAATGAATATGACTTCACTGTAAGTTTTTGAACAATTTTGACCCCCTTGAGGCTTGCTCAATACTACTTTATACAGCAGACTCTCAACTGCAGAGTTAGAGAGAAAAGTGGGAGTTGTCTTTGTGCTTCATCCTCACTGCAGTTAAAGAAATCAGTCTGAATGAAAAGCATAACTGACCAAGGTAAAACCTACCAGGTAATCACACTGTATGAGGATTCTAAATACACTGTAACACATGCACACACACACACAGAGTCATGTGCATGGGCACATACACACATATACCATGGGGCTACATGGAGAAGGGGATGGGATTACAACGTGTGACAGTCTCATCTTGTGTTACAATAAACACTCATTTTTCATGAAGGCATACACCTAAGCTGAAGGTCCAACACAGACAGTATGTAAAAATGAACATCTGTGTTCCTTACCAGATGCCTAGCATAGTCATATGCTGGAAAGCAGATTTGATTGATACAACCCTGCTGCATCTCTCGTCTCTACCCAGTAGCTTATTTGAGAGTGAAGGCACAAAGGAATAAAGACAGTGCCTGATGTTCTCCCTGTGTGTCTGGCTCTTCCTTAGCTGTGATTCAAAGAGTCACCAGCAAAACATAACCCAAACAAAAGCAGATGCTCAAAGAAGAAGAGTTTGATTGATTTTCCTGAAATGTTCTAAATGCTTCTTTTCTGCTGGAGCGTGACTGTGACGTATACCACATAAACAAAGGAAAAACTCAGTCATCACAGGTCAGGTAACTATTTCATAGTACTAAAACAATAGTCTTTCTATACTGTATTTATTCACAGACCATGATGCATTAATTTCCCTTTTTGTGATGGAGATGTCCACTTTAAATCAGGCATTAGTAGATTGTAGAACTGCCAACAAAGAACTGACAGGCTGGAATGCCTCCCAAACACTACATTCCCATTTTCTGTTAAAACAAAATAAATACAGGAATTCTCACAAGCCACTCACTGGTCTGGGCCACTAGTGTCTTGTTAGTATAGAAAATTCAAATGCTTGTAGCAATACTTCTTTCTGGGCTTTGTTTGTTCACCTTGTTTCCTAAAAAAGCAATGCAAAAATGACCATGACTTACACTTTATCACTTATAACAATATGACAGAGACCAACTTCTGTGACATTAAACAAACAGAAAAACTTTAGTCTGGAAAGACCCCGACAGAGAAGTGAAACCCCTTCTCTGCTGGAGCTATTAAAAATAGTGAGACAAAACCTGATGTAGGACAACCTCCTTCTGTACAGGCACACTCCATTTGTTATGAAAAATAGCCCAATTATGCTCCATTTCAGCATGCAGATAAATGATCCAGCCACATAACCACAGATAATAAATCCAACATGTATAAATGGTCCCAGTGCAATTAGTTGCTAGACTAAGGCAATTTAGCCCAAAAGAAAACTAATAGTTCTAGCACTCACTGAGGAGAGATCTAAGACATCAGTGTAGCATGAGTATATCCCAGTTCCAACGCCATTACTGAGAGGAGCAAAAGAAAAAGAATTGGATTTCTTGATAAATGTGTGACACAAGCAGAAAAGCTCCTATGTAGCATAGGTGGTCAGGAGAGAAACCCCAAGCCTATTTTCTTGACATATCCTTCAGATCTCAGTATTACAGCTGGGCAAAACAGATAAAGGCTTCCTGAAAGGGCCATTATTTTAACTCTTAAGTTTCCAGTCCTCCTCCTCACTTTTCCCAGGTACCTGTGGCTTTTAACAAGCAGAAAACTAGGCTGGTAATCTGAGGTTATAAAACAGTTCACAACCTAAAGCACACATGAGAGTTGCATTCCTGCAAGAAGAAGCTACCCTTTTAATTCTGGACCTCAGCAACCACCCAGCTCCCTACAATCAGCTAGGAGCTGAAGTGTGATCTGGCTTCTTCTCAAGGATAAATATTTCCTAAACTGAATAGCAAAATGAAGGATGCCGGAGTTTTTATGATGAAGGAGAAGAAAGGCTATTATGGTTTATTACCAGCTTTCTTACACAGTTTGTCACTCACTGATGTGAGGTGTTCTCTTGTCATTTTGAAGATGCTTTCCTGCCTGAAGATTCTTTTCTGAAAAGGAACATAATATGAAGTTTGAATTGGAAAATGCTCCATAGTTGAATACCTTGAGATTTAAGATTACCTCCACTTAACAGACAAGAAAGGAAAAGGCTGAAGAAATAATGGGTGCTGTACTGCACAGCAAAATTGAATTAGGCCCTATGGTTCTCAGTTCTGCCGCAAACCACGCACGGCAGAGGTACATTGTAGACAGCATAACAAACACTGCAGAGATTAGAGTCTTGTTAAAACAGCAGAGATGGAATTCTATATAAAAACCCAATCTGACATCTGGATTATAAAGGAAATGTGACCAAGTGATAGATTCTGGAAAGCACAGAAATAAGAAAACTCTCAAGGCCTCTCCTGTCTGAAACGGCTCTTGCTGCTGAATGACAGGAGGTGACCTAACGTATTGATGGATGTGGACCTTTGGCCGTATATCTGAGAGAGTCAGAAATAGAATGAGACAGAAAAAAGCCCATCTGCTGCATGCTGATCAGGTAGACAGAGGAGGTCTAGTGCTTCTCTTTAAGTGTAGTGCTTCTGAAGGGATGTGTTTAATGGTTCAGATCTGCTATGGCCCCCTGGAGATGCCCAGTGGCATTTCTGGGCGAGCACTCATAGCCATGCTTTTTATGTACTGTCCCAGCATAGCAGTTATAATAGTACATCAAATGTTATCATGAACTTGGATTATCAGAGTGTTTGAAAATGTATGAACTTTGCCATATAGTGCAAGTGGTGGACACGTACATGTGCAGAGACCTGGAATTTCACAGAACCAGGTGTTCTGGAGTCCTTGAGTTGGTCACAATTTTGCATCTGATTATTCAGTAAGAAGTCCTAATTCCTTTTTGCTGTAAAGTAAAACAAACTTTAATCCAGGCTATTATATACACCTTTAAAATGTGCTATACATAATAGACTAGCTGCATTGCTAATGACGTCTCTCTGTAGTATTTCCACTGAAGGCAAGAAAAAGTGTTGTCCCCATTTCTTTCAATTTTATTTAAAACTGACATTAGCGATATTTTTTTTGTAAACTGAATTGGAAATGTCTCTTGATTATCCCATCATGATGTAATTCCAATGGATACAATAAAAAATAATATTTTCTCAATTAGTAAGTGTCTTAGCTCATAAAATTTCACTGTATAAACATTCTATATTCCTTGTTACTCTTGTTGGGAACTATATAGTTTATCATGATAAATTAGGTGCATGTACTTACATGTACTATCATAATATATTGCATCACTGTCACACAATGACCAATGTGCTTCTCTTCCTATTTGAAGTTTCGGCATCCTAAAGGGAATCAGAGCTTGGTTTCTTTTCCTCCAGGAGTGGAAAACCTCATTAAAGAAAGGAAAACAGACAATGGTTAAGGCAGTGCAGGCCATATGACGGGGTAGATCCCATTGGGAGAGTACTCATCTGGTAAAAAATAAATGTTCTTCATGCAGATCAGTACTTTTGCAGAAGCCCAGATAAACACCTTTCTTTCACCTTTGACATTCCACATTCAGGGATCCACTTCGACTCTCTGAATTAAGTGTGCATAATATAGCACTTGGCAGCTTGACAGAAACAACTGTCTTGACAGTTGCTTCCACCCTGTACATCGCAGCTCCTGTTTTGCTCGGTTCGTTGAGACTGAACCAGTAGTCGATCTTCAGAGACATCTGAGCCTCTGCAGATTGAACTCCAGACACAGTTCAGTAGCAGAAACTGGAACAGGCTTGAGTCTCTGCAGATGGGCTTCAAGGCTACTTACGTATATACTGATGTGTTTTTCTTAGCATATGTGCCGCAACTGTATCTAACAGTGACTCAGTTGTGTTGTTTGTTGATGTTGGATGCTAGCTTCACTGGGATGTTACCTATGTGAAACAGCTTCAGACAGACTCCACACACAGCATCTCTTTAATGCTCCTTTTTGTAAATCTTTTTTGCTCTGCTGCTGCCCTGGCCTTTATCGCATTAGTTATATCACAAATTCCACTGAATGTATGTGGAGCTACTCAATGAGAAAAACCAAACACATCACAAAATGTGTTTGATTCTCTAAGATGAGCTGGATTTCCTATGAGTTACATAGCCCAGTCATTTTTCTATTGCCTCTATTTGCACAATGATATTCTGAGTTACAGAGCTCACGATTTAATCCTAGAAATCAATGGATAACATTTGTTGTTTTGCTGTTCTAGATACTGAAAAATTTTGGTAATGAGAAATATTCCAGAATTATTACTATTTCAATTCTTAAATGATATAAATGAGACATATTGTTCTGCAGATAGTTATCCTCTGGATGCAGATCTTTTCTCACTATTTGTTTCAGATGAACTTTGAAGCTCTTATCTTTGCAAAAGGAGCTTTCCTATTTCACAGAACATGTATTTTTACTGGAATAAAACTTTGTTCCACATGTATTTTTCAAAAAACCCCTTCTTTTCTGTTTGAATTTACAACAAAAATTCTACAGTTTTGCCATTGATTGACAGCTAGAACATTTAAGGAGAAAAAGAAGCATAAATTGATACCTTACTGGGCTGAACATCTTTCAAAATTAAATTTGTTGTGGTTTTTAGTCATCTATTGTGATTTTTGGGAGCCTTTCAAATACAACACTCTGATGGCACTGTGTGTGTGTCTCTGTGGCACAGTTTGACTCAATTATCTTTATTCTAAAACCTTTTGATGTGAATTGTGATAATTGAAGTTGTTTGTGCTGTATTAATCTAGGAGGCTACAGATCAAAACTGCCAGGATGTGAGATTGAGCTGACTGGAAGTAATGAATGACACATGACCAGCTGCCAAAATTGCCACAGAGGCATTAGGAGTATAGGCTATGAATATGCCCCATCTGATATTTTTTCTCATGAGACAGAAACTGTCATAGAGTTAGTCATGTTGAATCATGTCTAACTGCTTTAGTGTTCTTTTTCTCATATTATTTTGTTTACAGACTGACACACTTATGGTACAGACTAGGACTACAGCCTCTTAAAGGCACTGTTGTGGAGTTTGGCAGAACTTCTTGCATATTGGTGATGTAAAAAAACCTCTGACGTCCTCCCTAGAGTCTGAGTAACACTTGGGGCCAAGGGATATTATTGTCACCTGGGCTGCAAATTTCAGTTTTCCTCTCTAGGAAACCAATAGTGTCTAGCATCGCAATGTTGAACAGGAGAATCCATCTTCATTTCAGTGCTTACTGCACCTAATGAAAAGCTATTGCCTGAAGAGACAGACAGCTTTTGGACAAGTTCTAAACTTGCAAAGGTTGCAGCTGCAGTTAAACAGATTCCCAGGTTCCTACAGAAATACGATGAATGTTCCAAATAGCTGAATGTCTGTAACTAATTTATTCCTTTTGGTTGTCTGAAAGTTTTAGGAAATGATACCTCTGGTCAAAATGCTAAGCACATTTTCCTGAATTTAATGGAAAACTGAAATGTTAAAATATATTTGGTTCTGAGCTTCCAAAGGGTTAGAAAAAACAGCTCTTTGGAATAGAAAAAAAATTGAATAAAAAATTTCAACTTACAATTGAAAAAATAATATTTAATACTTAAAACCTGAACATCAATATTCTGATTATTTTTTCTTGTAACAACTTGATAAAAATCAACATGAATTTGCATTGTTTCAGAGATGAAAGAGCCAAGGTTAGGTTTTTCAGCCAGCTACCCATCTAGTTTTACAAATTAAAGATGGCACTATTATTTGGGCCCATAATCTTTTAAAGTATCAAAAAGCAACGAGACAACTCTATAGGAAAAAAAATCCTTAGGGACCATGAAAAATAGTCTCCTTAATTGGCTCAAAAAGTATTCAAGGCAGCTGCCAGGGCTCTGAGGGCATTAATAGGCCTTAATAAGAGAAACCAGCCTCACCTGGGGTCTCTCCCATACCCCCTGCAGTGCATAGACCCATGTGCTCTACTTAAGTTCAGCCTGGAGCCTTCAGACCTTGCCTGAACTATGATGGAGGAGTTCTGGTCTCCAGTTTAGCCCTAGCTGTGTGTGGCTTAGTCTTGTGTTGCTCTTGGCTTGTCCTTGTCGTCCTAGCCTTGTCACTATGGACCTTTGTGGGGATGACTGGACTGAGTCTAATCCTGGTCACACTCCTCATCCAGGGAAATATTGATTGGGCTAGATCATAAAATCTTATTTTACTTGAATGTACTCTTATTTTTCACAACAGCTCCTTTAAAGATTATATAGTCCATGGAGGTAGGTTAGTGAAAGCTCTGTTAGAAACCTTTCTTTCTGGGAGGACACGTGGGAGAGTAGTGACACTGCCCTAAAAAATGCAGCTCATCTGCAGAGCCAGCTGGGCCCTGCACACCAAACATCAACTGGTGTCACAAGAGTTCTGGATGAGTGCTAAAGAATAAAGCTTAATAAATCCAAAAAAGGACATTAGGGTATCATTGCTGAAGTAAATTCCCATCTATAGTAGAATACAAAATTTCAGTCACAAACTTTTATAAATAATAGATAAAACCTCAGTGTGCTAGCAATAATGGAGCCCGTAGGGACTCACTTTGGTGGTATCCCAGGCCTTGCTGAAAGATATTGAAATTCACAGTTTTGTTGACCTAGGACACAAGTCATCAGGATTGCAGCTGCTTTAAGCATTTCATCAAAGTATTCTGACTTCTGTTTTTGATTATTTAGTGTTACTACAAAATTTCTGTTTCCATCAATTCTTTTCACTTTCTCTTTGGTGTTTTTCTTTTTATTGGTCCTATACCCTCCTTCTCCTGTTTTTAAAAATATTAAAATGAAAACACAAAAATGGTAAACATACAATATATATTGGGAAAGGTCCTTGTAACAGAATTGAAATCAAGGAAACAAAATTATTTTTTGGGAGGAAAATGAATCATAAAAGACTTCTCACATACAACACGTAGACAAAAATTCAAATATTTTCTTTATTTAGAAATCACACAAAGTTGTTCACTTTCAATTCAAGCAACATGAGAGCTCTGAAATGTGGCAGAATGGCCAAGATGTGGGTGAGCTGGAGGAGCCTACAGGTGATGTGGAGCTGACTGTCTTTGTGATCAGCTACTTCATGAGAATATTGGAGTGTCATTTTGCAAATTATCCTACTAACAATTCTCTAGCGTATTTCCAGAATTCCCAGAGAAATTAAATATGACTACATGTGGCCTAGAGTATCCTCCCTCTCAATTGTCCGTAACTCTAGGACCTTTGCTCCAAAGTTAATGTGTTCTCGTGTAGGACTGAGCTCATATGAGTAGCTCGTACAGCTCATGAGAGATTTAAACAAGCCCATTTCAAAAGACAAAACATTACAAAGTAGTAAAATATAATGTAATAATTCTAATCACTTCTCTAGGACAGCACTCCCTGCAGTTTGAGAAAGGAGGAAAGTGGGGAGATTCCAATTAAATTTTTCATATTTTCTGGAACTGGCCTTCCTGTGGATGAAAGATTTCATATTGTTAATGCTACTTATTTTTGTGTCCTGGTCTAGTCCTTGCCAATACAGAAAGTCTAATTCTCTATATTCCCTCTCTCACACAGGCATAATTCAATTTATTACCCTGGGAGAGCTAAGCTCACAACTTATTCTTTTTCAAAATTGAAACTTAAAGGATTTATCAAACTGCACCTGGGTCTGTGTTTCTTGGCCAGCTCCAGAATCTTTTTCTCTCTCTGGGAGCAACACAGTGACAGTTACAGATCCAGAAATGATGGCTGAAACTGAGTTTTATTTCTACATATCTATGTTTATCTATCTGTATAATGGTGTGCAATAATGAATTAAGAAATATGCATTCCAGGCTGAGTAGCAAGCAGTGGGTGAACTTTGCAAACAGCCTGTTTTAGAAGTGGAAAAACCCTTTACTTGCATTTAAACTTAGCTAAAATATTGCTTTAGTAATTTAATGTTTTAATAATAAGACAATAATTTGTACAAGAGCTCACTCTCATTCCTTTAAACTTTGGATTATTTAGTAGTGCTCTAACACTGTAATCATCTGAAGTCAGCTTTTCAGGTTCCTCCATTGTACATCTTCTCAATAAATCTCCAGTTTGGTGTGGTATTCAAAAGGTTAATGCGGGTTAATTCAGAAGGATTTAGTCAGAACAGAACAGTTAGAGCACCTTTTCTCTTTTGTATTGCCTTATCTGCAAACGTCCAGCCTGGTCACCTTATCTTTCATTACACAGCCTTGAGCTGGCAACTTGTGACGATAATAGGGTTGGTCTGGAAGGCCAAAGGGTAGGTCTGGGATGTAACTTCTGCAGCACTTGCTTAGTGGGGTGCCACTTGTGGTTTCAGATCTAGGACCATCCTGCAAAACAGACCACCTTGTAATACCCAACCTCCTTCCAATCCGGAGCTTCAGGCAACAGATGGCAGTGTTGTACTAAAAACTTTGGCTGGCAAGGGAAGGTGACTTCTGCTGATGGCAGCCTGTATCACTACTGCCAGAGGATTGCACCTCTTCCATCCTCAGTGCCCGCCCCCGTGACCCCCACTCTGCCAGGGCAACCCTCCTGGGGTTCCCTGCCCTCTTCAGCAGCTGCATCCGGGGGAAAACTGGCTCACCCCTCCTCCTCTCTCCTTTTGGGTCTTTGGTTGTTGTCTGATGATTAATAGCTCCGTGTGAATAACAGCGAAAGAGAAAAGTTACTTGTGTGTGCTGCTGTTATGGAGTAGCAGACAGATTAAATGCTGCATGATGCTGAGTTTCCTAATGAGAGTATTTACTCAAATTTGTTTCCCTCTGCTGTATGTGTATTCTTTTTATGCTAGTAAAGAGACTCCATTAATCAATAGGTTTTACAAGGGACTATGTATTTTAGCAGAAAATTGTCAGTTACAATTCTTTGCTACTCGGTTTGTCCTCCAGCACTGTTTACTTCATTGTTCCCTATTAATCAAAGTAGCAGAGGTGAGGACAGCTAGGAAAACTTGTGCTGAATGTTTCTGTTCATTCATTTTTTCTGTGATTTGTTAGTCTTCCCATCCCTCAGAGCCTTCCTGCGCTTACTCAAGTGGATCTACGTCATCATCCCTGGGGCTACAAGAAGGAAGAGCTGATTTTTAATTTCTGCTGAGCTGAAGTCTCAATTTTTTAGTTACAACAATGAAAGTCTCTATTCTGCAGTTTTGAGTGGTTCTGTACTGAGATGTTAAAAAAATTGAAGTCCACAGCCCCCTCAAAGGCAGGTCAGCCTTGTCTAATTTGGCAATGGAAGCAATAAGGCGTGGATGTTAAATGTTCAAGGTCACACGACAGCTCTTTAGCAGAATAGGGACTAGGACACAGACTCCTCATCTCTCCATTTTGTTTCTTCTCATCTTCTTTCCTCAGATTTAGTCACCAGACTGCACTAGAAAGCCTGATTTTTTGAGTAGAATTAAATCTTAAAATCTGCAAGGTGAATGCTGGTTCAAGTCCCAGTGATAAGTACAGTCATTGAGAAATGCCGATCAACTACATTTCCCTGATCAAAATGTCTTCCTTTATATGAAAGTCTACATGTAGACCTCAATAGTTTCTTTGCATTCTTACTAGTTTTCCAAGTGCTTTATTCCTTTCACTCTCAAGTAACAAGTGCTGTAAATGAAAAAAACTTCATTAGTGAAATATGGAGAAATCTCAGATTCTTAAAACAGAATAGTAATACCAAAACCTCTTAGACTTTGGGCTTTAAATATTTTGGAAAGGTGTAAAATGCCAGGGTCCTTTATTCAAAAAGAAAGCAGCCAAATATTTTGGGGTTAATCAAGAACTCAATAATTGTGCAGTGGTACTTTACTACCAATGTTATTTCTCCTTTGACTTTGTGCACTGGTCTCCCTCCTTGAGAACAGAGGAAATATAACAGCTCACTGTAACTGTCCATTTGGAAATTGCTTTGATGTAGCCTCTGAAAAATGTTGTCTGGGCTCTGTAGTGTTATTGCTCTCCAGATCTGCTGGAAACAGATTGAACATGGTTGACTGGTGGAAGGATTCAAATGCATGGCTGTGGAGAGAGTCTTATGGTATCACAAGAAAGTATTGTGTTGAAAGCTACCATAGGCTAAAGTTCCAATGAACAAGAGTGTGGACAGATTAGAGTGACTGAGGAAAACATATACCTGTGAATATGTTGAGGTTTAAAAATTAATATTTTTACTCATACTTTAGCCAGCTTTTTCTGTATCTGTGACCTCCAGTTTTGCCATTTAAAAACAGGTGAAGCAATCAGTGCTGCATTACTTTTTTCAGTCTGTCAAAAAGTAGGCAGCATAAATATTTGTGATCAGCTAGAGATTAAAATTTAAGATATCAAAAGTGTTTAAGTATTTAATGCAATTCAGATCAAGATCTTCTTGCAGGTAATCCCCAAGCAGAAAAAAGCTTTGTTTGAAAGTATTAATCATTGCAAATTACTTGATCATCTCTAAATGCTAGGGTGAAAAGCTACCAACATGGCTTGTTAAGGAAAGGATTAGAAATGTTTGGAAAAGAGGGAAAGGAGAACACTGTGGAATCAGTAACTGCTTGTAGGGAAAAGCCCATCAAAAAAGAATGACCAAAATGCTATGTCTATGTGTAGGAGTTAAAATGACTTTTGACAAGTGTGTTGGGAAAGAAACAGAGGGGAGAAATGAAAAATATTCATAAAAGGGGTGAAATTAGTAAGGCTCTTCTAATGTCTGATCTACTGAGCTGCCTTTAAAAATTGTATTTAATGAGGCACCAAAAAAAGTGGAAGAAGAAACCAGAATCTGAAATGAAACATTTTTTTATAGCTCTTTGGGAAAACTCTGTGTCCTGGTTTGGGCTGAAATAGAGTTAATATTCCTTTTCAGGGACTAGATGAGTGCTCTGTTTTGGATTTAGCTTTGGGTTTGGTATGGGAAGAATGCTGATAGCACACTGGTGTTTTCAGCTGCTACCGAGACTTCAAGGACTCTCCGACTCCCCGTGTCCTGCCCGTGCGCAAGGGCACAGGGAGCAGGGAGGGAGCACGGACAGAGCACCAGACCCAAACTGGCCAGTGAAATATTCCATATCATGGAACATCATGCTCACTATATAGAGGAGGGGTGGTTGGGAAGGAGCTCTCTCTCTCTTGCTTCCTGGATTGTGATTGTGGGATCTTGGTATCTCGGGGTGGCTGGCCGGGAACGGGCTGGATATTGGTTAGTGGGTGGTGAGCAATTACGTTGTGCATTGCCTGTTTATATACTTTTTTTTTTTTTTTCTATCATCATTACTGTTCTAGTTTTATTGCCATTATTCAACTGTTACTATCTCAGCCTGCGAGTCTCTTTTCACCCTTCTAATTCCCTCCCCCATTCCCAGGTGGGGAGCAGGAAGGGAGGGTGACCACCTGCGGTAGTTGATTGCCGACCAGGCCCAAACCACGACACTATGTAATAATATTTTTTCCCTCATTGCCCTAAAAAGCCTGTCCAGATAGGTCCTGCAGGGCAGAGGGTCTCTCTGAAACTACTCTTGCCTTTCTTCATGGTCAGAGTGGTAATTCAGAATTGGACCATAAAACCTACCCAAAATATCCTTTGCCACTGAAGTCAGTAGCAGCATAGGAGTTGTGATAATGGTATAGAAAAGAGATTCCAGTTTTTCTGACTCCTTTTCAGCAGTGATTGGTAACAGATGCATCAGAGAAAGACACAGAATCACAGAATGGTTTGGGTTGGAAGGGACCTTAAAACCATCCAGTCCCAGCCCCCCTGCCCCGGGCAGGGTCCCCTTCCCCCAGCCCAGGGTGCTCCCAGCCCCGTCCAACCTGGCCTTGAACCCTTCCAGGGAGGGGGCAGCCACAGTTTCTCTGGGCACCCTGGGCCAGTGCCTCATCCCCCGCACAGGGAAGCATACTTGTTCAAGCACTGTATGCTGTAGTACACACATAGTGCAAAGTTCTTTTCAAATCCAAGGCTAGCTAAAGACAGACTTATGTCCCAAGGGATGCAGCTTGAAATTTATAATAACTAGCAACACTAAGGATATTAATCCATTTTTATCACACTAAGTTCTTTGAAATGTAATGTTAAACATGCCCCGATTCTCCATACCTTCAGTGGGGCTATTCATTAAAAATTAAACAAACGTGTAAGCATGTAGGCTGGGCCTGAGGTCTTTGAGACATCAGAGCTTTGGAAAGCTGTTCTTCTATAACTGAGTTGGAGGCTAAGAGAAATAAAATGGATATAAAGTTGCAGAGTGACATAGCAGCCAAGGAGAAAAATGGGATTTTGCACAGTACATATTCTGTCAGGATCTGGCAGCCTGAGTGTGACTGTAACAGTATATTAAATTTCTTAACACTATTCCAGAAGTTACTTTCTATGTTACCTTGTATCAGGAACTACCTCAGTTTCCCGATCTCAGAAATAAATAGCCACTTGTTCAATTAGTGAATTCCTTTTTGTGAAGAGTTCTGATAAACAGGAAGTGCTTTATATTGACAGTAAAGGCTGCCAGTAATCATTTATGAGATTTTTCTGATTTAGTCATTTTCAGCCAAAGTGGACAAAGCAGAAGAGATTGTTTTGCCAGCAACAGTCCTGCCCTGGGATGAAATTCAGCCATACATGGAGGATCAGAACAAATCTTAAATAATCAAATCTTGTTTGGAGATGCTAAACGAAATCTAGGTGAAGCACAGGGAATGTGTGGTATTTTTATGAAATTCACAAAGATTGTAGGGAAACATAGCCAACAACTAACCTAGAATTACTGAACTTTTTCATCATGTCCATTAATTGATCACAGTAATATTAGAGGGTCTAGTGATTGGACAACTGTTACTGCAGGAAAGAGAAAGAAACCTGAAACCACTATCAAGCAGAAAAGTAACATTTACATTCAATTTACAATGCAATCAGTTGATGTATCCACTAAAAAAATGCTTCTTCTTATTGTGTGTCTAGAGATCTAGTCTTACATTTCCCCTTTCTGTCTCTTTGTTTAACATTTGATTCAACAAATCTAAAGGAAATCTGCATGGTGCTGGCTGTTTTTAGGTGATAAATGGCAGTAACTACTGACAGCCAAAAAGTTAAACCCAGTTGTTCTGGTGAAGTATGAAATAATAACTATCAAAATCTCTTTATTCTAACATTGGATAGGGACCTCAGGCCTTCTTGTTGCAAGCATATATCTCTCTTGGTTACCCAGCACTAACAAAAGGCTTTGTATACCGTATAAATTCCTTGCTACTTTGAAAGACATCCAGGCACCTTGCTATCTCCTCTTCTCACTTCTGAAATTCTTCAGAGGTACATACTGCACCCTACTCCTCTCCAATGTAATTTCATGGTGTATAATGAAACTGCTTAGATGAAATTATTTTCTTCAGGACAGACTGTACAGTGGTCTTCCAGACAGGTCACTGTGTTTGGGTCCCTGCCTGTTAAAACACACATAGTGAGTGCCTATTTCTGAAAAAGTCAGGTTCTGTAGGTGTAAGGGTGTGGAATGAAAAACAAGGATAGAGACATCAGTCATATAGCTAAATCTGTGAGGTTGCCTTTTACCTTGATTAATGCTTTTGAGGTCTGCCAGTTCTTGACACTTATTGACCCTTGGAAGAGAAAGATGACTTGATTCTCTCATAACAAAGATGCATACATGCAGAGATAAAAGAGGTGTGATGGATGGTAGCACAATACCAGCTATTTTCACCCATGCCAGAGATATGAATCTTTATCTTAAGATAAAACAAAATATTATGTGCTCTGTGATCAGTCCTTCCTGTGTAGCCTGAAAAATGTCTACCATAACAGAAGATGCCTTCATGCCCTGAGCACAGACTACAGTTCTGCTATTCAGTTTCAGCTATCATTGTTCCATTACTCTTCATATAACATTCATTTACGTATATACAAGAGGTGAGGACTGTATTCCAGGCAGAAAGACCAAACATGCTGTGTCAATTCATCACAGATCAGTTATCAATAGCGTGCTTTTTAGGTTCAAATGTCTGACCGGACACAAAGTAAAGAGCAAGCCAACTGTCAGATCTCTTGTGCAGTTTACAAATGCTCTGGTTGCTCTTTTGAAATTCACTAGTTTTCAAAACTGATGGATGTCTGTTGTGATGTGAAAGGTGAGAGCAGATGTGCTCATGGAACTATGATTCAGGCTTATAAGTGTAATTTCTGGCTTTATCCCGAACTTCAGGGACAGGTTTCTGATTTGTGCTTCTACTTTACACCCACTGAATGAGATGTGCCTTTTCCAAAGTGTATTTGTTTCTAATTAGTACTTGAATATATTAGAGCAGGCTTTGTTTATCACTGGTTCATACATGTTCTAGTACCTTGAAGTCCCAATGTGACTGCTGATCGATTCAAGTCATAAGGCAGCTAAAAGCTTCCAGATGCATTGTTAAGCAATTTTTGGCCTGACATAGGTGATCATAAGAACTGTATCAGAAAGCATTGCATATTACCAATGGTAATGTGTTTTCCCACTAATAACTAAGACAATGAGTGGACTGTCTCTTTTCAAAACAATGCTAATTCTGTTGCAGATCTAGAATTTTATCCAAGAACAGAAATAAAAGTTGAAATTACCACAAATTGTATTAAAGCAAAAATCAATGTCTGAATTCATCAGTTTAAAAAATAATAATATTCTTTCCCTCTTTTGAAAAAAGTCACTTTGAAAATATTATATTTGATTAATAAATATAATTATATCTGGTTTTACAAATGGAGAAACAAAAATATCAAGTTTCACTCAAATCACAGGGCAATGATAACTTTTCTTATGCAGAGGCCATCACTCTGCTGCTAGACTGTGAAAGACTCAGTGACACAGAGATTCCTATGTGAGAAAACAAATCTGTAGAATTTGTATTTCATTGTGAAGTTAAACTAATTTCTGACTTCTGGGTAAATCAACTTCTGGCAACAGTTCATATTTCCACTGCTCCTTTGGTTCTTCTTTGCAAGCCTTTTTGCCAACTAAAATACCAAGAGACAAAAACTGGGCCTGAAGCACCCCAGAAGCATCTAATTTCTCAGTGAGTTTAGAAGATTCTGTGTCATAAACTGAGCCAGTAGGGTTTTGATGATTGAATAATCCTTCTTAGCCTTGTATCCTTGAGGGAAAGGGACTTGGAACAACATCTAACAGCTCACAGAAACCAAGACTCACTCAAAGGCAAAGCTGTTCACTCAAATACTTCTCTTTTATGAAGTTCTACATTGGCTCTTAGGACTTTACTATTAGAAGAATAGAAATAGTATATTAGGGTGTCTAAATCACATTCCCTCATGTTGGTCCTCTTTAAGTTGTATAGCAGTTCTTGAAAAAGGAAAAACTGATAAGAAAATATAAACTATTAGAATGTACTATAATCCAAGAGAATAAAACCAATATATTGCAAACATGGGCGGAGAGGAACAAATGAAAATCTGAGCTGGTATAATATTTTACAGCTCAGATTCAAAATCTATAGATTTCCCCAGGTGATGTGAACAGTCCCCATGTGTCCTTGAGTTGCTATGCATTGAGGTTGAAGGTACTACTTTTTCTCTCTTCTTTCCCTGACTTTTCATCTCAGTTATGTACATTGTTTCCCCATTTGGCATTACTAAGGATAGAAAAAGTTCTGGCTCAGGAGCTCCTAGTGTTTAGTGGTGTTGCACTTTAGATTCTGGCATGGTCCTGAGAAGATGTGAGAATTCATAAACTTCCTACTTGAATCTGGGGGCAGTTTAAGAGTTCCAGAGGTGAGACACAAATTTAGCTTCTTTCAATTTTCACTCGATTCCCCTAAAATACTAGGGCAATTCTTCAGGAAATTTACTGGTTAGTAGTGCTCTGGTATAACAAAAGGATGTAATGAAGGAAATCTGCCTTCTGGGCAGCCTTCTGACCTTTTTGAAAGAACATATGAATGTTTTGCTATCAAAAATATATTTTATCAACAGTGTAACCATTCAACTTACACTTGGTTAAAGACTTGCTGGTAACATTTTACATTAAAAATTGTACTCTTGACTGATGCCTGCCTCAGATTTTCATTCAAAAAAACTTTAAAAAACCCAGAGCAAAACTTCCAACAACTCCAGAACTGTTGATTTATTGCTTGAACTATTTTTTGTTTACATCAGTTTTCAACTGATAATTAGTTATGGCTATTGTACTTTGCAGATGAAAAGTTAGCAAAAAACTTTCAGAATACATAACAGGAAACAGTTTCAGATCAAGTCTCCTTAAATAGGAGGAAATAGCTCCATATCAAGTCTCCATATAAAGGGTTGTCTGTCCATTTTAAACATAATATTTTGTCTACTTCTTTGTCTAAAAAAAAAAATGTGTATTAGCATGGCTAATTATTAATGGAATTAGTGATTTAGTGACTAATTATTAATGGAATTAGCCAGACTTTTATTCATTCTAAAATAAAGAAAATTTTAAATTTTCAAGAATTGGTGAAAACAGGAATACTAACATCCTAGCTTTTAGCCTAGTGTAACAAATGTGACTACGGTAAACACAGAGTGTCTCAAAAGTATCTCGGCATACTAGAAATGCAAGAGGAAACACCAATAAAGAGAGAGCAGTAGAAGCCAAACACTTTGGAAAATACTGAGTGTGTGTTTCATAGTATTAAAAGAGGCAAGAACAATTCTTCTATTTGTGTTATATTCAAGTATATAGGACTTTTTATCACATGTTAAGAATTTAGATTGCATTACAGAAATGCTTGACTGTCTCTTTTGTACTAAACACAGTGCAAGACTCTGACTAGTATTTGTGATTGTGAAGAAAACTGAGAACACAATCTAAGGACAGTTAAAAGCATAATCCAAGTTATGTGATTTTTTTTTTTTTTTTTTTCTCAGATATGTTAAGAAGTAGTTCTGGGTGAAACAGTACTGGGTTTGTTCTTGGAGTATCAACTTTGGTTGTGATTCTTACAGGGCTCTTCTAAACAGAAGAGGGGAACACTGCAGTGGCCAGCCAATAGTGGCACTTGGTGCATGAGACAAATTGAAAACCTCAGAAAAATAATCCCTTCATGTTGAATCCAAAGAAAATTGTAGAGAATGGAAACATTTGGGGAAAAAAAAACCCATCACAAAATAAAGCAGAAAAATCTCTTAAAGTCACCTTCCTGACATTTCCCTTATCTAAAACAAAATAGATTGTGTGCTTATATTTTAAATAACTATTAAAGTTGTTTGCAACAAAGGTGTTGTTGAAAAGTTTTGTTGTCAAATGCCCATCAAAGCATTTCAACAGTCCTAAAAATAAATTAGAGTTTCTACATTTTTAACGTATTTTCCTAATTTATTTGAGATTAAAATATTTACAGAAGTTAATCTGAATTTTGAAGTTTCTAGGGGACCAGGGCTTCATTTCACTTGCTTGTACAAAAATGTCATTAAATCCTAGTCTTTAGCCTTCTATTCTAAAAAGTGGTTGCAGCCTGTCCTCTGCCTGACATAATGTCTCATATCAAAGCAAAGGAATGCCAAAAATGGTTGAATTTACTACTTACAACTTTCTAAGATTAAACAAAGTCTGTTTACTGAAAAACAGAACAAATCGCATTCAGGAATAATATAAATGAGCAGTGGTTTTCTTCATTTGTAAGACGCAACTAAAAGGGATTGAATTGTGTCCAAGACTACTTCAGTGTGTGTTTCTGAGGAAAACGTCATTGAGTCTGCTAGAGTTTTCTTTCTACTTTCTTCTGAGTTTGATGTGTTTAAGTATAATATATGACTAATTATCAGTAGAAGTTGACAGTCACTGACCATCAACCAATGCAATACTGTTAGCTAATTTTTTTCTGCATTGAAAATGAATCAATATTTCAGTGAAGTCTAGTGGGAAAAAACTATCGTGAATTTTTGCAAATATGTTCTCCTTTTATGTACACCCAGTTCTACTAAATAAATGGCATGAAATCCCATCCTTTGGACCTCAGCCTTTCTCCTTATAATCACAAGGTCACATTTCTTCCTGAACTTCAGGCCTTTCTTAAGCCTCATAAAAGTGGACATCTTAAACAAGTAGTCTGTACTTGAAGGTGCAAGACTAAACTTCCATCAAAACTTGCAGAAAATGTTAGTAAAAATACTGCTCCTTCAATAGAAAAATTGGCAATTCTGTTAGCTGCTAATTTTCATTGACAAGAATTATCTGAAATAAAGCTTAAAGACATGGCATGTATCAACAACAATGTAGTGTAATTGGAAATATATACTGAGGAAGGAATGTCCAGATTAAGTGAAAAAACTACACATTCCTGCACAGCCTTTGTAATTGCAGTTCTTCTATTATCCTGGATGTATCTGACTGATGTTCACTTCCACTAAATCAGTCATTAAAAATTTCTCATTTAATAGCAGAAACATGTCTTGAAATTTAAATCCAAATACCTTGGTGCTCATTAGCTCTAACTTTGTTAGATAAATTGTTAATGACTACACAGAAAGTTCATAGATGAGAATTATCTAACTACATTTGTTTGCGTATTCTACAAGGAACAAGATATTAATGTTTAAATTGAAAAATGTGTTAATTAGTAATCAGATCTAGTATTTCACAGCTTCTTCAAATTTAGAATTTTACAACATCTCATAAGGTCAATAAGTATTAGTGTCTGAGTTTTATAAAATAAGAAAACAAGGCAAAAAAATCAGCTATAAACATAACTTCTGATGAACTTGACCCTTGCATCAGTATCTTCTCTTTCTCTGCTTGACACCATTTACTATATTTTGATTGGCAAGCTGAGTTTGAATGAAATAACTTATCACTCAAGTTACAGTTAGGATGTATGGGGCAGTGGCTAAAGTTCAGATCTCCTAATGGTTCATTTGAAGGAAAAAATTAGGACCTTGTCATTTGCCATAGTAGGTTTGAATTCTCCATGTGTTTCTATAATAAAGAACACAGTTTTAACTAAGCAGGAGAAAGTAATCTATGAACATCTGATGGAGATACAGTCTGACCCTCATTAGTATCCCCAGAAACACACCTCTCTGCCCAAGGGAACTGCAGAAAATATGTACCTCAATTAATAAAGCTCCTGATTAAGTGCCGTGAATAAAATGAAATATGCATGCAATTTCTTTTTTTTAAGCTGCTTTTATAAATCCCCAAGATATCCTACCAACAGCCAGAGGAAGTTTACACTCTGTATGTTTTGGATAAAGAAGCTCTGATATAAGACATATACACAGCATTGTTCATGTCTTTCCTCTGAAACAAAGTGTGTTTGAGAAGAAGGCTGAATCATATCACAAAGGTGAGTAATTACTGTTGGTTTTACACTGGCTTTTACAAATGGCATCATCTTTTTCCACTCTGCCTGGAGAGAGCATCATTCTCCCTTCTTTGTGAAAATGACAGGGAAAGTAAGTGGTGACTCAGATGCCAGAGAAATCTGTTCTAAAAAATATCTTATCGGGACAGTGCATGTTAGTCTGAGATGTGGGTACATATGTCTTTCTTCCTCTCAACAGTCTTTATAGTCTACAGTTTTTCTACAAAATGAATGGAGAAACTCCTACTAAATATCTACGACATCTTTCTTTTATGGCAGTATTTTTTAACTGGGATATTGCTCCACCTAATTAATGATTAAGCAAAGAAACATTCCACAGGCCAAAACCAAAGTAGTCTGGATAGAATTAATCTAAGAAGTAGACCTACTCCTGATGTACATTAGTAGCACAGACACTGAGATCCAGTGGATCCAAGCACTGTACAAACCCTACAAGAAATTTTAAAACAAATACCTTCTAAGAAGAGCTTAAATTTCAATTAATGAAGATGTGTCTGTCTCAATGTCTTCTACAAAAATGCTTAATGATTTGCCCAAGTTCATCTAAAAGTTCTCTGGGAGCAGACTTTGATTTTTCCATTTCAAGTTTGGCCTCTTAAATCACAAGATAGTACTCCAGCTACGAGTAGCACAAATGCAAATTTTACCCAGAAATTAACAATTTAGGATGACTCTTCTCCCTAATGAAGACTTTCCTGGTGGGGCAAGAGAGGAAATTAAACTGTTAATTAAATTAACAATTTTACAGATAGCTAGAACCTAGAAGCAAAAAGCAGCCTTAAGTATGACTACTTTGAAGTAATTTTCTTGACTTTAGTGTGTTTGTTAAAGGTTATGGGAATCTCCAGGGTTCAGGTGTTCTCTTTTTTTTTTTTTTTTTTAGTGATAAATTCAGTTTAGGGAGTTAGCTAACAGTGGAGGACTTGTACTGCTCCTTTTTTTGATAAACTGAGTGCCACTGCATTCTGTGAGCATTGTCAGTGGTGCATGATGCTTGAATTAAATGTCACCTTGGTTGAGGCCATATGTCTCAGACTACACAGTTAGAGATACAACCATCCCATTCACATGTACGGTAAAAAAAGAAGATATCTAGATAAATTAAAGTGGCAGATTAATGGTAGAACATGAGTGCTGATTTTCCTGAACTTTACTGTCAAATTCCTAACTTCAGTCTTCTGGTGAGCTTACTTATTTGAGGAGGGATGATAGACCCAGTTCCAAGATTTTTCATACCAGTAAAGTCCATCTGTGGAATTTCAGCTGTCTAAATCTAGTGAGAAAATTATCTCTTCGTATACTTATATTATTTACTTCTATAAAGGCTATATTCTCAAGCACATCACTGTTATCAGTTACCATGCGATACCCAGGCTTCCTTCAAAGCGATACAGCACATGCTGATTTGTCACCAGATAAAGGGTTTCCTCTTCATTAGAGTGTTTGAAGGAGTGAAGAGGTTAATTTATACTTTCTTGACAAAGAACGCTCTGCATGATTTAAGATCAAGATTCCTATGGAATCTTGATCCTTAGATTCAGAGACATATCTTTCTTCCTTTGGGCAGGAGGGGGATCAGATGTGCTCATACAGCCCTGCAGTATTTTCCTATCCAAAATTGCTTTCTGCATACTCTGAGGGTCTGTGAGGAAAGAAGAGGTGGAGTTCCCTGAAGCCTGAGGAGAGGGAGAGGTTTAAACTTCTCACCCTCCAGGTATGGATGATGTGACAATTCGGCCCAGGCTTCCACCGCCTTTCAGCTGTGACTGTTGTGCCTGGGGACATGAATGCATCTTCAAGTCATTCTGGAATCCAGATTATGGTCTCGGAGATGAAAAGAACCCAAAAGAGGTCTTTGAGAATTCTCTGCACCTTCTTTTTTTTATCCGCTTTAATTGGGTGAAATGAGAAGATATGAATTTATCCTTGACTTGCAGGTAGTACTTGAATATTCCCTTGTCAAGTAAGACAATTTTAAAGCTGTATTGAGGCTGCAGCCAGTAGAAAGGCTAGATACTGCACTGACATAAGAACAAAAACCTTTCACACCTCCCCGTTGGAAATGAAGGCCCACTTGAATGACAGACTACAGGTAATTTGCTCTAGTTTGCCTCAGTCTACCACTAAATTTGTACGAAACATATTTCCTGAAAATCCCTGTATTCACTGGATTGTTCCCTTTTACCTTTCCTATTTAGTACACCATTTCAGTGAGAGACAGGATTATGTTCAAGGGATACACTGACACAGCTACTCTGTGCAACTGTAGAGCCTTAGCCTGAGACTGCACAAACGTGTCACCTGCAGTTGCAGCAAACGCCTGCGAGGATCTCTCACCCTGCAGCTCTGTTAAACTGAGTGTGGTTAAGAGTGTACAGACACTTGCTGAACACTGCATCCACATTTGTGGAGATGTTGCAATTCAGAGGGTAGTATCTGATGATGAATGATAGGAAGACCAGTGAGGAAGAGGTGGAGACATTTCTTGACGTGAGCAAAGGCTGACATACTATCCATAAATCCTATCGCCTTTGATCCTGATGATACCTGCCTATCCATCAATATTAACCTAGTCCTCATTTTAGATTCTCCTTAATATATCTTAGGAATTACATGGATGCTCAAGTACAGCTTCACAGCTGTAGAGCTATATTGAACTGTTATTTTTTAAGTCATTTAAGACAAGCAGAACAGCATAGCTTTGGTGTGGTTTTTTTGTTTTGTTTTGTTTTGTTTTGTTTTGTTTTGTTTTGTTTTGTTTTGTTTTGTTTTGTTTTTTAACATGCATAGGAGGTGATAAAGAAAGAGTGATCCCTGATTTGAAAAGGTGTGGAAAGCTTTTAATAATCTTCCTCCGTGGGATCTAAAGGTTATTGCAATAAAGGTCTATGGAGTTGCATTACTATTTCTATAACAATGTTATGTCAATATTAGTCACAAAAAAATAATAGTTAACTGGGAGGAATGCTCTGAGTATTGAACAATTTCAGCCTTGCCTTGGACAGTATAATATATATATAAAAGACATTTTAACATTCCTACCTTTTAGTTCCACAATTAAATATTCCAAAATGTATGAGAGGTTCTGATGACAAATACTTCTCTTCTAATTTTCCTATCTCCTATCTTTCTTAGCTATCCAACAGTAAGTGCAGCTGGACACAGACAGGAAAGAACAGTACACTTTAGCAGCCTATTTATGTACTGCAGAAAAGTTTTCCATATAAAAACAAATAACAAATAACAAAATGAATAGACTTATAAAGACTTTGTGAAAAAAAAAAAAAAACACAAATCAGGCAAGAACAATCTGTTCTGGTATTACTGTTTTAAAACTCTGTTAAGTTCCCTCTAAAACTAGGAGAAATTTTAATTTCTTTTTCTGCATCACAATGCTACTTAAATGCCTGGGAGTTGAAATAGGGACTTCGTTCCCGGACCAGGCCATTGGTAACATACAGTCCGTGCCCAAAATCAAAGGTTAAAATAATAGACTGGTGAAAAAAATTCCCTGTTATTATTCCTCTTTGACAGAAAAGAATGAATTTATCTGTCATCAGTCATGAACCCTGCAACAGAAACTGAACATAAGTCTTTGTGCTGTGATTCATTTTTCTGGTCAGATAAAGAAAGAAATAAACTTGCAAATAAAGGCCTGAAAATACTGAATTGTGTTACTTGGAGTAATAAGACTTCTGAGGGAACTGCTAGAAAAACAAATTTCAGTGTAATATCAAGGACTCTCTGAAATCAGAGTGTTTTTCCATTTATAAATCAGGATTTTTCTGTGAGTGAGTGAATATACATATAGAAAGGAAAATATTTGGGCAAATGTTTGGGAATTTCTCAGACTCTACTTAATACAACTTTTTTTGCTTTATTCCTTTGGGTCAGAGTTTAGTGCTCAAAGTTTCTTAAACATCTGGAAGTTGATTCTTTAATGGGGTGTTTTCCCATTTGTATATGTTAACAGTACCACTGCTGTCAACTGGTACTAGGTATGTGGAGTAAGATGTATTTCCAGAGCTGCCCAGCATGTTACAACGGTTATTGTTAAAAAGTCAACATTGATCCACTGTAATTGAATCTCAGATAATATTACCACTGGATCAATGGTTGACATTTTAGTGACAGCCATAAAAACCTTGCACACTGTTTGAGAAATGTTGCTAACCCCCTGTTCTGGACAAAGTATATCTTATACACAGTAGTAGTTACCCTGGGATAACAAAGACTTTTTTCACCCAATTACTCTACAGACCTTTAGAAGCATTAATGCTACATGGAAAAATGGCACTCAGTTTTGACACTGCTCAGAACATCTACAATCTGCCTAATAAGTTACTAAAAATATTTTTGGAAAGTAGAAAAACTTTATGCTTTTGAGGGTGTTTTGTGGTTGACAGATGGCTGAACATGAGCCAGCAGCGTGCCCTGGTGGTCCAGAAGGCCAACAATATCCTTGCTTCTGTCAGCAAAAGTGTGGCCAGCAGGACTAGGGAAGTGATCGTCCCCCTGTACTTAGCACCAGTGAGGCCACATCTAAAATACTGGGTTCCATTTCGGGTACCTTGCTACAAGAAAGACATTGAGGTGCTGGGACGTGTCCAGAGAAGGACACCAAAGCGCATGAAGGGGCTAGAGAACAAGTCTGATGAGGAGCAGCTGAGGGAACTGGGGTTGTTTAGCTTGGAGAAAAGAAGGTGCATTGGGACCTTACTGCTCTCTACAACTACCTGAAAGGAAGCTGTAGCAAAGTGGGTGTTGGTCTCTTCTCTCAAGTAACAAGTGACAGGACAAGAGGAAATGGCCTAAAGTTGTGGTACAGGAGGTTTAGATTTGATATTAGGAAAAATTTCTTCACTGAAAGGGTTGTCAAACAAGGGAACAAGTTGCCCAGGGAAGTGGTGGAGTCACCCTCCCTGGAGGTATTTAAAAGATGTGTAGATGTGGCACTTGGAGACATGAATTAGTGGTGGACTTGGCCATGTTGGGTTAATGGTTGGACTCCTTGATCTTGAAGGTCTTTTACAACCTCTAAAAGATTCTATGATTCTATTCTAAGGAACCATAGCATTTAAAGAAGTGTCGCATTACTGAGTTTAGAATAAGATCTTCACAGCAAGCAAGTTGTCTCACAGCTATTTAGACTTGCATGACTGTGGTAACAGTGTTGGAAATATCTAGAGATATTAGGTACTGGGGACAAGAGACCTCAGTAAAGGAGCCATCTTTCAAAACCAATACAACAATACCTTAATTTTTCTACTGTGGTTATATTTTAAAGGGAACTCACTGATTTTATGGACATTAATAATTCTGGCATTTATAACCAGAACACTTAAAACAGAGTGATAAAATCTTATGTATTATTATTTATTTACAGGTAAAGAAGTAAAGATTGGTTAAGCAGATGAAGCAAAATGACCTTGCATTACAACATAAAATAGCAATTATTGCTGTTGGCTATGACAGAAGCATAAGACTTGATAGTTTGGTGACCTCATAAGGTACAAGTAATTATATACTCCAAGAGTGTACTAAGAAACTTTGATCTTTTCAAAATATGTGTCGTGGTTTGAGCCTGGTCAGCAGCTAAACGCCCTGCAGTCACTCACCCACCCTCGCCCACTTGGGAATGGGGAGGGAATCGAAGGGGCAAAGGGAGACTTGCAGGTTGAGATAAAAACAGTTTAATAACAGTAACAGAACAATACGCTGACAGCAGTATCAATGGGTAATGTACAATACAGCTGCTCACCACCTGCCGACCAACACCCACCTGCTCCCGGCCGGTGATGCCAAACACAAAGGCCCCCACAGCCACACTCCCAGAAGTGGCAGCCCCTCCTAGCCCACTCCTGCCTTTATATAGTGAGCACAGTGTCACATGACGTGGGATATCAGCCAATCCCGGCTCAGCCCTCCAGCTGTGCTCCCCCCGCCCCTGCACACAGGTGAGGGCACTGGGACCTGGGGAGCCCCTGGGGTCTCAGTGTGCTGCAGCACTCCTCCCGCTGCCAAACCAACAGGAACTCTAGTCCAGCCCCAACCAGGACAGTATCCACCCCTTATTCCATATCATTTACATTATGCTCACGTTCCATACTTCTAATAATTCTAATTAATTACTTTCCTCTTCCTTGGTCATAGACATGTGCACACAGATATCATTGCCTCTGTCCATGGGCCATCACTGCAGGATGTATCATGAGTTCATTTGGTCCATAGCTTCAGGTTCCATCTGTCATAACAGCCCCTTCAGGCAGGAGGAATGATGCTCAGTCGGTAGGGTAGAGGTGTCCTTGGACCTGGCAGGAGGGTGGCAAGCAGTCTCTGTTTCAGTTGGAGCTGGTGGCTGATGTATCTGACACTGTTTGTATTCATAGTCTGCAGCAGTTGCTGGACATCAGTTGCTGAAACCAGTCCTAACTTCATCCAAGTTCATGTTTGCCATAACAAAGCATTGATAGGGTGGTGTGGTGATTAATCTAATACAGTTTACTGGCTATTTTCACCTAACATTAAGTCCCCTGGAGGTACACATCGGACTTCCCCATCCTTCTGCATTACCCACCAAGTGCACCCGGGTCCTTGGGCAAAGGTAATTCCACGTATGGGCTTACCTTCACCTGAAGTAGGAATAACCCAGACCGTCTTCCCCAGCATGTTTATAGGGTGCACTGCTGGGACTCTATCTCTGTCTACTGTACATACAATGTTTGACTGGGCAGGGCCAGCCTGGTTGGCAGATCCTCTAGTATTGACTAACCAGGTGGCCTTTGTTGGATGTGTGTCCCAATGCTTCAAAGTTCCACCTTCCTTTGCTCTCAGCATGGTCTTTAGTAGCCCATTTTATCGCTCAATTTTCCCGGAGGCTGGGGCATGATAGGGGATATGATATATCCACTCAATGCCATGTTCTTTTGCCCAGGTGTTTATAAGATTATTTCGAAAATAAGTACCATTATCTGACTCAATTCTATCTGGGGTACCATGCCGCCATAGGACTTGTTTTTCAAGGCCCAGAATAGTGTTCCAGGCAGTGGCATGGGGCACAGCATATGTTTCCAGCCATCCGGTAGTTGCTTCTACCATTGTGAGCACATAACGCTTACCATGCCGAGTTTGTGGGAGTGTGATGTAATCAGTCTGCCAGGCCTCCCCATATCTATACTTCAACCATCTCCCTCCACACCAAAGAGGTTTTAACCGCTTGGCCTGCCTGATTGCAGCACGTGTTTCACATTCATCGATAACCTGTGAGATAATGTCCATAAAGTCCACCCCCCAGTCACGAGCCCATCTATATGTTGTGTCTCTTCCTTGATGGCCCGAGGAGTCATGGGCCCAGCGAGCCATAAAATTCTCACCCTTATGTTGCCAGTCCAGATCTACTTGGGCCACCTTAATCTTTGCAGCTTGGTCCACCTGGTAGCTGTTGTGATGTTCTTCCATTGCTCGATTTTTGGGTATATGAGCATCTACGTGGCGTACTTTCACAACCAAGTTCTCTTGCCAGCAATATCTTGCCACAAATCAGCATCCCAGATGAGTTTGCTCAGCCACTCTGTTTCCACTGCCGAAACCGCCCCCACAGGGCATTTGCCACAATCCATGAATCAGTGTAGAGATAAAGGACTGGCCACTTTTCTCGCTCGGCAATACTTAAGGCCAGCTGGATGGCTTTCACCTCTGCAAATTGACTGGATTCACCCTCTCCTTCAGCAGCTTTTGTGACCCATTGTGTGGGGCTCCACACAGCAGCCTTCCACTTCCGATGTTTCCCTACAATGAGACAGGACCCATTGGTAAATAAGGCATATCGCTTCTCATTATCCAGTAGTTCATTATATGGCGGTACCTCTTCAGCTTGGGTCACCTCTTCCTCTGGTGACATTCCAAAGTCCTTGTTTTCTGGGAAATTTATGATTACTTCTAATATTCCTGGGCGGTTGGCGTTTCCTATTCGAGCCCACTGTGTGATGAGTGCGACCCACTTACTCCACGTAGCATCAGTTGCATGATGTGTTGAGGGGACCCTCTCTTTGAACATCCAGCCCAGTACTGGCAGTCGGGGTGCCAAGAGGAGCTGTGCTTCTGTACCAATTTCTTCTGAAGCAGCTCGGACCCCTTCGTATGCTGCCAGTATCTCTTTTTCAGTTGGAGTATAATGGGCTTCGGATCCTCTATATCCTCGACTCCAGAATCCCAGGGGTCAACCCCGAGTCTCGCCTGGTGCCCTCTGCCAAAGACTCCAGGTAGGACCATTCTCCCCGGCTGCAGTGTAGAGCACATTTTTAACATCATGTTCTGCCCGAACTGGCCCAAGGGCTACAACATGAACCATTTCTTGTTTAATTTGTTCAAAAGCTTGTTTTTGCTCAGGGCCCCATAAAAAGTAATTTTTCTTCTGGGTCACTTGATAGAGAGGGCTTACGATCTGACTGTAATTTGGAATATGCATTCTCCAGAAGCCTATCACATGTAAGAAAGCTTGTGCTTCCTTTCTGCTAGTTGGTGGAGACATAGCCATTATTTTATTAATCACATCCATTGGAATCTGACGACATCCATCTTGCTATTTGATTCCTAAAAACTGAATCTCCTGTGCAGGGCCCTTGACTTTACCCTGTTTTATGGCGAAGCCAGCTCTCAAAAGAATTTTAACTATTTTCTCTCCCTTCTCAAAAACTTCTTCTGCTATATTCCCCAAACAATGATGTCATCAATGTATTGTAGGTGTTCTGGAGCTTCACCCTGTTCCAGTGCAGTGTGGATCAGTCCATGGCAAACAGTGGAACTGTGTTTCCACCCCTGGGGCAGTCTGTTCCAGGTGTATTGGACACCCCTCCAGGTGAAAGCAAACTGTGGCCTGCATTCTGCTGCCAGAGGGATGGAGAAAAAGGCATTGGCGATATCAATTGTGGCGTACCATTTGGCTGCCTTTGACTCCAATTCATACTGAAGCTGCAGCATGTCTGGCACAGCAGCACTTAGTGGTGGCATGACTTCGTTCGGGCCCCGATAGTCCACAGTCAGTCTCCACTCTCCATTAGACTTCTGCACTGGCCATATAGGGCTGTTAAAGGGTTAGTGAGTCTTGCTGATCACCCCTTGGCTCTCTAGTTGATGAATCAGTTGGTTGATGGGAACCACAGAGTCTCTGTTGGTGTGATATTGCTGTCGGTGCACAGTTGTAGTAGCAACTGGCACCTGTTGTTCTTCAACCCTTAGTAGTCCCATGGCAGAAGGATCTTCTGAGAGCCCTGGCAGAGTGGACAGATGTTTAATTTCTTCTGTCTCCAAGGCATCTATACTGAAAGCCCACAAGTTCCCTTTCAGGTCCTTAAAATACCCTTTCCAGAGATAATCTATTCCAAGAATACAGGGAGCTTCCAGGACAGTCACAACAGGGTGCTTTTGCCACTCATTTCCAGTTAGGCTCACCTCAGCCTCCAACACAGTCAGCTGTTGAGAACCTCCTGTCACTCCTGAAATACAAATAGGCTCTGTTCCTTGGAAATTCGATGGCATCAGGGTGCATTGGGCACCAGTGCCCACCAGAGCCTTATACTCCTGGGGGTCAGATGTGCCAGGCCATCGAATCCACACGGTCCAGTAAACACGGTTGTCCCTCTCCTCCGCCTGGCTGGAGGAAGGGCCTCTCTAATGCTGCTCATAGTATCTATTATCGATGAAGGGGTTAGTATAGTCTGTGCGAATCTCAGTCTCATCCTGGTTACTCACTTGTAGGTACGACTTGGATGTTCTCCTCACAGGATCAGGAGCAAAGTCAACTCTTCTACACAGTTTGGGTAACTGATTAGCGGAGACTGGAGCAGCACTTATCCTGGAAGAACCTTGTTTTGTAGCCGTTCTTCCTTCTAACTCTCGAACCCACTCTCTTAGAAGGTAGGTGGGTTTCTCATCCCATTTCCTCATGTATTCTCCACGGTAGTGCAGGTAATACCATAGGTTCCCCCATGGTGTATATCGTCTCGCTTGAGTAGGGAGCCGTTTGCTCCTGATAGCCGAGACCTTAGTCTGTGGAGGTGGAGAGTAGGACATGTCCTCTTTGAGTTGTCGGACTTCTTGTGATAGTTTCTCCACATCTGCGACAATGGAAGAAGAGAGACTTTCTTCATAGTGCCGGAGTTGGTGAGTCAAGTCTTCTACAGTTGGTCCCTCTATGTCTCTCCGGTCAAATACTACTAATACAGTGGAATGTGATGATGGAGCACTCCGTATAAACTTCCGCCACATGGGCCGGGTGCATTGGACTTCATCTGGGTCTATGGGTAGCTGTGCATCGTCTGGGTCGTAATAAACCATCTCCCGCACAGCCAGTTCCCTCAGGTATTGGATGCCTCTCTCCATGGTGGTCCACTTACTTGGATGACATATAAGATCTTCCTTGAAGGGATATCTGTCCCTCACACCTGACAGAAGTCATCTCCAAAGGCTGAGCATTTGTATCTTTCTTCCAATAATATTGTCAATGCCTGCATCCCTGGACAGGAATCCTAGTTGCCTGGCTTCTCTACCTTCTAATTCCACACTGTTGGCCCCGCTATCCCAGCATCGGAGCAGCCAGGTAAGGAGGTGTTCGCCTGGATGGCAACTGAAATCCTTTCGCATGTCTCATAGTTCACTCAGGGATAGAGATCAGGTGATTACCACTGGCTCTGCCTCCTGTTCTTGTGAGGGCCATGGTTCACCACCATCTTTTACAATACGAGGGGATTGTTTAGTGTATTTCTTCTTTGGTATGGGAGCAACTGACACCGTCGTGGATTGATTCTCTCGTTCACCTGCAGTACTTATCGTAGGGGTCAGATTGACTGCTTGCCCAAGTTGGAGCGGCTGCAGTGTCTGGTGGAGGTGTCAGAGTGGTTGCAGTGCCGGTTGTTTTGCTCTCAGATGCAGAGATCTCTTTCTTTTGAGGATACTGCATAGTGGCAAGCAGGGTTTCGTAGGCATGGGCCAGGCCCCAGCACATTGCAATGATCTGCCTCTCTCTTGAGGTGTCAGGATGACAGCACACCTTTTCTAAATATTTTACTAGTTTCTCAGGATCCTGCACTTGTTCAGGGGTGATGTTCTAAAACATTGGAGGTCCCCACTGTCCTAGGTACTTGCCCATGCTATCCCACACTCCCAGCCACTCATAACTCTCTAACGTTGGGGTAGACCTCTGGGTGGTATTCAGAAACAGTTGCTTAACCCGAAACAAAACCTGAACCAGATTCAGGAACACTACAGCTTCCAGCAACAAGACAACAACGTTAATATGAGCATTCCATGGATATTCAGAGTTCTCAGCATTCTCAAGTATACTTGCAAGTAGCCTGGAGAAGGGGAAGAAGGTATCTCCCCCTTGGGTGGGCTCTCCGAGGAGAAAAGGTGGAGGGTGTAGTTACTAACCCATTCCAGTAGGTGCCCTGCAGTGTACACAGACAATGACCATGCTGAGTACAAATGCCCCACTACTCCCATGACCGATGATTTTATCACACCATAGATTAGTGTTACATAATACAGCAAGGCAAAAATCTTAATCCAATTCCCATGGGTAATAAGCAGCAGCATGGGGACTACATACGGTAAGTAATGTGATGTATAACACAGCTGCAGCAACAAAACCCATGATTTTAGGAGCCAAGCAAATGACATTATAACAGGATGGGCAGTTGCCATTGTAATAAACTTGATAGCACACACAGATCAAATCTGTTGTTATCTCAACTTGTTGTGCCCCATGTTGGGTGCCAAAAAGGACTATCATAATTTGAGCCTGGTCAGCAGCTAAACGCACTGCAGTCACTCACCCAATCTCCCCCCACTTGGGAATGGGGAGGGAATCGAAGGGGCAAAGGGAGATTCGCGAGTTGAGGTAAAAACAGTTTAATAACAGTAACAGAATAATACGCTGACACCAGTATCAGCGGGTAATGTACAATACAGCTGCTCACCACCCACCCACCCACCCACCTACCGACCGACCGACCGACCGACCGACCGACCGACCGACCCCCACCTGCTCCCAGCCACCAATCCCCAACACTCCCACAAGTGGCAGCCCTTCCCAGCCCACTCCTTCCTTTATATAGTGAGCACAAAGTCACGTGACATGGACTATCGGCCAATCCGGGCCCAGCACTCCAGCTGTGCTCCCCCCGCCCCCGCACACAGGTGAGGGCACATGGACCCTGGGAGCCCCTGGGGTCTCAGGGTGCTGCAGCACTCCTCCAGCTGCCAGACCAACAGGAACTCTAGTCCAGCCCCAACCAGGACAGTATGTCAAGCTTAGCCACTGTTAGGTTCTAGTGACTGGAAAAATTAAGCAAATCAAGTTATCCATTCAGTTGTAGCTGCATAAGATTTCACTTGGTTTAAACCATCACTTTATCACAGCAAGAATACAAAGACACAAACAAGGGAAAAAGCTAACAAGAATGATGAAATAATAAGAGTTACTCTGAAAGTATGTCACGTTTGCAATTGTGATACTCCTTCCAATTCAATCAGTGGTCTTAAAATGCAACTATTTGCTGGAATAACTATTGCTTTTGGAATAAAAATCAAAGCTGCAATAGGAAAGGCTGAAGCACTACAGAGTAGGAGAGTTTTAGTGATAACGAGTGCCAGTGTTCATTTTTCCTATTTCCTATGGATGAATTTTCCATTCTGGTAATTGAAATAATGATACTGCCTTTGTGTTTACCTGGTTAACAGACGCCACAAGAGATGGGAACTCATGTGGTCATCTTCCTTGTTTTGTCAAAATGGTTTGCAAAACAATCTTCAAGGATCTACAATTACCTAGGCTAGAAAACAGAGTGCAAAACACTTGTGATTTTTTAGAAATTAACACTAGTGTCTGCTGAGGGACAAAACTAAAATAAAGGTTTGAAAGGTAACATCTGAGTCTCCCTCTCCTCCTGAAACTACACTATCTGATATGACACTGATGTCTCCTAAAATTGACAAAGGAGCAATTTCCAGTAACAGTAATAGATTCATCTTGACAACATGTTATTCAATGTCTAAACCAAGCCCTTGGCTCTGTCTGGAGGGGTCTTTCTGCTCTTTTGGGAAATGAGCACCATAGAGAGAGTTAGAGTTAAAGTGGGTGTAAGTGTGTTTAGCAGGCTGATCTGGATGTTCTACCTTGGTAGTTCTCCCATTGCTTCAGCAGACTGGAACAGAGTTAGTCTCATGTAGTGTGGAAAATCCCTGTGCACATAGCATCCACTAAATATAGAGAAAAACTGGACACATTACTGCAAGTGTGGTCTCACATGTTCTGAATAGAGGGAACTAATCACTTCCCTCAAACTACAGTCTTGCTAACACTGATTGGTATGGGGCTAGCCTATGTCTAAGTCACTCTTAACTCATGCTCAGCTTGCTCTTCATACGGACCCCCCTCCCCATTTCTAACAACTTGGCACATAGCCCATCTTGTTGCTTGGAGTTATTACATCTGAAGTACAGGACTCTCTATTTGCCTTTTTTAAAACTATATGGCTCCTGTCAGCTCATGTCTCCAGTCTGTTGAGGTCTCTGAATAGCAGTCATACACTCCAGTGTATCAACAGCTGTCCACAATTCATTACCTAGCTAAAGGTACTCATATCTTATTGTCAAGATGAGTAAAAAAGATGATAAAAACTGCCAACTCCAGTACTGACCCCTGAGGAATGCCAATAGTAATGAACTACCAGCTGATAGAAGTAGCTGACATAACAAAGAATCAATCCACAGTTCCTTGTAAAACTTGCGGACCATGCCAATAGAAATCTATTGAAGTTCAGTAAGGAAAAATGCAAAATTCTGTATTCAGGGTAGCCCCCTCCATCACTGTGAACTGGAAACCAACTGGCTGAATAACAGCCCTGCTGTAAAAGAACCTGGAGCTGATGATGGACATAGGGTTAAGTACCAACCAATACAGCAGTTTCACTGTGAGTAAAAAACATCACATACTAGAATATGGGGGATGATGGGATGCTAGGGGATTAGGGGAATATTAGGGACTGTATGCCCATAATACATAGGGACAGCGTGGCAGGCAGACCAAGGGAAAGTACCAGCCCAATCTTAACACCGGTGTTGCCATACCTGAAATACTGCGGCTAGTTTTGGCCCGCCACTTCAGGAGGGATGTGGAGATACTGAAGAGGTTCCAGTGGAAGGCTGAGATGATGACCAGTGGCCTAGAGCACGTAATTTGTGAGGAAATGTTGAGAAACAGGGTTTATTTAGTCTGATGAAGAAGAAGCTAAGGGACAATCTAATAGCAACCTGTAACTATTTGTACAGTAGTTACAAAGATAATGAAGCCCAACTCTTCTCATTAACACCAGTACAAAAAGCAGCAAAACCAACCAATTGTGTATGTATGTTCAGGCTGGACATTGCGGGAAAAAATCAAGAAGAATATGAATTGCACTGGGAGAAATTACCCAGAGAGGCTATGGAATCTCCATCCTTGAGATTTTCAAGACCCTGCCTGCTAAAGCAATGAGTAACCTGATCTAGTGTTGAAAATAGTCCTGCTACACATGGGTCGTTAGACTATACAACATCTCAGAGGATGCTTCCAAAGAGAATTTCTATAAGTCTTCCATTTTCATAACACTATAATTATGAAAGCATACTTTCCTTCTTAGTGTTTGTTATTATAAAATTGGCAAAATGTAGGGTTCTATTGGGACTTCCTTGATCATATACGAGTCTTGGAAACTTGCAAGGTCAGTCCAAATTTCAGGGAATTTTTAAAATAGAAGAGACAATATCTGCTATTTAGGAACATAAGAAAAAGACAGACTTTTTTGCTCATCACCTCTAATCCTTGTTACCATAGACAACCATGTAATGACTATATTTGACAGTTTGCTGCCTATATTAACTGAAGATGCTGTCTACACTGAAATTCTCACAGGTACAATTTTGAGGTCTTCAGGATCACTGAAACAGGAGTACAGTTCATAATACTGTGTTCTTAAGACTCTGAATTGACTCCTAAATCTGATGGGTTTGCTTTCTGTTCCTGTACAGGTAGAAAGCATTCTAATTAAAGACTTGTGGGGTAAATTCATAATGAGTTTGGTTTCACCCTGTTTTTTCCCAGGAAGCAGGTTCCTTTTGCAGGTATTCAGTGGTTACTTGCTCCTTCTTTGCTTTCCAAAGGGACATTCCAGTACCTTGTAAAGCCATTAATTCTTTCAGTCTCCAAGCATTTCTAAAAAGCAAAGACTTATAGGTTATCTTACCATAGAGCTCAACATGAATGGTATGCCCAGATTTAAAATAAACACAATTTAGAAGAATACAGATTTTAGTCCTGATTTGATCTTCACAAAGGTCAAGTTT
This sequence comes from Tyto alba, assembly GCF_018691265.1. Taxonomy (NCBI): domain Eukaryota; kingdom Metazoa; phylum Chordata; class Aves; order Strigiformes; family Tytonidae; genus Tyto; species Tyto alba. The sequence continues at coordinate 3,445,791 of NW_024881280.1, read as the reverse complement.
TACTATTCAATAGCAACAGAATACCTGTGCTGAATACCATTTATTTGGAGACTGTTTAATTTCTACATTTGTCATCTGAGGTTCAGCATTATGATATCTCATTTTATGTGAAAATCTAGTGACTTAGTTAAATGACTTAATAATACGAAGTATGTCAACATAAGAAGTTCAGTTGTATATAAGAGGCTTTTTACCACAGGGACTACAGGAGTCTATGATACTTACCCCACAGCAATCCAAAATTCCAGTCCTTCACTTAAATGAAGACAGAAATACAACATAAAATTGGATTTTGTATCACACTTGGATTTTCCAGTGGCAGATACTGTAGGAAAATAGAAAGACAAAAAAGATTATTTTGCTAATAATTACACAGCCAGGCAGTGTTGCCTGTCATAGGAACAGTAGGTTTACATACTTGCTATAAGCTTAAAATTAAATAGGAAGAGAGAGAAACATCTTCTGTAAAATAAAATAAAAATAATATTAATTTCTCCCTCTAATCCCTTGTACGCTTACCCCAAAAACTGAAAATACATGATAAAAAATATCTAACAGCAATTTAGATGAAGAATCTCAAGAGGGTGACTAGCCACCTCTGTTGCTGTGCTTATGACCTTCAGGTATTTGCTACAGATAGGTGCTAAGTAATTAGAATACAAGGCTAATAAAACTTGTGTTATTTACTCTATAATGCAGTTGTTCTTTCTGGGGCATGTTTTCTTAGAAGATTGATTAGTCTATTTATTGTGCAAGTTTGGAAAATGCAAAATGATTAGACAGAACAATTTTTTTAAATCCCATTCTTTACATCAACAGTGGCATAGTCCTCCTGGTATTGCCTATAGTCGTATGAATGGTGAAGTTCAGACACCAGCATTGAGGAAAAATCTTGAAGGGCAATTTGACTGCAATAAAATGAGGACTGGGAAAAAAATAAATAAAGCTTTCTACCTTCACAGTGACTCATAAAGTTTACAAAGAAAGATCCACACAAGGGACAAAGGTCGCTTAATGCACAGAATATTGCTAGGTCAATCAACTACAACTCCCTTTGGGTCCCATCCTGCTCAAACTGGAGAGTGGCAAAACTGTGATTAAGTTCACAGTATTTCAGCATGAGCTCACACAGATCCAAAAAATTGCTGATATTGTATCTGTGTGAATTCTGTGTAGGGAGTGCCATTGGGAATGTGCAGGAAATCTGTAAACTGTGTATTTGAGTTTGGAATTTCTCTGAAATAACTACTTAAAATATTGGGGACTACCTTCTTAAATTTTGCCCATTTGGATTTTCACAGGTGCAGGAGTACTTATACTGATTTAATCTGGAGTTGTGTTTTCCTCTCATATCTAAGAGTCATCTAGCTATGCTGGGTTTTGAGACTGAGTATCTTTTTTACAAAGTAGGAATCCTGCATGACTGTTTTTGAAGGCAGTCAGCTAAGCTGTATCTGGAATAATGAGGCAGACAAACGCATTCCTATTTGGAAACCAGATTAAAATTCTCATCATTTGCCTTGGAGATCCTAACAACACTAGTGATTTAGGACTTTATTCAGCAGTTGCTAAACAGAGAGATAATTAAAGTGCTTTTCATCCCCTTAGTTTCCTCTTTGGGCTGACTGGGAAATGAATGCTAAAAAATGCCATAAGGACAATCTGCTTTCCAGACCTGTCACTCCTTTCAATAGAGAACTTTGAACTAGTAAACTTTGTGCAACAGTATTAGCAACACTTATGCAAGCAGAGTCTAGAAGCAAACCATCAGACCATACTTAAAATGCAACTACTGAGTTAATGGAATGAAACTTAGATTCTGTTGGGAAAATATACTACCTGTATTTTTATTAATCTAAAACATAAGTATGGAGTGAATAAGAAATGAATTTTCATTCATGGAAGACAGAGTTACAGGAGCTGTGACCTGTACTGTGCCTTAAAATGTATTACTATTATTTACCTTTAAGCATCCATTCTAAGCAGCAGAAATACTGTGGCTGGGCTAGGGAAAGAGAAAGTACTTAATGAAGGAGAAATACCAGGCCTCTGTGCAACATCCAGCTTTTCAGAGGACTGCTGGAGTGTATACCAGGAGTGAAAGGGCACAGTCCAGAGGACTCCTTCTTTCATAGATCTCTCAATGAAAGATGGCTGAAAGGTGTCAGTACAAGCTTATTTTGTTCCATCATCTCTCAACACAGGGATGGATTATTCTCATTGTCTTTCACACATATTCCTAGCACTAAAAGTAGCAAAATGGGCTAGGTCCTGGTGTATTCATTTTGTTTTAAAAGCATGAAGGTGTCTTACAGTAGACAGCCCCACTCTCTAGTGCCTCTTTCCAGCTCCATGCGGTTTAATAGGCCTTGCTGATCAAAATATTCTCGTAATGATACAGAGGAGGAAGTTCCATGACATGACTCAGTCTGATCCCACCAGGGTTTTTGAAGAGAAAGACCAATGCCTGAAGTGAGCTGACACAGCACACGAATGGAGCTTTAAAAATTGCTGATGGCTCAAGCTTCGGAGTTGATCTCATCTAACAATGGTGAAGATAGCAGCACCAAAGTCCTGTCTCCTGTCCCGGTTCATCTATATAACACCAGAATAGAAATACATTGGCATTGTAATGTATATCCTGCTCAAAGGACCCAAGCAATTGACATTCAATTCTGTGAGTCTTTTAAAGGGCAGGATCACAGTCCACTACTTAGTGCATGAGTAAGATAAGAAACTCCATGCTTGATTTTAGGTCTGCCACTCCCTTTTTACATTCTCTGACCTTGGGCAAATAATTTTAACTTTCTCTAAGGATATTTAACTTTTCATAGGTACAGTGAGAACCTTGTAAGAGCACAGTTAAATGTACAGCGTTCTTTTTCTTTGTGAAAAAAATTTAAATCTTCTTTTCAGATATGGATAATAAAGACAATTTCTGACAATAAAACAAGCAAAATCCCTTGAAAATACAGTTTTATAGGAATTTACATCTTGCTTGATGATTCATTTGAGAGCTGAAAGCTTTTTTTATTATAGGAAAAAAATAACTTAAAAGACAAAACTACTGAAAAATAAATGCAAAACAGCCTCAGTCCATGGCTTCTTCTTCTTGAGCTCTAGAAAATAAAATATTCTGAACACTCCTTTTATCAGGGCATTTAAAATGGAATAATTTAAGGGAAAAACAAACAGCAATTGTATGATTGTAAAGAGAAATTAGCATTTTGCGCAAAAGGAATGGCAATTAGCAATGATGACATTGTGATTTATACTAATTGAGATTAAGTCAGACAAAATGGCAACATTAGTAATCATTTGAAGTACTGTATTACTCATTATACTGTGCTTTGTAAACATCTCTCTTGAAATTAAAAAGTAATTAGTAGCATTTTAGTCATTTAATTCACTGTAATTAGGATTTTAGGGAAGCTACAGCCCTGCTGTTGGAAGCCTTTAAGGTTTTGAATTGAGGGAATGTTTTTTTTTTTTAATCAGCTTTTAGTGGTGGTTCATTTTCTGTGGCCTACAGAGGCAAATGGTATCAGTAGAAATAATAGGAAGGTATTCATTAAGATGACTTAGAACTGACATATGCATTCATCTTCATGCAGGGATGTGAACTGACTGGCCTACAGAAATGCTAATAGGATTAGAGGGCCAAATCTAGATCTCAATTCAAAGTCAGTCTGGATAATGAATAAATAAAGTTGTTACTTCTAAGGGGAACTAAGTATGTCCAGTGTGAAACAGGTTGTTTTCTGAGCAGAACATGGAATATGAAATTATTCTTCTTACATAGAGAGACACCAAAGTCATATATCTACCAAGTGCTTTAAACAAACAAAAATTTATCTCTGAGGCCAAGGTGTGTCTGCAGAACTAACCTTTTCAATGATAAAAAGATACACTGGCAGTGTATGCAGCATATTTGGCACCCACCATCGTGGGTAGTCAACTGGTTCAAGAAAGGTGTGAAGCCCATACCCTAATGTATCCCATTAACCTTCATAGAACTTCCTGGTGGTTTTGCTTTATGACAGTGCATTAACAGGCTGTGAAAATTAAAAAAAAGGTCCCTAGTTTATCTTTGATTTATCCGCACTATCCATCTACTCAAATTTGTATCGGGAACAACTCTGAGCTTCCATCAAAATCTATGTCAATGTCTATATAGCATTTTGATTATACACATTCATAACTAAAGTTTCTTTGCATTCACACTGCTGAGCTAGAAGCTCAGAAATAGGCCTTAGTGAAAATTTTATAAAATGTTACAGGTCAAAAGTCAATACTACTTACTTAATTATCCTGCCTTTTTTAGAGTACCTCTCATTTGCTGTTGACACATAATATGCCAGGAACTATCTTGGAATGATGTTAGGTCTTCTGATATCACCTCAATGTCAAATGAGATCCCAGTATTTTATACATAGGTAGCCGGATGTCAGCTGCTAAAATAAACTTAGGTGCATTGGCTGGAACCAGAGCTGAAGCACCTGGCACCAACCGCTTCAGTCTCTTACTGTACGATAGCTCCAGCCCTCTCTCCTGTCCAAAACTGCTGGAAGACACCTTTGGGCATCCCAGTCTAATGGCTGGTTGGTTTCTTCAAGGATGTCTATGATCAGGACACAGTCACTTCAGGTGACAAGTTAGTCACATTTTGGGAAACATGGATGTACAAAAGGTTGATAAAAGTGTACTTTCTACCAGACTTTATTGCCACTGCAAGTTCCTAAAGCCACATCCATACAGCCTAAGCTGACTTTATGTTTCTCCCCTCTGTTGTCTTTATCAGCCTTGAGAATGTAATGGTCTCTGTTAGTTATAACAATCTGGAAGACGGAGCAGAATTATGTTTCATGAAAAAATTTTTGAAGCTTGAATTCTGTTTAATTGTAATGCACAAAACCAACTTCATCTTGTATAAAAAAGAAAGTGGGAAAACAGAGAAAGTGTATCCTGCTAACAGCCCAGTGACCACAGCACTAGGGAATGTCATTTAAAGAATTCAGAGCAGGACCTTGAACCCAAGTGCTGCACATCCAACTCAGACCTTTCGGTTTAAGGAGACAAATGTTTTATTTTTCTCAATCTCTCCCACTGGAGCTGTTTCAGGTTTCAGTGGTCCTAAATAATTTAGCACTTACTGGGGCAAGGAACTGGCTCACCATTCTGAGTCATACACATTGGGGGTGGGGGGAGAAGACAAAAGTTCAGGGTTTGTAAACTGGGACTTGAACAGGTTTCACTATTGTGACTGAATGCCTGAACAACAAAGCTGTTGTTTAACAGGACGGGCCTTCTTTCTGTCCCACTAGAAATTATGTAAGAAGCTCTAGATCAGTAACATCTATTTCTAGCAAAAGTAATAAATATACAACCTCTGTAGAAAATGCAACCAGCTATCCTGAAAATATACTGTAATCTCAATGTATATTAAATTTTATTAGGAAAAGAAAAACTAATTGTAGGATTATGGAAAGTCAAGGGAGCTGAAAATCTAATTCTGTCTGTCCCCACAGGAGAGTTCAAGATGGCTGCAAAATGAAGATTGAGCTCCACTGTATTAATTATAAAATAATCACAATAGTGGAACCACAGTGGTTACTGTTTTTTTAATTTCTAAAATGAAACAATGCTTAAGACACTGGTGTAAAGTATGCTTGCCACATATATATATATATATATATAAATATAGTAAATATTATATATATATATATAATAAATATATATATATTTACTTTGTGAAGCATTGTAATTGCTTAAAAATATACCCAAAAATCATCATGATAAGTGCCTCTGACATAACTAAAATACAAATTACAAAAAAACAGTGGGCTTTTTTTCACAGATGGTTTTCAGAAAAGGAATGGCAGAACAGGGTAAGGCTGGAGCCAGGAAAAATGCCTGTCAAGCTGGAGGATGTCTATTTTGAAATTACTTCTAAATGTAGAAACTAGATTTTGGCAGCAGATTCTTATAATATTTGGAGCTGTACAACTGAAGAAGTGGCAAGCACAGAAAATAATTTATTCTAAGAATCCATATTCCTTCTCTCTTTACCAACTGCATTGTTGTCACATTCTCTACTCTTCATTTTGAAAAAGTCATCTGCAAGGGTTATTACTACTGTTCTACTTTTCACTACTCTTTTATAGGGCTTTAGTTCATTCTCTTTGGTCAGATCTCAATGGCTTTGTTCTGTCTCTCAGTCGCCATGCTTACTTTACGTAATCCTTGACCAATTTTCCTTATTCTTATCTGTTTCTTCAGTGTATTTTTTTTTGCTATTAGTCAGAGTGGAAGGAAGAGCATCTAATCTGTGGGCCTCCCTAACACTGTCATTACAACCTTGTGCTATTCTCATTATAGATGTGATCCCTTTTTACACTGTTATTATCCCTTTATTTTTTACTCTCAAGTATTTTTTTTTTTTTATCTACATAATCCTTCAGTTTGGCTCCTCATTATGAAATCTGCTCTCAGATGTCTTGTCATCAGTTTAAAATGTCACTTGTGCAGAATCAGACTCCTAATTAATAGCTGGTCAGAAATTTTACAGTGATCTATTATGCCAAAAAGAAAACTGGGGAAGTAAACAGTACTATGACTCTTACTTTTATGCCTGAATTCATTCTGATCCCAATAGAAGCCAAATGACCTGGCCTATGTTGAAAATGACAGCATGCTCTGCTTTCTTTTGGGATTATTTTGGTTACTGTGGATTTAAGCCATGAAAGAGTGTCCTTCTGCCAAGGGAGTCTTCTATTTATGGCAGATACCTATCTGATTTTGCAGCAGTCACTGGAAGGGGGATAAGAAGTTGACTCAGAGTATCTTATACATATCTGCAGGATTTTACAGGAAGCCAGGAAGACTGGGTAGCAGCCCAGGACACTCCAAGTGAGCATATTTAAACAGTTTTCTAAAATAATTCAGTGTTAAAGGTTCCTTCTATGTCTGTTCTTCTGGTGAAAGGGATAGTAGGACAAGTTTAGTCCCCACAGAAAAGGTAGAACTTGAGTTAGTTGACTATATATAAGTTACATAAGCAGTTTTGTCCTGACTTTGATATTGCTGTGTTACACCTAGAAGTATAGCCTGACTTCTGCATACCATCCACACTATTTGTTATTTAGATTTCTTTTCTACATTATCTCCTGTTTTAAATTAATTTTCCACCCTTTATTTCTTTAGATGTTTGGTTTTTACCTCCTCGTTTTCTCCTTTGTGTTCAGTTCCCATTCCATCACCTAATTCTTCTAGGTGGAACACAGGCTTTACAATTTGAAATCAAGCTACCCCATCCACCATGTTCAAGTAGCTTCAGAATTAGATAAAATGAATCAATCTGTTTTCTTAGTGTGAAAGAACTATTGAAATTCTTCCGAATTCTTCTGAAAGATGGCCTTTCCAAGAACGTGCTACAAAACTTGTAAAAGTTTACTGCTCTTATGTATAGTAAATAAACAACCACACCACATAGTTGCAACCAGTTTTGGAAAGAAGATTCACTCAGTAATGAATTAAATCTATCTCTCTGTTAATGTGTGCCATATCCATCTGTGAGAATGTGCCTGTCCTTAGCTGGAGGGCTTTGTATAGAAACAATGCCAGGAAGACAAAAGCTTTATGATCCATCAGGGTCATTCCTTAGGATAAAGTATTTAGTAGTTAGCATATTGATAGTGCATTGGAATTAATGAAGGCTGACATGCCACTTTAATTGTCACCATTTGTTTCTGTAATCACTAGTGATTCTTCTGTCCAGATTGCCCTACTACTTCCTCAAACTCCATTAAAAACACTTCCTTTCTGTTGCACAGGTGGTTTCTTCTCTCCTTTTCCTTCTTCTTCTGCTAAAGACAATAATCACTGACAACTTACTATCTAAATAATGAATATAGAGGAGGATGGGCTCCAGCTCACTCAGGGCTTTAATGGTCTTTAAATCAAACTATCGGTTTCCTTCACAAAAGCAGCACTCTTGTAATTGTCATTATGTCAATTAACCAAGGGCTCAACTTTCCTCCAGTGCTTGTGGGTAAAAGTGCCAAACCCATTTAGCAGCTGCCAAATATGCACAAACATACAGAGAACAAATAAACACACAAGTCACTGATACTGGTGATTGGGAATTCACCTGAGAATCTGCAGATCAATAGCATAACATGAGGGGGGTGTATGAGTGAATCTCTCTAACAAAATACTATTTGTGTTAATTTTTAAAAGGAAATTAATAACTGGTATGTGATGATAGTTTTGTGAGGGATGTCCCCCTTATATTCCACTCCTTCCATGTCTAATTCCTCTTCCTTAAGAAAAGTTCTTTATATTACATCTGCCTTCCTTTATATAAGAAGAGCTGGATACAATTCCTAAACCAGGAACATTTCTAGGTCAGCTTTGCTTTCCTTCTGTCAAGGAACAAATTGTGCCATCTGTATTACAGTCGGTACACTAGTCTCTTTTGGTTTGAAGTGAACAAGGCTCCCGAGGCAACAGTTATTAGAAAGAGACTGGGTGGTAGTGTTTTCATGTCACTTTACAACTGATACCCAAAAAAAAAGCCAACTTTATCTTGAAAAAGAGCCTTAAATATGGCTTGAGAAGGACATATGTATGACAGGATTTGGGTCTTTAAGCAAAATTAAGGGAATGGGCTGGATTTGAATATCACTCCATCTCAAGTCCTGAATTACTATTCTGAGATTACAGTTATTGCTTTAAAGCAGCTGATTTTGAGACTTCTATTGTACTAAACTTCTATTTTTGTTACCTGTGAAATTTATTGTTAGTTGACTGACACAGTGTAATTATTCTGCAATTACAAGGATGTTAAAAATTGTAAACTAGGCAATTAACCTTATGACTACAGGAGTGCGTAGTCAGTACAAGTAGCCAAACATGTTAGTTCAGAATAATGACACTGCCATGTCCTGAGAATGAAACACATGGGATAATGATGAAGAATTCATTTCTGTAGTTAACCTCCCTGTTACATGAATCAGCTGTAATCAATGGTATATAAAAAAAAAAAGTATCCACTATATAATTACATAGGAGTTGAAGAAAAAAGAAAAAAAGATCTCATAAATTTAAGATTCACGCACACACTATTAGAACTTGATTTAACTAGTAAAGACAGTTAATCTCCTTCTGTAGGCAACAGAGAGAGAATCCCTTTCCTGAGAGCATTTTTAAGACCTTGTCACAGTTTAGAAGAACAGAGCTCTATGTTTCTGTCCTAAAATTTCAGAGCAGACAGATGATAGGTGGGCACAGTGTGTACTATTTGCATAGTAAGACCAACAGCCCAGGTCACACCGTGCTGACTGTTGGCTCAGTGTGTGCACAGTAGATCTGTACTTTGATTTCTGAAGGACAGGTAACTTAGTCAAAGTTCTGCCTTGGCTTAGCTGCTTGGCATGGAGACATCTCAGAGAAATGATTAATTTTCTCTTCTTCCTTTCACAAAAATTCAAAGCAGAAAGAAAGGATGTGTCTTGAAATTCCAGATGGGTAGCAGCAGTAAAAGGGTCAGTTACTGACCCTCAGCTAAGTTATATGATTCAGGAGATAAAAATCTTATTAATTCTGTATTAATTCTTTCTATTATTCAATGCAAAAAAGCAACACAGAAAAGCTGAAAGAATTTCTCCGATGGCAGAGAAGTCGGATCTTGGAGCTTGCAATCGTCTATGAGCCCTCTTGCAATGTGCATGGCTTCATGCCAGATCTAAGAAGTAACAGTATAAAGGTGTCAAGAGGTTCTTCAGAAAGTCTGGCTGACCCATTGCAAAGTAATGTTCTGTTATTATCAGTAAACTCTATATGGTTCTTTGATTAAAAAGAAGTATCTCTCCACTCCTTGAGTAGAACTACAGATACTAGTATGGAGCAACTGCAGCTGCTAGCATTTATCCTCTGTTCCCAAGTCAAAATCCTCTCATAGATTACAAAGTTGGGTTTGCTTTGTTAACCATAATTAGAAAGGTAAAATACAAACAAGTAATTATTTTTTGTCTCCCTAAATTCCCTCTGCAGTTTTAATTTCTTGGTTCCTTGTTTGAAGTATTCATGGTGTTACTATGTACTGTTGCACAGTTACCATCCTTCACTTAATTAGCAGCTGCTTTCTAGTCATGAGGAAAGCTTTATCTTGTATGATATAAGTAATAATTAATATGAAATTTTAAAATAAACCACAAATAACACCAAACCCTCTTAATCCGTAGAACTCAAAATATTTTCCAAAAGAACTGCCCTTTTTATCTCTTGAGGAAACTGAGGTACAGTTCGCATTACTTGTGAAAGTAATTCCCAGGATTTTCAAGAATAGCAATAATAATAAGTGGAAAAGCCAGGAAGAGAATCCCTCTCTCTTGAGTTCAAGGGCAATGCTTTGTTTACCAGTTTTCATTATAAAGGTGTAACATAAAATATTCTGTTCAAAAGCAGGAGTAAGAGTATAAATCTTTGACAAGAAAAAATATTTAAGAAAAATAGAACTTTTCCAAATCATGAATCCTCCTTCTCTTGCACATAGAAAATGATGGTAGCAACATGCAAAGACAGTAGTTCGTTTTACATTAAGTACTCTGTGCTTTTGACAGAGAAATTTATTTGAAAGAAGTCTAATCCCTTAATAATCTAGGAACCTGAAGGTAATGAATGTTTAATGTCGTCTCCTTCTAATCACAGTCAAGATCAGAGCAGGGAGAAACTCCTGCTTTTCACAGACAAGAAACACCTCAATCTTAAAATTAATTTAAACTTTTTATACTCATCCCTACCAATCATAAATCAAATGGCTATAAACAACCTCATAACAAAGATATTCAGTTTCTTTGGGTTATGGACTTCTACCAGGTCTCGTTAAAATAAGTAAGTTAAAAAAAAAAAAAAAAAAAAAGCCCATTATACACTAATTAAATAACTGATAATAGCAGAAAGCCCATGAGGGTTAATTAGTTAAATAGATATGCAGAATTAAGCACGGATAAAATAAAAGAGTGGTAGATTTGAAAATATAACCAAAGGTGTCCTGAGGTGTACATAGTCCCCTGGAGATAAAAGTTAATAGAAAAAAAATAGGAAATTAGACTTGGGAATTATGAGACAGAAGGTAAATGAGAAAGGCTGGCTGCAAACTCTTAAGCTACATAGGTGATTGAAATAATATTGTGGGAAATATGTCAAAGGAAGCACAGTCCCAGAAACACACTGGTAAGAAATAGTGAGAAATTACTGCATGGAAAGCCAAAGATTTAGGAGAGTAAGTGCAAAGAAGAAGCTTTCTCAGGAGGGATTCTGTGGAACAAAGAATTTTAGTTGAGTACAAAGGCAAAAACTATATCTAAAAGTGGCTACAGAAACCTCAAAGATAAATGCATTAATACTCTAAGTTATATAAGTTGTGTTTGGACTTACTAGAATTGTATTTTTTTAAAACGGATAAAATAAGCACTGCTTCCTGGAAAAACTGAAAAGAATGGGAAATAATTTAGTTAATCTCCAGAAGTAAAAAATTGTAGATAAGTACTTTGAAATTTTATTTACTCTGGGACACTTGGAGGGAGGTACACAGGCTGACTTACGATCACTGAAGTTCTTTAATGAATAACTTTAAATAACGTCCTTGACATGGAATATATTTGAAAATTGAGAGGCCAGATATTCTGCCCCCAAAACACAGGTCAGTGGAGAAGGCAGAAGGTATTTCAGCTTTGGCAAGATCCCTTTGTAGAAGAGATAAGGAAGCAGAGAGGGACTGTTCTCTAAACCACCTTTATTCTAGATAATTGCTGCTTCACTTCATGAAACTTGTTCAGCTATGAAGTAGACTTCTCATTACATGAAAAGCAAAAATTAGAGCTTTGCACAAGTTGAAAAAACAGACTTAGGTCTTTTCAGGAATCTGCCTGGAAGAGTAACATGGGATAAAGCCCTCAAGGGAAGAAGGGCCCAAGAGAGATGGTTGATATTCAAGGATCACCTCCTCCAAGCTCAGGAGCAATGCATCCCAACAAAGAGGAAGTCAGGTAAGAACACCAGGAGGCCTGCATGGATGAACAAGGAGCTCCTGGACAAGCTCAAACACAAAAAGGAAGCCTACAGAGGCTGGAAGAGAGGACAGGTAGCCTGGGAGTGGTACTGAGAAATTGTGCACGCAGGCAGGGATCAAGTTGGGAAGGCCAAAGCCCTGATAGAATTAAATCTGTCCAGGGACATCAAGGGCAAAAAGAAAAGCTTCTATAGGTACATTGGTTATAAAAGGAAGATGAGGGAAAATGTGGGCCCTCACTGGAAGGAAGCAGGAGACCTGGTTACCCAGGACATGGAGAAGGCTGAGGTACTCAATGACTTCTTTGCCTCAGTCTTCCCTGGCAAGTTCTTCAGCCACACTGCCCAAGTTGCAGAAAGCAAAGATGCTTCCATCCAAAGATGGAAGAAAAAAGAACTTCCCCCAGTAGGAGAAGATCAGGTTTGAGACCATCTAAGGAACCTGACGGTGCACAATAAATGGGACCTGATGAGATGCATCCATGGGTCTAGAGGAAACAGGTGGATGAAGTGGCTAAGCCACTGTCCATCATATTTGAGAAGTTGTGGAAGTCCAGTGAAGTTCCTGCTGACTGGAAAAGGGGAAACATGACCACGATTTTCAAAAAAGGAAAAAAAAGACCTGGGGAACTACAGGCCAGTCAGTCTCCTCTCTGTGCCTGGCGAGATCATGGAGTGGCTACTCCTGGAAACTATGGTAGGGCACCTGGAAAATAAAGAGGTGATTGGTGACAGCCAACATGGCTTCACTAAAAGCTCATCAGGCCTGATAAAGTTGGTGGACTTCTGCAATGGTGTTACAGTGCTGGTGGGTAAGGGAAGAACAGCTGATATAATCTACCTGGATTTGTGCAAAGCCTTTGACACTGTCCCTCATGACATTCTTCTCTCTAAATTGGATGAACATGGATTTGATGGATGGACCACTTGGTGGATAAAGAATTGGCTGGATGGTCGCACTCAAAGAGTTGTGGTCAATAGTCAATAGCTCGGTGTCCAACTTGAGAGCAGTGATGAGTGGCGTTTTTCAGGGGTTGGTGTTGGGACTGGCATTGTTTCTCCTCTTAGTTGGTGACGTGGACAGTGGCACCGAGTGCACCCTCAGCAAGTTCAGCCACAACACCAAGCTGTGTGGTGTGGTGACATGCTGGAGGGAAGGGATGCCATCCAAAGGGACCTGGACAGGCTGGAGAGGTGGCGCCAGGCAAACTTCAGGAAGTTCAAAAAAGCCAAGTGCAAGGTCCTGCACATGGGTCAGGGCAATCGCAAGCACAAATCCAGGCTGGACAAGGAGTGGCTGGAGAGCAGTCCCGTGGAGAAGGACTTGGGGAGGTTGGTGGATGGAAAAGTGCCTGTGAGCCAGCAATGTGTGTTCATAGCCCAGAAACTACCCGTGCCCTGGGCTGCAGCCAGAACAGGGAGGGAAGCAGGGCCAGGGAGGGGATTCTCCCCCTCTGCTCCGCTCTGGGCAGACCCCCCTGCAGTGCTGGGGCCAGCTCGGGGACCCCCAACAGCAGAAGGACACGAAGCTGCTCGAGCGGGGCCAGAGGAGGCCACGGAGATGCTGGGGGGGCTGGAGCAGCTCCCCTGTGAGGCCAGGCTGAGAGAGTTGGGGGGGTTCAGCCTGGAGAAGAGAAGGCTCCGGGGAGACCTTTGAGTGGCCTCACAGGGCTTAAAGGGGAGACAGGAAAGGTGGGGGGGGGACTCTGGATCAGGGGGGTGGGGATATGATAAACTGAAAGAATGTAGATTTAGATCAGATAGAAGGAGTAAATTCTTCCCTGTGCGGGGGGTGAGGCGCTGGCCCAGGGTGCCCAGAGCAGCTGTGGCTGCCCCCTCCCTGGAAGGGTTCAAGGTGAGGTTGGACAGGGCTGGGAGCACCCTGGGCTGGGGGAAATTGTACCTGCCTATGGCAGCATGGGTGGGACTAGATGATCTTTACATCATCTTCCAACACAAACCATTCTATGATTATATGATTCTATGGTTCTATGATTCAGTGGTTGAAATGAATCCAAGTATTCTGAGGTCTGCAACTGAAAACCTGATCTAGTATGTTAAGTGAAGTTTCTTTCATAGAAAACTAAAGACATGAAACATATCCCTGAAACACTCAAAAGTAGGAAGACACTCGAAGACACATGGTTAATTGTGACACTGAACTATGGATATGCTGGTGAAAAGACATAAACCCGTGAGAACAGAAGAAGAATGTTTGGAGGAAAGCAAACGGTTGTTTTTGGAGGTAGGGTATTACAGGAAGGTTTGTGACACAGCACAGATGGCCTGGAGAAGAGGACATATCTGAGAAAGAAAAACTGAAGAGAAAGAAGTTCTTAAGGTAGCAGTGAGTTAGAGTGGCAATTGAGTCACTTCAAAATCCGAATAAAAAAGAAGGTAAAGAAAGGACAAAAAGCACACAAGTATTAGATTCTACCTGCCTGACATAGGCAATGCCTTCTCCTTAAGACATCATCTTTCACTGTGAGTTTGCAGTCTCTTTTCCTACTCTACTGCCACGGAGTTGTTTCAGTGGCAAAGGGAAAGCCTCTTTTCACTTACCATGCCTTGGAGCTCAGCAGCTAGGAGGCAATACAGAATTTCTTACACTGCCCTCTTGCAAAGCACTATCAGTTCACAGACTCTGATTCACTTTATTTTATTTTCATAGCAGGACCTAAAGTAAACAGTGCATCACCTGTTCAAGGATGTGCTGGGCTTCTTGCTTGTTTTCCTGTTATATTGATTAAAACAGCAGGAACAGCCTCCCAGCACAGCCCCTTCAGTCCACAGCTCAACCCAGTAATGACTTGAAATATATGAAGACTTGAAATATATGAACTACTGGCCAAGAAAAAACATGTCATGGATGGCAGATGAAGAGAAATTGTATTTAATAATTTTCAGATAGATTTTCTCTCCCTTTCTCACTACCCGTCTGTTCTGTTCTAAGTCATTGTGCTATGAAACTTGTGATTATCTGATTAACAAGCAGAAGCAAATTTGGTGCTTGCCCTTTATTTCTTTTAATTCTCAGAGAATATATAAATGGTTTTGAAGTAAATAAACCACTGTTTTTATTATTCAAATAAGCTAAGGCTTGCAACTGCTTATTTACCTGTTTGCTCAGGAATAAAAAAGGCAGCTTGAGACAGTCCTCTGATAGACAACTCATTAGAAGACCAGTGGGAGGCAGAGGAAAAAGTTAGACTAAGTTAAGAAGTCATTGCTATATCTTTATTACTGCACTATGATAGAAAGGTGCAGATAATGAAAAGAAGATATACAAAGAGCCAATGGAAAGACTGTAAAATAAAAATAAGTAAATAATAGAAAAGAACAGTCACATTTTTCATAAACAAACTCTTAAGAAGATATGACAATTGGAAAACAATAACCTTGTAAACTTCTGAAAACTAAATAACTTTCTGAAGTCTAAGATTTAGTTGTTTGCAAGCTGTTTTTTCTAGCCAGCTGGAAGGGACTTACCTTACCCTTCTCCCTAGAGTCCCACTTCTTGTTCACTTTTGCTGTGTCACCTTTGATTTGTCACCTGCTAAAATGGAGGAAGAATGGAATGCAGTTCCTGAGGCCAAAATCGATAAATGTTTCATGCTGAGTGGCAATAGAGTAAAACTTTGGGGAACAAACGTCACCAAAAATGTTTGTGTTGGAATGGTTTGCTTATTGTGAAGTACATTTTCATCTTTAAATTGGGTTTTTGCTAAATGCACTGAAATACTGCAGTAAAAAATTTGTATAAGATAGCAAAACAATTTTTAAAATCAGGGAGAATTTAAGAAACCTGTAATATAGAAGGAAAATATTTTGTGAGTGTTTTTAGGAAGCATTTTCAAGTATTTTATTTGTATCTGTAGTTAAGCTAAGAGAACCATAGATGTATTTTTCGATGAAAGCTTTATAAGACTTACTGTGGTAAAAGTACAGCATAAGTATGAAGTTCAAAATCGTTCTTCACTGATTTTCCTCCCATGACTTTCAATATCATACCTTTTCTGGGCCAACACCTTCATGGACTCTCCATTAGCAGTAATATCAAGATTCAGTATCCCTACCTCTATTATACATTCTGCTCCAATAAAATCTTCTCGTATCTTTGCACTTCACTAAAACTGGAAGCCATTACATCATTTAATGTTTTCTTCTTCAATGACATTTCTTCTGTGTAATGCCATCTACAGAGTTTCTACATGTTTCCCTTGTCTTTCCCTCATCTTTTACACAAGCAGTACACTCTGAAAACTCTTTGTAAGAACTTGAATCATATCTTCATAAGAATTTGTATCATTGAATCATATCTTTGTAAGAACTTGTATCTTTGTAAGAACTTGAATCGTATCTAAGTCATACTGGAGAATAGTTTTAGTTTGTCTGTTAGCTATATGGACTCTTTATCTATATTGGTTAACTTGTTTTCCCAACCAATTGTTTACCTATAAAATGAAATAAAACCATTCCAGTTTTGTTCCCTTTCTTTTTCTCTTCTTCTGTGGGTTACCTCCAGTCTGTGTTTCTAGATCAAAAGAATTTTAGAAGAGGGGACTTTATATTTTGGTAAGTAGTACTGGGCATACTAGAGGTTCTTATAAATTAATAAAAACGGAATAGAAGTTCAGTCATTTTACACAACTGAGAATACATAATTGTATGATTTAATTCCTTCTCCAGATATATAGGGAGAAATTAGGATTGAATTAAATTAAATTCTCAGTGGGTTCATTTGCCAGAATATATCCATGTATAAGTGCTTATATACACATATGTATGTTTTCTATATATTTCTACCCAGATGCAGTTTTTGAAGTGGAATAGAAATTCATATGCTAGTTTCTAAATCACAGGAGATTTCACAGACAAACTAATATCTAAAGCCCTCTCAGAGGTGAACCATCATGATGTACACTCACAGAAGGATCCAGTTTGAGCAAGAAATCAAGAGGAGGTACAGTAACAGTTGTATTCGCTTTTCTATGTGATATCCTATAGCATTTGACATTCCAAGTTTATAGGACAAACTGAAGAAGGGAAACAAATCAAGTTGCAAAGCGTCTTTTTAGTCCTGAAACTTTATTTCTTCTAGTTTAAAAAAACCTCCTTGAATAGAAAAGCTTCTTAGTGAGCTGAATATCATCACTGTCAGAAAATCTGTGAAGCTTGCACTCTCTAAAATGCACTGCATGAATGATAAAAATGAATTATTATGGAAAAAAAAGTCTTTACATTCAAACACCAGAAAGTATGATTATTTTAATTTCTAAAGCAGAACTTACAAAGTATAACAAAACAAACCATAAAAACTACTATCTATATAATACAAAAGCTCTATACTAAAAAGCTTACTTAAGAATAAAGACTTTTAATAGACAAGGTCTTTGTTTTGAAGTGAACATACTAATCATCCTAAAACTCAACAGATTACATGAGTTATTATCATCTGCTGATGTTTTCATTTTTCAAAGGCCATGCCACAATATTAATTCTCAATCAGCTGGGTATTCTATGTCTGTTGTAGACCAAAGGACAATTTTAAGGTCCACAATAGACTAAGAGAGGTTAAAAATCTGAATATTAAATCATAACTTGCTTTCCATAGTTAATGGTGAAATGACCCTTTAAAATTCTTGAAAATAAAATCACATTCTTCAGTACTATTTACTTTTTAATACAAACCCCAAGAATGGGCTCAATTTTCAGTTATTTTTCTTCAGGTATGACAAAACCATCATTCTTTTCAAGAAATATCACAGTCCAGGATGTTAAAAATCTGTTTTACCTAATGAATTTAGCTCTTACTTTGAAATTCAGAGTGATGGATGTCTTAAAAGACTCATCGTTTTTGGAAGGGTGCTTCAATTTGGGGCAGGAAAGCTCAGAACTCCATCATAAAGTAGCCTTAAAATCTGGATAAAAGTTTGGATCATAGCTGTCATAGAACATACAACTGGTTCTACTTCCTTGGCCATATATTACTGTAAAGAAAGATGGATAGATGCAATTTTGAAAATTATTATACCATGCTTTCAGTTACCGATGGCAGAATCCAGAAGAAAATACATCTCCCAAATGTATAGAACTTGTAAATTAGTCCTTCTCCAAAGAACTGTTATCGTTATTGGAATAGAATATGGAAATAGATGGCATAATATATATTTTGCTGCTAGTTTAATGATTCAGAGTCTGATTCTAAGTGATATTAAATAGCCACCACATAGTCATGACATCAGAGAACCAGCAATTAATTCCTCACAGTTTGATTTTATTACAGTCAAAACACCATATACCCATGAAAAACAGCTGAGTTCCTTTAGAAATTAGTCTGTTAAAGAAAACCTAGAGCCAGAAATCTGTCTGTCAAGTTTAATAGAATAGCACATGATTATTACTTTAGCTAATACATTTCAGGTTGCCATGGCCGGTTAATTGTCAGGACTACCATGTTTTACATAGTCAGTGTTGTTTTATTTACCTGCAAGGGGGGAAGAGGAAGTAATAACAAAAATCATAGAACAAAATTAATACTTTTTTCACATAGAGAAAAAAATCTTAATATTAGAATATAAAGAATTAATTAGTAAAAATTAACACCATGCACAAATACTCAAATTCTTAGAACACTAATAGGGTAAAAAAACTTTGAGATAAAGCGTGTGTGCCATAGTGCAGATGGCAGCAACAGGGACACTACAAGTGCTGGGGTGCATCTGCTGCTACAGTTTGTCTGGGAAAATTGAACTAAGTTGTTCAATGTTATTTTCCCTTTTCTATCCTTTTTGACAATTTCAATTAGTTCCTGTCTTATATGTATAATATACAAGTTTTTATGCATTAATTTTATTCTCTGACTGAATTAATAAAAATTGACCAGGGTCACCAAGACTCTTTATACTGAAATTTTATGAATCTGAGGTTGATTCATTGTTTTGAAAATACAGTCTTCTCAGTCTTTAAGTCAAAATACCTTAAATGTATGTAATTTATTCTTACTTTATCCACCTGATTCTGCAATCTGATTGAATGCATTATGTTTTCCAACTAAGGTAAGATATTGCTGACAACATTGTGTAATATGTGATCATTTTGATTTATATATCCTCTTATCTTTCAAGATATAGGAAAAAAGTTCCTTTGATACTGCTAATAATATATAAGTCCCTGAACATTGCTTCTAATTTGGACATAAAGCCTATGTATTGAGTCAATATTCCAATGCACACTTACAAAGCTAAAGAAAATTGAACTGTAGACATCCCTGATCATCTAAAGTTCCTAAAGAGCACTCCAAAATAGAATTATTCTTCATTCTCAGATAAATCTACACTAGTTATTTATCCAGAGTGACAAAGTTAATCTGCTGAACCGATTCTGGGTGACCTTTGCCTCATTTGTATTTCTTAATTCTGGTGTTTTACTTCAGTGATTTGATTCTGAAAAATGTTTATAAAGGTTTCATTGTACCTGATACAGCATTTGGAGTTTAAATTAGGCTAACAATCTTTAAAGATAACAAGTTTTCCAGTAGTGGCGTCCAGTTGGTAGTTCCAATATCTAGCCACATATCCTTTGTTCTCTTCCTCAAAATGGGAAAAAACACATAATTTCTTAATTTACAGTTACAATGGCATTGATAATCAACATCTTTCTTTTTCAACTACAGCTAGCCAACCAGGAGCTGCTGTATTGATGTCTAAAGCCCAGGCAATTAGGAGAAATTTTTTCAGTAAAAAACCTTTTCAGTGAGAATTTGTCTCTCTTGAGCTATTTCTCCAGGATCAAAAGGGCATTTTATCAAAATAAACACAAATAATTATACTACATATTGCAAAAAATCATTCAGGGCTCCTTTTATTAATTTTGAACTGGTCACTTATGACTGCTCTGATGGTGCTTTCTTAAGAGAATAAACTCAAGATATTATAATTTGTCTGGGGAAAACCCCAAATCTACCTTTCCTTTCCCTTATTAGCATTGATACTCTTTTTAGTGCCTTTACTAAATATTGAGATGAGTATTAAATATGTTAACTCTTCTCTTAACTCTTCTCAGTGAATAAAATTATGGTTTATGCGGATCATGCTTCTTGCTTCTTTGTGTGACATTCAGGGACAGGAAATAAAGCTCCCAAATAAAATTGGTTTATTTCTGAAAATGATATTATAAAATCCAAAATTAATTTTAGCTTCAATCTGGATTAAACATATCACTGAAATTCAATGTAAGGTTATTAAAAGCTTTGATCATCATTTTGACAGTAACTGCTGATATACTAGGAAAGGAGAAATTCAAGTCAGGCTGACTTTTTTAACATTGACTCTAATATATTTTTACCTGAAATGGAAAAAGGGATGAAAAATGATCAGATCCAATCTGGAGTTTGGATCAAAGTATAATATTCCAAAAAACCTAAAGACATATTTTTAAGACTTAAAGAAGCAATGAAAAAAAAATAAAAACAACCACATAACAACATAGAAAAATAATGTGAAATTTCAAAATGGTAATTTTTATGTTTTATATGGAACACAAATGAAGGAATAATTAATCTCAGCCTGGACCACAGCTAAATGAAACAGTTTTACATCTTTTAGGCTACATCTATACTGTTCTTGTAATCTCCTTTAGGGAATTAATTGCTGTCTCCCTCTGCCAATTAATCTGGAGCAGCGTGCCTCTATTCCATTCATGGCTAGCCCCTTCTAAAACTGATTTGCTACATCTACACTGCCTAGCGCTTGGAGTATTGCTGGCTGAGAACATACTCCGGAAGCTACTGTGCCTGCTTCATGCAAACAGCCTCCAGCATGCCACACTAACCATCTGTCTGCCCCATGTGCCACATGCCTGCACCATCGAGCTTCGGAAACAATCATACGGAGCCAAACTCTGTTCAGAGGTCCTGGAGATGCCTCCAGCTGCCGCTGCTGCATTCCCTCTGTAACAAGTATTACCATCTTGTCAGGTCTGTCGTTGGGTCAGCCTTGTCCTTCTATAACCAAGGTCAGTCTTAGTTATAGGACATCAATGATCCAGATTTCTCTTTCAGAAATATCTTTGAAGAAGAAACAAAGAATGTAGTTGATGGTTATGTGTGGAGATGCACACCGTGTTGCACAGTAGCCCAAGGAGCCCAGACTTGGACAAAGGACTCTAGACATCGTCTTTCTCAATCAATCACTGAGTGGAAAGATCACTTCCTTAGACCTCTTGGGTTTTGCTGCCAGGGTGTGTTGCTGGCTCACATTCAGTTTGATGTCTACTGGGACACTTAGGTCCTTTTCTTCAGACAGTCAGTCCCAGACTGCACAGTTGTACAATGTTATTTCTCCCCAGCAGTAGGACTGTGGATTTGGTTTTGATGAACTGTTTGAAGTTCCTGTCAGTTCATTTCTCCAGCTTGTCCAAGTCACTTTGAATAGCAGCTTCTTCCTCCAACTTGGTATAACTTGCAAGCCTGCTGAAAATATGCTCCATCTCATCATCTAGATAATTAATGAAGACAATCCCAGTATTGATGGCTATGGTAACCATTCTCTGGCTTACTTAGTTTAAAGTCCTTCCCACTAGGTTAGTAAACCTGTTTGTTTGCTCACTTAGTTGGCTACCGAGTAGTCCTTGCTCCTCATAGAGTCTGTTTATGACACTAGCCTTGCAGCCTGGTGTTGACCCACTGGAGATGCCTACTTCCATTTGAAATTTTCCCCTTACCAACAGGAGTCATAAGAGCACCACCAGGCCACCTGCCCTTCACCTCACTCCTCAAGCTCTGCAGTCTCTCTAGAGGGACTTCGGGATAAGCCAGGCAACATTACTGGTACCCATACAAAAGAGTAGCAAATGTAATAAGACTTGCCAAACCACACCAGTATTTCTGAAACTTCCCCAATCCCAGTCCCTGGCAAACAGCAAACCTGCTGAGACATGAGGTGGGGCCTGCAGGTGCATGGTCCCCCACAGGAGGGAGTCCCCAAAAGCCGTCATTTGCCTTTTCCCCGTTCTAAGGAAGCAAACACCAGCCCCTAGCACTGCAGCACCCAGAGCCCCAGGGTGCCCTGAGCGGCCCTCACCCAGGCTGGAAGCAGAGCCCAGAGCTGCCATGCGTGCTGTGAGCATCAACAGCATCATGGTGCCCTGTATGGACCTAACCCCACCACACAAACCCCAGCAGCCCTGCCACCTGCCTCCCTCAGGCACCCTGTTCCCCTCTCTGCCCCAGCTGCCACACAACCAGCGTCCCCCCCTCGGCAGCGTCCAAATGACAGCTCTTTTCTTCCGAGCCTACCCCTGCCTTTCCTCCCCCAGGAGTGGCCATAGCCTGGGGGCAGCCTGGAGGAGCCTCACAAGGGAGCTTCCAGCAACTGCTGAGGTGTGCTGCCCCCGACACTGGATATGCAAATCCCTCCCGAGTCATCCTCATACAGGTAGAGGCTGCGTCGAGAGAGGGCTGGAGAAGTCAGGGTACTGTAGATGGGCTTGTGAGGAGCATCTTGAGGCGCAGAATCACGACTTTAGAACCAGTAAGGTTATACAGTAGGTATGTTTATTCAGCTCTGGGCACACGGGGGAATCATTTTCCCCAAATGCACACACGCCTTGGAGCCAAAAGCAGCTCCTTTTTATTACGTAGAGTGTTCCATATGTATCACAGTTCCAGGAATAGGGAGGGAATATTACAATTTGTTCCGAGAAATCCTTAACATATCCCCCACCCCAAGCCCCTGGCACCGACCCTCCCCTAGCAACTTCCATGGTATCAGATAAACAGCATGTCTTACAAAACACAGGGCATGTCCCAACAAACACAGGGTATGTCCCAACAAGCACAGGGCATGTCCCAGCAAACACAGGGTATGTCCCAACAGGCACAGGGCATGTCCCAACAAACACAGGGTATGTCCCAGCAAACACAGGGCATGTCCCAGCAAACACAGGGCATGTCCCAGCAAACACAGGGTATGTCCCAACAAGCATCTTAACAGACAAAGGGCATGTCTGAACCCCCAGGTGCAAGGTTTCCTGAGGGTGGGGGGGCCATCTGGTTTCCTTAGATCAATCTGATAGCAGTTCCTGCCCCTTGTGTGCCACACCACTGCCAGGTACGAGCACCCACGGGGTGGTCCCTCTGGGCCTGCTCCTTGCTACCTTGTGAGCCTGTCACATCTCTTCTGTGCCAGGCAGGAGCTCCTGACTTGCTGAGGAAACAACAGTTCTGTGGAACAGTAGTGTTGGACAAGGCTCCTGGCTTATTCCCATCCGGATCCTTGGCCCGGCTTAGTGTGTGGGTATAACTGGCTCCTGTCTACCCTGTGTCCCCACAGGGGGCATGGAATCCTGGCCCCCTCTCTCTGCTATGGTGCCACCATAGGCAGCTGGGTCCCCACAGTCATGACTGGGCAGCCTGCGGGCTGCTGGGAGGAGCCACTCTGCATGGCATCTTCCTAGATTTTCTGGGGAAAGGAAGATTTTTGTGTCACCCTTTGAAATCACATAGATGACAGAACAAGGCAATTACAAGGGTGAAAGAAGGAAAACACAGGAGAAAGTTTCTTGGGAGGAAATATATAATTGCTGCTTTACCAGAAGGGATTTTTTCCTGGTGCTTATGCATGTTGATTCTGAGATTGCAAAAGAGAGTAGGGGGGGAATGAAGTCTGTTTTGTCACTCCATGTAAAGACATTTTGAAAAGTCATTTATTTGACTGGTATCTACCCTTATGAAATGATGATTGTTGTGTTGTTGGACCTGCTGGTTTAAATTTTATACATCCAGTCCAGAAAATAATTTAATTTTTAGACAGAAGTGTCTAGGCACTCTGGCCTTACCTGTGATTGCTTGTTGTTCAGTGTCTTACAGAGACTGGGACAAAAGCTTTTTTTGTTTGTTTGTTTGTTTGTTTGTTTTTTTGTTTTTTGTTGGCATAGCATACTTTCATTTTGCTGGCAGAATACCTATCTTCTGGGCCCAATTATGTTCTCACCTCCAGAGATATTTGCTTGAATCCTCAATCACCACCATCTCAAGAAAAAGGTGAAAGACCTGTTGAAGTGTCCTGAATTAGTCTGAATATTTGTCAACAACAGAAAGGGAAATCTGGTCTCTTAGATCATGGTCACTACCAGTGTCAGTGGCCTAAAATCTGTTTGTAAAAACTGTCTTTTTTTCAGATACAGTATATTCCATTTTGCTTATAAATTTGACATTTAATCTTAAAAAATTGTGTACTGCATTTCAGAATCACAGAGACAGTGAAAAAGTCAAAGTCAAAGCAGTTTCTGTGACATTAATGATCATATACTATAGGCGACAGTGCTATTAACAGTTTTACCACATTGAAAGTATGTCTGCATATGTATTCATAGAATCACAGAATGGTTTGGGTTGAAAGGAACCATAAAGATCATCTAGTTCCAACCCCTCTGCCCTGGGCAGGGTCCCCTTCCCCCAGCCCAGGGTGCTCCCAGCCCTGTCCAACGTGGCCTTGAACCCTTCCAGGGAGGGGGCAGACACAGCTGCTCTGGGCACCCTGGCCCAGCGCCTCACCCCCCGCACAGGGAAGAATTTATTCCTTCTATCTGATCTAAATCTACCCTCTTTCAGTTTAAAACTCTTATCCTTCATTGTATCCCCTGATCCAGAATCCCTTCCCACCTCTCCTGCCCCTGCTTTAAGCCCTGGGAGGCCGCTCAAAGGTCTCCCCGGAGCCTTCTCTTCTCCAGGCTGAACCCCCCCAACTCTCTCAGCCTGGCCTCACAGGGGAGCTGCTCCAGCCCCCCCAGCACCTTCGTGGCCTCCTCTGGCCCCGCTCGAGCAGCTCCGTGTCCTTCTGCTGTTGGGGCCCCCTGAGCTGGCCCCAGCACTGCAGGGGGGTCTCCTCAGAGCATGGAAGAGGGGGACAATTGCCTGCCTCAACCTTCTGAACACACTTGTCTTGATGCAGCCCAGGGCACGGTTGGCTTTCTGGGCTGTGAGTACACATTGCTGGCTCACAGGCACTTTTCCGTCCACCAACCTCCCCAAGTCCTTCTCCACAGGACTGCTCTCAATCCGCTCCTCGTCCAGACTGGATTTGTGCTTGCAATTGCCCTGACCCATGTGCAGGACCTTGCACTTGGCCTTTTTGAACTTCCTGAAGTTTGCCTGGCGCCACCTCTCCAGCCTGTCCAGGTCCCTTTGGATGGCATCCCTTCCCTCCAGCGTGTCACCACACCACACAGCTTGGTGTTGTGGCTGAACTTGCTGAGGGTGCACTCGGTGCCACTGTCCACGTCACCAACTAAGAGGAGAAACAATGCCAGTCCCAACACCAACCCCTGAGAAACGCCACTCATCACTGCTCTCGACTTGGACATCGAGCTCTTGACTGTTGACCGCAACTCTTTGATTGTGACCATCCAGCCAATTCTTTATCCACCAAGTGGTCCATCCATCAAATCCATGTTCATCCAATTAAGACACAAAGATGTCATGCGGGACAGTGACAAAAGCTTTGCACAAATCCAGGTAGATGATATCAGCTGTTCTTCCCTTACCCACCAGCACTGTAACACCATTGTAGAAGGCCACCAAATTTTTCCCGCACCATTTGCTCTTAGTGAAGCCATGTTGGCTGTCACCAATCACCTTTTTATTTTCCAGGTGCCCTACCATAGTTTCCAGGAGTAGCCACTCCATGATCTCGCCAGGCACAGAGAGGAGACTGACTGGTCTGTAGTTCCCCAGGACTCCCTTTTTTCCTTTTTTTTTGAAAATGTTTTTTTGTTTTTTGTTTTTTGTTTTTTTTTTTTCCCTTTTCCAGTCAGCAGGAACTTCACTGGACTGCCACAGCTTCTCAAATATGATGGACAGTGGCTTAGCCACTTCATCCACCTGTTTCCTCAAGACTCGTGGATGCATCTCATCAGGTCCCATTTATTGTGCACCTTCAGGTTCCTTAGATGGTCTCGAACCTGATCTTCTTGCACGGTGAGTGGTTCTTCACTTTCCTAGTCCCAAACTGCCTTTGCCCTCTGCAACTTTGGCAGTGTGGCTGAGCTGGTGTAGACTGAGGCAAAGAAGTCATTGAGTACCTCAGCCTTCTCCATGTCCTGGGTAACCAGGTCTCCTGCTTCCTTCCAGTGAGGGCCCACATTTTCCCTCATCTTCCTTTTATAACCAATGTACCTATAGAAGCTTTTCTTTTTGCCCTTGATGTCCCTGGACAGATTTAATTCTATCAGGGCTTTGGTCTTCCTATCATGAACCCTGCCTGTTTGCACAATTTCTCAGTACAACTCCCAGGCTACCTGTCCTCTCTTCCAGCCTCTGTAGGCTTCCTTTTTGTGTCTGAGCTTGTCCAGGAGCTCCTTGTTCACCCATGCAGACCTCCTGGCGTTCTTACCTGACTTCCTCTTTGTTGGGATGCATTGCTCCTGAGCTTGGAGGAGGTGATCCTTGAATATCAACCATCTCTCTTGGGCCCCTCTTCCCTTGAGGGCTTTATCCCATGTTACTCTTCCAGGCAAATCCCTGAATAGGTCAGAGTCTACTCTCCTGAAGTCCAGGGTAATGAGCTTGCTGTGCACCCTCCTCACTCCCCTCATGATCTTGAACTCTACCATTTCATGATTGCTGCAACCAATGCTGTCCTTGAGCTTCACAATCCCCACCAGCCCCTCCTTGTTGGTGAGAATAAGGTCCAGCATAGCACTTCTCCTTATTGGCTTCTCTACCACTTGGAGAAGGAATTTTTCATCTATTCATTCCTGGAACCTCCTGGATTGCCTGTGCTCTGCTGTGTTGTCCCTCCTACAGGTATCGTGGTAGTTGAAGTCTTCCATGAGAACCAGGACTTGTGAATGTGAGTCTGCTCCTATATGTCTATAGATGGCTACATCCACTCAGTTTTCATGGTCGGGTGGCCTGTAGCAGACCCCCACTATAACATCTCCTGTCCCTGCGCTCCATTTAATCGTGACCCATAAGCTCTCAGGTGGCTCCTCACCCATCCCCATGCAGGGCTCCATGGGCTGCAGCTGGTCACTGACATAGAGGGTGACCCCCCTTCTTATGTCCTCTGCCTGTCCTTCCTATGGAGCCTGGACCCTTCCATGCCAACACTTCAGTCACAGGAGCCATCCCACAAAGTCTCCGTGAAGCCAATAAGATCGTAGCACTTCAGGCACGTGCACATTTCTAACTCCTTGTGTTTATTCCCTATGCTACACACATTTGCACAGAAGCATTTAAGTTTGGCCCCAATGAAGCTGACTTACTGGCTGGAATTCCTTTGTGCTGCTCTTCAGGTTCTCGCCTGCTGACCTGTGACCTCTCTCCAGTCTCAAGACATCTATCGCTGGCATCAAACTGGTAGGAGTGGGAGAGACTGAGATTCCCCTCCCCTGGCAACTTTGGACTTATAACACTTACTTGCAAAATGTCACATAGCCTTCCCCATCTCCATTTCAAAAGCGTATTGATTCTGTATTGGTAAATACAGTTGGTTTATTTTATAAAAGCTTTTTTGGATTAAAAAAGAAAATATTTCTTTGGCATATGTTCTTGTCCCAAAACTATTGAAGTGTTATGTTAGCAGTGCAGTTATTATTTATCCTTTCTTATATCCATTTTGTTTATCTTATCCATTTTTTTCCCATTTATCCGATTTTCTTAATTATCAGATTTTTAATAATGCTGATGCTATTTGTCTTGGTACACAAAAAAGAGCTTCTCCAGGATGGTCAGATAGAAAGAAAACCAAGATGTTTTAAAGAAGCACAGAAGTTTAACACCTCAGTAGAGTGGGGAGTTGTATTGGTTTGGGCTGTGATGGAGTTAATTTTCTTCATGGTAGCTTGTATGGTGCTGTGTTTGGATTTGTGCTGAAAACAGTGTTGATAACACAGGGAAGTTTTCGTTATTTTTAAGCACTCTTTACACAGATTCAAGGCCTTTTCTGCTCCTCACAACACCCACCAGCAAGGAGGATGGTTATGTGAAAGAATTTGGAAGGGGACACAGCCAGGACTGATGACCCCAACTGACCAAAGAGGTATTTCATATCATATAATGTCATCATCAGCAATAAAACCTAGGTGAAAGGAGGAAGGAAGGGACATTCAGAGTTACAGCATTTGTTTTCCCAAGGAACTGTTAGGCATTGATGGAGCTCTGCCTGGAAATGGCTAAACATCTGCTTGCTGATGGGTAGCGAATGAATGCCTTGTTTTGCTTTGCTTGCTTGAGCAGCGTTTGCTTTACCTATTAAACTATCATTATCTCAACACACAGGTTTTCTCACTTTTATCCTTCTGATTCTCTTCCCCATCCACCTGTGGGGAGTGACCAAGCAGCTGTGTGGGGCTGAGCTGCTTCCTGTGGTTAACCCACAACAGGAGTTGTTTAAAAGGAGCACAGGAGTTTAATACCTCAATAAACTGTGGAATCAATACCAGATTGGACCCGAGCATACTAAAACATGTTCTCCAAAAAATGATCAGTAGTGAGTGAAATAGCTAATATTGACATATAAATTGTCATTTTTATGTTTCAAAGTTAACAAGCAATAAGTGAATAGGGCACATTAACTCTTTCTTGCAGAGACTGCAGTAGATTGTCAGCAGAATTTGAATTTTAAAAAAAAATCTATGTATTAAAGTATGCAGTACATCTCATGCATTATGCAGGTATTCTTCAAAACAGGGAAGCTATCAACATACTTCATATGTTCTGAACTTTTATTCTTACTGTGAAGCATGAATACTGTGATTAAGTGTCTTGCTGAAAATTTGAAAAATATGCAGTCTTGTTTACACCTTACAAGTTGAGATCTTTTCACCTTTCAGTGCCTCTCTCCATCAATTCAGTTCAACTGCAAGGTTGGACTTCATGGATCTGTCATTTACCAGTGTTTAAAGTATTACATAAGAATTTTTTTTTCTGTTTTTGCCAATGTCTCTGGCTAAAGATCTAGGTTATCTTCATTGGAATTCCTGGCAGGATTTTTTCATAAAATACTCCATAACAAGAAAATTTCAAAATTAAGTGTTCTTTGGAGACCTCATAGTCTCCAAGCCCTCATTAAATTGCCATTTATACAATATACTTCCTAACCACCAGGGTCACTTTGCCGTGAAGGTACATCACAAAGGGAAAGCAGTAAATTTCAGTGAATATTTCACAACCCTCTCTGGCAATTAAAGTTTTAAATGGCATCTTCTCTGCATAACCAATAAAACGAGAACCAGAAGGTAACTACAGGATAGCCCAGATAAAATGGGCCAACTGCTGGCCTGTATTATTTCACACTGAGAGAAAAAACACATACTAACCTGAAAGAAAATATACATTGCTATGGCACCCCACTGTGTATCAACAAAAAGCCATATGAAGTTCTACTCAATAAGGCAAAATACTTTTAGGAACTAATTTCAAACATACTGAATTTCTTTATCACCTAAACATTCAGAGAATCACAACCCATTTTCTTTTTCTCTTTTTGAGAAATGCAGCCCATTTCTGAGAATCCCCTCTCTTACTGTGAAAAGCCTTCACTGAATTCAGTCTCTTCAGTGCTTCTATTTTCCATTAAACTGGGAACATAATTATATGATGTTTCCAGCCAATTTTAGAAGTTTTCAATCCACTGATCACGATAACATTTTTTTTTCAGGATAAGTAATATTAGAGTCTCAGAAGTTAGAGGGCTATTTTTTTTTTTTTTTGTTTTGTTTTGTTTTCAAAAGTACTTTTGATCCTTGTATTTTGGATTCTTAAAAATGCTACAGAGAACTGTGCAAATGCAGTTCTGTGTTTCAGTGCAGAAACAAGATAGCTTAACATTGTGTCTAAGAATTTTGTAACCAAATTCTTTTCAAATACTAGCTAATTCTCATATCATCAGCAAAACCTAGAGACATTTTAAGTTACATTTTGAAACATAAGGAAACTAGGGTGGAAATTCCAGAAATGGTTCATCAAGGGTAGAAACTGTCACATATATGTGGATAAATGTGGGATCTTTTTTTTGGAGGACAACGGTCACGTCAGACAAAAGCAAGACTTTGGCTACATCACAGAAGGGATGCGAAAAGAGGAAGAAGAACTGAGAGCACTGTGCAGCTGGTGAATGATGAGAACATCTTGACCTTTGTTGGCCAGAAGCCTTGGGAGTAGCAAACAGGAATGTAGAAAAACAAGATAAGGATGCTGAGCTCTGCCTGAAGAAAACATGCCAGGCTATGGTCGATGGGAAACGTCTGGTCATTTCTTAAACAGTGGAAAGTTTTCTACCTTGAACTAAAAGTGTATAGAACATTGTGTTTGTGCTTGTAAGATTTAATTAACCAATAGGCTTTAGGACAGCAGTAACTAACTTGTAGCCAATGAATTGTCTGGTGTATTATGGACAGGGGGTAATAACCAATCAAATGTTAGTCTTAGGCATGTGAACAGTGTGTGAAGAATGCATGTAATCAATCAAGCCTTCTGTTTATGTGTGATCAATTGCTAGGAAGATTTATAAATGCACTTGTATCATCAATAAACGGATTTCAATTTCTGACTCTTATAGAGTTGCCGGAGTCCGTAATTCTCCTCAGATGAATATATGAAAGATGCAAAAACCTTAACTTTATTGCACAAAAATGGTAAAGCCACAGATGAACTCTTAAATTGCTAGTGATGTCAATCCACCTGTTATTTATTCCAGGTGCAGTAGCTATTTCTTATTTAGAGACCATTTATTAACTCCTGTCATTGAATGTTATCTTGCTACAACAGTGGTCGTAATGAATTAGTAAAAACAGTTATTTAGCCAGTGAGAACTTGAGGAAGTTAAGAAGTTAAAAACTTGATGTTTATTGTATAAATTTATAAAAATAAGTGACCAAGTAAGGCAGTCCCAAAATTATCTGCATGAGTCTTGACAGACTTAACAGAACTTAAAAATAAAGATCGCTGATATATGAACGGAAAAATTGCTAAGAGTTATTAAGTATTCTATAGGGGCCATTTCTGTGATGCCCCCCTGCAAATTGTGTATATCCCATCATAAACTTGTCTATTTAAATAAACTCATTAAATACTCATACCATGTTAAATTTAAAAAGTTAAATTAAAATTTGTTTTTTATCAATTATTTTTAATAGTAATGTTGTATTCCAGAGTTTATAGCCTTCTTTAATGTGATGTTTGATTGTGTAATACAGTATCACTCTTTAGAATGGAAGAAAAAAATAATTATTTTCTAACACTACCAGGATTATGAAATAATCAGTCGATAAAGCTGCATAATTTTTAAGTACAGATAATATTAATGGATCTTGGGTCTTCCCATCTGTTACTCTTGTAGGAAACTCCATCATGCATGTGAAGAAGAGGGAGAAGATACTTTATTGTGCCACTGAACAGTATGAAGTTGCTCAAGACTTGCGTGTTAGAAGAGTAAGTCCTATAGAAACTTACAGTTGACAGAGTACTTGTTGCAAGGTAAAAATGCAACACAAATACTTTTTCATAGGGCTCTACCATGTTGCGTGCTGTTAGCTTCACATGCATGATTGGTTGCATATATATGTGCTCCTAGCAGTAGCGATTGTAGTCGTATTTTTGGAAAAGCAATCAAACGCATTAAAAATCAAGAAAAAATTTTATGAAGTTATATTTTTCATACAGTCTTTATGATCACAAGCACCTAGGACTCTTTAAATCCTTTGAAGACCCATTTTAGAATCAACATAATCTTTCCTTCTCTCTGCCACAAACTTTGAACAAATCCTAAGAAGCAAAAGGGGACAGGCATAAGAAAAGGAAGCGCAAATTCCCATGAAAGATGTTCTAGTTTTAACCGTCTTGTCTCAAAGGATTAATGACGCATACTCATGAGTGTTAATGGTGCATACTCGTAAGCGTACTACATATCTATGTATCTTTGAAACACCAGAGATAACACATATTCCCTTGAACTTTGTGTTTCAAACTGCAATACAAAGACATTCTGCAGAGAACAGATGTGTGCTGGGTCCTAGCTGTGGTGGACCCCAGTGGGTAATAGAGGCTTAAGTGTCATGAAAAATAATACTTCACTGGAGTCTTTTCCTTCATCCAGTAAATCTGCAGAGAATGTTGAAAAACACTGTTCCAAAAATCTTGAAACAAACAAACAAAAAAGTGTTGAAACAGACAGGATATTTCTCAGTAGAGATAATGAAGGATTTATTTTAAAATTATGCTTCATTCAGTGAAGCTTCATTCATCTGCATACCATGACTCAGAAAGTCCACTAGACTCTGGATTTGTTGCACTATCAGACACAAGGAGCTCAGGAAACAAATTCAAATGTGGTAAACCACAGTATTTTAGCATTCTTTACTTGCAAGATTAGTTCAACCGGCTAGACCCTTAGTTGTTGAAAAAATTATTGCTCCTTGTTGCCAAAATATTGGAGAAATTTGGTAAAAATTAGGAAATATGATTTTACTTCTTTCTAACAAAAAAACATAGGCTTTGAGGTCATCTGTGAGCCAAGTGACAGGCTGGCACACATAGGAGCTACTCCTCAGTAGTGTTTTTTTACGCTTTTTATTTAGGTAATGTCACTGACTACATGGATGCTCCAGACCAAAGTAGAAGCTAATTAAGCGCTCATCAAATGTTTCTAGAACAGATCTTTCTCTACTTCATTCCAGCAGTATGCTGGTGTGATGTATTAAAGGATTAAAAATATGTTAGGGAACAGCATTACTTAGAAAGAAGTCAACTAAATTTTTTCTGGTGATGTTGCATTTACCATTTATTGACACTTACAAATTAACTTTCATTTACTTAATCTGGGTTTTTTTTCTTGTGCGCTGGACTTTTACAATAACCTCGTCATGTGCTTAATTCAGCAGCCTTTGGATTCTTAGAGCTCAGAGAAATATGTCAGAAAGGACTCCTAAGGAGAATTTTTGTTCTTCTTTAGTTGTCTTTCTATAGAATATAGCAAAAACTTTCTGGCAAAAAGTATCTCCTCTTTGAAGGTGGAAAACCATAAACACTTAGTGGAGCACTATAGGGTCCTGTGCTATTGCAATATGCCAAAATTTTATTACTTTATTTTACCAGTTAGACCAGGAAAATTTTTTTCATTTTTTTTTTTTATTTTTTTTCCCCTCTACACCTTTGAAAAGCAAGACTCTAGAATTTGCTCTACCTCTCCAACTTCTCCATTTCCCAGTGGTAGTTCCTATGATAAATTAACTGATTTAAATTTTGTTACCATAGTGGCAATGACCACGTTAAACAGTCTCACAGACTGACACTTGGGGATCACTAAATCTGACAATTCCAAGCAGAAAGTAAAGGCTATCATTGTCATTTAGTGTGACATTAAGTTAACTGCAGTTGCTCCTGTGTGAAAATGTTGTCTTTTGGGAATAACCGGGAACAGTTGGAGAGAGAGGGAAGAATTTCTCTGCAAAATGGTTAATCATTACTGCTTTTGCTTGCCTTTGAGCATTTGCACACATAATTTGGTAATTAGCAGATTTAATTGCTTTCTGACACTGAGGATTAAGTAACCTGCCCTGTTCTCTCTGAGAACCATTACTGTGCATGTTGCCAAGGTCAGCTGAGTCCATTTCAGTACCATTTCTCATCTATTTCCCTTTTACTAAGTGAATACTCCAGGATGCCTAAGGATAGAGCACATATCAAGGATTCCTAAGGCCCTTTTTTGAATCTATTGTCTACAGTAGATAATTTCAGGATAGTCACACCCTGTTCTTTTACTTTGGAAACTATTATTTATAGTAAAATGTAATCAACCAACAAAGTTCAAAACTTTATCAGTGTTCAATACTTTTTTTCTGACACAGTGGCAATAAATAATAATTACAGAAAGCATGACACTTGATCATAGAATCAAAAAGCAGAATTCAGTTACAGTGTTAAAGCCTGTGAACTCATGTGGGTTGTTTAACTTTGCTTTAGTTTCTCAAGTCAGGTATCATCATTTCTACCTTCTATTTACCCTGGTATTTACAGCCATTTTCATGTTGTTTCCATCAGTCTTGAAGCCACTAAAAGCTGAAAGAAAAATGCTGGGTTTTAGTATGCTTTTTCTGAATTTCTGTGGTTAGCTTACTGGACTGAAATTCTTTATTACAGTGGTTATACCTAAATGTATGCCAGTGTGTTGTGCACTTTCACATCACCTAGCACAGGTACTGGAGTGGAATATTGACTGACTAAGTTTCTTACAATCAGTGAATGTCTATATGGTGTCAGATTATACTATAACAAGGACTATTTTCCTTATTCTGAAACATACGGAGATACTATGAAACAAAATATTGAAATAAAATGCTTTCCACTGGAACAAGACACCATAGACAGTGATTTACTGTAACTCTCCAAAAAAGAGTTTGGATTTACACTAGGGAAAACTACAAAGGATTTATTTATTTCAATGCATCATTGAAATGGCAAGGGCAAAAAAAAAAGGAACAAAAGTATTCTTTGCTCACAGGCAAAAAGACAAAATTTGAGATATTAAGAAAAAAAATTTTTTAATCTCTTTTCTCCAAGGTTGAAAAGTGATTGCACCCTGGGATTATTAAGGATGTGGATGGTGAAAATTTACATGGATTGGGAAAGAAAATTAGTGGAAGAAAAATCTGCCTGGAACTTTTAAACACAAAATCTCCATCTCTATTTACAAAAGCTCCCTAGTGATAAACTGCTGGTTTCTTGAAGAATACTCAAAGCATTCCTTCTCTTCTTCCTCTAATTTTATGCTTATGCCAGAGTACTGTGGATTGTTATGTTCAAAGAATGCTGATTTAAATGGGCCCAAATGTACTTTCCATATACTCACAAATGACCTGAAAAAAGAAAATGAATAGTAACGTAATTAAGTTTGCTTATAAGACTAGATTTTCAGAATAGTATAGGTAATGCCCATCTTCACAGAGAGATTTTATAAAACTCAGTCAGTAATGGAATGAAATAATAATAAAATAATAATAAATGAAATTATAATAAATAATAATAAATAAAACTGAAATATAATAAATAATAATAAAATAATAATAATATAGAATCAGCAAGGAAAATGTGGGCTCTTTCCAGAAGGAGACAGGAGAGCTGGCTACCCAGGACATGGTGAAGGTACTCAATGACTTTTCTGACAGAGTCTCCACCGGCAGGTCCTCCAGCCACACAGCCCAAGTCACAGAAGGCGAAGGCAGGGACTATGAGAATGGAGTACAGCCCACAGTAGGAGAAGATCAGTTTTGAGACCATCTAAGGAACCTGAAGGTGCACAAGTAAATGGGACCTGATGAGATGCATCCACGAGTCTTGAGGAAACAGGTAATGAAGTGGCTAAGCCACTGTCCATCATATTTGAGAAGCCGTGGGAGTCCAGTGAAGTTCCTGCTGACTGGAAAATGGGAAAAATAACCCCCATTTTTAAAAATGGAAAAAAGGAAGACCTGAGTAACTACAGGCTAGTCAATCTCCTCTCTGTGCCTGGCGAGATCATGGAGTGGCTACTCCTGGAAACTATGGTAGGGCACCTGGAAAATAAAAAGGTGATTGGTGACAGCCAACATGGCTTCACTAAGAGCAAATGGTGCGGGAAAAATTTGGTGGCCTTCTACAATGGTGTTACAGTGCTGGTGGGTAAGGGAAGAACAGCTGATATCATCTACCTGGATTTGTGTAAAGCTTTTGTCACTGTCCTGCATGACATCCTTGTGTCTTAATTGGATGAACATGGATTTGATGGATGGACCACTTGGTGGATAAAGAATTGGCTGGATGGTCACAATCAAAGAGTTGCGGTCAACAGTCAAGAGCTCGATGTCCAAGTCGAGAGCAGTGATGAGTGGCGTTTCTCAGGGGTCGGTGTTGGGACTGGCATTGTTTCTCCTCTTAGTTGGTGACGTGGACAGTGGCACCGAGTGCACCCTCAGCAAGTTCAGCCACAACACCAAGCTGTGTGGTGTGGTGACACGCTGGAGGGAAGGGATGCCATCCAAAGGGACCTGGACAGGCTGGAGAGGTGGCGCCAGGCAAACTTCAGGAAGTTCAAAAAGGCCAAGTGCAAGGTCCTGCACATGGGTCAGGGCAATTGCAAGCACAAATCCAGTCTGGACGAGGAGCGGATTGAGAGCAGTCCTGTGGAGAAGGACTTGGGGAGGTTGGTGGACGGAAAAGTGCCTGTGAGCCAGCAATGTGTACTCACAGCCCAGAAAGCCAACCGTGCCCTGGGCTGCATCAAGACAAGTGTGTTCAGAAGGTTGAGGCAGGCAATTGTCCCCCTCTTCCATGCTCTGAGGAGACCCCCCTGCAGTGCTGGGGCCAGCTCAGGGGGCCCCAACAGCAGAAGGACATGGAGCTGCTCGAGCGGGGCCAGAGGAGGCCACGAAGATGCTGGGGGGGCTGGAGCAGCTCCCCTGTGAGGCCAGGCTGAGAGAGTTGGGGGGGTTCAGCCTGGAGAAGAGAAGGCTCCGGGGAGACCTTTGAGCGGCCTCCCAGGGCTTAAAGGGGGGACAGGAAAGGTGGGGAGGGACTCTGGGTCAGGGGATAGGATGAGGGATAAGA
This sequence comes from Tyto alba, assembly GCF_018691265.1. Taxonomy (NCBI): domain Eukaryota; kingdom Metazoa; phylum Chordata; class Aves; order Strigiformes; family Tytonidae; genus Tyto; species Tyto alba. Next base: position 3,409,136 of record NW_024881280.1, on the reverse strand, counting down.
GTTTTAAACTGAAAGAGGGTAGATTTAGATCATATAGAAGGAGTAAATTCTTCCCTGTGCGGGGGTGAGGCGCTGGGCCAGGGTGCCCAGAGCAGCTGTGTCTGCCCCCTCCCTGGAAGGGTTCAAGGCCACGTTGGATGGGGCTGGAAGCAGAGGGGTTGGAACTAGATGATCTTTATGGTCCCTTCCGACCCGAACCATTCTGTGATTCTATTAAGTTTGATGTAGATAGCTATCAGGTAACATTAAACAAAAATAAGACATCTTCATATGTAAAATTATGGGTCCAGAGCTGACTATTATCACTCAGGAGCAAGATCTTGGCTCACAGCTCCGTAAAAGCATCAGTTCAGTATTTACTAGTTATGAAAAAGCAATCAAATATTAGAAATCATTAGAAAAGAAATAGAGAACAATACATGGTTTAACCACTTCTTGACTACTGTGCTCATAATATAGGAAATAAAACTCTGATTGTCCTGCCCTTAACTTCTCCCTAAGCATCTTTGCTAACCATCACAAGGACAGGACACATAATTAGGTGATGCTCTGATTTGTCCCAGTACTTCCCCGTATTTATGATGTTATGTTTGGATATTTAAATTAATTCACATGCAGAATTATTTAAATAAACTTCAGTGACCAATCAAGAAAAGTATAGGCACAAATCACACCAGCATTTAGGAATGTAATGAGGAAATATAGAAACTCATTTCTAAATAACCAGTGCAAATTTTGTTCCTATGAATGCTGTCTGGTTAATGCTACTTTGACCTAAAGTTCGTAAGTCCTATGTCTCCAAACTGGGCACACATACAGTGTTATGCAACTGTTTTGTTTTTTGCAGTTTTGAGCAGATAAGTCCAGGTATATTAACTATCTGACTGATCTTTGTGACTGTCCATGTTGATTCATTGGTTGGAAAATTTTCATGTTTGAACTTTCAGCTTGCTGCCCTCACTAAGGAACAGCAGCATGTAGCCGCTATTCCCCCAGTCAAGATGGAGGTTTCTGGCTAGAGTTTGCCTAGTAGGTTCCATGAGTTTGCATCTTGACATTTCTTTACCAATGTCTGGACTCTCCTAAATTTAAGCCAGTTTTCAAGCTTATGTTGTAGTGTAAATAATTGGATAATACAGACTTCTGTGCAAGTGTGACTATGAGGTAACATGATAGCAAGGGCACATTCTTTATAGCTTTTATGTTGCCAAACTCATGCATTAAGCTGTAAATATAAAACTGGTCTTATGTCCGAAAGAAGCATTCCATTGTTAATTAATGTATTATGAATATGGAAACTTTTATATTTCATTTTAGGTACTATCAAAGGCAGGTTGTAACCATGACAGATATATAGTCTCATTCAGGATATTCTTGTCTGTGAAATATTAAGACACATTCCTCTATCCCACCAACCCACCTGCAGTTGTCTCTAAGAGGGAAGAATAACAACACTGAAAGAAAAATTCCATGCAGAACACTAGGAGAATCGGTTTGTTTTGTTCCTACTTATTTCACACACTAACATGTTTAAGGATGTTGATTTTGTCAATAAACAAATGATTTGATATTATGTCTTTGATGTTAACAATCATTTTTGTTTTACTCTCAAAGTTTATTATAGCACAAGAACTCAAAGATAAAATTTCAACCTCTTATGTGCAACTGGATGCATAATCCCTCCATTATTATTCTGATTATTATTATCCTATTAGCTTCTTCACCTGAGCTAATATGACATTTCAGTGCTATGGGAAATCAATGGGGCAAAAATTTCTCATGCTACCACAAACAATTACTGTTGGTTTAAGTACAAAGACTAAATATCAGATAGGTAGTATGGATAAAGAGATTAAAGGAAAGAAAACTCATCTGTTATTGGTTATCTTCTAAGTTGTTTGTAAAAATTGGTGTTGTCTGTCAGGAAGAAAAAAGCTTGTTTGTTGAGTGCATGTAATCTTAATAAAACTTACTTTCAGCATAATTAGCTGTAGCCCTACAAATTCTACTGGCTGCATACTTGAGACTCAACCAAAGCTTTATATTGTCTTCTACTTCAGTATTTACTGCCTGATTGTACATGTAAGTGTATGCTTCTGTACCTCAAAGCCATTAATTTGATTTTGTAACTCTTGTCACATACTGACATCATTTACTACAAATAATGCCTGCATTCTGATCAGGAAGACAACCAGCCCTCTTGCCTGAGGAAAGAAGAAGATCCAAGGGAAGGAAAGTCCTTGATTGGAATACTTTTCCAGTGTCCCTCAAAGAAATTATGTAATTATACTAAACAGAAGAGTTAAGGAGAGCGAGGGTTGTAAGGTGGATGAAATTGAATTTGGGAACTACTTTTGGAGGTCCCTCTATTGTTATCTTTTGTTTTATCAGGTTAAATTCTCTGAGAACCTTGCATCTTCTGAGACTTCTGTATCATATTTAGCTTAGGAAAATAAGATTAAACAGCTTTTCAAATGTCATTTTCAGATAGTAGGTTTCCTACGGACTCTAAAAGTGTCAGGATAGTTGGAATAAATTTGGGTGAGTTTAGAGAATAAACCTTAAACTTCTGACTAAGGATTTTTGTGACCCCTTAATGAAACGTAAGGGGCTGACAAGAGAAACAGGCTGCCAGATGAATAACCCATGGAGAACCTTTTTCTGCCATGACTGGGGGGGGAAATGTTATATCTACATTCAGGATTGGGAGAGAAACAAAATGCAGTTGTAGCCAAGTTGGAAATCAACTTCAATGGGCATTCGTAGGCTGACAAAAAAATTGTCCCCTGAGGTCTTTTTCTATGGCTGTGAGTCCTTGAGATAGACTCAGTCAGAACCAAGCCCTAGTTTTATGGTAATTATCAGGATGGTGACAAGCTCATATCCCAGAGAATCAATTTCTTATCTGTCATTTCATTTTCAGCATACACTTTCCCTTGAGAGCCTTTTTGCCACTCTGCTGCAACTGTAGTACCAGTTTTTGTCTCCCTTCCGGTCCTAATCCTAACCCAGTGCCCATTGGCTGAGCCTAACCCAATAACTCCCAACTACTTCTCAAAGGGAAAACATCTCAAGGGACAGTTCTTTTTCAAACCTCTCTGTCCTTTAGGAGTATGGTTGATACTGACATTTATAGTTAGGGTTTTGAGAGGCACAAAGTCTAGTGCATAAAGATAGAAACTGTACTATGTGACTTAGAAGTATCTTTGAAGGAGTGATCTAAACTCTGTAAAGTCAAGTGCTTAACTGCGCTTCTGTTTGGATTATCCCTTTCATTCTTTTACCCTGTGTTTCCTGTCTTCACCTGTGCTTGTGTTTTTTTTCTGGAAACTGCTTAGCAACTTTACCTATGTGTTTGTCTGTATTTGAAAGAAAGAGAATCTGAGAAACAGTAAATATGGAAAATCTAAAGATTGTTTCTGAAATTAGATTTACACGTAACTTCATCCTAAATGAAAAATATAATAGGCATCTTCTCTTATTAGCAGCTAAGAACAAAATTTTCTTCTCCATTTTGCCATGAAAAAATGTTTTTCAAGGTCAGAAATAAGATTTGTCCAAACTTGACTTGAAGTTTCCTTAGTTCTCTTTTCATTCTTCTTGAATATGAACTTCTATGGCTATTATTTGTTAAATATTAGTTTGGAGATGACCACAATGGAACTGTCAGGGTAAATTCTGTCTGCTATTACTCTACACCAGTAAGACAACATTTAATAAGTTACAACTGATTTTTGTACACAGGTAATTTTCTGATGGAGCTCCATGGAGATTCCCTTTATATGGATCAATGTAGTTGGATATGGTAGAACTCTATGCTAACACAAACGTTTATTATATGTCTGATAAACCTGTAGTACTTTAAATTTGAATAGTTAATCATAGCAAGCAATTAATTTTTAGAGGACTGCAGGTAGTACAAGTGGCAGAAATTTATATTGCTGAGGACTGATTTATGTTACATAAATGTATTAAAGGTAACATTCCCCACGTACATAGGAAAAGGAGTGCTTTCTTTCCTTCAGTGCAGTTTTCTGACACATTTACTTTTAGGATATTATTTAGAAACTAAATCAGTCTTGTAAAATGTTGCTGATGTTTGCATTAGTCACTGGTTTGGCAAATCGCCATTCCGTTCTCCTCCCTTCCCTTGCCCGTATGTAGAAAGCTACCTATCTAGCTATTTATTTTTACTGTTGGAATGTAAAGAGAATTAATTTACATAGTTCATCTACAAGTGCCACAGCAGTCCTCTTCGTGCCTAGAAAAGAGATTGTGTCAGCAAATGACTATCACAAATATGTTGCCTACCTGCAAACTCCAAGTGGGCTTGATTAATGAAACTTGACTTAAATAAACATGATGGTTATTAGTATTTAATTCAGGTTAGCAAAGAAGGACAGGATTCTCCTTTCAAAAAGGACTTATTTTGGCTTTCATGCCAACTGCTGTCCATAATCCATTATTACCAGTGTTCAGTTCTGAGTCTACTAATTACATACCTATGAATTGTTATAGACATGTGAGCAAATTAGACAAAACAGTATTACACACAAAAAAGAAGTTAACCACTTAATAAGTGTTCAAGACTAGGCCAGCATCTTAGCAGATCAGAGATGTGGTGTCAAAAGTGATCAGAGTATCAGTAAATCCAGGAATTAATATATGAACAAAATACTTGAAATCTTTGCTTTTGTTATAAATGCTGCTCAGACTCATAATTTGACATAATTATGTGTATTAGAGCAGATAAAATTAACAACTTCTGACTTCTAAAATTTATTTTAAGTAGAGTTTAAGCAACAATAGGAAGAGTTTGTGGGAATTCTGAATAAAAAATAATTTTTAAAAGTGCATTCAATATTTCAGATGTTTTGGATTGCTCTTTTTTTGCAGCTAATGAAGCCCTTAAGCTCATGTCACAAAAGAGTTTACCATGTCAAACAGACCAAAGAAGGAAAATAGTGAAAAGATAACAGTAGAACAAAAATAACAGTAAATATTAAGTCTCTATGGACAAAACAGTCAGAGAAATTTAAAGATGCCATTTATTCTGCTTTATCTGAATGAAATAGAGATAATAAGGATTACAGGGAAATAAGAATCTGTACCAGTTTAGCTGTAGAAACATTATTCATTCATACCTTATAGATTGGTGTCTACCATCTGCAAATTTAGGTTGGCTACCTAATGCAAAAGAGTCTTCCCAAAGGTGACCAGTGTACTCCGTTTGGATAGATATCCAGATTTATTTCAATCTCTTGTGGAAAAAAAAGACATGAAAGAAAAGTAAGGAATAAAATCTGGTTCATAAATTGTCATCTTTCTTAGCTTTCCAGTACTCCATGATATCCCTATGATACTATAAGATTGCAATTTCTTTTTTTTTCCTCCTTTAATTTAACAAATCATTTTATTATGCACTTTATTCTCTAATTAGCACAAGATAGTTGTCTAAATATTATAATTCATTTGAAAAAACCACGAAAGACAGTGATTCAACTGTTGGAGACATATCAGAAAAGATGCACTCATCCCACTTCAGATAAACTACTTAGCTGACACTCTTTCTTTCGAGTTTCCCAGCTTGATTTCAATACCCATTATAAATAGATAACCTTAGCATATTCTCAGTATTTGAGCAATGAAAGATGTTTTCCTTTTATCATTTAGCAGCATACGCTACCTTTAGGCCACCAGAAACAGAAGGGGCAAACAAGGGTGTTTTGGATTTCTTTACTACAGGAGAATTCAAGCACCCTGGAGTGGGGCATACGGAGATGCCAGACTAAGACTGGGCTAAGAAATGACAGAGATAGCAGGCAATATTTTCATATGTGCTTTACCAAAATTCTACCTTCCAGACAGCCTCTGGATTACTTTAAATCTACCACAAAATTATAGCAAACCTTTGGTCTATTCTAATGTACAGAAGTAGCTCCTGCAGGTCTCAGCCTGCCAGAAAAGGAACATAAATATAATCTGATGTTTCTTGTTGTTCTGTGTTCTAACATCATTCAGGTGGCAAGGATAAAAAGAATACAGAAACTTCAGGGTCTGTGTCTATCCAGTTTTTTGTTTCTACTCATTTTACTACTGTGAAGGTGATAACAGTGAATTTTCTTTACTGACATTAAACATTCTTCTTTTGTCACAAATATTTGGAGAGCGCAAGTAAGTTCCTTCTTTTACATTCTTATATTTCAATACTTGGACTGGCTACATTATTAAATAACTGCTCGTGTGTTTTGAGAAGAGTGTGCATTCCTCCTTGAAAATCACAGGGAGCATTAAAGCTTAAAGTCGTCACCTTAGAAGCTCTCAAATGGGTTTTTAATCAGGGTAATTGCCAGCACAGAGATGCAGTCAGAACTGTGGTGCCAAAGTGCTTTAAAACGGAGAGGGTAGAAAATTATCAGGTAGGAATTTGGCTGTAAAGATTTCTTAAGCAATGCGCTTGTTCAGATATGCAGGACTTGATCCACCAAAAGTAATGTTGCACCAAATGTAATCATTAAACTCTTCCTGAGGGAAAAAAAAAGGGTATGTGATAGCCCCTCTGAGTAAGTGTTTCATCTCAGCTACCTGCATTTTCAGTCCCATTAAAAGTTAGTTGTAATATTTCCCTTGTTGCATGATAAATTGGGAAATGGAAATATCAACAGATTACTGATATTTTTTCTCATTCTTACCCATTTGTCTGACCTTCCTACTACACAAATAGCAGCATTTTTCCCCAGCAGCCCGGATTAGAAAGTGGATTAGAGACAAAGCACCAGAGTTAAGAACCCAAAGCATCAAAACAGAGCATTTATCAGCTAAACATCCTTGTGACCTTGCCCCTCACAGAATGCAAGTCAGTTCATTACATGTCTCAAATATGAACACAGAGTGTATACCTTACTCAAGATCAGCAGTGTGACCTGTGAAGAACAATGGCATTTATAATGGAGCCAAAGCAAAGGGTTTTTATATTTTCCAGCAAAATATCAAGATAAAATTCATGTGTCAGGATTAATATAGGGGTATGATCCTCTATCTCAGCAGGCACTAAATCTCTAGGAAGGTTTTCTCTGATAAGTAGCTGTCTGTCTCAAGAGATGAACAAAACTGGAACAGCAGAGCTTTTGCAGATGTGTTTCTTTCAGATATTTGGTATGCAACTAGAAATCAGGATAAAGGGATAATATTAATATCAATGACAATTTGATTTTCTTATTATCTGCATACTTACACTGCAGATGGGAGTAAGGCCAAGATGATTTTCTGCAGCACAGGAAATCAAACATTTCCAATTATTTAAAAGGTACAGTAATTCCTGTTGGATGTTTGAATGTTTCTTCTCAGGCATGTAACTACATATTTTGGGGACTACATCTGCTGCTCAGGATAACAGGTTTTTGCCTCTGACTATGGCGATCTCTTAGCTTTCCACTCACTGCCAAATCCAAAGTCAAAAACATGCAACAGCAATGTTTTAAATGAGTGGTACTTCATGAAGAACAGAGGACATTTAACAGCTAGGTTAGTACTCTAGCCAAGTCATTTTACTACATCTCTGAAGTTAAGTATTTCTCTCTGTCACTGGATCTTAGTTTACTGAATCAGGGAGAGAAATAGATACACGAAAGTAAAGGAAAGTTAAGGGTTTCCCTATTCCTTGGGCTTCTACTCAGTGGGTGATGACAATTTTGCAATGAAACCTAGTATCATATTTAAGTTGTAAGCTGTCTATGTAAAGGGCTTTATTTTTTTATTTTTTTGATGTTTGTGCAGCATCAAGACAAATTAATCAATGAAAGCAACAAGTGTTGAAGAGCTAAGGCATTCAAAAGGAGTAAAGAAGCTAGTGCTGCAACCCAGGACTAACTAGTGCCTGAACTAAAACTTAATGTACATCCCTTATTTTTAGAAAATTTCTTTAAACATATTTTCTTTGAGAAGATATTGATGTGTGTACTTTATCATATTTATTTGTTTCATACTGTATAAGCATGCACAGATACCCCCTAGCATCATCAACCTTTCTTTATATTCTGCATTTCTTGAGGACACACTCAAAGACCTCACAAAATTGCTGATGTAAATGCTTCTGAACTGTCCTGATACTTGCATAGCCAGAGGCAGAGTTTGACAGTAATAGTCTGGATGATAAACACTAATGTTTTCACTCTAAACAGCGCTGTTGAAGGTGTTGAGATCTTCTGGGATCCATATTATATCATAACAGTCTATAATGGCCATGTCAGAGGCATACACATTCTGTGGTGTTGTAACAGATGATTCTGACTTTAGCAGCTTGCCAGTAATGCTGATATGAACAGAAATACAAAACAGATGAGTGGAGGTTAGCAGACCAGACCTCTAGATGCAGAGTATCACCACTGACCTTCACTTTATGCCTAAGGGAGCTGTTCAGGTGATTTGATTAGACCCTTGTGTATATCCAGAAGAATTAGAGAAATCCATTCCAGGTCTCCGTTATATACACAAATTATGTAGTCATTTTAGGTAATATTTTTCTCTGCAATCTTTTATGAGGGGAGGTCAATGAATGAGAGAGATGGTCAGAAGCATTTGTAACGCCAGTAAAATAGCAAAAGCCTCTTTTTTCATCCACATTTGGACACTGTGTAGCGATATAAAATTTTCCCAGTTTCCAGTGTTTGAACTAAATAGCACAATTTAGAGATAAGATTGCTGCACTGGAATCTGAGATCTTTTGAAATAGAAAATGCCATATCCCAAGGGTAATCAAAAACATCTTCAAAAACATCCAAGCTAAAATAGCACCCCCGCCACAGATAATCTCCAGAAAAGTGAGCAAACTGATAGAAGCAAGTATTTATTTTTAACTTTTATCTGTGGCTAGAACTGGCATGTGATTTAGGTAAGAGGGAAAGTATCTGTGAAAGTATGAAGTAACACATTCAGCTTGATTATCCCTGCTTGATAAGCAGGGCAAAAAGCAAGCTTCCTCTCACTCCATACCTCCCAACAAAGGGTGTATTTTAACATCTCAGCTGCAGAAGAACCAAGTTTTTGGCAGGCTTATACCAATTTCTTGACTGTGCCAGCTTGTTCTAGTACCCATGTGGACTGGACAGTATGAGCAGCCAGTATTTCCATATCTTATTTTCCCAGGAGATTTTCTGACCCTGGAGAGTCTCCAGGATGGATTTATTCTGCTAGAAGTCTGTCACATACTGCAAAACAATGTAGGAGAAAAATAGACATATGATGAGGGAGCTGCATAACTCAGGCTTTGAAAGCCTGTTCAAGCAAGCTACGGTTCTTGGTCTAATTCACGTAGTCTACAGAACGTGAACTTAACACCTGGTGATGAGGAAATATTCTCTATAACTGACATTTCTCCAGATACCTCTAAAGGAGATTAATGACAGAACAATAATCCTGCTCCTGGAACTATAGGGACATTGCTTTTGATCATTATCCCAAACGTCAAGAGGTTTCTGTCCCACTGTATGGACTAGTCTGATTAGTGTAGTTTTTCATTTGCTGATATTTGTATAAGGGTGGTGATAGAGAAATTCAACATTCCTTCTCCCCTGACTATATGTATTCTGTCTGTGGCTATAAATATTCAATAGTTTCCCTATCTAGGAATGCATTTACCCATACACTTTTCCTCTCTTTTCATTACAAATCTCTCAGTATACAACACTGTACTATTCTGGATAGACCATTGTGGGTGTTTATCAACCTCCTGGCAATTTTTCAAGTAAATCATCATCTCAAAGACATTTAATGCTTAGTAAAGAAAAACACAAAATTTGCCATTTTATTGTCTTTGTGAGGTTGAAATTCTAAGTCCATATAATGAAAGTCTTACAACAGCCTCAGCACACAGCAAGACTCACAGTGTATGCTAAGAAAGTCAATACAAACCATAATTTGCCTAGGGCATCCCAAAATAAACATGCAATTGTTAAAGCTGGTAATAGCTGAGCTCAAAAATCGGAAACTTCCTCTTGCATGAGAGGGGAAGCCTGGATATCTCAGCATTCACCCAACCTTTTTGCTAAGATTCATCACTTAGCAACTTGTGCTTGGTAGAAGGCTGATGCTCTGTGTTTACATTTGAATGAAGAATTATATCAGGGAAATACATGTACACAAAAGAAAGACTTTATGTGGGGACACAAAACAACTATTTTAGCCATGTATGCTTGATTGTTCTGATCGAAGTCCTTACAGTAGCAAACTCCTTGATGATGTTTGACTAAGTGTGACAACCATAGATCTGTGCTCCTCTTGCCAAGCTTCTCCTATGGTCTGGCATGTAAAAGCATAGACTAGGGCCTATTTAATAAAAAGGAATAACTCATTGGTATACAGGGATAGAAAATACCATCCATCTCACTTCTACATGTCCAAGTGGCTCAATAAATGCAGGATATTGCAGATAGACTAGTGAAATTGTAACATTAGGTATTCCATAGCTAAACTTCCTGATATTAAGGTAAATCTCTCAGTCATTATTGCTCTCCTTAGTGCTTAATGCTTAATTTACCTCATTAGGAAGAGATTGGAGATACAGAACAAGGACCATGAGCAAGCAGAGAAACTAAATATTAATTTCATTTTTTTTTTAGTTTGGTGTTTTTTCTTTTAATGTGGTTCTACAGTCTTTGTAGCATCACAGAGCATCTTCTACTAATGTAATTGTACACTGTGCCCAAACAGGAAGCTCCTTATTCTGGTCTCTTGAAATCATCAGCTTTTCTCTTTCTTTTTCCTACCTCACCTTTTCCTTTTCCCCTCTCACATTTCTATTCCCTGGGGGAGGAAAAAAAATACTGTTGCTTTTCTAAAGTAAATCTCTATATCAGCTCAGATAAGTTACTAGTAGAAAGTGAAAAGAGGTGTTGTAAAACGACTTGCCTGTGTTTGGTAAAATAAGACTTGTTAGTAGGGTATATACTTAGAGGCTACTCTGGAGGATTTTTCCCACCTGTTCTTCTGTTTGCACTCTCACACTCTCAGACACTTGTAGAAAACAAGTACTTACCAAGGTGCTTTCAGGAGTCTTACTCCTTTTTCCCACAATCTTAGAAGAAAGATGGAATACCCTTGGGCAAGGGCTTGGGCCTTGCTATGTGTTGTCCCCCCCTGTGTCCCGTACAGCTGGAGATGAAAACAGATCGAAACAAAAAGGCTGACTACATGATCTTCTGTGGCTCAGTCCTATCAGGAGGAGTTTTCTCAGCATCTCCAGCAATAGCAAAATCAACTCTTTGGCATGGCATTTTGGAGACTGTCCCTTCTTCCTCATTACTTTATGAATTTTGGCTTACTGAACAATGAAAGTAACACTTCTAAAATACCTAGATTATCTCTTTCATGTGCTCCAACAATTATTAAAACAATCAGCTAAACCTAGTCTGAATTAATTCAGAGCTTCTCTTTTGAGTGAAGCAGATAAAGTAAGTTGAGTAGATTCAACTCAAGAGTTGAAGATTCTCTTCTACCATTTAAAATTAATGTTTAAAAACGTCAGAGTTTTCAATCCTTACTTTAGCAACACATAGCCATGATATAGGAGGAACTAGAGTAATTTAAATGAGCACTGGTTAAGCAACACAGTCAGGATTAGCTGCATGAAGCTCAATACTTCCTCTATTTTAGATTTATAAGAAAGAAACAGAAAAAATAAAACTGTACTTTGTAGGAAGCTTGCTAGAAACTTGTGCTGGGTTTGTGTAGCACAGTTTTTTGGTAGCGGAGGAGGGGGCTACAGCAGTGGCCCCTGTGAGAAGCTACTCAGAACTCTCCCAGCTCCAAGTTGGACCCTGTTTGGAGAGTACTGAGTCAGTCAGCGATGGTAGCTGCACCTCTGCGATAATGTATTTAAGAAGGGGAACCTGGGAAGGGGTTGGGACTTGTGAGGAGGAGTTACAAGGTCAGTGGAAGGAAGGAGGAAAAGTCGGGGGAGGTGCACCAGAGCAGAGGCTCCTGTATCACGTGGTTAGACAGCAGGGCTGCCCACCCTGCCACCCATGGAGGTCACCAGAGGAGCAGAGGCCAACTTGTGGTCTGGGGAGAAGCCCACATCAGGACAGGTGTCTGTCTGTGCTTAAAGGAGGCCGGGACTCTGAGGGAGGAAGCGGCTCCCTCTTTGTAGCTTGGCACTGGGAGGACTGCAACACATGAGGGTGGCCCACACTGGGGCAGCTTGAGAATCACTGCAACCTGTGGAAAGGACTCACACCAGAGAAAGGTCATGGAGGACTGTCTTCTGTGAAAGGGGAGCCACGTGCAGCAGTGGAAAAGAATTCAAAGAGTGCCCCTCAGCTTGAGGATGAAGCAGCAGCACTGACTGCACCCCACATTCCCTGCCCCTGAACCGCTGGGAGAGGAGGTAGAGATATCGGGAGCAGAGCTGAGCCTGGGAAGAAGGGAGAGGTGGGGTGAGATGTTTGCAAGATGTGGTAATGCTTTTCACTGTCTTACTCTGTTAAGTGTTGTTGTTGTTAGTGTCTGTATTACTGTATTTTTTTTTTTCTTCCCTAAATGAGCCTGTCTTTTGGCCACGACCCTAATGTGATTCATCCCTCCCTGTCTTTATCTTGATTCCCAAGGATTTTACTTCATTTTCTCATTCCCATCACTGGGAGGGAAGGGGGACTGAGCAGCTGCGTGGTGCTCAGTTGCCCTTTGGGCTCAAACCAAGACAAAACTTTACCTTCTATATAGAGAAGACATTTATTGGGTATTTTGGAAGCTGTCATTTTATAAACTTGGTTTGTTTTTGCTAATATATTATTTTAATAATCCACTTTTCTTCTCATTTCTCAATCATAATTTTAGTAGAAATGATTTTAGCCCAATTGGGATTTCTCCTTTCTTTTTTTTTTTTTTTTTTTTTTTTTTTAATATAAAAAACAAACAAACAAACAAAAAACTAAAATAGGAGTAAACCTGGTAATACAGGAAGAAATATAAATTGAGACTAACTCCAATTTTGAAATTACATGAAAAAATATTTTTTTGAAGTATTAATTTTCATTGCATTTATTCATGATTCTTATTAATTCACAGTGTTTAGTCTTTTACAATGGCATCCTTCAGTAGTGTCAATTATTGAGATTTATATTCTATGAACAAGCATGCCTGTATTTCTCTGTACTGCAGCTTACATCCCCTAGACTTCAAATATTTGTAGCTGTACTTTTAAGCACTTTGTGTGCTTGGAAACATGGCAGTTGTTTCCCAGTATACACAATAACATGCCAGAGATATTCAAAGCACCTATTTGACAGAAACAAGAAAAGTAAAAAAGAAGAGGAAAATTAATATTTTTGTTGTTGGAGTGGCTTCCAACATATTTTTCTACAATGTTTCATCACAAAGATACCTTAAACAGAGTTGTTTTATCTTGACATCATCTTAAAACATTATGTAAATACACATTCTCTATTAGATTTCTTGTACCACTACTTGTGGTCTCATGTCCAAATAGTATTTGACCTGTTGAAAGAGATTCATGACTGGGAATGAGAATACCTGCTGTTTAATTACAGAGGAAGAGGCTAACAACAAGGCTAGGCAAATGGAGCATAGACTGGGGTAAATGATGGGCTGAGTGGACCTTTACTTCCTTCACCTTACCAGTTTATTGATTTTGTCTGTCATTTTACCTACTACTGACACAAACACTAATTTTCATCCTGAAGGCAGAAGCTTGGATGTGAACTTCCTTACAAATAGCACAGAGTTCTGAAATCTTTTTTTCTTGATATCACTTTGGAGACAGTTTGTGCCTAATGAAAATGTATTGTGGGCCTTACTGTAATAATCATTATCAGAGAGTTGCACATTTTTAATCATTTAAAGATGTCATTTAAATATTATCTACCCTCTATGAATATTTGATGCTCATTAAATATTCCTTGGAAAAGTAAAAATAACACTTACATTTGTTAAAGGATTTTGACAGCAGTAATATCACCAAAATGTTTTTCACTTCTAGAATTTGTAATACATCCTCTTTCTGCAGGCCCATCTCACCCCTAAGTATTAGAAAGATACATTCCCAAAGATGGAGAACAGACTATGTGGTAAAGGTCAGAGAAGGCAGAAACAGAAGTAAAGCCACAAGGGAGAACCATGGGAAATATTTCTATCCCATTTCTTCTATAAGAGAAGTCTGTTATGAAATTTTATGTTGAGAAAATATATTCTGTTTTTCAAAGAGCTATAATGCCTAAACAAAACAACACCCTGATTCAGATCACAGAATATTTGAAAAATGAGATAAAGGAACCTAACACAGTCATCAAAATCATGATGAATATTCCATTAATTTAATTCTCTTTCCCTTCCCTCATCCTACTATACACATGCACACAGACACACACTTATCCTGGGTGATTTCATTTACTTATATAAAGTGAAGTTATCTTAACATAATCATCTATTTAATTGCTGTGTATATTTGATTTATGTATATATTTAGGCCTGATAATCTTTTGTCTCAACAATTTTTGTAGACAAGGATATCTCCACAGGATAACTGTCATACAAAAAAGATTTTTATTTTGTCACTATAAAATTTATTGTCCTTGTATTCTGATACTATGTCAAAAAGGCACCCATTTTCATTTATCTAAAACTGTTTATTATTTTGTGTAAGGGTGATGTGACCTCTGTTCATCCTTCTCTAATGATAACAACAAAAACCAGTAGTTCTTCCATTGTCTGTTCAGTTATTGACATCTTTTTTACTGAATTATTCATCTGCCCCCAGCTTTTAAAATTGCTTTCTCATGACAGATTTCCATCCCAAGCAGAGTAGCAGTGTTAAGAATTTCTTAGGTGTTCTATCAGTTAAGGATTTTCCCTGTTTAGAATCTAGAAGAAGCTGTAACAAGCTTTAATACTCACAGCCATTAGCTGTGTGTCTTGGGTATGTGAATGCAGTAAAGATGCTATTCCTCCTGTAACCTCTCTTGCAGGGACTGTAATGTGAGTTAACACTGAGTTATATTAGTGAAGCCATGGAAATGATATGTTTATCATTGCAATTCAGGAAATGTATGGTTAAATGTCAGTTATTAGCATGGACATAAACCTCCTTTGCAACATCAAAAAAATGGCATTTATCACCTCAGGAGAAGGCTAATTAAGCTAGGGGACTTTGTTTAAATTCTCAAATAGCTTGCACTGCGTGAAGGTCCCTTAGGCATGATCTATTCTGATTCAAAATGCTATAGGAAAACAAGAACAAGGTAGAGACAGGACTGGAGGAGCAATGGGGCCATGGATTAAAGGCACATGCATTATTCATAGTTTTCCGTGATACTGGCAACAGTGAAGATTTGCATTAAATGTTTTTGAGCTTTTCATTGTTGAGATATGACATAGAGTTCTTCCTACCTTGTTTGGTAAGAGTGTCTTGTCAGAATTGTAGCCACCTATTATGAGTGAGGTATACAAGTACTAGAATTAAGTGAATACCTGCATGAGCTTGCTCTCCTTATAACTTGGTACATAACAGACTGAGACCACAGAAGTCCCCTTTTTCTTGTTTCTTGAAGGAACCTTTCCAAAAATTGTGACTCTGATCTGTTTGTATGGATACATGAGTAGTTGTGGCTCATAACTTTCACCAGTGAGTGAAGCCATTCTGATGTGCTGCTGGAATTGTAGCTGCAGTGAGCTATACAAGGGCTTACTTATGGATCTGGAAAAGAGAAGGGCAGTCCCAGAGTGAACACAGCAGTCCTACAGCAGTAAGAAGAATCAGAACCCATGCTGGCCCCAGTCCACAGAGAGGACAAGAGGTGCCACAGTTTTTACAGCAAGAAACTGCAGATGGAGAAGAGGTCAGACATTAAAAATCTTGTTGATAACTTCATATGATATAAGAGTTTTAGTAGAAAAGGCAAACTATTTTACATTAAGTAGACCACCAATTTTTTAAATTAATTGTAAAAATGATTTGGCTCCTGACAAGATATGGGCATAAATTGAGCTTCTACCTATGTGAAGGGTTTTGAAGCAATATCCTACCTAGAATCAAGAGTTGAGAATATGCAGATTTATTTAATAATAGCAAGAAGCAAATAATCCATGAGATCCTATTCTGGAAGCCATATAATTGCTCCTATTGGGAAGGTTATATATGTATACAGATGTGTACATACATGTATATGTATATGACATGTATGCTTAGTTTGGGTGGTATACCAATCTAAGTCAGATTTTCTTGCCTGTGAGCTACCTTATTCCTTAATATCTGATACATTAAACCTAGTGGATTGTGCCCATCTTGTAGCTGAATCTGTCAGTTTTCTACAGGAGTGTTGAGGTATACAGATTTTGATCTTTTGTCAGTTAATCTGTTGAAGACAATACCAGATTTGCATCTCCTCACATCTTTGTCCTTTATACATGGAGTTACATGTACTTTCATCTTTCTTCCCATAGATTTCAATTTAGCTTAGTCTCACACAGTAATCTCTATTGCTTTGCTTCTTCATTTTGATTGTGCTAAGACAACAATCTTCTCTGCCTGACTGCTGTTTTCATGGAAACTTAGCTACTAACTACTTTTCATATCTTCCCTTCCATTGTTCTCAATAGCGATTGAGAACAAAATCTGTCTTCCTTAAAAAATATCTAAATATTTAGTTGGTTTTATTTACGGGTCAAATGATGAAAGTGCACCAATTCTTTATTAAAAAAAAATCTTTCTGTTGACTTTAAAAGGATTTAAAGATATGCTTGGTGACTTTATGGTCTCACTATCATGAGAAAGTAGCTAGGATCATTTTAACATTGTGCTCTAAATTTAGCAAATGAAGAAATAGTTAATTATACAGGAATATAGTTCCAGCACTTTTCACCAGAACTAAATCACTCTAAACTAGTTTCATGAGAACTAAATATATCTCATCTACCAAGAACTGGTCTCCAGCACCTAGCAACTGTCTCCTACAGGGCACGTGCAGTTACAATGACTTTCAGTGTTGATGCAATGTGAAATCAGACCAATACTCTTACAAAAAAAGAAGTTGAATAATATTAATGCACATTCAGGAATGTAATGTCTCTTGGACTGGGTTAGGGACAAAAATTGTTAGATCATTGATGCTTCAAAGCAGTGTGTAAATATTTCAGTTAATACATTGATACAACTACAATGAGAGTTCTGTAGGATCACACTTAAGGTGAGGGGAAAATGAAGGGCTTTACCCTCCAAGGAGAAACAGGAGGGAGCATCCTGCTGTTTGAGAAAATACTGCAACCTGAGGATAACTAAGAGAAATAAGAGGAAAAAAAGTAAAGGTAAAATGATATAGATGAATTCTAAAACTCAGTAAGTCAGTGAAGTTTCCCATGTTTTGAAATAATCTTGCAAATGGTTGCAAATAAAAGTCTAGGCTGGGAATTCTTTCATTAGTTACCGTTGCTCAAACAGGGCTACCCTTCTCCTGTGGAAGATAACTTCCCCTAAGAGCAGCTGGAAGTGTGGATGAAAATGAGTGATTTTCTGACATCTTCTGAGATGACAGCAGCAGTTTGCTATACTTTGTTATGAGTTACAAATAAAAAATAACAAGTAACTATCAGTGATAAGAGATATACTAGCTAGTAATTTGGTGCAGTAGCAGTAAATCAGTAGACAAAAAAAAAAGGTGTTGAGGCCCCTACACCAACATTAGAGGCAGTTTGGGAATCTTACTTGGTACTAGATCTGTTCTTTCCTGCTGGATCAGTCATCCTCACCATGCATCTGCACTGAAACTATCTAAAAGGCTGATCTGTGGTTGCAACCCTGCTGTCCCTGGGAAGGGCTGGAGAAGGCTTGATACATATTCAAACCAGAGATTCTGTTCTAGCCCCCTTTCAAAATAATTTATTTAACATGTATCAGAATTTCTCTGCAAAGTGAACCAGTACAAGATAAACTGGGTTAAGTGAAGGGTTTACTTCAAAAGCACACTATCACTGTGCACTAAGGCACTTTCTCTTCTGTCTCTGAATATGAAACTTGTGACAGTTTGTTGAAGGAATGACTGAAAGAAGGGGATGATAGTGGCAAACAAATCTTACACAACTGTTTTCTCAATTTGGCAATGTTTTTCCAGCTTTTGTACTGTTGCTGACACAAGGGAAAATGAACTGCAAGCTGATTGAAGAAATCTTCTTCATAACCCTTCTGTGAATAACATGTTAAAGAAATCCATTCCAAGTTTTAGTCTTCTGGAGTAGACTAAGAACATTACTTGGGGCTGTTTGGATGCCCATGCCACATAGGCAGGATCAATAATGTGGATAATTATTTTAATACTGAGCCATAAATATTAACTCAAACAACAATTCTGTTGGGATAGGTTTCCAAATCCTTTCACTGCTGCCTTTTTCAAAGAATCATATTCTATTTTAGTTCATCTGCAATTTAACACATAACTGCTATAAGTAAATGAGCTGTAACGTGCCTTCTTTCCCATGATGTGTCTCCAGAGACATTTCTGTTATCAAAAAGTTTCTTTCTACTGGATAGTACCCCTACTATAAAGAAAAATTGTGGATTTAATTTGGTCATGGTAACTTCTTCTGAGAAAATTGTTTTTTTCTTTTGGATTGGAAATAAAACACGTATCTTCAGTTATTAATAATATTTTATAGTATAGAATGTGTATCTCTATATAGATATCACCAAAGACATGGTAATGCTCTTCCAGCATGAAAAGGGCTTTATCCCAAATTGCCTCTAGAGGCTTTTGAGGGAAAAAATGTAGCCACCTGGAGCTACATATAAGCACAATTCATTTTGTACTTCAGCTACTTCATGTTGGTAATACTTAAATACTCTGACTGAAAAAAAGTTGCATTAACAAATGGAGCTAAAGGCTTGTTATTACCTTATGTCGTTCTATCGTGATTTTAGTACAGAAGAGGGAATCAGATGAGCATTGTGTTTATTAATCAGAATGCTATAGGTTTCCTAAATATTTCTGAAAGATATTTTCAAAAATGTTTATTTCCCTTCTTGCAAAGTTTAGAACTTCTCTGCTGAAAGAAATGAGTACTCTTCTGAATAGCACATAGGGAAGTGGATGAATACAGAGGGAGCTGTGGCAAAGTGGTTGGCATCACTGCACTCCCTGGTGATATTCCACTGCTGGTGCTCTCTTTTCTGACCACAGGACAAAGGAGGGTAAGGCACAAGCGTATTATCTCGGCTGTTGTGATAGATTAAGCCTGACATGCTGCCAAATCTTATGTGTATTAATAAGTTTCTCCCACTGATCCCCAATAGCAGTCAGATGGGTTCATCGGTAGATTGTAGCGGACATTTAAATGTTTGAGCTGGGTAATTTGAGATGAACTGTCAGGATTCATTAGCCTTGTTGAGGGAACAGTGCCAGGAAGTATCTGGCTGATGACTTGAGAGACACCTAGTAAGCAGAATAAAACCCCAACTCACTCAGCAAATCTTGCAGCAGCGCTAAGGGGTCTAAACCCAATGACCGATACAACACACTGCCACTTGTAATAAGCCAGAAATTAAAAGCTGTTCTTATTAAAGACTTAAACTTAAAGGTTGGCAAACAATATGCTTCCAAATCACAATCTATCACCAACCGACGACTGCCTGCCCCTTGCCTGCAGGGTGCATCTGTGTGTGTGGAAACAGAAACTAGAAGCTGATGAATTACTGTTTATAGAAATAAGCAGTTCCCGATTTCTGTAAAATGTGTTTCTTCAATCTCCCTGCTTCCCTTTAAGGAGCTGGTTGTTGACAGTAACACAGAGCAGAAACAATTTGAAGGACTTAGTAAAACCTATTGACTGAAGGGTCAAGGTGACAATGGGAAGACTGACTGACTACTTTTGAATCCAGCCTGTTTCTTTCACCTTATATGTTGTAAGCAAGGGTACTTCAACTGTTTTACCTTTAGTTTCTCAGGTAACACACAGCATCTTCAGTACAGTGATGATAAATCCTTATACAAATTTCTAGAGGTTTTGTTGTCCAGTAGGCTGACTATCATGGAATGTTATGTTTCTATATTAAAAAAAAAAAAAAAAAAAATCTCCACAAGAAAAAGAAGAATGCTAAAACTCTGGGGGAGAGGACATGGGAGATTCTTGCATGTATCATATTTGATTTATAACCTAACATAAGGAGAAGTAAAAACAAAATAAGGTTATTCAGAAAGCTATTCAGAACTCTGTCATTCATGAACAAGAATGGAGAATCAGCTTCTGTATTGTAGTATCTCCCGTTTCACACATCTTAGTACCTCAGAAATATGGTTTGTTCTTTATGAAGAAATGCTTTTTAAGAGACATTTTTTGATGTTTCTTTTCTGGATAATCAAAGCTGTCAAGTTTGTTCACATGTCATTGTAATTACAAATACATTTACATACTTCTATGAAGAAATGTATGAATCATTTTTAGCCAGTTCTTTCTAAAGATCTGTAATTAACTCTTCTTTACCACCAGGACTGACTCTACTGGATAAAGGTCAACCTTCATAAGATTACAGTTGTTCCTTTCCAGTCATATTTTCCAGACCACTTTTCTCTCTTGATACTGCTGCTAGTAGGGCTTGCCATGCAGTGTGAATTGCTGTCAGATGCTCTTTAAAGGCTATAAAATAAGTAGTATTCTTTCAAAAAGTTATTTTCTTAAATCTCTTATCTGTCATTTGTTCCTTCATCTGTATGCATTTATTAAAGACCTGTCAGAATGAATGGTTAGAGACGTGATTATTTAGACCTTTTAGTGGAAGAAAAAAGTAACTAAAAATACCTGAGGAGCGAATCAAATGCAGTAGTCTTTCATATTTGGATACATACTTAGGTCATTGGAGAAAATGAGTTTTGTGACCTTTCCTACTACTATCTTTTGTTGTGCAGAGTTCAGTATGAATGGTGAAAGTTTTTTGCTTTGAAGGTAAATTCAGTAACTTAGCATTAGGGTACACAGCTGCCTGGGAACCACGGTGCAGAATAACAGAGGGCAATGACAGTCAGGAATGAAATGCATTTGCAAAGCTCCTATGGACAAAGGTATAATTATGTTGTATTATGATTCTTTCACTCATCTCCTAGTCTATAAGTGCAAATACACCCATTTGTCTTGTCTGGATAATGCTTTAGATTGAAAAAGCTCTTAAGGACTCCTCTCATCTATCATCTAGTGGTGTGGCACAATGATTTTATGTGTTTATAGACAGTACAATTTGGTTAAATTGAAATCTATAGCCAAAACAGAGCTCAGTGGGGTCTGAATTTGTATTTAAGACCTTTCAGTGTAACAAAATGAGGAGATTCTAATTAAGGCTCTATGATGATGGGTGTGTTAAAAAATGTAGTATAGAACAATTTAAAATCATTATATTGTAAAAACATGGCAAAATGCAAACCCCAGTGTATATCTGGAGAATTCTTTAAGTTTTTAAATGTGGGGGGGGTTTAATAAATGGATAGATACCAATGTTATCTTGTCAATTTATCATTGGTTTCCCCAGTTTTTGGTGTTTTTTCTTGTAAGAAACAAGACATACACTGGGACACATGTTTTCATGGAATTTTTTTTAAAAATGTTTATTCTTAGAATATCAGTATACAGGTTAGAGAACAGATGATAACTTTTTATCCAGAAAAAAAAAAAAAAAAAAACAAACAATCAAACAAAAAAACAAAACAAAACCAAAAAACAAATTAAAAAAAAACCAAAAGCAAAAAAAAAAAAAAACAACCACAAACAAACAAACAAACAAAAAACCCCCCCAAAAAAACAAAAAACCAAAACCTGTACCAAAGGTAGTGTGATTCAAAAGAAAATTCCTGAAACTAGAAAATGCTTGACTCAGATGTGTTGCTTATTGATGCTATTAATACAACAGCATTTGAGGTCATTGCAAAGGTGTTACATTAAAATTAATGTTTGATGAAACTGGTTATCTGATTTTTATTATCTCCTCTAGGGGAAGAGAAACCTACATATATTATCAATTAGTGATATAAGCAGTAGGAAAATGGAAAAGAAAAAGGCTTCCCTTTAACTTATTCTATACAACCGTGGGAAACTTTAGGTTGAGTGGGCATATATCTAGGTACCATCATACCTGTGATTAAATATAACATTAATTTATCATGTGTGTGAAAAATCTGACATACTCTTGAAATTAAAAAATCAATAAAATAAAATAAATCCTATTCCTTTATACCCACAGTCAGGACTGTGAAGCAGGTTTGAGCTTGATCATAAATTTAAATCAGCTCATATCAGAAAGAATCAGAAAGATGCCTGCAGATGGTTGCTTTAGGACAGGATTTGATAGTTTTTGAAACTAGTTTCTACGGAAATAATGTTCAACTTTCAGACTACACCAGGCTAACTAAAACTGATTGTTACTCACTTTAGCATTGTCAGGCAAAAGACTGGGAATGGAAATAGTTTATAAAATCAACTAATTCTACACCCTGCAGAGGTGGTATTTTTAGGCCATGGCACTTCATAAATGCCTAATTAGGAGAAAAACTTATAGTGATGCTGGGTTTTGTACACAGGTTCCATTTTTCAGGACTGTCAGTTCATAAGCACAAGAAACCATGACAAGCATTTACAATTTTGAGCTATAGGCAGAAGTGGAAATACCCTCTTTTGGGACAATGCCACTCTTAGAAAATAATTTAAAGAAAAATATTTAGAATCTGTTCCTTATCTGCAAGTTGGATTAGTGAATGTGGTAACATTCATTTAAACTCTGGCTTTAGATACACTGTGACTAGGTCAAGTTGCACAATGTGTATTGCACAGAAAATCAACAGGACTGTTGAGGATCAGAACAGATAAGACTGTTCAAGAAAAATAAATGAATGGATCTTATTGTTCCCTAAATAAATGGAGTAGAATTTAGAGAATAGTTTTGACAAGTCAAAGGACTTTCTGTTTTAATCTCTTTCCCTACATGTATGAAATGTGAATTCACAAATGACACAAAGAGGCTAGTTGTGGGTTTTACCCATGTGAACATACAACATCCATCTATCCAAAATCTGCCACCTCTTGTATTCTTCTGTAATCAATTTTTCATTTTTGTGGCTGTTTCATTCAGACTGGGCACATATCCTCCCTTCTGAGGGTGTTGTTAAGTTATACAGAAGTGGGCATAAGTATGGCCTGTACAGAAAATAAATAGTAAATGATAAAATAAGGTAGGACTTTTCATCTCTTCCAAGGTATTTGTTACTTTGAAAGCAAGTATAAAGTGTCTTAATTTATTTTTTCTTAATTCTTTTGCCTTTTTCTTTCTGATCACCATTTGGATGAGTAGAAAAGAAAGTTACCTATGAACAACCAACTAATTTAGTTTTGATTTGCATGTAAACTTTTCTGCTTTGATTTAAATCCATAATTTCTTGCCACAGGCTTGACTAAGCATCCCAAAACTGATTTGCAAAACAATTTTTTATTTGATAATTTGAAGTTTTCCAACTGTCAGTCATTTTATAGGGGTGCCCTGCCCTATAAATCAAGATTCTTTGCCATGGTTGATTTCCTCTGTCAGAAGATTTAAATCACATGTCCTGACTATGCAATAGTACAGAGTAGGGCTGAAAGATGTAAATGTGTTTAATAAAATCAAATACTTTTTGTAGGCCTCATGATTACAAAAAACAAGACAAATCCTCCTCTTAAATGACATCTTAAGGTCTGTTACAATTTTATCCTTAGTATATAAAATTCTATTTAATTCAGTAATGAGTTTAACTACTGTAGGTATTCACTAGCTATGACTAGATGCACACAGTACTCCTCAGATTTGTCACTGTTTTTTTTGTTCCTATACTTGTAGCAGTAATACTGTTGTTTCTTTATATTCAGTGACAAGTATTTATAATGTTAGAACATGAGGGTCTGGTTCCTGTTCATGTTACTGAATTTCCAGGTGACCATGAAGTGCTGCAGAGTGACAGCTGTGGAATCCTATGTGGCCACAGATATTCTAGAATGCAAAATAGTCACTAACAGGACACCTAGTGAGAATGGTCCTTTTTTGTCTTAAAAGATACTAGATCTAGACACAACTTTTTCTTCTACAATACCAAGAAATAAAAAAATATTTTTTTAGAGGAGAATACTGTCTTTTTTAAGATTCCCTGACAGCTCTTCCAGTTATGTTTCAGTGTATTTTTTTTCTTTTTAAATCACAAGTGTTAAACTGAAGTAAAAAATTACTTTGCATGTCCTGTGTGTGAAAAGTGCTCAAGTTCAGACTGTACATGGGGGTGAAATAAATTTGTCATAATTTTTATCCTTTAGCAACCTTTAGCTGTCAATATAATGGTTAAGGATCTAAATCACTAGGTATCATGTAAGTATGTATTTTGTCCATATAGCAAAGTTATATATTAACACAAAATCATTGGAACTAATTCCTGATTTCCCTCACTCAAAAGCCGTAATCAAAGAAGGTCCCTTCACATTTTCTGTATCTTATTGCACAGATTTAAAAATAACTCTGTAATTACTGTTTTCCAAATAGAGACAATCAGAAAGAGATGTAAAAACATTTACTAGGCTTTAATTAAAAAAAAAAAAAAAAAAAAAAAAAGCTGTAAAAAGCTGTTAGTCCTGAAGCAGGACAGTAAAGATAAGCCAGTGTCTTGGTTTGGGCTGAAATAGAGTTAATATTCCTTTTCAGGGACTAGATGAGTGCTCTGTTTTGGATTTAGCTTTGGGTTTGGTATGGGAAGAATGCTGATAGCACATGGGTGTTTTCAGCTGCTACCAAGACTTCAAGGACTCTCTGACTCCCCGTGTCCTGCCCGTGCGCAAGGGCACAGGGAGCAGGGAGGGAGCACGGACAGAGCACCAGACCCAAACTGGCCAGTGAAATATTCCATACCATGGAATGTCATGCTCACTATATAGAGGAGGGGTGGTTGGGAAGGAGCTCTCTCTCTCTCGCTTCCTGGATTGCGATTGTGGGATCTTGGTATCTCGGGGTCGCTGTCCGGGAACGGGCTGGATATTGGTTAGCGGGTGGTGAGCAATTACACTGTACATCACCTGTTTATATATCTCTTTTTGTTTTCCCCCATCATCGTCATTGTTCTCATTTTATTGCCATTATTAAACTGTTCTTATCTCAGCCTGCGAGTCTCCCTTCACCCCTCTAATCCCCTCCCCCATTCCCAGGTGGGGAGGGGGAAGGGAGGGTGATTAGCTGTGGGGGGTTGGTTGCCGATCAGGCCCAAACCACAACAGTCAGTCATAGCTAACCAAAGAAAAACCATTCCTAAGAAAGTAGCTGACCATATTAATTATACAAGAAGATACTTGTCTTAGAGGCTGTCTTTAGACTATACTTGCCTAATACACCGTTATTATTTTTTTCTGGGTTGGATAAAGAAGGGCCCACTGCTCACTGTTTTATCAATCTTAACAAATGTATCTTTACCACTCCAGCATAAAGGAGCACAGAACTTCTATGCTTATATTTGAGACAGAAATGGGGACAGGGAAATGATATGTTGGAAGGTTGAACTAAACCTAAGCTAGTGGATTTGGGAGTGTTTCAGAGTCCTTGGTCCAGTTAAGTGTTTGCCCTCCTGTCCACCACTTGGATCTACCCTCTGTCATGGGAGCTGTGGGTTTCCACTGGAAAGAAACACAAGTATGCAAGGGACTTCAAGAATAATTTGGTGACTAGAACAGTGTACCAACTATGACATATAATCAGTGCTAGATACATCAACAGAGTCTTTGGTAATGTCTGAAGTAGATGTCTTCAACGTCAAAAGACATCTGCTTCAGGTACCAGACCATTCCTTTTGCCATTTTGTTAACATCATGCTCCACCTCTTACAACAAAAAATTAAATGGTCGGCTGGCTTGTTTAAATGCCGCTAAATGGCATTTTTCCTGTGTTGCAGTATAAACAGTGATACCATTATTCAGGTTAAATAGTACCTTGCAGTTATTTGAGAGCTACACTGTAAAACTGAAAAAGCAGTATAAAATCCTGTCTTGTGCCACCTTGCCATTTCCAAGTCATCCTAAACTCTCATTTGATCTTCCTTTTCTATCTCAATATAAAATACATGACAACTTCAGAAATTAATCTGCCCACCTCTCAGGTGTTACCATCTCTGAGAGAGGCTATGCGGTTTTTGAGGTTTGATAATTTTAATAAATTTCAAATCAAGGAGGATCAGGGTATAGGTTGGTAATTTTTGTATTCGAATCTTTGTGTTTGAATTTGCAGTCACACTAAGTGAACTTCCCTCTTTGTCTCTCACTCAGCATCTAATATTGTGAATTATGTCCAAATACCAGTGTTATTTAATGTAGCCAGAAAAGAAAGGAATGAATGATAGCCCATTACTGCTTTACATCCAGAGATCATTCTCAGAATTCAAGGCTATTCTTTTAGCCATGCCACAAGAATTACACAGGTACGACTAGCTTTTATAGCCCCCTTAAGCAATGCTGAAACTATAAACATGATGGGAATGAAGTCTCACCATGTGTATCTAATAGCACCAAAGAGAGTAACTAGAATTGGTGCTGACACAGCATTTGGCTTCTAGTAAAGGTTTAAAATACTACACAAATCCTCTTGGCTGCTTGGTTTTAGGCTTTTAGATCATTTGGAGAGGCCGTATGGAGGGACTGTCCCAAAATATGTGTGAGCAAGGTGTCTACTGGTGCTATAAAAAAGTATACATACCGAGGCACTTCGTTCAGTTTTGGACAGGGATCTGGGCAAATAACACTGGGAAAATTCAGCTGTATGCCTATGCCTAACTCTTTTTTATGTAGTAAAGGGAGAGCATGGAACTGTGAAATGTACATAGAAGTAATGCAAAACTATGTGAGATAAGTGTATATATATGCACACACACATGCATTTATCTGTGTGGATATAGCTTAAGTTTCATGAAATCGGTGTACATTGACAACACAGCTTCAGTTCCATACAGAACTTTATTTTCCTCCCAGCTAACTGATCTAAGAAAGGAAAAACATCACTGCAGGCAGAAGTTACAGAGGGATTTAATGAAATCAAGAGTATGAAAATTAGACCCTGAAAAATAGATGTAGTCATACATCAGAACTTCTCTCTCTTATTCATTATATTTAAAAATTTGGTTACAAAACCCACTTTGTTACAAGTGAAATGTATGCTAAGAATCCTACTTCAAAAATTTTAAATAGCTTTCAGAAAATAGAGATTAAAATAATTATTAAACTTACCCTAAACATTATCTTCAGAGATCATTTCTTCTTGCAGATATTTCCACTGAACAGTTTTGACTGGATTTTCTGTCTTGTTTGGATGAACGTTACATGAGGAATAGCTTCTTCAGTGAAATTTGTCTGCATGCTAAGAAGTCTAATTAATTTGATAAATGCTCAATAAAATCAGTCACTCAAACATTGAAATTACAGGGAAAGCAATTTATACACTCACACACATAGGACTAGAAAGTTTGGCAATAACTTTTAGGTGTATTTGTTCAGATCTAGTGCTAGCATTTCTTACTCTTCTGCTTTCCTAAACGAGTATTTCTCGATTTGAACTTCTTTCCTGTGGAAAATTTCTCCTATTTCTGACATTCCTCATTACTTTCAGTTTCTTTGTTTAGTTGTTATTTTATATTTGCTAACAATTTTTGTTATTTGAGGTGCTTGAGCATTCAAGTAATAAGCCTCCCACTGTTTTATCTTTTTAATGACTTCTATAATTCATGTTTTTAAGCAATGTCAGCTGTGTCTCAGTTAACTATAAAAGTGAGTTCTTACTCCTCCCTACTGCCTTTGTTAATATAAAAAGTAGATCCAATACAGCCCTAAATCAGTTCAGGTTTTGTCCCTAAAATAAATCACTCTCACCTTGCCAGCCATACCAGGAAATTCCTGTCAGATTCAATTATCAGTAAACTGAAAGTCAGCTGTGTTTATTACTTAATATTTGTATTATAGTACATACTGCTTAATGATACCTTAGCTTCCAACAGTTTCCCAGGCTTCAATGTAACCCACTCTCCTTAGTTTGTATGGTTCCTGGTAGCCATCAAATGTACTTAAGGATTAATAATTAAAGACTCTTTCTATATTATTAATAATATTTTATATAAAAGAATTATATGATAATTCAGAGAATGAATGCACAATGTTATACTTAATTTAAATATTCTAAGATGTAGATAAAAGGAATTCAATATAACTATATGAAAATTGCCCATTACATATGTAATTCTCTATTCTACATGCACAGTGACCTCATTTGCATGTATAACTGCAGCTACTTTTCAGTAAAGATATGCAGCTTTATTTATATATGCAACTATACAAAAAACGCCTGAAAGCAGTGTTTCTGGTAAATAACAGAAATAGCTTTTCATTATTATTATAAGTATCCCTCCCATGACAAAGCATTCAGTTTGAAAGACCAGTAACAATGTAGGTATAACATCTAAGTATTACAAAAGTCACAATAAAGATAACTGAAATAGCTTCCTTCTTTCCCATGAAGGTTTCCCTAGATGCTGTGTGAGATCAGTGTCTCTGGTGGTAAGAAGTGTCTGGAAAGGTAATTGGCCGATTGTGAATTTCCTGGAAATGGAGGAACCCACAGGGAACATAAAGAGTCTACAGCTCCCAACAGAGGATGGATCAGCTTGTATTGTAGCTCTCATGAACAAGAATGTAAAGGCTACAATTTGCGTACAGGCAAGGGAGAGAATTTCAGACAAGAATCTTTTATATCACGGTATTGAAAGTATCTAGAGTGTCATAGCTCTCACCCGAGACAGTCCATATTTCAGAACCAGCCTTCTCTGTAATGGTTGTAGCATATTTATTAAACATATTGTCCATTCTGAGGATTTAATTTGGCCTGTTTAAAATCTTATTTCCATGTAATCGCTGTCAGTATTTGTTAAGCCTCATTGCAAAGACAGAGCAGGGCAGGGAAATCAGCCTCACCGGTGACAGTTTGTATTAAATAAAAAGAGCTAGTAGCCAGCCTAATGCTGCATTTGTCATTTAGGACTAGGTTTTAATTTAAATGCTTCTGTACAGTTTTGGAAGATTTCTAAAACAATAGCATCCTAGCTGCTGGAAATTGAAATCTAGTACACAGTTGTACCTTTTTTATGTTGCCCTAATTTGAACATCATATCTTCCAGCCCAACTTCTACCTCTTCTCTCTAAGAGCTTGTGGAATCAGACCACAGTAATAGAAAGACCCAAAGGTTAGTTAAAAGAAGAATGAGAAACTTTTCGTTGGAATAATTTCTGCAGTCATCATCTACTGCAGTCATAGACTTATGCTCTGGGGAACACAGCAGTGTTCTGCCTCCAAGGCTTTTATCTGAAGAGAACTATAAGAACCAAAATTGATCTCTTTGTTTGTTTGTTTGTTTGTTTTTGTTTTGTTTTGTTTTGTTTTGTTTTGTTTTGTTTTGTTTTGTTTTTTTTTTTTTTTTTTGTTTTTGTTTTTTTTTTGTTTTTTTTTTGTTTTTTTTGTTTTTTCCCTTTATACACCCATACTGAAGGGTTCTTCTCTTCCTCCTTTCTAAGACTACTCTCTTGATCAACCCTTGGTCAGTTTTAGATGATGATCTGGTAAAAATGCTATGGTGTAGCAGTAATGAAATAGTTATTATGTCCTTAACTTGTCCCAGCTCAAGATGCTTCATCCCACCTCAAGTGATTCAAAATTGCTGTTGTAGAGGGACAGCCATGGTCTTTAAAGATTCCTTCTTCTGAGTTCAACATTGCCTACATTTTCCTGTTTTCATTCCATTTTTATAATTCTAAGTTTCCATTGTCATTCAGACATTTCCTTTTGAAATTTGTGTCAATCTCAGCCATTTTGTTCTGAAGTTCTAGATGTCTCGTAGCTATACTTTGGGAAAACTCTTGAGTTCCTTAAAATTTTCAAGTGTCTTAAATTGATAGACTTATGCTAGAAACCTGGTGAGAACAAATCCTCTGTGAGAGCTCATATACTCCTGAAGAAGTTGTGCTCTTTCTGTCAACAGTGCTCTATTATTTCCATGAAATAGAAACAGTCAATTAAATTTTTTGGGGAAACTGAGTAACTGAGAAAGCTTAAGTTACTTTCTCAAGGACACAAAATGAGTCTGTCCTAGTTTCAGGAGTAGAATTAAGCATGCAGACCTTAATCTTATGTATTAACTTTAGCTCACTTTTTCTGAGGACCTTAGAAAACCATGTCAGAAGAACTTTTGAATTCAAACAGCAAATAAAGATCAAGTCTCAGCTAAGATCCAAAGTCAGGGGTTTTATTGCCAGTGTTGTCTGGGAATAAAGAAAAATGCCTGCTTTTTCTATCATAAGGGGGAGTTTATAAATCTGGTGGTTAAAAAAGAACAGCTTTTGATTTTCACACTTTTTCAATGCACACTGGGGTCATAGTGAAAGAACTAAACTAGAGTTGGATTAGGTGATTGCAGAAAGCTATTGATTTATTAAAGATAGAGCTGGAAGGGACTTCAGGATGTCATTCAGTTCACCCATCCTGAACAAAGAAGAGTAGCTAAACCTAAACTTTCTCAGGGTAGGATATTAACAAGAATCAAATTTATTCTTAGAGATAGCTAGCAAAGGAAAATTCACATCCCTTCTAATCCTTCTGTTAAACTCTTCATTCTAGTGCTTCACTACTGTTGTAATTAGAAAGGTTTACTAAATATTACTTACCACAAATTGAAGCTATTTGTAACCACAATCACACTGTCAGGTTTCTAAGGGCCTTTGTCTGGAATCAAGAAAAAGGAAGTAAAGGACATTTCAGACCGGAGGAGAGGGAGTCTTTCAATACCTATATGTCAGTTAAATTTCATGCAGAATCACTAAGCAAAACTATCCTTATGCCTTAATTAAATAACTGTTGAGGATGAAGTATCACAAGGGACAAGGTCATGGTGAAAACTGTAATTATTTCCTAGAGTTACTGATTTTATGCAAATGATCTTAAATGACGCATATAGCTTCTGTCTAATAATCTTACCTAGAATGGCAGGTAGTGTTTTGAGCTTTCTCTGTCACTTGGGAGGAGGCTTGTTTGGATATATTTCACTGTGTCTACATTGCTTATTGAAAAGTTTGGTGTGTGGGGAGAGGAAGCTCAATGTTAGGTCGAAGGAAAAAATTTTGAGTTTTTGTTAGGGGAATTAAAAGAATCAAAGCAAACAAAGAGAAGCGAAGTGAAGCTAAAGGAAGTGAGGAAAGAGGAGAGGAGAACAGAAGGAAATAATGTGTAAAACAAGACAGAACAGAATCTCTCTGTCCACCCACTGAGTATGACAGGTTTTTGAAATGAAGATTCTAATGGACAAGGCAGTTTGTCCTAGGAAACTCTGAATACAGAGTTCATTCTGGAGGTATCATATATCAGGATTCTTTTCTTGTTTGTGTATCTTCTGGGCCTAGCCATAGAAAAATGTATTTCTCTAAATCTTCCAGTATATTTTATCTTCCTGATGTTTATCTTCATAACTTAAAAGCTATCAGCTATGGATATCTTCTCAAAAAAATGTGTATTTCACATCTTTAAGGTCCAAGAAGAAGGCAAGAAGACATCTATTCCATGTGTTGTGAACATGTTGATTTTGTGGTTCACAAAGTCTTCCTAGCTATCTGTGATTTAGATGAACACCATGCTTATACTGTGAATGAATTTACAGTGTTATTGTTTATTGATAAAAGGTATAAAACTGAGTATTCTGCTCTAGAGAAGCAGCTCTTTTCCCAGAAGAGCTCAAAGAGATTCTATGGAAGTGTTCATGATATTACAGATTCTGTATATCACAGATGACAGATAGATTTTGTTTTGATCATATAAACTGTTATTGTTGTATTGTCTTTTAATGTGTTATGGTAATAAACACTAATGTGGATTCTTCTATAAATTACAAAAACATCAAAAAACAAAGGGATCTTAATTTGTATATAGTTCACATTCACCAGCCTGCACCAAGACATTACAAAATGAACAGTCTACCAATATTAATGAGGATTGCTCATCGTAGAATATCTTGCTGTGCTCCAAAAGCACACATCAGGTTTTGCACTACATTCATAACAAGGCTTTTTAACTCAGAGGGATGACAGTTCCCTGCATACATTTAGTCTTATTCTGCACTGACCACATCTGTTACCTTGATATCTCTCTTGATATACAGTTTTTATTCTAACTGCATCCTGAAAATGCTAGTTATTAACATATTTACACTAAATACTCTGCCTTCCTT
The DNA here is from genome assembly GCF_018691265.1 of Tyto alba. NCBI lineage: Eukaryota > Metazoa > Chordata > Aves > Strigiformes > Tytonidae > Tyto > Tyto alba. The sequence continues at coordinate 3,376,851 of NW_024881280.1, read as the reverse complement.
AGCTGTGGTTGAAAGGATTGGCTAGACCAATAGAGTGAAACTTTCTCACTTTCTAAGGGTTTTGATTTGTCTGCAATGCAGATGGAACAGACTGGAAGGAAGTAGCAAGGAGAAATTGTCTTCTGTTACTACCCATGGTGTGTCTATTGGAAAGACTAATATGGACTTCAGTAATGGTATCAATCTCACACTTCCCACCAGTTCACAAATCCAAAGAAAGGAAGTAATAAATGAAGCAGGCAAAAAGAAAACATTTGGGAAAATAGTGGGAATGGGAGAAGAAAGCACTTGAAAGGATGAAAATTTAGATGTGGTGATTACTTACCTTCTAGGTTTTTACTCACTAGGTAGTCTTCCCATACAGATGCTGTAGCTGAAAATATTTTTAGTATCACTTGGGCTTTGCTTGTTTCTTTTTCTTTCCCACATTGCCCACATTTCAGTGTCTGTATGTCTCTCCTTAATGACTTCGTACAGTTTAATGTCTCCTCTGCCATTCTCACTAATTATCACCTTCAATTACCAATGGCACCAGGTCTCCCTGCAATTTGCTCTTTTTGGCCAGCTACTTTTAATTTGGTCTGCAGCAACTGCAAAAATGGCAGAGGGCAATTACAAAGCAGACTGATGATTGGCAATAGACAGAGGTGCATTCATTTTTTTGGTGATGTTTTAAATTTTTTTTTTTTTAAGGTTATGGCACACACTCAGATTTCCAGTTTCAGAAATCATTTAGAGAGATTATAGCTCCACTCTAATTTAATCTGCCACTAGAACGAAAAAAAGCCCCAACATTTTATATGAAGATTTTTAAACAGATGATCAGAAATCCAAGTCTGAATTGCAATTCTAGACACATATTACACACCTATTATGGTAATTTATTTACATGAGCAATACTGCTGTGGTGTTTATGTGAATAAATGTTAATCAAGGAGTAAAAATGTTTTGAAAGGAACTGTGCATAAACAATCATGAGGCTTTCCTTGTAACACTGTTACTGGATTAGACTGCTACTAATCTTTGTACATACAGTGTCTGCTAAAACCCCAGAAGGTATGTTAGAAAACCACATGGTGTGAATATCTGATATTAGTTTTCATGGAAATTTCTAGTATGTAATATGACTGTTAATTAGTGGCTTAGGTATCACATCAATGTTGCATCATAACTTCAGACGAGAGAAAGAAACTTGTGTAAAGTTCAAACTGCAGAGAAAATTTACTGTAGTTTTACTCCTGTTTTTTCTAATAGCCTACATTAGTAAGTATACATGTAGCAAAATACATGTAGCAAAGAAGAAGGGACATGATCTTTACTAAGCAGGAGTGGCTAGATAGGTCAGTGATTTTTTTTTTTATTTCATTGTAAACTTGCATCCCAAGTAGAACAGCATCAACCACATGAGGATTAGTTTAGTACTCAAAGAAGGAGTAGTCAAATACAACTCTAAATGATAGGTCATTCTTCGCTCATGCCTCCAACAGATTTGTTTGGAAGCAAACATCACTATTCTTTTGATTTATAAGAGCTGGCTTCCCTTTTTGCTCCATAAGTCCTACCAGTTTATTCTCTCATGTGCATGCATACACAGTCTTCCTTTTATATTTTAGTGTGACATTGTAGATGCTTCAATAATTTCTGCTCATTCTGTCATAGATACTTCTATGGCATGATATTTTCTAAGGCTAAGCCTGAAGGTCTTATAACCACCACCTCCACAACCACTCAGTGAAACTCTGGCAGTCCCTTCCTTTCTTTTACTGAAAATTATCTTTGATCCACCCTTTCACTCCCTTGTTATATGTTACCTCTATTGGTCAAGGGAATGACAAGTCTACTCTCAGAAATGGCTGTGATATGTCATGGCATGATTATAACTAAGACTGAAGTTCAGTAGTCAAGCTGTGGAGGGAACGCAGAAGCAGAAATAATAGCTAAGGTTGCAGGTTGTACTTGAGATGCAGTTAGATGACTTTTATAAAATGTTTACAGGCAGGGGGTTCTAATGGACCACCTGAGAATTCATTGCTAGTGTGCTTGAGAGGAAAATGTGCCTAACTCTTTGCCTACACAATGCCTGGCTGAAGCCATAATTCTAAGTCAATTTAAATAAAATAAAATAAAAAAGTAATGGATATTATATCTTAGAAAGCAAGTCAATAACATCATGTGGCACTTGTGTTAAATTTTTATTGGTTTCTTGCAAAATACCGCAAATGAGATCAAATAATTACCTGCTTTCAAAGTACAGTCTGTGATGCCTAGCATATTTTATTATTACAAAAGCTCTTACCAAAGAAACAAAGTCTCTGCCAGATAGTAACCAAGTATAATTCTACAACTATTACATCCTAAAGTAAAATGATGCTTTCAGTAAGAGGATATTAAAATGCATCAGGTGATGGTAGCAGATGATGCATGTATATGTTCTTGGGCACCCAGTAAACTTCAAAGACACAGAGATGCTATCAACTTCATGTCAGCTGATATTGATCTCCTCCTTACTTGAAATAATGAAAATGAAATTTTACATATTTATTTTAGAAAGGGTTTAAAACTCTTAAGGGTAGTGAGAACATTTACCACACCTACAGAACATTACAGTTGTGACTTCTTACATGTATAAGATGACTTCACTTCTGTCTTAAAGGTGCCGAACTGGTGACCTTAAAGACTCATCTCTGTGCACTCCTTTGCTGAACAGCACAGAATGGGCAGAATTACCGAAGGCTTAATTTGAACTGCATCACCATTTGTCTCAACTTTCAGACTCCAGGGATCTGCTCTAAGTGGTAGTGGTGCACATTCATAAGGATGTCAGTTTTGGTAGCAATATTTACGAGAATGCCCAAAGAACTAGTTTATTTCATGTAAACTACTGAAAAGACCTCTGACCCCACTGTCATTGGCTACTTGTATGGATTTGAATTTATTAGTAGAGAAAAAGTCATGTTACTTAGAAGGATATCACATGGCACAGAAATACAGATTATTGTACCAACTCCTCTCTAAAAATTACCAATATATTCTTGTAATATATAACCCACTTACTAATTTTTGAATGTTCAAGGCAAGACACTGATTTAGCTGCAGAATTCTCAGTGCACTAAAATACATGAATCTTTAAAAGAACTCTGTCAAGAAAGGTAACTACCAAAATTCTGACTAATGTTAAAAAATAAATGAAGATGTGGGCCATTGCTCACAAAAGCCATTATAAATTGAAATGCTTCCCATTTTAGTTGAACCAGGAATAAATTTGATGTGTTTAAACTTCCTGCTTCACTTTGAATCAAATTTCAGTAGTCTTGCAAACTTGTTTGAATGTGAAACAGAGTATAGACACTATATTTGGCCAGTTTAATGTCACTGAACATCTGCTTTACTCATTGTGGTATGATATAAACAATAAAATATGAATCAGCTTTTTAAAACTATTTTTGTTTCAAGAAATACTTTTACCATCAACACTTTATTTTAACACATTTATTCTTGTATTGATAAAATCAGTATTTTTTATATCAGAATATTGAAACTTCAGCTTCTTCTCTACCTAAAATTATTACTTTGTACTTTTGCCACAGGTTTTCCAACCAGATTGATACAAAATATGAGTGCTCTAGCTGTGATCCAAAAGAGCGATTGAGCGTAACACAGAAGAGATAATTTATGCTTTTCCTGCAACTGAATTTTTGAGAAGACATAATACAGATTTTCTTTTTAAAAGTAAAAGCTCAATTGAAATATTAGAGGTACTCCAACCGTCTATGGAACATTAGCTCTCTATACAGTTGTAGGCACTGGCAAACTCTTCCTGGTATGAATTAGAAACAGCACAACGTTAACACACAGATCATTGGCTTGATCAAACTGAAGCAATTTTGTGTATTTGGAAAGTAGTTTGATGTAGAACATTTCTTTCCCCCATTGCTTTACCTGCTTGGGACTCAGTTTTTATATTTTGCTCACAGTATTTTTCAATTTCATGTCTGGAGTAAATCCAAAGCAAAAATCTCCTTTCCCCATACCATGCTTGTCAGATATTGTTCTACCTTCATATAAAATAATGATACTGTATCAGTTCAATCTAACTTTTTTAGCATATTTCCTGAAAAATATTCCCAGGTTGGAGCTTGCAAAGAAGAATACATGAGTGGAAAACTTTATTTTCTGCTAAGGTGCAATAAGATGCTTGATGAACAGGGACAATTCCTTGAAATTTGATTCTTTATGTGTAAAAGATCTGTTGAGATAAACAACATTCACTACTCTTCCCTCATCCACCAGCCTAGTCACCTTATTGCAGACTGCTACCATGTCAATCAAGCATGATTTCCCCTTCATATATCCATGCCAACTGTTTAAAAATTAAATTGACTAAATTTAATTTTTGATCCAGCTTGCCTACTGACCTCATGTCCAGTGGGAACTGCAAGGAGAAACAGTCAATATTTTGATGACTCACAAACAAATACTGAGCTGGACAACTTTTTAAAAGGCATTTATCTTTTTATTTGTCTATTTTTTCCACATTAGGAGGTCTATAATAGATACCCACTACATTTGCAACCACATCGGTCTGCCTGCTAATCTTGACCTGTAAATTCTCTATAAAGTACTAAAATACTGAGCTGCCCAGCTTCATAGAAAAAGCAGTTTGAGATTTCTTTCCTCATTATTCCAGCAGTTTTGTTCATGAATATGATAGCTGACAGAACATTAATATCTCACCCTAATAAATAGGCTTGACAATACTGGAAGAATCAATGACCTGAGGATGCAGCCTGGGTTGAGGTGGTCAAACCTTTTAGCACTACTGATATTCTCCTGAAATCCCGAACTATTTAGTCAAAAGTACAGAGATATATATCAAAGAATTTTAATTGCAGTCAGTCCACTGAAAATAGTTTTATTCTCTCCTGGGCATTCTTAGAATCTGACTATTTTTTTTTTTCAAAGTCCACAGCTGCACTTGAGTTGCTTCACTGAATCATTTGGGAAGTTCAAGAGAGTGTGCCTTAATGTCTATCAGAAGGAGAGTGTTAATATGCTGACACTTGTTTGGCATGAGATGCTACTTTGGCTGAAGAAATGGTAACATGTTTAGGCACTGAATTGTCAAGATGTGCAAATGAAGAAAGGAGCATTTGTACAGATGAGTAGCAACTAAAGAAGTCTAATTCTCCATTAAAAGTGGTTTGTTAACACATCACTCATTGATTTTACAAGTTAGAGGCAGAGCTTGAAGCAGAACAAGACCAACTCTTTGAGACTGAGTTTACATGTCTGAGAGAGAGAAATACTAGCATGCATTGAGAACAAAGTAGGGAGTGCTGTGGTGACCCTTTATATTCTTTAGAATATAGAGGAAACCACTGTATTAAATAAGTTAATAACTGAATGCATTAATAAGTTAACAACTCATTCTATGAAAATTAGAGAAATCATAGAAAAGAGATGGCAAGCTTCAACTCATTGTCTCTCTTCATTGTCAGAAGGCAGGTCCTGTATCTCTCTTCACAGACATTCTTCAACTTGTTAATTCTTCACACTTGTTCTTTAAGAGCTCTCAGGGTCTCCAAGCAGACTAAAATAGTGCTTGCTATCTGTACCATTGGAACATCTAGCACTAAGTTAGTCTTCCTTGCTGTTTTACTGTTAGTTTAGGTACAGTCTCCTTACAGCCTCTGATAGGATCATATTCTGTTTCTCTCATCACAGAATTCAGCTACTATATCTCTGCTTATTTTCAACGACTTTTGTTTTCTCCACATGCCTGCTTCCTTCTTAAAATCTGTTATGCAAAACTAGACAGGACTCTAGGAAAGAGCAGATTTACAAGGGTAGAGAGGGTTCAAATCATTACTTCATACATGTAACATAACATCTCTTTATTTACTTTATGATTATTGGTCTTTGCAGCAGCATGAAATTGTTGGTTCATATCCCACATGTGAACCAGTATAATCCTTAGATCATTTTCTACAGAACTGCTGCTCACCTAGTCACTCTGCAACAGCAGGAATTGAAATACATTCTAGAATATGTCATGCACTTCTGTTTTCAGAATAGCATTTGCAGGCTGCAAAAAGAACATTATTTGCCCTTCAGTGAGGACCTTGGTAATGTTTATGCTAGGAAGAAACATTAAATTTTTCTCCTTATGATAACTAGTCAAAACTTAACTTCTAAATCCTTGTTGTTGATCCATCTCTAAAGGATTTATTTGGCTTTCAAAAAATATTTACCTTTGGGAATTAAATAATTTCTTAAAATTGTACTTTGATTGTTTTTTTTATGTTGTTAAAAAAGATGATGGGAATATAAAGGAAACCTTCTGCACTATCTGTACAGCAGCACTGTACAATTTGGAGAAATACGGAAATAGTAAGGCTGTACTTTAAAAACAATTTTACATAAAGGCATTGAGATTTCAAGTTTCTAGAGTAAGAACTGAAACTATAGATATCTCCTATATAGGCAAATGATAGGAGGGCATCAGGTCCTCTTGTGATGAACTATCCTCATCACTCCCTACTTACATTTAGAGTTCTTCTTAGAAGAGGAAAGTATAATTGTGGAAAAGACATTTTTCAGTGTTGCATGCTGTCAGTGTGATAGGTCAGCTTTCTTACATACTGTGTCCCAGTTAGCAGCTTGGGCTTCTTCCCCTTGCTGGCTTGATTTCATGACTATCAATCACTTTCTTATAGTCAGTAACAGTAAACATGATTGCAGTTACTGTTAGATGTCAAAACCCCAAATGGTAAATCCATGGGACTAGAAGGAATGTGAGTACTCAGAACAGATTAATTGAAACATAAAATAAGGAGGTAGAACAAAGGCAATTACTATATTAAGGAAAAAATTAAGATTTCATTCAATAGTAGCTAATTTTAAGGATACTTTGTACAAAACACAGAAATAAAGAAATGACAAACAGGATGGTTATCCCATGACCAGATGGGGCATGAAATGTAGGGAAAAAAAAAAAACCACTATTAGGTTAAATATGTGCCAGAAAAGCAGATTTCCACTTGTGTTAGAACCTCACAGATACGACTTGTTTTTTTTCCTTAAGATATTTGGACTAGGTGTCATTGACTGCATCCAGCTTATAGCTACTCTTCTTATAAACAGTGGCCTTCAAGTTATATGTTGATCTGAATTTCTTTCAGTGTCTTGTCAAATCAAATAACTAATCTTTTCACCATTTCCTCATCCACGATACAGTATGGTCTATAACAATATTCAAAAGTTACCATATCAATTTAAAATTATATTGATTTTGAAAAATAAAATAGCATTTTTTTCCTTCCTTTTTCAAACTAGATAATTACTTGAGATCTTAAAAAGAAAAATAGGGTGCTTATTTGATCACTTTATTGCAGACTCTGTCTTAAAGACTGTTGCAATACTTCTGATAAGAATATGTGATTTGTCGACACTTGTGTGGGTCTTTGCAGTAGCTTATCATTGCTGCTGCTCATCTTGGGATCTTTTTAATGTTTTCATCTTCCTAACATTCCTGAGATCAAAAGTAAAGGTGATTTTCTAGATACACAGGTTTTGTAATTCCTTCCTTGATTTTTTGCAGCAGCCTACTGAGAATGACAAGTCATTGACAGAGAAGATTCTTGTTAAACAGAAACTGTTCCTCTCAGGCATGCTGTTAAATCTTTCTCATGGATGAGTCTAGACACCATTTTTTAGATCTTTTCCATGAACAGTGTGGATAAAATGGGGATTGAGTCAAAGGGAACAGCAGTGCAAAGGCTGTTGCTAGCTATGCACTGTTATAATGACAAGTATTTATTTGGCTGTCAGTGAAATGTACTGTTTTAATAGTCATTCTCTGTCTTTGAGGCTACAACAGAAAAGGCAGGGGATGGATGGAATAAGTCCGTGGTCTGAGTATAGTCTATTTAGACTAAATAAATGTATGTGGTGGTAATAAATGGGAGGCAGATGAGGGATGAATTAACCTAAACAAGAATGGAAGTAGGATCAGTTTTTACAGCACTAAACTCTAATTTGGGAAAACTAAGTTAAATTTTCTGTGTGGTGGGTTAACCTTGGCTGGATGCGAGACACTCACCAAGCCACTCTCTCACTCCTCCTCAACAGGGCAGGGGGAGAAAATAAGAAGAAAAAGCTCATGGGTCACAACAAAGACAGGGAGATCAGTTGCCAATTACAGTCACAGGCAAAACAGACTTGACTTGGAGAAAATTAATTTAATGTATTGCCATTTTAAAATATAGTAAGATAGTGAAAGACAAAGACAAAACTAAAACCACTTTCCTCCTCTTTCTTCCTAGGGTCAACTTCACTCCTTCATCCCCAACTCTTCTACCTCCTCCTGCCCTGAGTGGCACAGGGGAGTAGGGAATGGGGGCTGTGGTCAGCTCATAGCACTTTGCCTCTGCCTCTCTTTCCTTCTCAGACTCTTCCCCAGCTATGGCATGGGCTGCCTCCCACAGGATACAGTCCTTCATGAACTGATCCAATGTGGATCCTTCTTCAAGAACTGTTCCAGCATGGGTCCTTTCCATGGGGTACAGTCCATCAGGAATGGACTGCTCCAGGGTGGGTCCCCCATGGGCCACAATTAGTGGCAGGAAACCTCCTCCTGTGTGGGCTCCTCTCCATGGGCTGCAGTTCGTGCCAGAAGCTGCTCTGGGGTGGGCTTTCCACAGGCTGAAGCTTCATCCAGGGCATGTCCAGATGCTGCAATGTGGCATCCTCCACGGGCTGCAGGTGGGGATCCGCTCCACTGTGGACATCCATGGGATGCAGGGGGACAACCTGTGTCACCACAGTCTTCTCCACAGGCTGCAGGGAATCTCTGATCTGGCACCTGGAGCACCTCCTCGCCCTCCTTCCTCACTGACTTTGGTGTCCACAGGGTGGTTTGTCTCACATTTTTCTCACTCCCTTTTCTCACAGCTGCTGTGCAGCATTTTTTATCTTTTTTACAATATTTTATTACAGAGGTGCCACCAACAATTCTGATGGGCTCAACTTTGGGGATGCAAATGGGAGAACTAGCTCTGTCCAACATCGGGGCAGCTCAGATGTCACCCATGCAGGCTCCCTCCACTCCTGCTACCACAGTCTTGACACATAAACCCAATGCAATCTTGAAAAAGATCTTATACCTCAGTTTTTACAGAATTTAAGTTAAAAGTACTTCTCTACTTTTTAAGATATTTATAGAACTAGGAATTTGGAGATGCCCATGTGCTAACTAAGAAGCAAACTTTTACAAAAATGGCACAGGGACTAAAAGAACATGACTTATTTTCCTAGGGACTGTAAATATACCTTTATGGCACTTAAACCTTTTTGCTTAAAATACCTCTCAAATTTTATTGCTATCTATATTCTGTTTATAAGCAACATTTCAAGAAAAAAATTCCAAATACCAGCTGCTATGTATGTAAGATTTTTCCACTTCAGATGTGAACAACACAAACATTAAAAGCAGCCCTTCAAATTACTATTATTTCTTAGGCTTTTTTATTTTTCACAAAGTATATAATTGAGACTTTTTTGGTCTCTTTTTCCTTTTATTTGCTTCAAAATGATAAAAACCCCCAACTGCTACTGGATTTTTTATTTTTTCTGCCTCAATGACATAATCACTGTGTGCCACCACAAGGTTTAAGGAAGCAGATGCAGCAGTTTTCATACCATGCTTGTATGTATAGCTCTGAAACAGTAGGCAACAAACGGTGTTGACAGGATAGGTCAAATCTATGAAACTTGTAAAACTTGCCCTCGAGCATTGCAACCCAATATAGAAAGAGCTCACATATTTGACAGTTATTCTAAAAGATTCTTATGAATTCCCATAATGTGAGTCTTGTTACCTCTGAAAGCAGATAAAAAGTGCAGAAAGACAGACGCATACACACAAAAAGCTTCTTCCTCTGCTGGACTTCTAAAACTGACACCGTGTTTTGCAAAAGATCAGTGAAAGATTCTTCTGCTTCACTAAAAATAGTCTTGCCCTGTTTAAAATATGCTGTTATGTCAAACAATTCACTGGAACTATGAGAACTGTGTGGTCAATTAGGGAATGTAAGACATGGTACATCCTACCTATAGAGAGCGGGGAGGGGTTTCTGGTTCACATGTGCTGCTTGAAGAACAGAAGTCAGCAGGCGCAGTCACTCAATTGTCAAGGGACTTTCTCTTATTCTTCCCTGTTGCATATTGTCTAAAGTTTACTATCATATTTTTAAAAAAGGCAACTTCCATTAAGGGTTTGCAAGTCACTGGGGTCTCTGTTAACATGTTGGTGCTTTCCAGTTGTTTTTCTCTTACTGAAGGATAGGAAGCAATAGCTATGATGTAGCTATGACAGCTTTGTGAAACCTGGTTTCCACTTGTGGTCACCATAAAAGAAAAAAGTCCTATTGCCTTCTGTAAGAACTGAATTGGATCATTAATATTTCCAATGTCTACAGCTGTAGAATTTCCATGACCTATATTTCCTCACTTGATGCTTTACCAGTTATACCTATACACATCCCACTGCAGCTCAAAGTAACAAAACCAATTTGGGTTCAGTGATATAGAAATTGAGTGATTTATGCAAGATAAGCATGAAAAAGTTTTGGATACTTTTCTAATTCTTTTTGTCTTTGTAATCTTGGACTGTACAAATTACACATTAAAAAGCTCTCTAAAATTATTGAATCGCCCTCTTTTGTGGATGAGCAGAAACAACAGCTGTCTATGTGAATAAAATTGTTACAGAAAAAGTCAATCAAGGTTGTTAAAGAGGGTTATGTCAGAGTTAGGAGATGAATCATTCTAATTCCAGAAGGCAAGTGATTCTTAAGAAATTCACCATGTTCCACATTACATGAGTTCCACAAGTTTATGCAAGCTTGATGTCAAGGGAAACTGTGAGTATGCAGGTCTGTAACATCATTTGTTTCTTGTGTAAATTGAGGACAACACATCTCAACAGTACATCCAAAAGTGGATTTTGCTGCTCTAAGGACTCAGATAGAGGAGTTTTGCAGACCTTACCCAGAAACAACTGAGCGTGGCTTTGGATCACAACTGCCTGAGGCAGGCTCCTGCTACTCAGCAGTCTCCCTGTCAGCATCTCATAGGACCTTGTTGTGGTTTGAGCCTGGTCGGCAGCCAAACACCACGCAGCTACTCTCTCTCCCTTCTCTTCCAGCAATAAAAAGAGACAGAGAGCCAGGCTTGGGGTTCAAGATAGGACTGGGATGGGGGAAAAATCACCTTTTATGGTCATGAGCAAAAGGCAGACTCGTTAGGGGAAGAAAAAAAGAACATACATTTATTACAGACACTGACAACACATAACAGAGTAGGACAGTGGGAAGAATTGCCACATCTTGAGAACACCTTCCCCCCACCCCTCCCTTCTTCCCAGGCTCAGCTCTGCTCCCGATATCTCTACCTCCTCCCCCAGCGGCACAGGGGCAGGGAATGGGGGGGTGCAGTCAGTGCTGCCGCTTCTTCCATCTTCGATGGGGGGAGCGTCTGGAACTTGTTCCTCCTGCTCCATCGTGGTCCCCCTCTCACAGGAGACAGTCCTCCACAAACTTTCTCCGACTGGATTCCCTCCCATGGCTGCAGCCCTTCCCGAGCTGCTCCGGCATGGGACTCCCCCGCATGCTGCAACCCTCCCAGCGCTGAACTACAACAGTGGGGCTGCCTTTTCCCACAAGACTCCGGCCTCCTTCAGACACAGCATCTTGATCAACCGGGCAGAAAACACAGGCCATAAATCAATGTCTGCTCCACCGTAGATCTTCATGGGTGGCGGGGGGGGGCCACCCTGCTGTCTCCCCACAGGATACAGGGGGGTCTCTGCTCCGGCACACCTCCCCCCTCCTTTCTTCCTCCGTTCCTCCACTGACCTTGGTGTTCATGCAGCTGCAGCAACTCCTCCTCACAAGTCCCACTGCCCGTCACCACGTCCCTTCTTAAATACGTTATCGCAGAGGCGCAGCTGATGGGCTCAGTTTTGGTGCAGAGGTGGAGCTGACTTGGAGCTGGGAGAGCTTCGAGAAGCTTCTCACAGGGGGTCTCCCCTATAGCTCCCTCCCCTGCCACCAAAAAACTCCACCACTCACTCAAACCCAAGACAACCTAGAACTGATTTTGCAGTCTTGTTATTTGCCATCCTAAGCATGTGTTCTCAGTTGCTTAATGCCTAAAGCTGTTTCTGCATTAATGTTTGTATGGTTGTCTAACCACACTGGGAAAAGTTAGGCTTCTGAAAATTCAAGTAATTTTCTGTTTTGTTTTTTTTTTTTTTTTAATTTTTTTTTATTTTGCATAGGTTCAAGTGCCTCTATCCCAGGCTCTCATTGCATTTGTGTGTATCTGTTTCTTTGATATGTGAATTACTGAAAATCTCCAAGAGCAATAGAATTCAATAGTCTTAAAATGTCAATATAGAGACATTGAAGGAAATGTTTCAGAAGAAAAGTAACTAGGAAATATTTTTTAAGTTCCTCCTGTACTAAGCATTTTCCAGCATAAAGAGAGACATGGCTCTTGCCCCAAGGACCCTGTATGTTTTACAGTCTTAACATAAAGTAAGGAAAGGATGGATTCAGGGCATTTAAAATATTTTTTGGCTTCAAACTTTCTGTTTACTTAGTTAATTAAGTCAGTTTTCTTTGAAGAAAATAAAAACATGATACCAGTTATTTTTCTATCCTTAGCTAAGCAACAAACTCATGAGTATTTTAGGAACATGTATATGACAATAGCCTCCAGATACGAAGTCTGTTAACAAGCTGACACGGAACATTTCTGTTTCTACACAGTATAACTAGAAGTATTGCAATGAGACTGCAAGAATATGGATACATTTAGGAAAATAAGTTACAGAAGATGCAGGTATGGCCAAAAAAAAATCACTAAAATGACAGCTAAATGAGACACCCTCTGAATTCAATAAGGATTTTATTCTGTTGAAGCCAGAAACCCTGTATGATACTATCTTAGTTTAAGTGTCATGTCAAAAAAGAACATGACAAAGAAAGACGGTATTCACACTAACTTTTTAAGATGATGATGCTGGGTTAATATTAAATACAGACATATTGCAAATGGGCATTTTTAAGAGCCTTTTTTATCAGAAGAATAACTACGTGAAATGCCTTTCTCCAGCAAAACAGGTCTACATCCTGTATTTAATCTGACCTATTTTCTTATGCATCTGAAATATATTTTTAATAATATTTACACCGGTTAACAATTGGAGATTTATTTATAGATTCTATTTTCAACTAAGGAATACTCAGCAAAACATTAGACTGAAATATAACTGAAGTCATTAAGGTTCTACCTATATGACTGTTAGAAAAAAACCTATATAAGCTTATTGTTTGACAATCATGAAGAGATTATGGAGTGTGGTGGTTTAGGCCTGATTAGCAGCCAACACAATGCAGCAGCTCTCTCTCCCTTCCCCTCTGGCAATGAGAAGGGACAGAGAGCCAGGCTTGGGGTTCAAGATAGGACTGGGATGGGGGAAAAATCACCTTTTATGGTCATGAGCAAAAGGCAGACTCGTTAGGGGAAGAAAAAAAAGAACATACATTTATTACAGACACTAACAACACATAACAGAGTAGGACAGTGAGAAGCATTGACACATCTTGAGAACACCTTCCCCCCACCCCTCCCTTCTTCCCAGGCTCAGCTCTGCTCCCGATATCTCTACCTCCTCCCCCAGTGGCGCAGTGGCAGGGAATGGGGGGTGCAGGCAGTGCTGCCACTTCCCTTATCTTTGGTGAGGGGAGTGTCCGGAACTTGTTTCTCCTGCTCCATCGTGGTCCCCCTCTCACAGGAGACAGTCCTCCACAAACTTTCTCCGACATGAATTCCTCCCATGGGCCGCAGCGTTCCCCACACTGCTCCGTCATGGGTCACTAACTTTCTCCGACTGGATTCTCTCCCACGGCTGCAGCCCTTCCCGAGCTACTCCAGCGTGGGACTCCCCCACATGCTGCAATCCTCCCATCTCTGAATTACAGCAGCGGGGCTGCCTTTTCCCATGAGACCCCGACCTTCTTTGGGCACAGAACCTTGATCATCTGAGCAGGAGCAACAGGCTACAAATCAATGTCTGCTCCACCGTAGATCTTCATGGGTGGCAGGGGGGGGCTGCCCTGCCGTCTCCCCACAGGATACAGGGGGGTCTCTGCTCCGGCACACCTCCCCCCTCCCTTCTTCCTCTGTTCCTCCTCTGACCTTGGTGTTCATGCAGCTGCAGCAACTCCTCCTCACAAGTCCCACTGCCTGTCACCACGTCCCTTCTTAAATACGTTATCACAGAGGCGCAGCTGATGGGCTCAATTTCCCAAACAGAAGTGGAGCTGACTTGGAGCTGGGGGAGCTTCGAGAAGCTTCTCACCGGGGGCCGCCCCGATAGCCCCCTCCCCTGCCACCAAAAAACTCCACCACTCACTCAGCCCAGGACATGGAGTTGCTAAATTTCAAAGTACTCTGTAGAGTATTTCTGAACTACCAGCAAGCCACCAGCTTTATGTGACAAAATGGACAATTCTCTCACTTCATGTGCCATGGTACCAGAGAAATGCCATACTGATTAGACTGACTCTGTGGCTATGGAAATGCTTTGAAAAGTGCATTAGATCAGGACCTATGTGGAGAGATCATTCCCCTTGTACATCTGGACAGCTTCCAGGGGTTAATTGTTATGGAAATATTATGAGATTTTTTTATCTGAAATTGAATCTGCAATATGATGTTTAAGAGCTAATGAGGGAGCTATCCCCAGTACATTTCTCTAATCCCATTTTTAGCTTACATGTTTCTGTGAATTTAGGAACCTAGGGCAATGAGTTCCACAGATTAATATGTACCACACAAGAAAGTACTTTTCTTTTTCTCATTAGTACTGCTTCCTGACAATTTCCCCGAAAGCCCTCTAGTTTCTGTTCTGTTGCCTTCCTTTTCTGCTTTCCCTTTATGATTTGTAGACACCTAGGACATAGCTCAACTCAGCTGTCTTTTCCAAATTGAAAGGTTTTATTTAGTCATTCCTTGTATGGTAGCTCTTTCCTACCTGAGTTATCTTTGTTATCCTCCCCTATATCATCCTTGATTTTACAAGAATGTTCTTAAGATGAGATACCAGAACTGCACGAATATTCAGAATGTGGAAACATCTGACAAAAAAATGACCTAGTTAATTGCTCATCTTTGTTAGAATGCCCTTCCAAAAAATATTATGACTTGAAAAATCAAAGCACTACACTTTTCCAGAATAAAGGGAACATATCCAGTGATGTTATGTTTGGCCACTTCAAACTAGACCTTTATATTTCATTGCCCTCATGTGTTTGTGCAAATAGCTTAAGGACTTTGCGACTTTGTCAATGGATTCTGTGATATAATTGAGATATTAACTCTGAAGCCTATTGACAATGTAAGCAAAACTGTTATACTGCTCACAGTATGACATTTTAGCAGAAATACTGAGATACTTTGTTAATATGAAAGAAAACAGTATACAAATCAATATTTTCCATTCTCCAAGATCCATTGTAAGCATAAGGTTCTGTAAGACTTCTACTACAGTGCTTTATATTCAATTTAAAATGTATTTTCAAGATACTGTATAATATATTTTTGATATGTTACATATGTGTCCTGCTTCAGTTAATATTTTGCTCTTTGTTAACATTTTGTTTGCATTTTCTCTAAGTGTATCTTTGAATAACTGTATAAAAACCTCTGATTTTCATAAATATTGCAAATGAAAATGTTCATTCTTAAAGTGCTTCTGACAAAACAATGCAAGGTATAACATGAGGATTGGTGGCATTACTTCACACATGCCTTGGACATTAGTGATACAACAACGATAACATACAGGAATTGTGCTGAGATCTGATTTATTCTATAATGAGGTTTTGAGTAACAATTTTTTCTGTCACCTAGGAGTTCAGCTGTTAACTCATATAATTTCATTATATGCATATTGTTCTGATTTTCCTCTTTATTTTGTAATCCCTTCATCTAATTTCAAACATCTGTGACATCTCAGTTTGTTTGTGTTAGAGAGGAATATAAGGAAAAACAGCTATCAGCATCACAACACTTGTGAGCACTGAGAATGTGGTTAGTAGATTTTTTCCTAACAATTCCTGTATTGTGGCTTACATTCATTGTCTCTTTGATGAAAACATCCTGAAAGGGCATTTCAAAGAGACAGCGACAATGGGTTTTCTATGCCACCATTGCTGCCAAAGTGCACTGCAACCATCAACTCATTTCAGATTGAGTTTTCTATAGAACCAGTGCGGTGGACTCAGCTGACTTTGTGTTCATGTAATGTTAAATATCCATTTTTCAGCAGAATAAAGTAAAACACCAAGCTGATCTTTCAAACATAAACTTCTGTCTTTTCAGCAGAAACCAATTTGCCAATCAATTTCGGACACTGGGCTACTCAAAAAATTTTGCCAGCTACAATTTATTTATAATTGTCACTCAGGAACGTTCAATATTTGGCATACGTGTTATAGCAAGTAAATTGAACAGCTTCTGAGATAATTTTGCAGGGCAGCTGTATATCTGTATCTAAATGTAATCAAGTAGCTTACAGAAAAAACTGACCTTGATTATATACATTACCTTTGATATAAAAAGATCCTATAACTTGAAATTTCCTTCCATTCGTTAAAATCAAAGGCGAGCTGTACAGCTGTGGTAAATTGCATCTGGTAATGCCCCTGTCACTGGTGGCTTACTTGAGTAAATGAAGACATGCACTGACAGAAGATTCAAGATTGGACAGATAAGATTAAGCTACATTAGCTCATCTTCATCCATCAATCCAAGCTCTGGCCATTCTTGTCTCTACTGTCACTCTAGGCCAACATATTTGTCTGATCTCAGCAGATTGCCTGCTATCTGACTGTCAAAGTATTCCTAATATTGAGCTTTTCCTCCACTTTCATTTCTCATATGCTTGTAGTCCCCACCAGTGATCCTTCCCCAAGTGTATTTTTCCTCTTTAAGTTTCTTCTCCTCATACCCTGCACAACAAAAGTACTGTGCATTATTTAATGGATGTTTATAATGAAGTCCAGTGAATTTCAGTTATGAAGTAGTATTTAACTAATCTTAGATGGAGACATTATCATGGGATGTTCTTGATCTTTACATTTTAGAGAATAATTCAGAACTGGGTATCTTGGATTCAAGAGCTATTTAGTAGTAGAGGAGTGAAAACGTCATGAGTTGGCTTATAGCATCTTGGCTTACAGCACCAGAATGTCAGGCAGCATCTTGACCTAAAATCCATCCCCAGGGTTTTTTTTTGTTCTATTGTTTTTATTGATTTTTGCTTTTTTTTTTTTTTTTTTTTTTTTTTTTTTTTTTTTTTTTTTTTTAATCTTCCCTACAAGGTCATATACATGGTTCAGGATGGATTGAAATATTCTTTGTTTCTATGTGCTCCTTCACCTTCTCATCCAGAGATAATGTTTCAGTCACACTCAGCTTTTACTCAGTGTTCAAGCCAAGCCTTTTGTCTGGATTTTCATATTCTTGAGTATGTTTGTATGAGGATATGGACAGAAGTGCATGTCTATTTCAAAAGAAGAGAAATATCTAAATTTACTAGTCTCCACAAGATTTAAACCCCTTAATTACCTAATGGGTAATTAAAATCTTAAACAGAACAGCCCAACTAAGGAATAAGCCTAATTCTGGGGAAACTCTTAAAGCCACAGGAGTTGCATTAACATATGCTTAAATCACCCACTAGCTATCTGTTAAGAAAACTCCTAAAGACTACAATAGTATAGAATTTGCAGAACTACACAGAGTGTGTATTGCACTTCTCACAGTTAGGAAGTGAAGATGCAGATGAAATAAACTAAGTACTTGTTGTGAACACCTAATTTTTTAGAAGCAGACTCAAAATTTTATTTCTGTCTACAAAATTTGGAGAAACTTTGGTCTAAATACTGGAGTTATGCAGTTGCATGTTGCAACAAACATGAGATTGTAAAGCACAAAGTTTCTCTTTCTAAGCTTCTGTGATTAGGGTTGAAGATTTTCATATTCACAAACCAAGATGCGATAAGCAAAACTGTTTACCCTGTGCTTTTAGGGAGGTGAGAGATGATATCTTTTGTTTTCTTGCACTAACATCCTCCTCTAATCAGAAATAAACTTTTCTATTTCATAACTACATACTGAGGGGTCACTTTGAAAGTAATTACAAAATGCATGCAGAGGTAGAGAAAGATCTAAGTACTTCATCTGAAACTATTTTCTGTATGAACCAATATTTATACATAGCCCTGTACAATTATAGAGTCTGCTACCAATGAAGCTGTAAGTATGGGATATAAATATTCATCAAATTAGGGATTCTAATCTGCAAATTGGTGGTGCATGGGTGACAAATAAATTGACAGGAATTTCTCTTCCATTTAGTTGAAGGGGGGATGGTACCTTGTGACTTTCCTTTCATTGTCTCAGAGAAATGTCCAAGACATATCTAATTATAGTATATAATTATGTCTATCTAATGTCTGCTTCATGCCATGACAATCAGATGATGTCTCATTTTGATAAATTTTACATGCTAACATAAGCTAATGCTAACCTTTAAAATAAATTAACACATTGAGTGGAATAGTTTGGAGGGTTTTCCTGGATTTGCTAGTCTTTAATTTTTTAATAAATGAAGCTATTATACGTTGATTAATGAACTTTTAAGTGACATCAAATTCTGGGAAGAACTACAGTTAAATTGGGAAAAGAAGTACAGTGCAAATGATTTACATAAATTAAGGACTGTGAGAAAGAGGAAGTTAATGAATACAGACAGGCACACCTGTATTCCTGTCAAGGAGACAGCAATAAGAATGATCAAAGATCTAGAAAATAAGACCTCAGGTAAAGTACAAGTCCTGAGACAGTCTGGAAGAAAAAAGGAGTGAAGATGTTACTGTCAGGCATTGCTACAGAGGAAAAGATTAATCTGCTCTTCATGACAAGTTATGAGCTTAAGCTGTAACAATTATTTCAAGGTAAGTGATAATTTTTTTCTATCTGAGGAAAGCAATACCTGCAATAAACGGTCCAGAGAGATCATGGAGTCTTCCTCATCAGATGCGATCAAGAACAGGTTAGAAAAGTACTTAAGAAGAATGATACAGACATGCTGATTATTCTACCAGTGAATGAATTAGAGGACCTGTGAAGTTTGTTTTCTGATTTGCAATTTTATTATCAGACATTAGCAGAAACAATACCTCTCACTTTTCCCACTTCTTGCCCAGTCCTCCACATTTTGCTTGGTAACAACTGTAGAGTTATGCAGATAGTGCTGAGAAAATGGAGGCAGAGTTCAAACAGTTTTAGCTGGACAACTGGGGACAGGTTTGGGGGATAAATCTTGGCCTTTGCAAATGAAGATTTAACTGTAGCGTGATGTCAACTAGGTATTAATATTGTGATATGAATCATATCCTCATCTAGCAGTGCCATTCATCAGTGCTCACACACCAAAATGAAAAATTATCATGCACTGGCTTCCATAGCCAGTCTTTGTGGCCTAACTAGTGTCCAAAATCTATATTGTTTTTTCCTCTCAAGTCTGATGCATTTACAAAATACTTTGAAAAGCTAAATAACAAAAGGCTTCTAATTGCTTAGCAATGCGTTCCTCTAAGAAAAGAGAGCAAGTTTAATGTTTCTTATGTGCAGTGATATAGCACCAACAAATAGGAAGCAGAAACAACGTCAGCTTAATATCTATTACAAAGAAAAATGTAAATGGAAGACTCCTTTCCACTGCTGCCACCTCTACAGGTAAATGCCAGTGTCAAGTCAGGCCATCAGTGATGATATCGATCACTTTTGGTGTTTAAAGACAATAAAAAAGGAAGGTTTCACCTATTGAACCATTCATGCTGAGTTAGGTAAGCTTTAAAGCACTGTAGAATTATGAATAGTACACCTCCAACCTTTCTTTCCTATTATCTGATATTGTTTAATCTAAACAGATCTCTTTTGATATTGGACAGGGTTTTTAATTATACCTAAAAATAAACATTGTAGGAGTGAGTAAGTATTATTGTAGGAATTCAGCAGACAAAGAAAAGAGCAAAAGGATAGCACAAGAGAGATCTATTATCTACAGAGATACTATCAGATACTATCTACTACAACAGAGTTTCTACTATCTACTCAAAAAGAAGGATAACTACATTTGGAAATTCTTACATTTTAAATTGCACAGGCTGCTTCATAATAAGTGAGTTTATTTTTCAAACAGTGTAAGGTTTCGATCAATCTTCAAACAGTCTGCTTAGCATTTTACATGGGACTATTGGACTACATTCAAGTAGAAAAAGTAGTTATAGACCAGAGAAGGTTATTCTGGTAAATATAGTGATCCTATTTCTCAGTAAGCATGAAACTACATCAACAACATGTGGTCAGTAACAATATCACTTAATGAACAACCAGAGGCCCAAACCCTATGATCATAAAAATGCTTTGGCTGCATTTTCATGGGAAAATAGGAAAGTTAATTCTAAGTAGTATTTCCTCTTCTGTCTAATTTTACTTGAAACTATTTCTCTTGTCATATTTGATACTAAATTTCAACATATATTGTGATGAAATAAACAGCTGCACCACAGATGTGCTGCAATTTACAGATGGATGAATTGAAGTGATTTTCCCACTTGATAAAAAGGAAAAGTTTTACATTCATTAAGCAACCTCATGCTACATCAGCCTCAAGGGAAACTCCATCAGAACACCCACTAGGATGTTGATATAATAAGGTATCTTTTACAGATCTTGGGAAATAATAAAGGATTACTTTTTCAAGAGATTATTCTTTTCCTGTTCGTCTTTAAGTAATGTTCACCAAGTACCTTTGCATAACTGTGCAAAACAGAATTGAATTACTTCAGCAAATGTTGGTCAATAATCTGTCACCAAGAATACTCATCTTTTCCTTTAACAAATTCATGAAGTTACAGCATCCTAAAAATGCTGAATAATTATATTCATGGGGATTGAGCAGGAAAACAAAACCTAGATCAGTAGTATGTTCTGCTTGTATTAGATGGTGGAGGACTTTCAGGTATATTGAGGCTTTTTTTAGACTTATCACAACAAGGTTTGACAGTCTGCTTCAACAGTATCTAGTTTTTGACCACTACTGAGGGATTTGCATGCTAAAGGCCCTATATCTTCCGCATACCAGCTGAAATAACGATGATTTGTCAATACCCTGGAAGCTAGAGGTACCCATATTACTATTTTAAAGATTATTCTCATTTTTCAAGTTGAACCTCTAATTTTTCTTAGAGATCGACTTTTCACCAGCATGGATATAAAGGATCTACAAATTATGATTTCCACAGTATTGGTTTGCAGGGATGTTTTTTATAAAGATGGCAGTGATAATGGTTTAGATATGTGGTCCTTAATTACTGCACAGTTTCTAATAAAAACAGCAGTTTCATACACTGGAAAAAAAGGATAGAAAGGAAAATTCACCATGGGTCTTATTCATTGAGGATGGCTCAGGGTATGGATCAAATTCCCATGAAAGAGTTTGGGATTTGTTATTTAAAGCTGATACTTAGGTGCATATATTTACAAATATTGAATTTAAGATTATATAGGAAACCTTAGCTGAGTTATTTCTGAAGTTCTGGGTGCTGTGCTTAGTAGATAATATTTCTGTAAGGCAGACTTTAGAGTTTTGTCCCTCTTTTTCCTTGTCCTGACTTTTAATAGATATTATGCACTTCAAATTCTTTAGAATGATAGACATTTGCAAATATACATTTATTGCCTTACATACTTTCCTCTTCTAATGGATAATAACCCCAAAGTAGTTACCAGATTTCCTAGAGATTTACCCTAGGTTGACTTGAGTATAATTTACTTTTATATCATTGTCTTATATTTAATCTAAAGTTATTCTCACCTACTATTTCTCTTTCCTTGCTACAAATGTCTCCTAGCTAGACTAACATTACACAGCAGAGATTTGAATCAAGGAATAGATTCCAAAACTTTTATTCACAAGTGAATGTCTGATATAAAATGAAAACAGAATAAGATAATGAAAAATGGAAAAATACCTAGAGAAGCAACCATGTATTTTTCTCCCCTGGCTGTGAACTGTTAGTAACATATGTAAATTCTCAGGTAGATTAATGGTGTAAGAGAGTTT
Organism: Tyto alba; assembly: GCF_018691265.1. Lineage (NCBI taxonomy): Eukaryota > Metazoa > Chordata > Aves > Strigiformes > Tytonidae > Tyto > Tyto alba. Next base: position 3,354,584 of record NW_024881280.1, on the reverse strand, counting down.
AAGGAATGAATCCATTGCAGTAGCTTTTGCCATCTAAGACTTAATATGGCCTATTAAGAGACCAATGGAAACTTTTAAATCACCAGGAAACTATTGCTGAAAAAAATAATATTTTCATGCTTTTGCAAGCATCCTTCATGAAAGGCTTGTTATGTGATATTTTTATGTGTGGTTAAGAAACTTCCCTTATTCCTTGAAATTTTTCCTTTTTTTCTGCACACACACTTATTAAAAAAAAAAAAATAATAAAAATGCCTTATTCCCCATCTCTTCCTATCAGGGTTCATTATTCCCATGAGAGGGCAGGAGGGCTTTGGTCTCTTGTCAGAATAAAAAAGATTGATTCTCTTTTTTTCTCTCATTTTTCCTACACATATGCGGTATCTTTCAACACCTCTGTGCCATGGCACAGGTTATATAAGTGGCTTTTTCTATTCTATGGACCATACAATTCCATTACGTTCACATTCAGAAGCTATCCATGCCATATCTCTGTTAAAGTATTCTAAATCTAGACCAACTTGCCCACCAAAGGATAGATTCATTGATACTTGCAAACCCTTACATTTTATACCTGTCTGATCTGAGATCACTCATAATAAATAAAATGTTTAATTAAAAGGTGTAACTATAGTAAAGCAAAGAGTTATGTTCTAGCTGATAACACTGGAAACACAAGTTACAAAAGAGAAAGCTCCAAACAATACAATTTTTTTTTGCCCCCAGTCTCTTCCCAACGCATGAATTTCAAAATTTTTTGAGACTGAAGGTGCCATACTCTGCTGCATGGATATTCTCTTTCTAAAAGTGGCCTTCTGTATGCATGAGTATTGTCACAGATCTCTTGGTGTGTGCATATGACTGTGCCAGTCAATGGCAATGTGGGAAGGATGAATATTTTAATTGATATTTTCTATAGATGAAGCTTCAAAACTTGTTTCAGCTAGCTCTTTCCTAATTTAGGATCTTTTGTTGTACTGTGTCTTTGTTCATTTGTTCACTGCCTGCAAGAATTCTTATGCTTATCTGAAAATATCTTACCAGTAATGTGGATATGATTAATAATTTTGACTAGTACTCAGGTTTACCTTTTTTCTTTTTTTTTTTTTTTTTTTTTTTTTAAGGTGTCAACTGACTTGCCGTTTTGAAAATTCCAGTGTAGTATTAAATATCTATAACACACATGACTGTCTTTCTGTGTGACAGCTTAAATTGCACATTGGCTTGGTGACTTACTTTTCAGAAAGACCACACTTTGATCTTGGAGCAGGTCCAATCCCACCTGACACAAACATGTTGTTTGTTTTAGAGGTCAGCGAGTCTTCCCATTGGGTTTAATGCATGGTTACTTCTGTGCAAATTTAGAATTACTGTCGTGTGGGTAATACTTGCTTTAGACTATTCCCCTGTCCTGAGTTTTTGAGTATAGTTATCTGTGGTCCATAGTGTCATTTGTGGATTCAGCACCACTATTTTCCTTAGTCTTTCTACTGTCTTATCAGGCTTTATGATAGATATCTCTGGCACAGAGGGAGAGAAGTAACAGTCAGTAATTGCCAGTGGGAAGTCTATGTGTCGCAGTTCTGTGTAAATCTACTGCTTGTCAAATATGAATTTCATGTACCTCAGATGCTACCATTTTTTATATTGTATGTTCCTGGGGGCATTGTGGTACCTGAGATTGTATAATGCTGGTTACTTTTTGCTTCCTTGGAGGGCAATATAAGATGCTTCTGTGAGTCGGACTCATGAGATGATAGTGTCTCTGTAAATGCCCTTTTCACCTGTTCTACTGTTACAACACCTTACATACAGTATGTGCTGCATCTAACATGCCATACGCTGAATGAGTGGTGGAACGGTATCTCACAAAAGGTTGGTCAGAATTGATATAAACTGTGCATTTTATTTTTCCAGATAAAACAGATATAACAGATATGCACTAACAGACTTCTACATTTTCCTCACCAGAGATGAGTGGTCAGCGTCATGAGAATGGGGTAGTGTGCTGTGTTTAGGAGCTCTCAGGAAAATTGTAGCCCATCATTCATGAATCTTAGATGCAGGCTCTGTAAATTTTTATGTCTAGACCGTATAAGAGCCAGAGCTAAAACAGACTACCATGCTGTTTATTTTCTTTAATATTTAACTTTGTTTCACTCTCTATGAAACTAACCAGTCATCACACATCCCAAACATTTACAGAACTGATGAGTCCGAAACTGTTCCCACTGGCTTCTGTTGAGAAGGTTCAAATGATGCAAAATACCAAGTTTGAGAGGGAAACAGAGAAAAATTAGTATCTCATACAGGCAGATTATTGGAATGGGATGTTTATTTCTCAAACTAGATTTAAAATGAAAAGCCCATTGACACTGTTTGGAGGTTCATCAAGCAAAGAGTTTGAAAAACATTATAATGCAGTATTAGTCCTTATTTTTCTTAGCTGGAAGGGTGCTGTTGTACAATAAATAACAATAATTTTTTTGTGATGTCTTGTCAGAATGTGCTTCGCAAATACATTACTTTTAGTTGTGTTTTAACAACAAAGGCAATGTTGTTATCATCAACCATCACTTTATGAAATGGAATTAATACTAGAGAAAATAATTTCCTAATGGGTTCTGATACAGCAAAATTCTGTTTATGCTAAAATATGAGTTATCTTAATTTCTACTTACTTAGAACATTTGCCTACAGTTCTTATGATGCTCCCTGTTAGGAAACACATTTCTCTGGGGAAAAAATACAGCTCTGCCTCTTGGCCATTCCTGCTAGCACTTTATCTGATGCAGAGGTGGACAAAAAAGGATTTAGAAACAGTAGTGAAAATTCAGCTTTATTATTGTTTGTACTGAGTTGAAATTACCCCATGAGCTGTGACTTGGCATAAGATTTGTTTGGACATTCAAATCTGTTTTCAGCCTGTGCTTCAGTCTATATTCCAGGAATCTGAATTTCAGATTTGTTGTGGATTTTAATTTTACTTTGGCTTTGTCTTTCATTAAGTTAGTTTCCATTTTGTAAAATAAGACAGTAATAGTGGATGAAGTGGTCCAAAATTAATGACAAGTTTAAATAAAGTCATTGTCTCTAGTCTAAAATTTTAAAATCTCCCTTTTATTTTAAGATATAAGCCTTAAAAATGCTTTTTGTTCCGTTAATATACACTGCTTATTAAAAAATTAATATGTGAAATACTTACTATCGTCTGAGCAGTGTTTGTATAGGTCTAATATGAACATGTGAGAATGGGTGATCCTTTATTTCTAAACTACCAAGGTATTGCAGTGACAGAAGCCATTCAAGCCCTAGATAGATTAAGATCTTAAACACTAAGAGCTGTTGCTATCCTAAGTCTAAAAATGGTGTAGATAAAGTGTTTTTGATGAAGTATGGTGTTTTAATAGAAATCAGCTTGGTGGAAGACTTAGGAAAGTAGAACGGAAACCAGTAGATTTATTCTGGGTAATGGGCGTCTTCTGGCTGCTTCCCCTACTGTCTTAAAAGTGTTGTTCCATGATACTTTGAAAAAGAGAAGGTGATAGAAAGAGTATACAAATGCCATCCAGCTAATTAAAAGTTAAACTGCAGGCTGTTTTGTAGGGCAAAGGCAGAAAACTGATTTAACATCATACTTTTATTCTTTTCCCTTTAAGCCATCTTTTCTAGTAGAAAACAGAGTTTGTGAGCAAGACCGGATTTGATATGAGCTGCCTCCTTGTGAACTAATAAAGCTCCTTGAGACTATGTTGAGATGTAAATTGTCACTTTTTCTAAGAGAAAATGAGTTTTAACTTCAGATTTATGTGAGCATTTACATCAACAATTCTGCTGGGCTTGTTTACACAGGTAATATGCACTTAGAATATGGCCTTTTGTAAATCCATGTGGAATGGAATAACTGATAAAGACATTGAACATACAGAACAAATATGTCTTCTGCAATGTAATAAACTAAGAAAATTGGTGCTTAATGTGTCGTTCTGGTTGTCACTTTATTCATAATACCGCAACATTTAGCTGCAGTAACTAAAGAAAATTCTCATAGTTCTTTTCCAAAAGCACACACACACACACACACACATATATATATATATATATATATATATATTAGCTGGTAGCCATGGGAAGCCCATAAAACATAGTTAAAGTAATCTTCCATCCTGAAGATGGTAGTAGTACACATAATTAACGTATGAAAATGGTAAGGCAAATTTCTTTTGCAAGAGACTTTCTGGGATGCATGGTGACACTGTAGCCTAACTACCTTATCTGACTGCATGATATGTCTAAGAGAAATCAAATTAAGATAATGACAACTCTGGTAGTTGTTAGAACTAGGGAAATGAATCATCATCATGTCTATTTGCCATAGACCTAAGCTTTCTCTTTCCTTTTATACGTACATTAATTTACATCTGAAATGAGAAACGGGGAAGCTTGATGCTTTCTCCCTAGAGAGTAGGCTTACATTCTGACTACCCCGAAACACCAGTTTCTTTCTTGTTGCCCTCCTTTGGAGCCTTCCCTGGAACACTTGTGACTTTATAGCTTGAAAAATTTGGCCTGCTCCTGGAATCCCAAATCTTGATGATGGAATGTGGCAAATTCCATTGTATTTAAGGAAAGTTCTTGGCAGTGGTTTATCTCTAAATAATCTCATCACAGGGAAATTCTTGACAGTCAGTCTTCAAAGAAGCAGAGAAACTTAGTTTAAAATATTAAACCAATCAAATAATATGATCACATTAAAAAATAAAACAAAAAAGGATTAAATGAAGAGAGGAAAAATAGAGATCTGATTGGATTTTTTCCATTGTAAATTAAAGTACAGCTGCTTGGGGCAGAGGCATGATGCTGTGTTCTTCTTGCAGTAATTATAAAGCCAATGCTGCCAAAACCTGCTTGCCCATCTGCCACTCAGTTTGTGGGATGGTCCTAAAGCCCCTCTCAGAAGGCTGGTGCTCGTTGATCCCACTGAGCCATGAAACTGAATCTCCAGCACACATTACAGCAACAAAACAACCCTAGAAAAACGAACTGGGAGACTACTTCATTCTGTAGTCACTTCACAAAATATTTGAAAATCTCAGAGAAAGCAAAGCCATGATCCTGAAAAGGACAAAAACTTTGTCAGTGTTAGGGGTGCCCATGCAGAAGGAGGAATGGTTATCCTTTCAATCAACCTTTAAAGCATTACATGGCATCTTTTGATATTTTCCTCTGTTTTCATCTGCTTTAGAAACAGGCTTAGGATGTTTTGAAATAAGCCAGGTTTTGGTTTTGGAAAGTTGTATCTTGTTTTTATTTTCAAAAGGTCAGGATTCAAGATTATGAAGAAAAGGTATTGTTTAATTTCCATTTTTGTGATGGAGAAATGATGGGGAATTAACTGAGTTTGTTATTGGTTGCAGAGGAGTAATAAGGGAGAAAATCTCTCCTATTGGAATGTATGATATTAGAAATGTCTAAGGCCTCTTTTTTTCTGCAAGTGCAGTGTCTTATTCTGTAATACAACTCCTTAGTTATTCTGATTTTATACATGTCAGAAGATGAAATTTCCATCAGATGACTCTGTTGTCATACTGATTTCTATATTTCCCACATGGATTAGAACCACTTAATTAATATTCAATATGTGGAACTGATAACTTTTAACATTAATATGTTATAATGAGACAAAGGTAAATTCAATCAGTGTTATGCATAATACTTCCATGTGTTTTTTGTTTCATATGAGCTTAAGTTTTCTTAAATATAGGGTATTGCTCTTTGAGAGACTGATATAAAGGGCTATTATTTTTAAAATCTGTGATAAGCAGAGGTATTTCAGTCTCATTAAGAAAAATACCATCTAGTTCCTCAGTAAAAATGATACTCCACTCTGTAAACATTTAACACTATAAATAGTATAAAGTCTTATAATTTGAAATATAGATAGTTATTAATAGCTTTTAAGCCAGATGTAATAGGTATGAGTCTAATGGTGGTACTTAAACACATTTTCACTTGGTTAGATTACAGTTTTTCACATACAAAGTTGCACCAAAATATTTAACACTGTTCTCTAGCATGGACAATTAAATCTGTCCTGTACTCATGCCAATGTGGTCTCTCAGCTTCCATGGGGAATTCAGATTTTGCAGTGTGTGACAGTCTCTTCAGAGCTTTAAAGGAATGATATATTCTCACAGTCAGCTCCCAGTGTTTCATCACTCTGCAAGTAAATAGTTAACAGCATGTCATCCTTCAAGTGAATAGCTGATTGGACTCTTTAGTTCTGGTAAGACAAAAGTCTGTTGCCGATACCCAAAATGGCAGACAATTGCAGACCAGAACCCAACAGTAGATGCATGTTGACCCTGAACCACCTTTGGGGGATGTGACAAAGCTCCCCACCACAGGCACAGCTCTTGGTAGAGCTGTAGGAAGAGGTCACTGCACAGCAGGCTCATAGTCATGGCTTGCTAGCCACTTTTGGAAACATTTCCTTAACATCTCTGCTATCCAGAAGCACTATTTTCACCTGTTTCTGAGCCTTTTTGGATGAGCTGATGAACCCAGCAACTCAAGAGGAGAAGCAATCCCATGACCTTTGCTGCATCACTGAAACACTGCCACACACATAGCAACCAATGCTGCCCATGCAGAGAGAGAGAGAGAAAATAAATTTCTCTCAAACAGTGGCTGAAATCAGCTATGCAGAATGGCAGAAGTAAATGTATTTCTTTAGGCTTTCTTATTTCCTTTTTATTCACATCAATGCTACAGTATAAATCACATGGCTAGACAGAGCGCGTTAACTGTTGCTACACTTTCTGGTAAATTATAGCCTCCACAGGTAAATACTAAGACTTTTTTGTTCCTGAACAAGTGGGTATAATAACTGCACACACACACAGACACAAAATACTTGTAAAATGAAAAAAAAAAAAAAAGTTAATCATAATGAATAATTAGAATATATTAGTATAACATGCTTAAATGCGTCATATATAGACAAGAGGATTAGTTGGATGACTATTCATAGATGGAGTAACACTGTAACAGACTAAGAATCTAAGAGGTTTCATGATCAGAAGATACAACATGTATCTGGAAGGATTTCTGAGTAATTTTAACAGATCTATTACTAACTAACTACAGGATTCTTGGCACATCAGCTAGTATCTTTGAGCTTCAGTTTAATTCCATGCTAATGGTGAAAATCAAGCATATTTAACTGTTCTGAGAATCACACAGAGCTCTGACATAAAGGTGCAACATTAAATGCAAAAAAAAGCACATTTTGCTGTCTATATGGATATTAGACTGGCCGTTAGGGAACTTACTGGATACTTCAAAGTGGTACAGTGTTACAGAGCATGCTACATGTAACAAACTGAAATTAAGTGTAGTTGAAAAAAAGAAGATATACTTCATGGCAAAGTGTTTTTAACATTTGTCATAATGGATATGTCATGAAGGAAAATGTTTACAGTACATTGCAAAAAAAAAAAAAAATTTTGCCAAACCAGCAGTAAAGTCAACCCCAAATTAATCTCCATGCATGATACAGAAACAATGCAATATGAATAAAGTCAACTCCAAATTAATCTCCACTCATAATATGGAAACAATGCAACATGAATATATGTTGCAGAAAAATAAGAATTCAAGAATGCAGAACAGCTTGTTTTATGACATAAATAAGTGTAGGGTATATTAGTAAGATTAATGTATAGGAATGTTAGCACAAATCAAAATATGCAATACCAAATTGGATTGCTTGCTGCACAACAGAAGAACAGCAGTCTAATAGAGAAGATTTAGTATGTCATAAAAAAAGCAGAGTAGTTTCCAAGTATTAAATAAATATATTGATGTTATTAATAATAGGGTACTGCAGGATTTTGTGCCTGTTCTTATTAAACATCCTCATTAATAATCTGAACCAAAGAGGTAATGTTGTTATTAATGAAATTTGCTGCTGCTGCTGACTTTGTGAAGTTGCAAACACTCTCAAAGGATGTTAAGGCACCTGAAAAGACTAGTAATAGAAACTGAAATTTAATTTAGAATTAATCTGGTAAAATACATGTGCTACAATTTTGCTATGTTCACTGCATATTTAACTGAAGTTTAGGAATTCCTGAGACATACATAAATATAAACGTATATGGAAGGCATCAAAAAATGTGACTTCAATTGGAGAGAAAAGCCTGAGAAGCAGGAACCTTACACTGTAGAGTGTGAGAGAAGAGCCTGTTGAAAATTATTTTACAATGCAATAGGATAGATTTCTGATGTATTTTGGGCTGCACATAAATATGTACCATATGACACGGCAGGAATCTATCTATCTACAAGTCTATGGCGCCATAAGACCCCTACCTTCAATATGTGTATACTATCAGAGTCATGTTGAAGTAAATGATTTAGAAAAAAAGATACAATTCTTGGATATTAAGTCATAACCTGAATACAGAGTTATAAGTCAAGTAAATTGTTCTAGGGAATTTGCAGTAACACAAAAACAAGCAAGTAAGCAAAAAATTCACAGACTCAGGAAAGTCTTATCTATGACAGAAATCTAAAAATTATAGGCAAACTTTCATAGCACTTTTAAATGGTAAAGGACAAGTCTGTTTCTGTCACAGAAGTTTTAAAAGTGATGATTAACTTGGGTGTTCTGTGTGGGTATATGGTCTAAGGCCTTGACAATAGAGATTTCTTTACATGGAATAATATCTCTCATGAAAAAGACTGGGAAGTCATAACATCTGGCATAGTAAAAACCAAACTTGACAAAATAATGCAGATTCAAAGCAACAATTCTTCAAGCTGTAAGGATAGCTCAGTAGATTAAGATGGATTTACAAAACTTTCCCAGCTTCTATAAATATTATCAATATTTATATCCATTGATACCAAGTATCTACCAATATCTGGTATGTTAAACATATTGATGATAAAGTATGGGATTTTTTAAACTTCACAGAAACAAGCCATGCATACATTTGTATTTACAGTTTTCATAAAATTGAAATAAATTATGATATCTTAAAATACTGTCTAACAAGTATCAAAGGAGTTTAAAGATTTGTCAAGATTTCAGTAGGAAATAATAACATATTTCATAGGAAATATTCAACTGATCTTTTCCTTTGTCTTAGATCTGTGCTGTCATTACAGTACAATGAATGCCATGCAGAATACTGATTCACATGTTACACTGAAAAGTCAGTATGGAAACTCTCAGGAAATATAAGCAATTTCTTCATAAGTACTCTGGTTCACTTTAAAAGAAAGGATATACCCACATCCCTTACAATGTTATAAATACCTCAGCCCTAACTCATATCAGCTTGAGAAGCTAATAAGGCTTCAAGTACAGAAATTATGAAGGTGACCATTCAAAACAAGCCATTTTTTACAAATCATAAATACATGGTGCAGAGCTGCTGACAATTTAACTTCTGTTTATGCTGCAGGGCTAAGAGAAAGGAAGGCATCCTGGATTTTATTCTTATGTATTATCAAAAATAATCAACTGTAAGACTCTTTTTCACACTAAATAAACTATTTGTTGAATTAGTCACCCTTCTCATGAATCACCAGTTAAGCAAAATGTATTGAATGTTCTCTACAAAAACGTTAAATCCATAAATTGCCAGTGATGCTGACTTTGATGCAGTTCTGTTACTGGTTGCCTATGTCATACTGAGTCTTTTTCAGTTCTTTAGTGCTGGACAAGTACAATTTTCCTCAGAAAAGGTCAGTATTTCTGGTATGAAAATAAATTGCATATTGTAAAATGACATTGCCTGTAGGTGAGTAAACATTGTAATGCTAAGTTTAATATTTAAGTACAAAAGCCATATACACCAGTGTTTCCAAAAAAGAGATGATAAGTAAACTGAGTTTGTGAAATGTTCTTAAATATTTTCAAGACTCTCGATTATGTTGCAGTAATTCTACATAATGAACATACCTTGCACAGTGGATCAGAGACACGTTTGTGGATCAGGTAGTAGCAGCTTGAACCTGGATGTTCAAAGGAAAGCAGAAGTATAAAATTCTACAATGCCATTTTGAGTTCCCCACTGCACATAAAAAACAATATACCGGCATTCATGTTAACGGTAACTACTGTAATATTTCAGGTAAAAGAGTATATGTCTCTAAGGGTTTATACACTCAATTAATTAGGGATCAGAATCAGCAATAGGTTCTCAAATAATTTCTGCTTTTCCCTGCAAGATAATTTCAGAACTGTCAGTAATATAAATGAATAACAGTAGCAATGCTATCTGGCACTAATTATAGCACTTACCCATGCTGTGATAGTAAAGATTGACTTCTGCAATGGTAACAGCTAACATTTGAATGGTACCTTTCATCTCCAAAAATCCCCCAATGCTCTACAAATTAGAAATTTAATCTTTCTGGGTATATTCTTGATGAAGGAGGTGCAAGGCAGAAGGCATAGCTTTTTTATCATCTATGTATCTGATGATCCTGTAGTCTTTATCTAGAAACCCACATCCATTTCTGGAGGTTAGATTACTCAAGGAGAAAAAATATTTGAGACATCAAGAGTAAAACCAAGTGTGCAAACCTCATCTTCAAACCCCCAAATACCTATTTATTGACAAAAATTGTTCAAAACATTGTACATTTTAATGGTATTTCTTTTTCCTTCTTCTATCTTTGCTTTTCTTTTCCTTTACCCGGTTATTCACACATAAATATACAAAACTCCTTGCAACAGAGACATGGCTTACTATACATACATATTATATTTTTTACCAATATTAATTATACAATTACCACTCAGGGATAACTCCCTTCAACTTATCTGAAACATTTAGAACTGCGAATTTGGTAAACAGAAGTTCTGTATTCGTCATAGAAATGTAGTAACTCTGAGCCAGCACAAAGGTTAGGAAAATATATAAATAAGCCATTTTTCTAGATTGAAATAACTGAAGATAAATGGACTATTTTGTCAGGCCAAATGTGGTTACTAACAGGGACATCTGGGCAGGATGTTGTGGCTCAGACTCATAGTCTTATGAAAATCTGGGGGGGCCTTTACTGGTCCCAGGAAGGGAGAACATCTACTTACAGGCTCAGCTGTGACTCGTTGGTAAGAATGTGAGTGCCTCTGTGAACGTTACATTTCTGCACAACTGGTCTTCATCACAAGCATGGTTATTCACCTTGCTAGAGGAATGAAAGGTCATTTTGACTTAGCATTTTTTAACGTGGAAGAGATAAGACTTTACTTCTGATTAGCATATTTTAATGTTAAACTATAATTTCTTCGTTGGCCAATGAGATTTCATATGGAGAAAGCAAATGTTCTCATTCATTGCAGATGTGTTCGCACATAAGTAGGGGCTCTGAAATTCTCAAAGATCTTGAAAGAGAAGCCAGAAATATGTTTCTAAATTTAGGCTTTAATTGAGGTGCTAGCCCAGCTTTAGCACAGCACTGAGGTACATTTTTAAGATCAGTTTACTTTGATGGAATATAAGCACCTGCTTAAATTGAAACACATATTTAAATAGGCACCTGCTTAAGTGATTTGCTGAAACTGAGTTTCAGCTGCTTTCTCTGGGAGAACCTTTCTGCCCTTCTCAGCAGCAAGCATCAGTAAAGAGGCCTGACTACATTATAAAATGCCTAACATATACTGTTTAATGCTGACTTTTTAGGTCATCACTGCTGGGAATAGCAAATAGTTTTCACTTTGCCAGGTGAGATTAATTTCTAAATAAATGAGGTTGCAAAATACCCTACACAGCACCTGTGGGCTGTTCTGCTCCTATGTCTGGAGAGAGAAAAGATAATGATGCTTTTTAAGAGCTTACAGTTTGAAATATATTGCAATATCTTTTGTTTATTTTCTCTCATTTAAAAAAAAAAAAAAAAAGAAATATCCCAGCTAGAAAGATTATAGGTAAAATAATGTACAATAATTTATTCTTTTAGCTCTGCTTTAAAAAAAAAAAACGCTGATTTTTTTTCTGTCTGCAGTTTTAAAATTTGCCAGCATGGATGTAAATGAAATGTACAAATAGAGGGAGACTGACCCACTCTCCTGAGAGTAAGCTGCTAGTTTCCCCTAAATACCTCCACTCTTAGGAGCTTTGTTAAAAGAAAAAGAAATTCAGAGTAAAGCTTCTGAGATGTATTTTGAATGGGGAGAAAACAAGCAGGCTTTATTAGCAAAACCTGACTGCTGTCAATACCAGTAAACTAATGGTAACTTAAGTATTCTGATTGAATGGTTCTTAAAATGAGTCTGCTTTGCTAATCAGTGAATGTTCCTCAAATATAATTATACAACAAATACTACATAAAATATTTTCTCTGGGGTTTTTTATGCATTGCTTCAGCATTGCTATCACCTACTAGTATGAGTTTTTTAGAAAATCTTGCTTTGAAATGAAAGGGGCATTTTGAAGGAGGCTGGCAGTGGTCCGGTTGGTGGTTTGGGACATTCAGATGGGGTACAGATCCTCTTTCTTTCATGGTTCCCCTGTGCAGATTGGCCCATAAGAGATTGCACTGAAGTTCCTTTCCCACTAAATGGAATTTACTGTGCTTCCTTGAGTTATTGGGCTGTTATAAATCCATAAACACAAAGTTGCTGTTCCAAAAGCAGAGGAAGGAAAGCCTGATGGAGATAAAGAGGATAGGGAGGACTGTCTTTCTATAGGCTGAACACACACTAAAACAGAAAGGGTCTACTTAGGACAGATTAATCTTGTTCCTTTTCTAATCCATTGCTAGAAGAATCTATGCTACTGGTGAAAACAACAGCAGTGTGACATAAGTAACTATTGTCAACCCTTTCAGACAGCCTTACCAAAGGTCAAAGTTAGAATTTAATCAGGGTTTCTGTGCTAAAATGCTTTCAGCTCTGCCATATGAAATTTTAGTCCATTGCAAAGAAATGTGTTAAGCGCTTCCCTAAAAACTTCAATGATGTGTACAGATATAAAAAAGTTGTAATCCTTGTAGTCTGAAAAATTCAAATATGATCCAAATGCATCCAAGTGAGGCAGGAACAAGAAGAGAGAGAAAAATACTTACAGATATATATCTCCAAATCTCAATTTGAAAATTAAAGAATTGGGGGTAACTCACCTGAAAATTTTGCTTGGAAATAGTACAAATATTCTATTTAACACATTTCTCAGTCTATTACCAGAACATCCATTCTAAAACTAATTATGTGGACTAAAACTAAACTAGAACCCCAGGAAGTATAGTTCTTCAGCTTCTAAAATATCAGAGTTTGTAAAATACCCAGAGAGAATAACTAGTGCAAACAGTAGAAGGAAGACTAGAAGCCATTATGTATTTCATGGCAACTGGCATTTCAACTGATCATTTTTACAGTATACTGTTAAAAAGTTTTTGTATTAAGGGACTATATTTATTCAGTGTCATTTACACAGAGGCAAATCATATTGCTGTTTTGGCTTTTTGGTTTGTTTGGTTGTTGGTGTTTTGTGTTTCATATTTTGTTAGTTGGGTTTTTTGGTTGTTTTTTTTTTTTTTTTTTTTTATATTGTTGATCCATAGAAGGCATGTAGGCTTCATTTAGATTTTAACTTCTCTTCTTGCCCCCTAATTTACTCTGGTACACCAGAAGGTATTAAGTGTCTTCAGAAAATCAGTTTCCATTTGCTAACCAGTTGTAAAAGCAGTGGGTTAATTATTTTTATTCTGTTCAGTAGATGTTTTGTTAGATTCTGCTACAAGCTTTATTGAGCCACTCTATCCCTTTAATTATGAGAAAGAATAGAATTAGTAGAGAGCTACTTGGGCATTGATCTCTCTTTCTCAAGGACCTGGTTTTCCAGATGTGGTTTGTGCAACTACTTATGTAAGCTGAATATCTTCTTTGATTTTTCTTATCATGTTGTATGTCCAGGAAAAAGAAAAGAATAAATTAGAAATAGGAGACAATTTTGTAAGCAGGGCACATAAATGCCTGAACTCATAATCAGGATTGAGAAGGTAGATGTCTGCACTTTCAATTGTATGATTATAACACAAAATCACAGTTTTTGTGGATAGAAAAAGAGATTATTATTTTCGCCTTCTTGATTCTTGCAACATTTTAGCTTAATTTCAAAACGGTATCAAAATGTGTAGGTCAAAAAAAAAAAAGATAAATAAATAGAAACTCATCCGTTTCTTTGAATCTCTTATTAAAACATGTGAAGGTAAAGAAAAATTGCCTTCTGATCATCTCAGTGTTTCCTCATTGGTGTTAGTACTTTCTAACCTTGCTCTCATATTTGTAGCTTTGCAAGATTCTTGAAGAACCTCCTGAATAGCTTTTCAAGCACAACAGTGCATGACTTTGCCTTCTGGAGAATGTGGTAAGAAAATTATCGTTTGCAATAGGAGAAATATGGGAACTTCTGTAGACAAAGAATTCAGCAGCCATGTTCATCTGTGGCATAGACTTAGGCTGCTCAGAGCATTACTAATTACCATGGTGCTGTGACCTAGCTTCAGGTCTGGAGAACTCTTGTGCAGAAGTTTCCAGCATTTCCAAAGGTTTTACTGAAGTCTTCTATGGTATACATCTCAGCCTGTATACTTAATGTGGTTACCATAAAGGCATTTTAGTGTATTACATATTTTCCAGTCAGGTATTAAGTCTCTGACACTGAATAGTACCTGATGTTTCAGGAAAGGGAAAATAAATGATAATGTATTAATTTGTGACATAAATCACGAGATCTGACAGTCTGTATTACTGTCATACCAGTGTTGTACCTCTCATAAAGTTGTCCAATTCTAGCAAAATCCCAGTTGCAGTAAATATTTATGTTGAGTACAATTTGATTTCTCCGCTGCCTTACATTCTGAAAGATTAAAGCACTTTTTTTTTCCTTTTTTTTTTTTTTTTTTTTTTTTTTTTTAAAGTCTGTGTTCATCAAAATATGTGGGTGAAAGGCAGTCTGATGAACTGGCTGGTTTTGGAGGCTGTCTTATGGTGCAGAATCTAATATTCGGGGTTGCTTTTTGTTGTTTGATTACAACAATGAAATCTCAAGGCTACAGACTGCTAAAGAAAGACGTGTTTTTGTAAGCCAGTTATAACCTGCTGCAGCAATGTCTTTCTCTCTGTGAAAGAGCCCAGAGAAATATAAATGCCTCAGCAGGGTGCTAACTTTGAAGCCTAACAAATAATTATTAAATTGTGGAATCACAGTATTGTTACTTTCCCTGCCAAAATCATCCTTACTCACTCTGTGCCATTTGCCATCTTTTATCCAATACTTGTCTTTCAAAGTGTTTTGGGCAAGGACTGTTACATAGCTGTCCTATATGTAGTAACTCTTGATCCTAGGAAATCCTGCAGTAAAAGTGTGAATAAAAGTGTGATCACTGAAATAATAAGGAGAAAGGGAGACAAGGGGTTAAAGGTAGTATTTTTCTTTCACTTAGTTGTTATGAAGCATGTAGTCATCCACTCTCCCTCTATAACCTAAAAGAGAGTATTTCTTGTCTTACTACAGACTATAGATGAAACCAAGATAATTAACACAGATTGGAGCATATCGTTAATAAAGTTAGAGGTGAATGAGATGAAGTGCACCCAAATGTAAGTCTCAGAGCTACAGTTTGTAGGTGTTATTTAAAAAGGATCACTTCATTAGGAATGCTAGTGCAGTTTATCAGTGGTAGCTCATCACGGTGCCTGAAGAGTGAAGAGCTGAATTTGCTAAAGCTTGTGGGACCTATTCTTTGTTTCTGTTACTACACTCAGCAGTGACAGGCAATTACCTCCATGTTAGAACTTTGACAAATGCAGATTAAAAGTAAAGAGGATGAGGTTAAAATGTAGAGGGATCTTAGATTCAGCTAAAGGAACAATTTAATTCTCATAAATTCGGTGATAACAGAAAACATCAGACTGGTCTTATTTCCTTTTACATTCTATAAATACCTGTTGTAGGAAAATGAACACTATAAGGCCATTTGTTTATGTATTTCTGTAGTCCACCTCTTCTCATTTTCATTTAAGAAAATACAAGCCTACACCTCACATATCTTCAAAATGAAATTCTAACTCAGAATCAGTTTTCTCTATGCAGAAAAGCTACCAGCAACAGAGAAAAAAAAACGCTCATCTATCCAGTATTTATGCAGCTGTATTTATAATTTTATGGGTTGTATTGTGCGTATGATACAATTAATTTCTTATCCAGAATATATTATAAATCACTGTGGTGAAAACTGCAACTCTCCATTTGTTATGGAAATTAATAAACCATTTAATTCAGAGCACTCATAATTCATTCAGATAAGCACCCCATACGTTAGATCTCTTTTACTTGCCATTAATATATATAACATCTGCTTCTTTCCTGCCTTTCTGCCTTTCACTTTCCGTCTCTCTTCCACTCATGTTATGACAACAGGTAAGCAGTATAAAGTATTCATGGTATATGAGAACAACCTAATGGCATTTCAGATACAAGAGCACTCCATATTTGTCGATATTGTCTCACAGTTCTGTCTCTTGAATTATCACAAGTTCTTACCTTGAAGAGTTCAGAATAAAATCCAAATTCTGCTTCATCTCTTTTTCCTGGTAAACACATATACTTTTCATATAAGGACAAAATTCTTAGCAGATTTACTTCCTTGTGGAGGTAAGCATCAAAACTCCACAGTTACTGGAGGAAATAACAGGAAATTGGGATTTCAGACTGCTTTCTCAGCCACACATGCTCTATTCAAATATTCATGAGTCTATGAGGCAGATAAATTGTTGTGCTATGTTATAAACTATTTCTCTGATCTTTCCTTTATGTATGCATGCAACCAACATTTACCGTCACTTTGTGACCTAGGCAAAATTATTCATTTCCACTTGAACCATCTGTTTCAAACTATTTTTGAACATCACATTTACCAAAGGAAATGCAACGTTTTCTTTTTTACATTTTTAAAAATATGTGTCATGGAGTGATTTTTACACTGATAACTTTTCTTTTGATTGCTTGTATTTTCTTCACTTGAATGAAAGACATGTGTTTTGAGAAGCATAAAAGTCCTTGACTCTATCTTTTTAAGCCCTGGGAGGCATGAGTGCTGCTTGCCTTTTTCCAATTGTTTGTTTTTTCTTTTATATTTCTTTCTACAGTGTTTTGACCGGAGCTTCTGTGTTTTTGCTGAATCTCTGTCCCTTGTGGGACTCAAGCGGACATAAAATTGTGGTTGCAGTTTTCAGGTAAGAGCATGAATCAGTGTCTGAAACTCTCATGGTGAACTCTGAGGAATCCAGCATGAATACTGCACATGCCAAATAAAAATGAGATGCTTGTCATGATGTTGCATTAACATCTTGTGACATTGCACTGCTCTGAAACACAACAAACCAGCTGTGTCCCTGTCCACTGCTCATAAGAGCATGTGTTCTAATGAGCTTATCACTGTAGCACGGCAAAAAGTGGCTATCTCCCCTGGTGGCTTTCAAAAACAATTCTGTCTTTCTTACAGGAAGATCATTTTGAGAAAAAAGAAGGTAGCTCCTTTTTTTTTTTTTTTTTCCTTCACACAACCAGTTCAACAGAAGTTCACAATTTGATCTATCTCCCATCGGGCTTCCTTTTCCCCATTTTTGGAACAGCAACCTGGTATTTTTTTATATAATTCAGTCCCATGTTTTATCAGAATATACTTCCCTTAATTTGATAATAAAGTTCAAATCCAGTGTGCCTCTGGACTGCATGTTAAAGCCTCATAAAGCAAGCCTGACAGTGCAGCATGCCTGAGTCTGGTCAATCTGACCTGTGCAACAGCATGTTCTTACTCCCTTCATCCCTGTGAACTGGTACTTGTGACACCCTAAAGATAGCTGTTTGAGTGTCGTCATTGTTTATTTTTATCATTTTGTCAATGCTGTTTCTCTTTTGTGTTTGAGTTTACAAACAAGGCCCAAAATGTCAGAAGAAAAGTCCTTCTAGATGAAGTAGAATATTTTCACATCTACGAGATAATATTAACATAAAAACACGTAAAACTGAAAAAGTAATGAAAGATTGAAATATAGTTAAAAAACATTCTTCACTCATTCTTAATTTTCTTTAATGATAATTATTTTTAAAGTAATTTAAAACTGGAGGAGTTTCTAGATGGGTTATTGTTTTCCACAAATCAGGTTCCCTACACAAGGAGAACATTTGCTCAGAAAATCTTGCTTCTTGGGACAGTACATCCATTCTTTTACTCTCTATTAATCAAAAAGAGATCAAAATAAAGTCATTGCAACCTTGGAGAGGTGATCTACAATTAAAATCTTGAAAGAAATTTTAATCATACAAGCAAGAAGCAGCTACTGTTTGCTCTGTTACTATTATAAAATTGTTTAGGGCCAATGTAATTGAGGGCCCATACCAGTCTTTAACAACCTATCTCTCAAACTAAACAGTTCTGCATGCATGTTAATGATTTAGCTTCTAGAAGTGAACTTATTATACCTTTAATAACATCTAAACAAGACTGCATGCAGAAAAGTGTAAAGGTGTATCTCATCACTTCCTGTTTTCAAGATTCTGGACAGGAACACCACTGATGGAACATGAGAGAAATATTCCCATGTTCCCAGCCCTAAGTGACATCTGATACTAGATGACATTTTGCTACAACATCTGCTGACTTCTTGCTTGATAAGATTTGCACTCCTGGATTCAGGGATGCATCTGATGGCAAGATGCCATCTGCAAGGCACACACATTTAACCAACACTGTATTTGTAATGCAATTGATTTGACCTTAAATTTCTTGTACAAATGGACAGAATTAGAATCTCATAAACAGCTTCCCTTTAGGCTTCAGTTACATGGAAATAAATTTATTTGTTGAAAAATACTATACAGCTCTATTAATGAAGCCTTAATATTCCCAAATTCTCCTACTCAGCTGCACCAAGTCTGATCTTGCAATATATGTAGTAAATTTATCAAGTTAAATCTCTTGAGGACTTGGTTTGACCAAAATATTAGGCTTAAGAATACCCTGTACTTAAGGCTGGATTACAAATAGCTGTGTTACTGCCTTAGGAAAAAGGTTGACCAGTGTCTTCCTCCAACAGGGATGGTTTGCATTTCTGGCTATTCTCTGATCCACAGGCAATTTGGAGCACAATCAGAAGGAGCTGCTCATGGATTCACAGTTCTGGCAGTGACAAGTGGCCTGGTCTTGGCCACCATTTTTTCCCAGAGACTTATCTGAGCACTTGAAAGTGTGTAGCACATGAGCAATGCAGCTCAGAATGATAGAAAGGCAGCCAGGAGAAGGCTGTCACCATCAGAATAATTTATCTAGCCTGAAGTCTGCTGCCAGAAGACCATGTCAAGAAAAATGGCATTCAAGATCAGGTGTAGGGCCAGGTAAGTAGACCTAGTTGACCTCCTATAACCTCATATAACTCATAACCTGAATTATAGGCTGAGAGTGCCCAGTGTTAGAGTAGGTGCTCATTTTCTGGCCAGCACAGAACTTATTTCTAAATCATGTTTCCATGTGTTTCCTTCAGTTGATGTTTAAATCTTTAAGGACAGCTGAGAAATAAATTAAAAATATATCTCTCTCCCATGGGAAATGTTGCTATTTCCACATTTGCTTTCATCAAAAATCAAGCTGAAATACTGAAATACCAGAATTTCTTGTTCAACAAAAGGTTTTGTACATATTTTGAATTGACAGTGTTGATATGTTTTCTGTTCCCATAACGTTAAGCTATCTGAGTTGCTGTGTTAATCTAACTGGAAGTCCTTCGGAGGAGTACAGACTTGGGATCAGAAATAGAGACATTCGTCAGGGGAACTGTGACTACTTAGGTTAATAAGGATTCTGAAGGTAGACAGACCCCAAAATAAACATTGTCATTTGCTTTTCCTGATAGGGAAGTGATCAGTTTGCAAATTTTCCTGGAAATGTTATCTTGTGGAGGCCTAATATTTTCCATGAAATCATCATTGTTATGGAAAACTGGCCATTATTTACTTTTATAACAAATATCAGTCCTAACCTGAAAAAATCATCGTTTATATATCACAGAATCATAGAATGGTTTAAGTCAGAAGAGTCTTTAAAGTCCATCTAGTCCCACTCCCCTGCCACAGGCAGGGACACCTTCGACTAAAGCAGGTTACCCGAAGCCCCATCCAACCTGGCCTTGAACCCTTCCAGGGAGGGGGCAGCCACAGCTTCTCTGGGAAACCTGTGCCAGCACCTCACCCCCCGCACAGGGAAGAATTTCTCCCTTATATTCGATCTAAATCTACCCTCCTTTAGCTTAAAACCTTTACCACTCATCCTATCACTACAACTCCTGATAAAGAGTCCCTCCCCATCTTTAATAAGTATTTCACCTCATTACTATAGATGATAGTCAGACTTTTTTTTGACAATTTTCCATGTGTCTTCACATTATTCTTATAGCCTCATAAGAAGGAAAAACATGGTAATCATCACTAACTAGCTACTATCTAATACTAATTTAAAACTAGGTTAGTTTTAGATCAGTCCCACTGAATACATAACTACTTGATATTAAGCAACTCTGTAAGTGCTTTGCAACTTAGGGCTCATAAATGTATTTTTACTAGTAATTCAGCAGTAAAAATAGTCTTAAAGTCATTATCATGACAACTAATCATACATTCTCTGCAATGCTTGGTGATTGTTGCTTATGCCATTGCCTTAAATAACAATTGCATGTATACATAAGTACATACGCACACAACCAAAAGGTTAAATCTTCCAGTTTGTGAAAGTGTTTAAATTCCCTGGCAGCAAAATGTCATTTTTTAGTAAAGTGTATGGAAATTGTCTTTAAACGAATGACCCTATTTCTGGATATCAGAATCCAAATGGGAAATGCTATTTAGTAGTTAGAATAAAATGGTCTGTATGGTGAGGAATAGATTAGGTTGCCTCACAGTGACTGAGCAGAGATAATAGGAGATGATATGAATGTGGAAATAGTAATTTGCAATGGGCCTTGTAACACTTGTAGCACGTGTCTTGACAGTCAGAACACGGTAGAATGGTTCCACCTTTCCTTGTTTAATAAAAGATATGCTCCAGGCACTTGCCTGACTGAGCCTTGTGCAACTAGAAGTTTGCTGACTCTTCTGCTCTACTGTTCTATTCAGGTCAGGTTATTTTACCAGTTGCACGAAACAGTGTCAGATTTTTTGTAAACAGAGAACATGCATCATATGCCAAATTTTGGAAAATAGCAATTCTGGCCTCTTACTTTCGTGACATCCTCTGCACTGTTTCATTTGACTCTCAGAAAAAAAATTATTTGAAATCAGTGACTTTTAAAAAAAATATTCAACAGTATATCTGAAGGCATGATTCATAGGGTTGGAAGTTAGTTGCCAAAAATAGAAATCAATGAAAGAGGTTTATCTGTCTTTGTCAATGCTACAATATTAACAAACTCAACAGCTTCCTTGGAGTTACCTTGAGAGTCTATCTGCGACTGAGAGGTTGACTGAAGCTACAAATTTTTCACAGTCTTGCTAAATACTTAACAAAGAAAGCCACACTGACAGCCAAGCTTCTGTCTCCAGACATTTTTTTTTTTCAACAGATGATGGCCTGAGCAGCCAGCTGGACTTAAAGCTAGATCCAGATTTTCAAAATTCAAGAGCTGTGAATCTGAAGATCACTTATGGCATATTATTGAAATAGTTTTATTGATGCAGTGATGCTCCAGATGCTTCAGAGACTGATTCCATCCTGCTTTTTGTTCAAAGAAAAAGAATCACTGAAGAAATTGAACACATGAAATTATGACAATGATTTCATCAGTACCACGGTGGTGCCAGAAGCTCTCTCATAAATAAGTAAGAGAAAAAAACGTGAGAGGGTTCTCTGACAACTGCAGCAGTCTGTATACTTCTCTGACTTGCCTATGGAAAGGGACACTTGGATTGTGGTACTTCATTGTCAGTGGTTCTTTCATAAATTTTGGACTTTTTTATTTTTTAAAAAAATGTTGCTTACAATCCCTTCTGCTACAGCTTGAGTTTGAGTTGTCTTTGGGAAACAAGGTACCAAATACCATTTCTGATATGGATTCATCCTGTTTTCTGGGTGTTAGGCACTAGAAGTATATTCAACTCAGTTTTATATCTCTTAGAAATAATGTCTCCACCCAACATATCTGTCAGAGTGTTGTCTTTAATAACCTTGGTTCAATATTGCCTAATTCTCTGCTACTTCACACCAATGCAAAGGGAGAGCACAATGCCACCATATCAGAACAATAGTATTTCACATATACAGTTACACTCATATTGTAGGAGAGTAAATGATAACATATTGAGGGCCTTAGAGCAAATTTCTTTCTAATCTTCTTATACATTCTTAGGAATCATCTATAGGTAAAGCTGCATTAAATCTTAATTTTGTGTGGCCTTTTCTTTCTATCATTATTTTCCATCAGTTTTTAGTTAATCTTTGCACAGTTCTTTGGAAAAAGCAAGGACCACGTCTTTGTGAGGGGAAAAGAAGACCTGACAGCCCTATAGATGAAGATGAATGAATGACTCATAAATAATTTGAGCAATAACCGCTGCTATTTCATCATTCAGTTATATCCTTTTCATTGACTAATACAGAATTTCAGGGAGCCTTGTATATAAAAAGAGCCATGTACCTTTGTCTTTAAGCAGCAGACGATCTCACTGCTAAGTATATGTGTGTGCAGACATGAAGAAATGCATAAAGACATAGAACATGCCCCAGGTGACTTGCTTGGTCTTATTGGCTTGCCATTTCTTCAGATGTTGGTGAACAGTGCCGTGGGACAGCAAACCCACCACCACTCAGACAGATAGCTCATCAGTCCTATTGACTGCAGGACACATGGCATCTCCTTGTGTCTGTTGTACAGGTAAGCAAACTGAGATACCAGGATGACATTGGTAGAGATAAATGTTTAGCAGCTCTGAGTATGGAGCACTTCTGTTCATTTGGCTGGAGCGTTTTTATGATGGACAAACGAAAATGAGAGGCTACTTTTGAAAACTGGATTTAGCACTTGACTTAAGATTTTCTGCACTATCATTTCTTCTTCTGTCCTTAAATAGGCAGACTATGTCTGAGATGCATTTTGGGGTGGAACTTTAAAAAATCCAGTTTGTGTTATTAATAGTGTCACTGAACTTTCTCCCATAGGAGTAAATATTAGTTACTGAACATGAACAATGTCAAAGGAATTTTCATTGTGTTTAATGGCGAGGCAATGAATAACAAAAGAAGCATTAATAGTTTGCTGTTTGTTATTGAGGATTGCTGTTTGCTTTGTACAGAATGGCAATTTGTCAGAAAACGACCTGGGCAGCATTTAACAGCAAAGCTCCCGAACACATGTTCACAGGATAAGCAAGCTGTAGGTGTGATGGGCTTTTCTAGTGGGTCAGATTGTAGAAATTTGCTGGGAAGCATGCAGAGGAAGGTTTCTTATGCATCTCTGATGAAGGAATAGGTCCCATGCTGCATCAAAATCAGATTTAGAAGTCAGTCACACCATAGTCATCATCACTACTGATTTTGAAAGATCCAACCAGCAAATCTCAAACAAGAGTGGAAGTTGATGAGCTGCCGTGCCTCTGCAGGTAACACTTATTTCCTGAGGATAGGCTCTGCAGGCTATTTTAGCTACAGCTTGTCTACTAGATACAGAGAAAGAGGAAGGGATATTTTATATTTCAACTTTGAATGTTAAACATGGGGTTTTTTCCTTTTCTGGTGTCCATGTCCTGATAAAATCTTGTTATATACTGTTTTTTTTATTATTCTTTTTTTTTTATTTTTTTTTTTATTTTTTTTTTTATTTTTCAATAGGTTCTGTTACTGTCCTTATTTTCATCTGGCATGAGAAAAGGATTGTTTAAACTTCCATGTCTGAAATCAAGTCACTCCTCTCTAGCAGGTGTCATTGTTCACTGGAACATTAGTAGACTGTCATCTTAATACATTTCCCTAGAATACTCAAAGAAGAGCAAAATGCAGCTCAACTGAACAGCATCTCGACTGAACAACTCTTTTAGGAATGGTACAGTAGTGGCCTGTAGAGATAGCATTACTCAGCATTACCCAGAAAATTTCACGGAATTGTCAAATGAGAGATAATGAACCACAAAGGTCACAAATCACTGTGCAACAGCAGCTTATCCTGGAAAATACAGGTGAGGGAGGTTTTCTTAGTTTCCTCTACTCTCTGCAGTTCAACTGTACTGCAGGAAGAGACTGAAGTATAAGACTCCCTTATCTTCCCTTACTTCAATTTATTTTATCAGATATAACATATCCACTTGTTCAGGCTTCCTCAGTTCCAGTGGACAGCACTTAACAGAAGGCACAACCAAGACAACAGGGAATGGAAGTTGTTACGTGGATCAAAACTATGTAAATGGATATAGTGAGGTCATATTCCTCTTGTGAGTACAGGTACATAGAGGCATTGGAAAATCTTGTCCCAACTAGTGGGAAATAAATATTGGAGTGATAGTCAATTTTCTGCACTGATACAGAGATATATTGCCAATACTTTGATTTCCCTGTGAGGTATCAAATCCTCCCAGAAGTTTTTTATTGCTTGATAGAGTTCAGATTTAATTTGATATTAATAAGTTTTGACTGCATAAATTGCAGAAACTAGCTTTCCAGTACTTTCAGATTTTAAAAGAAAACTTTTTAGGAATAGAGTTGCTTCCTGACTTCCACTTCGCCTCCTGTTTTATTGAAGCAAGTAGAATCTCTGTGGCAGATACAGTAAGTACTATTCTTCCACAGGGAATTTCACGGAACATCTAGGAACATTTCTAAGAAATGGAAGGTCTTGACATCTATGTCATGCATAGAAACACATAGGTCATTGGCTTCTTCAGTCTCATTTAATAATGACAGGTCCCTTACACATTTGCAACAGTCTGCGTTGATAGCTATTGCAAGCCTTTAGGTGCCGGCTGGATCTCTCAAGATGAATGTACTTGCCAATTTTTTTTATGGAAAATACTCCTTTTAGTAAGTTGGAAAAGTCCACTACCCCTCTCCCAAAAGCATAATTAATCGGCCATGCTTTGGCATGACGGCATGTGCACAGAGAAGAAAGCAGAAGGTGCTGAGAAG
The DNA here is from genome assembly GCF_018691265.1 of Tyto alba. Lineage (NCBI taxonomy): Eukaryota > Metazoa > Chordata > Aves > Strigiformes > Tytonidae > Tyto > Tyto alba. Next base: position 3,329,399 of record NW_024881280.1, on the reverse strand, counting down.
AAAATGCACCTTGTACAAATAATTTCAACCTTTATTCCTTCACATGTCATAAAGGAAGGGAAAAAAAAGTTTTTTTACACACAAATTACACAGACTCTTAGAGTAGATTGGTAAGATGGCTATAGACATTCCACCATAAATGTTTTTGCTTTCTGTAAGTTAAAATTAATCCAGAGCAGAGTATCTGTCCTCTCTGTTCAAGTGTTTTCTGTCAGAAAGCACTTTTACAGAGCCATGTGATACGGAATCCTTGTGGAGGATAGTACAGCACCATATCAAGGCACACATAATGCTCAGTTTTCCACACCCTTGGCTTAGGAAACAGTTATTTTTTTAACCATCAGATTGAGAAAAAGTGCATCCATTGAGCCCTCTTGCCATGCCTTAGAGAGTCTGTGTTAGGAAGGTCTGAACTTATCTGCAGACGCTACTATGGGAAAATGATAACAGAATTATGGCTTGGTTTGCTTACCTGGTCACGATTTAATCATCTTGGGGGTTTTATAAGAGTGGTTTAGTCTATTTCTTTAATCAGATTCTAAGAAGCTATGCTTACAGTACACTGATTGCATTTGTCTGATTATTCTACTTCTAAAGGTCATGGTTCTACTGGAAGTCACCTTCCAGGAAGCAAGCAGTACATTTTTTATTCCTGTGAGATAAATTACAGTAGTGTGAATACCAAGCACATCCTCATGGACCCAGTGTTTGGTCAGTACAGATATTGCAGAAGTTGCCAGGGCATAATTATATTAGCTACGTATTCCAGCATTTATTTAAAATCTAACCACTGTATGTCTTTTATAGGACTATTACATTTACTCTAGGATACTGCAGCAGACTTAATAAAAACTTCAGCTTCTCACCTTGGGACAGCCAAGCCACATGTTGTAAGATTTCATATACTTCCATACAAATCTTTCTTAGACTCTCTGATTTAAAAATCTGATGTGAGAAATCTCCTGTGCTATTAGTTTATGAAACTTTAGTTCTAAAACATTTCTTTCTCATTCTGTTTAAATCCTCCTGTTTGTAGTAATGGACAGTACTAAAAATTTAGTGTATGAAAAGTTAAATTAAATTTTTACATATGCATAAGAATAACTAATGGCTTGAGGACAGCCTTGGGAAGGCATCAGTGCCCATGTTTATGAAATTAGTTAGGGACTTTGACAGCTCAGCTGCTAGAGAGATGACCTTTTGCCTCATTTTCACAGATCCTATTAATTATTTGGAATTAATGTGTAATGAAGATGCTCAAACCTATGTTAAATCTGGACATACATTACTTAGACTGTGTGTTCTTAAATAGAGACAAAGTCTGTGCTCTAATTTTAATCTATTAATGATGGCATTTTGTTCCACTAACTTCAGTCAAGAATTTGGAATCTGGATCCTCTATTCTCTTGTATGAAACACGTGTGTCCATCCTGTTTATAAAATAGAGCTGATAAGCTCTGTCAGAACTGAGTCATATAGATTAGCAAAGCATGAAGTGCCATGCTCTGGTAAATGACAGTGGTAAAAAAGCTTTGCTTTATTGATACTCCACTGTTCTGAAACAAAATAGCTATTAAACAGGAAAATGAGAGAGGTTGTTTTTCCCTCCCATAACTCTTACTCCGCTAGGCAGACATCAACAAAGACTAATAGAGAGGCTTGGTTCATAAACTGAAGTTTATGATGTTTTATTCACTGGCAAAAACCACATGGTGCCTTGAGATCTCTTTATGACGCATGTGCAGTAAGTGTCACTTTGCGTCTTAAAACCAATATATTACATGACATAGTACTGTGAGGAGTAGATGAGGTCCAGAAGGACAGTGCTTCTAGGCTTGTGGTGAAGCAGAGAGGGGAGGGAGATAGTTAGCATATAGAGGACAAAAAGAGAATTGAAATAGTAACAAAATAAATAGGAACTGACTCGTTTTTCCCATCTCACATTTTCAGCTATCTAGTCTTATGAGTGTGACCTGGTAGAAACAAACGTTCATTTCACTGTCCTGAATGCTCTTTCTTTCCTCATCTGGCAGATGGGTACCAAAGGAAGATATAGACAATAGATAATGATCCATCCAAATTCAAAGTTAGTGTCACACTGAGAATTTTAAATAGAGAGGCTCAGATACTTCAGTTATGTATGCAGAATTTGATGAAATGTAACAGAAAACAGGAGTTAGCTGAAGATGCAGAGTGGAAACTTCCAGACAGATAAAGTCCTATTAAACATCATACACAGATTCAGCCTGATAACATCCCAGTACAGCTCAAGTTAATTTTCTGAACTTGTGGGTAGCAACTAATATGGGAACCATGAAATGGAATCAGGGCTGGGGAAAGTGAGTTGAGAAAATTTTTTCTAGAATCTAGTATCTATTGTTCTGCTCTGCTCTTCAGGACTAAATGTTCTTTGATAATCCATTGTAAAGCATACACACATGAATTGTGCATTCTTGTCAATGACATTTCATTCTTATTTAACAGTTCAAGGGGCTTACCAACCTGTGAATGATGAAAAAAACTGTCTTAAGTCACCAGTGCCTCTACCTACTAATGACAAGAGATAAAGTAAGAAGGAGGTAAAAGAAAGAGTGCTTCATTTAATGCACATTTAGCCTTAAAAGCCCTCTCTAGCCTTGCCAAATGATTGTCATTCTATAACTTGCTATTTTTGTGAAAAACAAAAAAATTTTTTTTTTCTTTTTTTGAAAGATTCTGCACTTGTTTGACCTGTCAGCTAACACTCTTTGAAACTGAAATATGACCTTAAGGACAAGTATATATACATTAAGTAAGACTCACCTTCCCTTGATTATATTTTGTCTCTGTCATAACAAAGAAAGATTTTTACTGTTGAGTAAAAAAATAGAGTCTGGGGGAGCTGTCTTAATATATTTTGACAAATCTCTTCTTTCTTATGCCAACTAAAGCATCACAATATAAATTAGTTTCTCCAAACTGCTTACTACTGTAATTAACTCTGCTTTGCTCTAGGGTCAGAAATAGCTGTTTTATAACTGTTGCAAATCAAACTGCTCTGCCACTGAAGTAGTCACTCGCCAAGAGACCATGACACCTTATCCTTTTTTGCTTGAAAACACCCCTTTTATTTGTTCCTATGAGGCTGAATGGGCATCCACTATAAAATTGTACTGAGTGAAATGGGAGTTGAATCACTGATGTTTTTAACAATGCATAACCTTTATTATTCTGCTCCCAGGAGTACTGAAATTTGCATGGCTTAGCAAGTTGCAAGCTGTAATGACGGCACTTAGAACGGCCATCAGTGGCAGAAACAGAGATCCAGTGAGAAGTGCAGACAGAGCACAACTTCAGAACTCACAGAAATATTGCAGAGCTGTTCAGCACCTGCCTAATAGCCCCTAATTCCTTGGGTGTCCTTTGTAAGACACCATTATCCATGCTAAGGCTATTTGCTTTTAATTCGGATATAATGTGTAACACTGTAAGAAATCCAAATGATCCAGCCATTACATTTTCAATACGTTCTATTTTCGCTACTATGCTTTTTCTAGTTGAAAGGTAAGAGAAAAAAACATGCTGTGTGATAATGTAACTACATCTGGAACAAAAAAAAAAATCTGTATCTCTGAAATAGTGTTATAATGCCCCAGTTAGTAGGTATATCTTTATATGAGCAGACGCATATAAAGATAAAGTCTAGTTACAGTTAAATATGTTTAAATCAACCTAAAATATAATCTTCTAGCTAAAGTACTGAAGTATTGCTAATATAGATAAAGTATATTATTTTCATATTGGTGTTCATTAGATGGTGAAATAGTATTTAGCATATGGAAAGTATATAGCATATGAAATAAAAACTGAAATAATTTTTTTTCTGTTTCTATTTAACAGATTTTAAAAATTGTTACAGCAATATATTCCATGAGGATATTTTGCACTTATCTATTAACTGAGCCTTTTTTGATTTCTCAGGATGAATAGGGCAGGCAGGTATGTGTATGTGCAGAATATTGTTTTTATTTGATCGCTGGGCAGGATTGGTAGCACTGCACGTTATTTTCAACATTGAACTAGTTTGCACTATTATTCTTTTCTGACACTGAAAAATCATAGGAAGTGATAGGAAAAATCCCTGTGCTTTCCTTTGGGATAAAAAAATGGGATGTGCAACTGGTGATGGTATATTCAAATACTGCATTCTTTCAGAAAGAGATGATTATGATGATTGGTATATTAGTTTCCCATGTATAAAAATTATCAAGAGATTGTAATCAGGTAATAGATCACTGATTGCATCTGATAACAGAAAGGAGTTAGTGATTATAGAGGAGGAGGAAAGGGTGGGTAGAGGAAATAAGAGAAAGAAAAGCTGACTGTGGAGTGGAGAGATGTCATTGGCAGAAAAGCAGTGGGATGAGCACATCCTGACAGATAAAGCTGTATTCCAAAACCCAAATATAAACCTAAGTTATGAGATAAATGAAGTAGTGAGAGTGTGGTTGGTATTCTTATAGCTGCCTGGGGTCTGTACTGTCTCAAATGAAGAATAGTGTGTGTTTGAAACCAATGAAAATGAACACACTTTCCCTGTCAGGCAGCAGCAAGGCAGAAAGGCGAGGGGTGAATAGGGACTGGCGGTGTGGTGGCCCGGGGCACCCTCCCTCTCTGCCAGAGCACCAGGAGCAGAGCAGCCACTGGTGGTCACCAGGGTCAGTTGGGAGCCCTGGCCACCCAGCATGTTGGCAGCACCGAGGCAGGTCTGAGCTCAGGCCGGCAAGTCTGGCCCCAAGTGTTGGGATACAGACCAAGCAGAGCCCCGCTGTGCAGAGGCCAAGGTGAGAGCCTCAGCTTCAGCAGCTCCCAAGGGAATGGAGGCCATCCTTGGTGTCGTGGTTTAGGCCTGATTGACAGCCAACCACAATGCAGCACCTCTCTCTCCCTTCCCCTCCGGCAATGAGAAGGGACAGAGAGACAGGCTTGGGGTTCAAGATAGGACTGGGATGGGGGAAAATCCCCCTTTTATGATCATGAGCAAAAGGCAGACTCGTTAGGGGAAGGAAAAAAGAACATACATTTATTACAGACACTAACAACACATAACAGAGTAGGACAGTGAGAAGCATTGCCACATCTTGAGAACACCTTCCCCCCACCCCTCCCTTCTTCCCGGGCTCAGCTCTGCTCCCGATATCTCTACCTCCTCCCCCAGTGGCACAGGGGCAGGGAATGGGGGGTGCAGTCAGTGCTGCCACTTCCTTCATCTTCGGTGAGGGGAGTGTCCAAAACTTGTTACCCCCTGCTCCATCGTGGTCCCCCTCTCACAGGAGACAGTCCTCCACAAACTTTCTCTGACTTGAATTCCTCCCATGGGCCGCAGCGTTCCCCACACTGCTCCGTCATGGGTCACTAACTTCCTCCGACTGGATTCTCTCCCACGGCTGCAGCCCTTCCCGAGCTGCTCCGGCGTGGGACTCCCCCGCATGCTGCAATCCTCCCAGCACTGAATTACAGCAGCGGGGATACCTTTTTTCCATGAGACCCTGGCCTTCTTCGGGCACAGAACCTTGATCAGCCGAGCAGGAACAACAGGCTGTAAATCAATGTCTGCTCCACCGTAGATCTTCATGGGTGGCAGGGGGGGGCCACCCTGCCGTCTCACCACAGGATACAGGAGGGTCTCTGCTCCGGCACACCTCCCCCCTCCTTTCTTCCTCCGTTCCTCCACTGACCTTGGAGTTCATGCAGCTGCAGCAACTCCTCCTCACAAGTCCCACTGCCCGTCACCACGTCCCTTCTTAAATACGTTATCGCAGAGGCGCAGCCGATTGGCTCAATTTCCCAAACAGAAGTGGAGCTGACGTGGAGCTGGGGGAGCTTCGAGAAGCTTCTCACAGGGGGCCGCCCCGATAGCCCCCTCCCCTGCCACCAAAAAACTCCACCACTCACTCAACCCAAGACACTTGGCTGAGGCATCTTCTAGCTCTTTCCTTCAAGGCCACCAGCTGCCCAATCTCTATGTTGGCCCTGAGCCCTCGCAGTCAAACCTTGAGAAGAGGGATGTTTCCAGGGCTCTGACAGTCTTAAGTCTCTGAAGCATTAACCCGAAACCAAATTCCTCATGGATGGTCCTCCAGGGAGAGGCATGTTTACAGTATAGAAGCTTTTTGGGGATCACCTGTGTTAGCAGAACCAACAGCACAAGGCAGCAAGATTTGACTTTCTGTCAGGGTATCATACAAAACCTCTGTGCCATAGAGGTATCATGTGGAGATGAGAACTGGAGATTGGCAATGACTGGGATCAAATTTTTACCAAGTGAAATAATCAAGCACAGAGGCTGACCATCCTGTTTCAGGGCCTCCACATGGGCTGCAGCAGCCTGCTACAGGTTTTTAATAGTTTTCATGAATTATTCTGAAGCACTCGGGTGCAGATGATTCTTGTTTGCTGACATCAAGACTTTTCTAATACAAGTAGCTATGCAGAGTTAAAGGACTAGTCACTTGAATAAGAACTTACTACATTAGACCTTACAGGTCTTATTCAAAGTCAAACACTAAGTCAGTGAGAGACTGAAGAACTATGACCTAATTCAGGTAGTGCCATGAAAACCAAATGCCAGTTTATAGAGAGACTGTATGATTATATATGGACATAACAGGTCTCACATGAACTTTCTGGAGTCTGTAGAAAGGAAATCCAGACTGATAGGGGATGGTGGACGGATCAGTGAAGTCTTGTTTCCCACGGTGACTGTGCTTGCACAAGTGCCATAGTAATCTGCTGTTTGCATAGACCAGCTACACAAGTCACAGGAGAATGGTGGAGTAAAGAAAGGATTGTCTGACAACAGCTGTGTTGTTACGTCTTTCCTTTTAACAAAGGCAATGTGACATAGCCACAAATAGGAGGAAAAAAGTAAGGCAGAGGAGTGGTATGTGTCAAAATGGAGGCAGAAAAAAAAAGGCTTTAGGATTGATGTTTGAATTTTAATACAAGTGATTATAATTAAGTAGTGAAAGCAGAAGGCAGACTAGCGATTTTACCAGGAGGTTTTACAAATGTTTTAAGTAATAAGAAGACATAAAGAAAAAGTATTTGTCTTGTAACTGGTAACTTAGCTCCTTTCACTCTGCTAAAACTTCAAGCAATGGATTCAGATTCTTCTACTTGGAACTATAGAGAAAAAAGGTCAATGAATTAGCAGTTAGATGGCATGCAGTGTCCAGTAAAAATAAACCAGTACCTGAGTTAATAGAATGAAATGCTGTTTTGCTAATATAAATTGCCTTCACTAGCAGAAGAAAGTAAATAACTTCAGTGTATCAGCTTCTGGAATACACCCAAATGTTGTTCTTTAGCTAAGGCATTTATCACACTGAAAGGATAATTCAAAGCAAGGTCCCTAAACATGTACAGGTTGGGTTTTCATTGACCTTATCATCATTTATTATTAGGAATTGTAATGAATTATTATATTTAGAGTAGGTATACAATGAGACACTATGTATAGACTAAGAATCCAGTTTGGGTTACTGGAAAATACTATAATAAATAAAAGTTATTAATAAAAAGCAATGTGTAATAAATTATGCTAGGTTGAAATTTAATTGTAGAGCTTTGTGGATATTAGGCTGAATTTAAAGTTACGTGTACTGGAAATTTAATGGCTCTTGACTTTTGTACCCAGCTGCACTAATTAATCAATTGATAATTACAACTGTGATTAACAGCTGTGATCATGATCAGTAACAAGTATTGATTAATTCCCCAATAATTCTGGTATAGTTTAGAATAAGAAACACTTTGCAAGATGCAGGAAACATGATTAACAAAAGCAATAATAAAAACACTTCACCCTCATTACAGAGCTGTCTTGGGGGAACAAGATTTGTGAAGGTGGGAAACCGAGGTAGATTTGCCAAGGTAAAATAGCGTTTATGCAGGAAGCATGATTAACAAAAGCAATAATAGAAACGCTTCACTCTCATTACAGAGCTGTCTTGGGGGAACAAGATTTGTGAAGGTGGGAAACCGAGGTAGATTTGCCAAGGTAAAACAACATTATGACAAAGATCGCCTTAATGAAAGAGAATTATTGGGAAAAGTGGGTGCCTTTTTTCATAATGATAAATTTGTTCCAGACTTACAGTCATTATGTCCCTACTACTGAAGTCTTTTTCATTACAATAGCATGTTCCTTTCAAACTGGACTCAGAAACTCTTTTTATTCCCATAAAAGATAACATTTATATACTTTTCAAAGTGCCATGTGAATAGTGGCTCATTATCTAGCCCTACAAAGAACTTCTAATGAAGGGCACAAGGAGATGAAATATTTATCTGCTAACCAAAGCTGACAATTCCATCTTGTAACAATGTCTTCAATTTTTATTTGCTTTGTTCCACGATAGAACTGAAAAGAAAGCTTTTGAGAATGTTTGCAAAAAAGCAAGATTATGCTAACATATCAATTCAGAACCACAGTCGTAGTTTTATATTGTCAGAAAGAGGTAGATACGCATGTTATCTACTAGCTAAAGCTTTGGCATATACAGCAAGAAGCCAAGTCTCCTATTCCTTTACAGCAGGTACAAAGATTTTCATCTAAGGCCACTGTGGACCAGGTGCAGAAGGGACTTGAATCTGGATATACGCATTCTGAATCAGTTCCCTAACTGTCACAGTACAGAAGGCCTGGGTAGCAAAACAAACAAAAAACCAAAACAATCAAAAAAAAAACCCAAACCACAAAACAGAAGAATCAAATACTACTACACTATTACCATTAAAGTTGAAAAAGTTGCAGATGAAGAGAAAAATCTTTTTGGCTATGCCATTTACTGCATATCAACTTTAGGCACCATTCTTCTGTACCATGAATGAAAAGTAAGTATGAACTGTTGTATTTCCCATACAGAAAACTATTAGTGTCAGGATATCTTTTTCAGTGAGCTTCTGCCACTAGGCAGAAAAAAAAGAAATTAAAAACAAGGAATTCTCTCCCAGCTCCATAATCTTCCAATCCAAATTACAACAGAGACTTCTGGGTCAAAATAATTTCTATACTCTTAGCTCTTGCCATTTTATTACATTTTTTTGTTTTGTTTATTATGATATTAATGCTTTGGCTCTGGGAAGTTCAGTCAACGGAATATATTTAATATTTTAAAATTATTTAATAATTTAAAAAGCAAACAGTATTTTCTAAAAGCAAAAATAGTTTACTCTCTTGATTTTAAAGAATAGTTTAAGAGGCATGGGTGGATGGCATGTCATGGTTGACTTCTAAACATTTGAAATCAAGTGACAAGACATCAATAAAAGTTTTAGTTCTAACTTTTAAACCTATCCCTTGATTTCTGAACATGCCTCACCATTTTAATCATGTGTTGATACTCCACTTCAAGCAATTTTCACGAAGAAAGTGTCTGCTTCTGGAGGTCTCTTGTGTCTCTGTGGGCCTCCTTGTCTCTATACAGTCCTACACCAATTTTAGTAGATTTACATAGTGTGCTGTCTGTACTACCCTGTAGCCTTGCCAATGCTGTCCTCTACCCGGGAACGTTTTTCTGCCGTACTTAGTACGATCCCAAAGTGGTATTAGGTGAAGGAAGAAAAGGAGGTAGGTTGGGGGAGAGAGATAAGTCTCAGAGTTTAGCTGTGGGTTTGAACCTCCCTGAAGTTCTGTGTGTTTGGGTCTGGGCTTGAGCACAGATCTCTTTCAGAATGCATAGGAAACTAACAAACAGAATCAAAAAGTCCTTATAAAATGAAATTACAATCAAAGCAGGAAAATAAATGATAGCAATAAAATAAGAAGGAGATCTGATAAATGTATCAAAAAGTTTAGCACAGAATGCAGCACAATGAACTACAACACTTCTAAAGATTAAAGATGCATTTTAGAGAGTATCTTTATTTGACAGCAATTTTGAGACCAGTACCAAATTCAGAAAAACGTATGATTGATTTTTTCAGTAAGACAGAAGACTGAATTCTCCTTTTTTTTTTTTTTTTTTTTTTTTTAATATATTTAATAACATTGTTAAATAAGGTATGAACATAAGATGTGATTGGATGCTTTTGTGCCACAGAGTCCAGTTCCATAACTCTACCCTTCCATCCCAGTAACTTTCCAAAGATCTTTCTTCCTGGTCTTTTTTTATCATTTCTTCCTGTCCTTGATGGGTGAATATTTTTTTAGAAGACTGTAGGGACTCATCAATTCTAAGATGCACACATTTTATGCCATTCTTCATCTGCAGCTAGAGACTGCAGACAACAATAATAATAGTAATCTAAAAAGACCCATGCTGTAAATGTAAATAGCTTTCCCTAGCATTCTTTAGAGCATAAAAATTCTAAGAATCAGTTCTGAATTGTGCAGTCCTGCACAGGATGTTTGAAGTAGCAGCTGACAGGAAGCGGTATCTTTTTCCAGAGTTTTACAGGTGCATGAGGCCACCGTACTGCTGCAGGTGGTATCAGGTGTTATAAGCTTTGTCAAGGTACTTTGCTTGTGGCATCTGTTTACTAATAACCAGACAGTGCATTTTTTTTTCTCTATATATATAATAGAAAAGGGACTCCAAGGTGTTATACAAAATTCAAAATATCAACAGTTGATTAAGCGAATATGCCATTAAACTGTCAAAGATTGCAAGGGACCTGAGCATGTTTACTTCTGTCCTCCCCTCTCTGGTTTATTTTCAGTACAGGCTTAACACCAGTTATGAATCATGTGACTCCTCTTTAGCTCATACCCTCCTTGCTTCATGTAGACTAGTCTGACCACATGGGGGTCAAATTTCCTCCATACAGATAATTTTCAGTGTTTTCGTCCTCTAAGGAAAGAAACAAACAAAAAGCCCTGTTTAAGTTAAGCATAACATTTACTTGATGTGTATCTGAGACATTCAAACCAAGAAGTACAGAGGATTCAGAGGCCATACTGCTTCTATAAAAGATATGAAAATACCTGTATATTCTAACCAGCATAACTGATGATTTGCTGTATGGTAAGGTTTCTTACTAAATCACATTGAATGTCTTCTTGCACCACTGCAAGGAACAAGTAGCAGAGCGAATCTTTGTAGGTACAAATTTTGTTTTTCAGTGGTCCCCTGGAATCTATTTCCTTTCATCTGAGGGAATATCACATCCTTTTCTATATCATTTCCATCCATCTTGCATTGAAGCAAAGGAGAGAAGGGAAGGATGAAGGTGATCACCTCTGTGTCAGATACATGCAGCAAAGCAGCTAAACTTGGCCAAATCCACAAATCCCCTTAATAAAGCAATTTCATTTCCCTGCAACAGGGAATCAGACTGCGCTTTCATATGCTAATCTCCAGAGACTCACTCTTCCAGAAGAGACATAGTAACAGGATCCTTACACACATCAGAGGGGAGAGTACAACAGATTAAGAGAAATTATTAAATCTGAATAGATTACAAATTAAAGAATCATTATACAGTTACCCTGTGGCCACCAATAAGCATTCCAGGTTATGCTATGATTTACCAGGTCTTAGAGACCTTGTTGTCTAGTTAATGTCACACCCAGAAAACCTGGATCAACTTATTTTCTAGTAGTTCTATTTCTCTTGCCATTAGCTGATTTTATTTTTATTAGTCAAATGGGTTACATCTTACTGTTTCGGACTTATTTATCCACATGGTGTATTGTGTTCCATGCAGGAGGCACATCAGGTCCAAATGCCTTGTCCCTTTGCTCTAAGAGAGCTTCAGAGGACAAATTTGACTCTTCCTCAGCAGGTGACTGGAGGAAAAAAGACAGTATGCCTTTACATATAAGGATGTACTTTCTCTATGGAACCAATGTGATTAAAACTCTGTCCAGAAACAGAACAGATAATTTCATATGATATTTTCTTAATTTGTCTTTTCCTAGTTTCACAAAAGTCTGCGCATTTGCATTTGCAATTTTAATTGTGGGTAATTAAAACCATAAAATATACTTTGCTCTTTAGCAAATGTTTAACTTTACTTATGAGTAGCATATGAATACAGTTTATTTAGCCCACAGGTGCCAAGAAACTGCAGTAGTGCTATGCTGTCTGCATTATAATGATATGTAGGCAAGACATTACAGGAGAACTTTTCTTTCATATGCTGATTTGAAACAAAATGGACCACCAAATGTTCTGAACTTTGCCCAGCTTTTGTGGTCATTTGTAATGTAAGAAGAATCAATGTGAAAAAAGATAGAGAACAGACCAAAGGCTTCAAAGGCAGCAAACATAAGCAGCTGTGGAAAGAGAGAACATAGAAAAGCAAGAGACTTGTGCACATATTGACAGGATCTACCTGTAAGGAACTGCAAGAAGTGTGGTGGATCAATCTCATGGCTATTTTCTTGGGAGAAAGCAAACTTTGCCTTGCTGACAGGATGTCAGGAAGAAACACCAATAGAGAGATTATGTGAAGATTTTCTTCCCAGAAGATAGTCTACCTCAAAGGAAAAAAAATATTTATTGTTCTTAACCACATCTCCCCTTTTATATCTCAGAAGATAAAATTGGAAGTTCCTCATACTTGGGAAGTATTTCTAAATACTGAAATATATCTGTGTGTTTCATGCTTTAAACTTTTACTTAGAGAAGTGTCAGAAAAAAATCATATACCTATAAAGGTGAGGGGTTTCTTCTTAATACTTTTAAACTATATAGGGATGATGATTATTGAACTCAGTTCCTGATTCTGCCTACAGTATGCTTATATCTTGTTTGTGACTTATTTTACAGGGAAAAATAAAAAAAAACAAACAAAAAACCTTATGAGAATTAAACTTGAGAATTGGTTAGTGAGAAACATTGCGTGTGGTGCTATTAGATGGCATTAAAGATATGATACATCAAAGTATTGCTATTTTCTAAAGCTGGTGGCTTATTCAGATGGATGTGATAGCCACAGTAATACCTACTGCCAAACAGTGGAAGTTTTCAGGCATCTTTTAACTGAGGAAACAGCTCGGTGATTCACTGTCAGTTGGAAATCTACAGGGAGATTCATGAAAACATCCCATCAAGCTTTCACTAGATAGCACTAAAGGTAAGAGTTTAATAACAATGCATTTAATTTTTATGGTGCTGTTCAAAAAAACCTTCTAATTACCTCACAGCCATGCAGTTAAAATACATCAAAAACTATAATGCCTCAGAGTAATACATAATTAAAATAGTCAATCAAATTAAGGAAGAATGACTTCAAGTTTTCTGAAAAGTGGATGAATCTGTGAACTTTCTACATAGTGCTTCAATGGCTGTGATGATAACACACATTCCAATTTCAAGATTCCTTTGTGATTCTGTGGACATTCAAGATCTGTACTTAGTTTCCATGAACAAGAGTTATTTTAGCCCTGACTAGAAATTGTGTAAACATAAACCACCATCTGTTTAGGTAGTAAGAACACAGGTTATAGTCTAGAACAGGGATGGAGAAAGCAATTTCCCTTTTTTTAAATTGTGGGCCAGAAATGTTGGAATTGAAGCACCTGATTTTGGACAACATTGACATTAATGTAACGGAACTTAACTGGTATGGAAATGCACCTTTTTAACAGACAATTGGCAAGATCCTAGATTTCTTTTGCTTTTTCTGCTTCCAACAAAAAACTAGGAAGGGAGCAACAGGGGGGCTGCCCCACAAGGGAAGGCGAGATGACAGCAAGGCAGGGGACCTGCCTGACCCCATGGGGGTCCAGGGTCAAGCTGGGGTGTCAGGTCAACAAAGCAAAGCCAGGAGTGGCAAAGGAGATGGTCAGGCATGGCATACCTGCAGTGTAGCTCAGGCAAGGAGCAGGACCCAGGGCGTGAGATCAGCTGCTGCTCTGGAGCCAAAGGGTTTAGGGTCCACAAATGGAGGCACAAGGTGGGGCTTCTCTCATTTTTTTTCTCACAGCTTCGTTGTTTTCACAGAAGCCTAGTTCAAGAAGCACTCTGGCAGGACAAACCCAAAGGATCGTGATGGGAGAGGGGAGAAGTTGCACAGGAAAACTGAAGAGGACGTGGGCACAGACTGGTCAGAGCAATTAGACCCTCTTGGTGCACTCAGGGCTTTGTCAAAGACCATCTCAGATGTCATGCCAAAATGTAGCTTGAGTACTTACAAAGATGGGCAATAAACTAAATCATCAACTTCCCATGCTTCATCCATATCATTATCCCTAGAAATGAGGGAAAATAAAATCTACTACTGTGACATTAACTTCTATAATAAATTTAAGTATTGCTTAAGTTTCACCTAAATTCCCATTTTAATTCATTGGTGGCTATTTATAGTCTTCCTTCATGGATGAACAGTTAGATAGAGATATATATCAGTGTTTAATTCTCCACGTGACTAAATGATCATAATATAACTTAGTCTTCAGATACAGCGGTGTGTCCTATTGAATCTCAGAAGTGAAATGCATGTCCACAGAGAAGGATTAAAGCCACAGAATCACAGAATTGTTTAGGTTGGAAGGGACCTCCTGAGGTCATCTGCTCACGTTCATTCAGGAATCAAATACCCTATATTTGCTTTCAGACAGCATAACTCTCTAAATAATGTTTTTCCTTAGGAATACTTGGTTATTTTTTGTCAGTGTAAGGGTCTTAGTTTTCTCTACTTTTATTTCTATTCTTAGTTTTATTCTATTCCCCATCCCTTGAAGAGAATGCCAGGGTGGTTTTCATCCTTGCTAGGCACTCAAATAATGAACCATCCATTCTTCCTCTGGGAAAGTCTCCTTTACACTCCTCACACAGTTATGATATTTTCTCAATAATATTCTTAAAGTTCTCTTAGCTCAATTTCATAACATGAATTGTAACATTTTTGGGAGGGAACACTTTGAAGTCATATTCCCTTCTCTCAGGTGATTCTGACATGTCATTCCCAGCATCCCAGTATATCCAGGAAGACATTCAGCATAACAGTCAGCTGAAGGGCTTCATATCACTTCATTTAGAAGTACTTTCAGCTGACTACTTCAGATAATGTTCTCCGTGTTTAACTAGGATGCCTAACATCAAGCAGGACTAGTGCTCAGAATATGACCCTGTTCTTTTGAAAAATTTTCCTCAGAAAAATCACCTTTCCTGACTCCCCCACGTCACAGTTGTTCTTAGAATTCTCTCTAGTTTGCCTCAGACCTAGTACCTAAATAAATGCAAACGAAAGTGTAAAATAGGACATGATAACAATCAGGCAATTATTTTAGTAAGAGAAAATATTTCTTTTCACAAAACAGTGATTAGAAATATTCAAGAATGACTTCTGTGTTGAACAGAGCTGAGCTAATAATGCAAATAAATTTCCCACAAATTTTCATTCATATTTTTAAATGGATTCATATATTCATGTGCCTTCTCCTCTTGAGCTCATTTCCACATGCATTTGTGCAATTAAACTGAAGTAACGTTAATTTCCGAGTTGTGCATATGACAACGTACAGAAGCAGAAGATTGCATTGACTGTGAGAGTACAGCTTGTACAAATGCTTGTATAATCTCTGAGCAGAAAAAGCCACCATATTACAAAGATCAATGAACACATCTTTGTTTTACATGTCAATGGGTGTATATATAAACCCTATTGAATTCTTATTTGTCTGTGTTCTGCTGCTTTCATATCATGTTTGTAGGAAAATGAATTTACATGAGTAATGTTAATAAGGAATTCTTGCTCTATGGCGTTGTCTATAGACAAACATAAAAAGGCAAATGAGAAAAAAGCAATAGAAAAAAAGATGGATTCTGGCAGCAACAGAAGCCAGGGTTTGTATTTATGAGATGTTAAACTGGTATAATTGCAGCTAGGAAATTAAACAATACTTTGACTGGTCTTTATCATTGTATGCAGGGAGCTCCATCCAAACCCAGAGCAAGGCGGCTTTGGAATGCCTCCTTCCCAGTCCTGGAGGTTAGGTCCTTCATCAACACATTACCCTCTTCAAATCCACCAGCTGTTTTCTACGCAGGGAGAGGAGCACTGCTGGGGTAGGGGTATTAGTCAGATGATGGCTCAGGACAGAAATACAGGTAAGAAAAAGAAGTGCAATCACAATCCAGACCAATGAAGGAAAACAGGAACTAGTAAAATCATAAAAGATTTACAAGACCATACCACAGACTTCTCTTACAGCTTGTTTTGTATGTGTGATGCAGTGACTGGTGTGATGTTATCAGCAAGTATTAACTTTGGTGTAATTTCATATTGTATGGACTCAGAAACATGACTCCACTGTAGTATCGTTATGTCATTCATATCAAGTTTTATCTTCTGCACAGGCACTTCAGTTAAGTTTAGCTTAGGCTGCCCCCAAAATAATGTAAGCTAAGCTGGAAAAAAGAAGACATACTAGACGTGAGAGTTTTATCAAGATAACTTAAGAACTTTATTAACCCCCTAACTTATATTGTTGTAACTTTTCATGGAGGCACCACCATCCGGAAAACGCCAAAAAGCTTTCCAGCGAGTATATTTGTTTGCATGCAGAACACCATTGTAGTGTTCATCATTAACATCATAGAAGGATCCCAGTAAACACACCAAGTTTCCTATAGGGCTTTTTGCATTTTTGCATGATCAATTTAGTTAATGATGTCACACAGCAATGTTAACTAATTACATTTTTAATTAGTTTCTGGAATTAAAATGTGTTATATTTAGAACTTATTTAATTAAAATAGGCAAACTATACTTCATGTGCATAATGTATTCTCAGAACATTTCACTCTTTGATCCACCACAGATGTAATAAACAGGAAAGTTTTCAGCACATTTCCAAGAAGAAATGGCAAAATGTCTTCTTCCTTTCTAACGATAACCAACAGCCTCAGCTCCCTACACCTTTAAAGTGTGTAGGTGAGGAATGTTTATTATTCAGCACAATATACCAGTGACATTTCTTATCATTACAGCATTATAGGACCAGAGGGTCCGTAAATAATATTTGCCTCCTGGCAATTTTATTACATGATAATATCCTTTTGATGCTGGGGCTGTGCACAGCTGAAAGAACCTCCAGGCTATCTCTGTATTTCCAAAAGTTGGAAACTGTTTCCTGAAGTAAATAAATAAATAAATGAATACTAACTAAATAAATAACAAATAAACAAAAATTGCAACGGAAATAAAAGTAACATTAAATAATTACTGCATTCACTTGGTTATAACAAAAGCAAAAATGATATCTTAAAAGTAACAAGAGAATCACAAATGTAGAAAATTGTCCCACGGGTTTTCTTCTAACTGTGTATAATTATTCTAAACCCCTGAAGATATCCATGACGAACACTTCAAAATTCAGGACTTATCATTCAAGTAGTACAAAGCCTGGTTTCCTGAAATTCTGAATCCATATACCTTTCTGAAGGCAGTTTTTGGTTTACCTGACATCTTTGAAAATCAAAAATATTTTGTATAAAACACCCTTTTGTACTGTGAAGAAAGAGGGCTTTTAAAATCTGTAATTTGTCTTGACTTCAACACCAATGTTATTGTTATTTATCATCATTTTCAGACACGTTCCAACACCTGTAAAAGGAAAAAGGACAAGATTCATGTTGAAAGATGTTCTGAAAGGAAGGCCCTGATTCAAAGCATGCTAAAATTACTGAGGGCTGCATCTGCCTTGTGCACAAGGGCTTGTTGTGCCAGGCTCGGCAGTCTGTGACCACTGTCTCCCGCTTGTCTGTACAATCTCTGGCCCTGGAATTCCTTTCATAGAAACCATGAATAAGGAGAGTAAGTGGCATATTTTTGGGTCCCTTTCTAAGAAAAATCTGGGAAGAGGTTGAGGCATGATCCCAGACTGCCGTGCCATGCAGTGCCCACAGGAACTCTGCGGCTGGAAAGGCTATTGTGTGCTTGGAGTGAGGCAGGGTATGAAACCCCAGCTCCCAAAGACCACGACACCACAACACTGCGTTGGTCTAAATAGGGCCAATGTTTTATATCAGTTGTAGAAGATATCTGCCAAGGTAAAACATTATGAGGTTACATGCAGTTTAATAGTTGCTACTCTCCAGGAAAGAAGTGTGTGTGCCTCCCTAACCGGTTATATGATTCTTAGATCTAGAAGGATGTCTGAGTAACAGGAAAGGCTTTACAATGTGAGACTTAAATGTTGTGAAAGGTGCTTTACCTTAGCTCCTTGGAAGGCCTTTTAGACTGTGAGGTGTGGTGATCATCCCAAATGCATGGAAATTAACACTACAAAACCAAATACATCTGTTGTACTGCTGCTAATTTCAGAACCAAGCATTTACAGCATTTAAAACATAATTTACACATAGCTTACTTGGCTTCTGGTTTAGCTCTTTTGCATCACTTTGTGTGAACACCCCTAGGAATTTTTCCCCACATGAAAGCCAGCAAGCAGCTGTTATTCATGCAAATACATATATTCACAGGCAAGACTGGCTTCTTCAGCTGATGATTTAAAATAAATCCCTGCATATCCTGAAAATTTCCTATTCCATTAAGTGTAGAAATGGCAACTTCTTATTTTCTTTTTTTTTTTTCTTTTTTTTTTTTTTTGTCAGTTCTTTATCCCCGGTGAATATTAAGGTGCCTTCTCTCATAAAACAGAGAAGCAGATCAATGCAGTATCTTCATTTGTTGTCTTTGCATTTGTGGCTATAGCAAACCTAAAAGTATCCTGGGGCAGCCTCAAAGCTTGTTTTCTACTCAAAGAAAAATTGCACAAGACAAAAAAATGCCTCTGAGGTTTAATTATCCTTCTTTGTTACCTCTCACTAGAAAGAAATGTACTGTAGCTGTGAGTTCTCCCATGGCCAAGATACCTGTACTTGTTGCTTTTTTGTTGCCAGTGGTAAATGGGCCTTTAAAAATGAATTGTTCCTGCTTCCTTTTTTTTGCCCATACTCTCAAGAGTTTCTCTCTTGTCCACAAATGTACAAATTTGGTTATGGAGTCTGGGAGAAAAGTTAATCTGATAGAATCATAGAATTGTTTGAGTTGGAAGGGACCTTAAAGCCCAACCATTCTCAACCCCTGCTCCGGGCAGGGCCCCCTTCCCCCAGCCCAGGGTGCTCCCAGCCCCGTCCAACCTGGCCTTGAACCCTTCCAGGGAGGGGGCAGCCACAGCTGCTCTGGGCACCCTGGGCCAGCACCTCACCCCCCGCACAGGGAAGGATTTCTACCTTAGTTCTCATCTAAATCCACCCTCTTTCAGTTTAAAACCTGCTACCCCACGTCCCATCCCCACCCCCTGATCCAGAGTCCCTCCCCATCTTTCCTGTCCCCCCTTTAAGCCCTGGGAGGCCGCTCGAAGGTCTCCCCGGAGCCTTCTCTTCTCCAGGCTGAACCCCCCCAACTCTCTCAGCCCGGCCTCCCAGGGGAGCTGCTCCAGCCCCCCCAGCATCTCCGTGGCCTCCTCTGGCCCCGCTCGAGCAGCTCCGTGTCCTTCTGCTGTTGGGGGCCCCCGAGCTGGCCCCAGCACTGCAGGGGGGTTCTCACTGCCCTAACTCTGTTTGTCAGTTGAAATGTTTGTGTCTTGTGCCTGATTTCTCTCTTACAAGGATGGAAGCCTCAGTTATGGAATGGTTTCTGATCCCCAGTATTCTCTATCAACTATTTCTTTCATTGGATATCAGATTCTTCTTTCCTGCTTGGCTGCTTTATTTCCTCATAACATTCTGTTAAAATAAAATAAAAAATACTACGTTTTTCCTGAATTTCGAAGTGACAGCCTTTCACCTTCACCCAAAAAGCATATTAGAAAAAAGCTTCCACCCTCTCATTTCCCATGGAGTTGAATGAGTCACCTTAGGATTAAAACTGTTAGAGGAGCAGTTTAGAACAAGCTATGTCCTCATTCTCTGATACTGTTGAGTGACCGGTACCTTCTGGTCCTTCTCCATCTGACACTTTTAAAATTTTTACTGAATGTACCTTATTTAACTACACAGTTCCCACAGGGTAACAATTGCTTCACCTGCATAAATGAAAAATTAAATACGAAAATTGACCCTGTCACATTGTGAGGGTCTGATGCAGCATCTTTCACTCCCACTACATTGGCTATTCCAACTGACTGGGATCTTTCCAATCTTTCTACACAATTTGAGGCTCTTGAAATTACTACATGTACAATTATATTTCCAGCAACATTATGCAAAGCCAGGAAAGAGGCCTCATTAATGGCCTGGAAAGGGAGCGTGGATCTTTGACCAGTTTTCCAGCTGTTAACATAGCTTGTGGTATGGAGATGCAGACTGTTGCACAGTGTGTGCACTGTGACATTGTGAAAGGACTGACCTCACGATCAGGATCTACTAAGCATAATTACCACATTTCTACAAAATAAATTCTGCACAGCTTTATGAGGCATAAATAATGGATATATGTTCTCCCACAGGTTTGCCAAGAGACTAGCTGACTATATCCTCTGTGGTCATTCTAGAAGAGTCTTTCTGTTATTACGCACTAACACTAGCAACCTTAAGAAATGTATCATACAGTCACAAACAGAAGTTATAGGAAGCAACTTTCTGCTATAGATATTATTCACATATATCAATAGATGACTTAATCATTTACAAATATCTGAAAACATGCAGAACAATCAAAGTAGAGGTGTTACTTAAGTTTGTTCAGTCATTTTTTTGCTTGTACACTTGGTTTTCTTCACCTATAATGTTAAATGTAGAGAAATATAGAAGAAGTTAAATATAGAAGATATTTAAGGCCCTCAGCCCACCAGAAAAATGATGAAAGACTGAAGAGAGTGACAGCTCAGGCGGATTATAGCAGGAAAATTAGGGTCTAGGTTTTGAAGCCTTTTCTTACCTTTCTTTTACTTTTGGTGAACAGCTAGTGGGATCCTCTCCAGCTGCTTTTGACCTACATCTTTCCCTACTTGTGGAATAATTCTGCTCTTTGATGGATGATTTCCAGCCTCTCCCACCAGAAGTGGCTGAATTATATATGCTTGGAGGGAGAAATTAAATGAAAATGTCTAGTACTATAAGAAGGAGGAGCAGAAATGGGAACCAAGACTTTAGACAGCTGTTTTCATTCGGTGGCTCTTGTTGTTTCCTTAACCAAATGGTTTGGTTATGTTGATTTTTCAGTACTTCTCTCAGAAAGAAACAAATGTGTTCCAACAACACTTGACATTTTAATGTTTCAGACACATTATATTTTTTCTGGAGGGGAAGGGATAAACTGTAATGATTTCCAAGGTTTAGTATGACATTCTGCTACTTAGTGATTACTTTCTCTATTTATATAGTGCCTGGATCCACAAACTCCATTTGCAGCTCAGGTACATATATCTAGCTGTATTGTTTCTGTCTTGCCTCAGGAAAATGGTGTTTGACAGTGAGTGTCAATTTTCAAAAATGTGTTGTCTGCACTTTTTGAAGAACAAAGCAAGATACTGATTTATTTTTTTTTTATTTTTTTTTTGTTTTTTTTTTTTTTAAAGCCAGGCGTAATGGTTTAATATTTATTTGGGACATTAATTTCAGTTAAGGATGGGAGCCCAGTGGAATTAATTATGAGGCAAAGGAGAAACATCCCATAAAGAATTACTTTTCTTGATACGCTTTCCTATGTGTTCTTCAGTAAAGAACAATGATTTCAGAAGTCTTGGCTTGAAAATGGATTATAGTGACAGAAAAGAGTAGTTCTATTCTATTTGCTGAGGAAGATCATGGACCTGAACCACGTCAACCGCATCAATGGAAATACTTTTAATTTGTGACCTCTTCTGTCAGTGTTGTATAGAAAAAGTGGAATGGTAACATGAGATTGAGGAAGAAAGATAAAAGGAGACTATAAAAAATGGACTAGTTAAAAGATAAGCTATGTACAAACACTTTGTACACTAAAGTAGATGAAGAATTATCTGTTGTATTTTAATGAGGTTTGGCTAGGAGTAATAGATATTTAAGATATGGATCTAGCCTGTATATCAAGAACTTTCCCAACCATAGGAAATTTTTAGTTGTGTAAAACTTTAAGGTTTTTATCTCTATGGTATTTTAAAATCAGATAACAATAGAAACTATAACTTTTGGAAAAATTTCTTCTTCTGTTTAGGAAAAGTGTTATGTCCTTCAATAATACTTCTCATGTTTAGTTTCTAAGTTATTTCTAAGCACCTGATAACTTTCAAGGTGCTGTTAATAAGTGTACCAGGCTGGGGGTCTGACTGTAGTGAGTCTGTAACTATTTTATTCAGCTGCACTGTATTCTAAGATTTTGTATGTGCTGATACCTGTAATGTCTTCAGAACAAGATTGCACTGTAAAAGTATGATTACACACTTTTACTGGCTTTGCAATAGCTAGGAAGAAGGGAACAACCAGAAGATACGTGAATGATGTAGCAAATACTTACTAAAACTCTATTGTCTGTGTTATGCAGTTAGATAAAAGGAATATAATGATTCTTTTAATTTGGTCTTATGAAACTGTGTTCAGATTTACATCAACAAATACACTTGCATTAGTTTGTTCAGCTCAAAAGTCAAAGGGATAGGTGTAACCTAACTCTTATCCAGGAGTCACATGTAGTACCGTGTCTGAGCAAATAGATCTTATTTACAATCTTTAAGTACCCTGTTAGAATACAGTAGAGGAACTGTATATTCTGGCCACAGTGTTCTGATAATATGGCTGTATATGACTTCTTGATCAGAGTTGGCTCACATTAACTAACTGGAAATGCCACCAGAAAGAATTCATATCTGTACACATACCTGATAAGGTCTCTTTCTTTAGCTGCTCTTAAAAGTCCCATCAGATTACTGAATAGAGGTAACGATTAATGTATCAAATATTGATATCGAAGACACTGAAACTTAATTCCAAGTTAGAGACTCAGCTGTTTCACCTCCTGTTTCATGAGTTATCAGCAAAATAGAATTCTATTTTGCTGTTACTTTGCTGAAGGGGGAAGGGATGATAGAAGAAAGATCCAAGTGATTATATGGAACATGCAGCACAGTTATAGTGTCTGTGTATGTGTGCGTGTCTGTGCACATCTTCTAACTTCTAAATTCAGCCAAACTCTACATAGAATCATTGGAGAAATAGACCTTCATAAGGTTATTTTTATGGATTGTTTTATAACTGGGGTTGCACTTAAAATGCATAGAGACTATAGCATACACAGGATGCTGAAAAAGCATTACCTTTTGCAAAAATATCCTATCCCATGTTAAACGTAATTTAAATAATTTTGATTTTAGTGTCCTCACTTTAAACTGATATAATTAAGTATTCTTCAAATGAAAATACATGCTGATATCTCTGTATAGTAATAAATATTTTAAATTAATGTCATTTTTGCAAATTTTGTAATGGAAAATAATGTTACCAAAGAAGATCAGAGGAGCAAATCACATCTCATTCGTAGTAAGTGTACCCTGCTCTTTGAATTTTTCACCACTATATATCTATATATACATAAAATATACATTCAGTAACTGTACAAAGCAGAGCCTGGATGAGTCTGTTGAAAGCATGCCTGAAATTTGTTCTGTAATATCCCAAAGCTCAGATCAAGCAGAAGGCATACTTATCTCTGTGTACTCCATGGTAAGGATTTTCCTGAAAATGGCTGAGTGCTCCAAGCTATGGTGAGAAGTATAACAACATGGTGTATGCAACTGTCTCCTGGGGAGAACTTTATTGTCTTGGTATGAAGGGAGCAAAGAAATATTGTGTGCTGCTCACCTTAGCTTTTTTATCATGTCAAAATTTTGTTGTGTAAACCATTGAAACAAAAAATGGTAAACCACAAGTTTAGCTGGACTTGTGAACACCCACCAATCATTGTTGGCAGGCAGGTAATGTTAGTCACCAAGACAAGCAAATTGGTGAGCACTCTTATTCTCTTTACTCCCTCTTGCCTTCATTACTGCATCTTCCTTTTGTCTTCAAAATCCTAGCTCTCCAGACTTCCATATGTACAGAATGCTATTACTAGCTTCATTCAGGATCTCCTTTTCCACTCTAGTGCGAGAAATATGTTGAGGCCATTAATTTCTGTGAGAATGTACTTAAAATGCTGGAAGGAATGGAAGCAAGAGAGGCCACATCCAAAGAACACAACGTGGAGGGCAGTTATGGGAGGTTACTGTGCTGTGGAAACCTGTTTTGTGATCCCTAATTTGTATTTCCAAAACTCGTCTCTAAGCATAGCACAGAGTCTTCAGGTGAGCCATTACTTCATCTACTACAAATGTTTTGTATAATCATATGAGAGCATCTAATATACCTGGTGTGGAATCATGTCTGTAAAATAGTGATTATAATATTTCTTTATCTTGTAATGAAATTGCAAAGTTCATTAACATCTTTGAGGTGGTTGTGTACTTCATTAATAGGAACTATCTAAGCATGGCATGAACAATTGCATTGCTTTGCTGCTTGTTTCATTTTAATATCTGTTTCATCTCCTTATTTTAACACTCTGACTATAACATTTTTAATTGCCTGAAATACAGCTTATATGAAATGAATCATACAAAATAGTGATAATGACAGTACTCTCTATGCTCTTTTCTGCTAGCATTCAGAATCAGGATAGACTTGCAGCTAGAAGGTATAAGTAGCAGGAATTGCAGAATAAAGTCTGTTATTCTCAGGGAGTCACGTAATTTTTCCTGAAACTACAAGGTTTTTCCATGTTTTAGATAACTATCCTGATGCTCATATTCTGATATTCTTTGACCTTTGAAGACTGAGTTTTGTCAGCCAATGTACACTGAGTACTGGAAAAGTCATGCTGAATGGCTATGGTAGTTCATTAGGTCTAAGGAGATGATTTGTTCTTCTTTGTATCAATAATCGTACTAAAGATGACCCTTCCGTGTCTCAGTTTCAACACTATAGGAAGAGGAACAATGGGAATGACTTTACAAACTGCTTTGAACACTACTAAGCAGAACTAGGTCTTGTTACTACCTCAGTTCACTATAATAAGTAGAAATACAGAGTTGCTTTTACTTTGATACTTTGATAAATCTTCTAGATGAGAACTCTGCATTGCAGCATATAGTAATTAGGTGGATTGCTTATACAGCCGCAGCTTCATCAGCCAGTGCTGTCAGGAAACAGCTCTATGTTGACATGTTGAAACAAGTGACAGCCTTTCCCTATGCAGAGGATACATTTATTCTTGGCTTTGCTTAGCAAATCTAATCTCTGAAAGAAATATGGATAAACTCTCCCAGCTTGTGTAATCTCTTGTAAACATGCTTTAAATTGAGCAGATGTCAAATTGTTATGCTTGTAATGCCATACGTGTATGAAACTTTATGGCATGCATGACAGTATGCTCCAGCAGCAGAGCTAATGGCTTTAGTAACACAGTAGTCAAACAGACCTAAAGTGGAAATAACAAAATTGCTAACTGGGGTGTGTGAGAGGCCAATCATTTTAAATCAGCCCCATCTCACATGACACAACAGGGCTACAGAGTTTTAGCTCTCTTAATTTCCTGCTTTTCTAGGTTTTACCAGTAAAAGGGTGCATCATAAGAAGCAAAACATGTCTTGAGGCCTTTTCTTAAGCAAAGAAGTGAAAGCAATATTCCCCCTGGACCTACAAGACAGCAGGAAGGTGCTGACCTTGGTATCTGTGAAAAAGATTTTGGGTAATACCAGTTACTCAGTTGAGACATTCTAAACTAACTCACTAAAAACCAGGACACTTGAGGACCACAAGTAGAACTATGGTGGACTGCCAGCTGTGGATATACAGACAAAAGTAACTTCTGTGCCATCAAAGACACTGATTAGTGACAGGTAATTGTCAGAAACTTGTTAACAGTGAAATATTCTTCTTGTACTTAATACTTGTTGTTTTTTTTTTTTTGTTTGTTTGTTTGGTTTTTTTTTTTTTTGTTGTTGTTTTTTGTTTTTTGTTTTTTTCAATCTGCATCAGTTTTGTAGTTGTGTGGGAATGATGGCATCAAACTGCAGGAATACCAAAGCAAAGCAGAAAAAGTCCAAACCATCTAAATGCAGCCGATTAATTCTGACTCAGCAGGCTTAAAACCAGCAGTGTTCATGTCCCTGCTAACTTGCCCAGTCCAGCCACAACACTCATCACACTGGTAGCTGGATGCCTCCCTCATGTCCCCGTTGTGGATAAATCAGCCCAACTTGCACCTTCTGTCACGCACCCCTTGACAGTGTGACAACTGGCAGGAGGCAATGCTGTGACCTGGCAGCTGTTAGATCTGCCACTGCAAGGCAAATTGAATAGAGCTAGTGTGTAAGGTTTTGTCAGTGACCTTTACAGATTGCTTTATCAAAGAGAAGAACAATGAAGTTTATAGGTTTATGTTTTGATGTTTTTTTCTGTCCAAGCCCTTTGTTTTAGTATGAATCTGCAAGGAATTTAAAACCTCCCCTCTTAGACTTCCTACAGCGACATGGATAACAAGAAGTAAAACTTGCCTCTGAGAAGGTGTGCTGGCACATTCATTCCCTTCAGCCCATCCTTGGATTCTGGCTGTCTGCTTTGAGAGGTGTCAGACAGCTGAGCATCAGAAACATCTCATGCCAGCCATACTCCTCATAGGCAGGTTCCACATGTCACCTTTGCTTTCCCTAATACAAGGAGACAGTGTCATGAGGAGCATCAGTGAAGATTTACAGTCCATTGAGATCCTTTTTTCTCTTTCCCAGGAGCTAATGTAAGCAATAAAGTACACAAGCTCATGGAGCTACATAACTCTTTTTGTCAGCTGTGTCACTTGGATTCAATATATCCCATACTAGGTGACAGGAGTGTCTGCTATTGTGTGGTGAATGTTCAAAAAAAGCGAGCATAGCTCTCACCTCCTCCCTTACCACAACCCAGCAAACAGAATAAAATCTTTGCCGACTAACAAGAGAAGTCTTGCATCTACAATAATCTATTTGTCTTACCTCATGATTTCAGAATTTTGCTAGCTAGTTCTGCTTCTTTTGCTCTCCTGCATACTTTCCATTTTTTCCTTTTTTCCCTTTTACATTCTCCAGATACAGGAGGCAAAGTGCTGTCAAGTGATCTGTAATTCTTGACAGCATAATTCCCTGAGGTCAAAAGCAAAGCAGTGTAACTGTGACGAAACGGGTATTCCCCTCCTTTCCATAATGGCAAAGTGAAAGCTCAAAAGATATTTGTCACTTTCAGGAAATAAAAACTGGTGATGAATGTTTATATAACTTTTGATTTAACTTATTTAAGTGGTTTTTAATATTTTTCAGCACTATTGCTAGAATAAACAGCTTTTTAATCTTCATGTAGATTGCAGGGTCACACGTGAGAATAATGGGGATGTGAGAAAAGTAATTCAGTCATCTGCTGCTGGAAGTTGGGACAAATTGGCAATGGTGTGTATATTCTGCTCCTTTTCTCCTGAACTAGAGTTCGGTGCTGTCTATCATAAATCTGTTTCACTGAAAATTAAGAGAGAGTCTCTTGTGGAGAGTTGTGAAGAAGGAAAATTATGCTGGAGAAAAAGTAGTTATAATATGGCAGGTGTTAGCATTGCCACAGGTAGACTAGTTTGGGAAAGCTCATATCTGTCCTACTTGTTACTGCAGAGATTTGTGTAGGTACTTAGGTGACCATAGCTTTGTCACAAAATTGTGCAGGCTGACAGATGACTTTGTGCAAGAAAGGTTTTCTGCTTCCTTGGTGATATTTCAGGTGACATTTATTAAGTAAGTAGTAATACAGTGCATTTATACAAGAAAGACCATCTGTGGGGTAAATTATTCATAGAGCTGCACAGTAGAATCAGTGATCTATTCCAACAGAATCCACCCTTACTACATTGTCCAGAAGGAGGAAGTATATTATGACATCTGGACAGATGTTATCTTAATATAAGAGACCGATATCACTGGTCATGCCTGTCGTCTGGAAAAAGTACCTATTTTCTATCTTTGTTAACAATCTGGGTTTAAGAAATTCAACAAGAATAAGACACTTCAAGTCTCTTTTCTCTGGAAGACTCATGAGAATATTCAATTAGCCAAGTCTCTGGCCTTCTGAACTGTATCAAACTAACAAACACTTGTAAAATATTTCCATCCTGTAATATCTCCTCTTCAACTTCTCTGTATGTATACAGGCTTTCTGAATCTCATTATTTTGTTTGCCTTGAAGGAAGATTGACATTTTCAGCAAGGGCTGAAATGTGAGATTTTTTGAGATAATGAAATTGTGTCCAAAAAAACCCCAAGCAGCTAGAAAAGGTTTAAATTAGAAAAATTAATGTGCTGTATGGTTCACTAATTATGTCAGGATTTTTGTATGGTTTCTTTTTAATCAGGCACCAGCTAGAAAGCTGTGAGCTACTGCATTATTTTTCCTTCTCCATTTAGCACTTGAAGGAGAGGAAATTACAGCTCTAATTTTGTTTTAATGTTATTGTTTTTTTCTTGTACTCATAATTAATATGTTCTGTACTGCAGGAGGGTGAAATTATATGCTCATTATAGAATTAATTAAAGTCAGATTAAGTCAATTGATCCCTCCTCACCCCCCCCATCCCTGCTGTGATAACACTTTTTGGGGCTTTTTGTCACTAAAGCATCATTACGTTCTCCTATTTCTTCTGGAATTAGGTAGGAACTTCCTCTTTGTCCTAAAAGAAGAAATGCATTTGCACCTATTTTTTTTCAGTTTCATTAGATCTACTCAGTGTTTCAGTCTTGCTTAAGATTTGGCAAACTGTGTGAGTCAACCTGAAAGCCATCTTTTTTTTTTTTTTTAAGTTTTTTTTTTTTTTTTTTTTTTTTTTTAGTTTTTCCTGACAGCTTCTTCCCAGGTGCTGTTCTCAGAATTCTCTGATCCTTCTGACAGGGATACCTATGTGTACTATAAGTAAATCATGTAACTCAATAAAGAGCTTCCCCAGTGACTCCATGGACTGCTCCCCTCAACCTCTCTGCTCATCCCTCCCCTTTGTAATTCATGGATCAAGTTCAAGAGCCTATGTCAAGATATGACTATCGCCATCTCATTGGAAGTTGAACATTTAGAGTACTCGCTCTAGGGAGGTAACAATCCTGATTTCATTGTTTTACTCCAAGCACAAACAGAATCTACTGTGGATAACAAGAGAAGTAATTCATATTGTAGTAAATGTTTATAGTTTCAAAGACATCAAAATAAGAAAAAAGGGAAAAGAATATTAACATTCCCTACAGACATGCAAATCAAAGCACTGGAGTTCTTACTTGACTCCGAGACTGAGAAGAGCAAAGACTAAAACCAGAATGTGTAAGTAATGAATCTACTTTCACAGTGTGAAGTTTAAAAACCAAGTGAGTAAACACTTCTCATGATGTGATGCTGTAAGCAGAAAAGATAAGGCCAAAGTCTTAAAATTAGTGTGCCTTACATTGACAGGCAGGTTCCACACTGAAATGAAGTCTGTGGCTACCCTGCCTTCTGCAACTGGAGCTGTTTAGTACATATGTGTAGCTGTACTTTCCCAAGGAGTATGATGTTTCCAGTATGACAAAATCATAAGGAAGGCACTGAGAATAAAGATAATAAACTAAGAATTCTTAGAATATTAACTTACATCCCAGCACAATTACCTGAAGTTCTTACCAAGTAAAACACTTTTTCTTTTAATAGAGTTCTTTGCTGTTTAAAAGATTAAAAACCATCTTAAAAATATTTCGTGAAAGGGATTGTCGTGGTTTAGGCCTGATTGGCAGCCAACCACAATGCAGTACCTCTCTCTCCCTTCTCCTCCGGCAATGAGAAGGGACAGAGAGCCAGGCTTGGGGTTCAAGATAGGACTGGGATGGGGGAAAATCCCCCTTTTATGATCACGAGCAAAAGGCAGACTCGTTAGGGGAAGAAAAAAAGAACATACATTTATTACAGACACTAACAACACATAACAGAGTAAGACAGTGAGAAGCATTGCCACAGCTTGAGAACCCCTTCCCCCCACCCCTCCCTTCTTCCCGGGCTCAGCTCTGCTCCCGATATCTCTACCTCCTCCCCCAGTGGCACAGGGGCAGGGAATGGGGGGTGCAGTCAGCGCTGCCACTTGCCTTATCTTTGGTGAGGGGAGTGTCCGGAACTTGTTTCTCCTGCTCCATCGTGGTCCCCCTCTCACAGGAGACAGTCCTCCACAAACTTTCTCTGACTTGAATTCCTCCCACGGGCCACAGCGTTCCCCACACTGCTCCGTCATGGGTCACTAATTCCTATTGGCTCATGATAGGGAATGTGATATATCCACTCAATGCCATGTTCTCTTGCCCAGGTGTTTATGAGATTATTTCGAAAGTGAGTACCATTATCTGACTCAATTCTTTCCGGGGTACCATGTCGCCACAGGACTTGTCTTTTAAGTCCCATTCCCTGCCCCTGCGCCACTGGGGGAGGAGGTAGAGATATTGGGAGCAGAGCTGAGCCCGGGAAGAAGGGAGGGGTGGGGGGAAGGGGTTCTCAAGATGTGGCAATGCTTCTCACTGTCTTACTCTGTTATGTGTTGTTAGTGTCTGTAATAAATGTATGTTCTTTTTTTCTTCCCCTAACGAGTCTGCCTTTTGCTCGTGATCATAAAAGGGGGATTTTCCCCCATCCCAGTCCTATCTTGAACCCCAAGCCTGGCTCTCTGTCCCTTCTCATTGCCGGAGGAGAAGGGAGAGAGAGGTACTGCATTGTGGTTGGCTGCCAACCAGGCCTAAACCACGACAGGGATGTTACCTGCTGCAACATTGACGAGCACTTCCCAGCTATGATTCTTCTGGAGCTGTTGATGAGGGGAAAGTGTCTGTATTCTCAAGTTGTTATATTTGTACAGTGTCCACCTTGTATTTTACTAGAACATTTTGTTGAGAGTGCATTTCTTATGTTTTTTGTCTTTGCCTTTCTAGTGCTGAACTTTATATCTTTTTTAATAAGAAAGTTATTCTGCTCTGCATTTGCCAGGGGAGTCATGCAGGTTCATTCTATTTTGTTGAAGTGTTTTTTCTGTTAGAAGAAGAGATAGCCACCTGCTAATTAAAGTAAATGGCACACATTAATGTCTCCATGGTGCTTTCAGAGTGATATTTCTTGTGCAGCTATTTCTCCTTTTTGATAAGGAAGATATTTGTGCCCTTAATTTACTTGTATAGCATGTAATGTTTACTCTGTTATATGGAATATCACTACACTGGTGAAATCAGTGATCTTTGAACTGTTTTTTCATTTCAGCTGGTTTTTCATGTGACCTGTGCAAGTCAGTGACAAGTAATTGCTACTTGAATTGGTAGTTTTGGATAGTCAGTATTGATAAAAAAAGCTACTGAAATGGAATTTTAAGAAGTTTACATATTTTAGTACAAATCATACTGAAATCACTGGGATAGCTGAGCATCCTACTTTAAGCTTGATCAACTACCTTATAAAACAAGCACTGGTTAGAAACAATGCTTTGGTGCTGTTTTGCAGCTACTGACTTGTAGAAATAATCCTCCTTATTAAAATAGTTTTCCCAGTGATGTTACTAAGGTGATGAGCTACTCTGAAATAGCCAGTTTCATCTTCATAATTTTAATACTTATTACACTGCTGTTTCAGTAACAAATATGATGGAAGATGTTGTGACTTTAACAGGTTTTCTTTTCACAGAAACAGCTGATCAGAGTTGGCAAGGTAGGTATATTATCAGTCTGTCAGTAAGTACTACAGTCATATTAGTAAGTAAGTTTACTTCAAAGGTAAATTTAGTATTTGCTCCAGGACATCAAAGAACTATGATGAATCTAACATATTTGAGAAAAAATAACTTAAGCCTATCATTCTAAAACTTACTCTGATTGACCATAGAAATTTCTTACTGACATGACCGCAACTAGAATACTGAGATTTCTCGCTAGTGTCCTTACTTTGCAGACAGGCAACTGAAATTCAAAGTGATTTGCTCAGTCTTATAGAAAGTCTGTGATGAACAAGGACTTCAACTTAGATTGCCTAACACTTCCTTACCTCAGTGTCTCACATCAGTAAGCGCAGGTGCCCTGAAAAATATTGCCACTTATCATTAAGTATATTTCCATTTATTAGTCTACCTTTAATTGGGTGTGATGCAGAAGTGATTAAGTTTTTAATTGCTACAGAGTGAGCTGTAGCTTGGACATGCCGATACTGGTTTTCTATTCCTAACCACTGTGTTTCAGAAAGGGATGAAAATAGGAACCTCACAAGATTCATGAATAACAGACTTTCTTAACTGATCCCAGCCCTGTCAGGTCCTGATTGCAACTGTTTTTCTTCAGTGTACTTGCATTTCCTACCCCCACCCCCCCGCCCTTGCTAAAACACTGCTTTATTGTAGTGTATCTCTCTTCTGCTATCACTAGGCCAGAAGACACCAGACTGCAAAAAAACCTGGCTAGATTCCAGAACTGAAAGAAATAACAACATACAAGCAACTCATCACAGGATAGAATGAAAAGAAAATATAACACTGTCAAGACATGAAAGTCTAACAACTCTTCTAAACTTACATATTGAGATTTATATTCTCTTTTGATGTGGATACAAATGTGTCTGACATGCTGTTCCTTGCTCAGGTGATCTTGATTGAATATAGCTAATTGTTCTACTGCTGTTATCTGTTGCAGGTTGCCTAATAAGTTTTCATAAAATGCCTGTGCCGTTACCCTTTTAGTCTCTGAAAGGATACTATAAAGTGAAACTATTAGACTCACCCTTTGAGGTGCTACACTAAAGACTGATAACTAACAATACAGTATTAGGTGAAAGAAGCATTAGAGCTGCTAGCAGGAATGGAATCAAGAATGGGGGAGCTTTTATTTTTTATACTTTACAAATTATCAAACTCTTTGGGCCAAGAGGGAGGTAACAGAGCTTTTCTCCTTTCTACCTTTTCTTCTAGTAGTATTCCTAGCTGATTTTACAGGGCCTGGAAAGTTTAAGGGGGAGGGAAAGGAAAATAGCCTGCACAGGCTGAGGTCTAAAGGTAGGATTTGAGTTTTGTTTGTACTTTTATGGTGGTAAAGCAGAGCTGAGCCTTTGGTTTTGATTTAGCCCTTTGGATACAGTCAGAAAGTTCTCTGAATTAAGGTGTACTAAGGAGATTACTATAGTTCAATCCTGGAAGAGTTAAAAATAGTTCTCTAAGTGGGTATGGGTGCAGAAAATAAAAAGGTGGATTTCAGAAGAATTTAGCTCTGCTCTTTAGAAAATTGATGCTGCCTTCTCTTCTTAAAAAAAGGCCGTTTTATTCAGGGGTTAGAAGGCACGTGTGAATTGAGTCAGCAGAAGACTGAAGAGACAAATTAATTCTACTATATTGGTCAGTAGATTAGGAAACTAAAATATGCCCAATAGTTAAATGGATTCTCGAAGGCCTTTGGTCTATGAGGAATTCAGGAAACTTGATGTAGTTAATCAATTATCTGGAAAGGAAACTAGTGACTACACAGATTCTATCAGTGTATTTCAATAATAAGCCAGGGCTTACAAGTGATCTGTACAATTTTTCAAGGCAAAACCACATGTAAGTAAAGGATCTCATTTGACAGGTATGTGAAGAGTGCTCAAACCTGTCAATATTTCCTCAGAAAATTTAATGATAACAGCAGTAATTAGCTCACTGTAAGTATTTTTTCCTCAGGTTGCATTCTATTACAACTAAATTGATCTCCAGCTACAAAAAGTACTGTTTTAAAAACTAATTATTGCATTTGATCTTCCTGGATTTTCTGTAGCTAAAATGAGCTTGATTTTTAAATAGATATTTTATATGCATCCATGACTTCTGGACATTAGTCTCCAGATATACATAGCTGAACAGTTAGCCAGCCTCTCTAGATAGTACAAACATTGACTCCTGAAGGTCATGATGAAGGTACTTTCAATGGCAATACTGGCCTGTGTAAAATTTTGTCAAATAAGAGGCTTAAATCTTATCTTTTCTGTTAATACAGAAATATTTTTGGTCCTATCTAGATTGACCTTTGTGATCTTACTTTCCGGGAAAACTGAAGTACATTGTCTTTAGTGTGTTTTTAACTCACATATGTCAATTCCAGAGGTTAAAAAAAAAAAAAAAAAAAAAGAAAAAAAAAAAAGGCAAAAACCAAACCAAACCAAAACAAACATAACTTTAAAAAAAAAAAAAAAAGTAAAAAAAGTAACAAAGCCTTGTATTTGCTAAAGAAAATCTTCAGAAATAGCTCATTAACTTCTGAAGGGGCTCACCGGCTTTGTAGAAGTCATATGTGGACAGATTTTGGCTTCAGATACTGAAATCTCAGAAACATTCAGATAAAGAAACGTAAGAGTTATCCTGCAGGTATATGTAACTAACAGGGTGGCTTTATCTAGGCTGCAGCATCCCACATAGTATTTGACATTTCCACAGCACATTCTTGATTTATAAAGCCTGAGAACACCTCAGGAAGGTAGGAGGATGTTAATCTCCCCATTTTTATACACTTAGAAACTAGGTCATATTATTCATTCATTTCATGAAAAGATTTTCCTTCTCTTTTGTTCCACAATGATGTATGGGGTTTTTGAGCTGTCAGTCAAAACAACGTGTAAAGACCACATTGCAGGACAAATGGTGTATAAATGGGTTTTGTAAATTCTGTCATATCTATGCAAACATGACAAAAAAAGGTTTGCAAGTGTGGATGGTTTAAAAGTTGCATGGTTCACAAACTGATAGAAGATTTGCTTTGTAAATGTCTTTCAGTTGCAGACATCTTCAGTATATTGATTTTAGAAGTTAAAACACATGAGAACTTTTCTTACCCCGGAAGTTAACCCCATTTCACTACAGAACAGGCCAGAACTTGGAACTGTGGTAAGTCAAGACATGTGCAAATAGGTGCTTTTATCACCATTTCACAGCTCTAATTCCAATGGTGCTCTGTGCCAGAGAGTATAACTTAGAGAAGCCTGAGGGCTGCCATGGTCACAGGAATGAATATGCATCAGCTGGGTGTGAAATAGCTGGCAAATTCTTATCTTAGCTCTATATATGCAAAGTTAGCTCCTCTGAACAGATTAAGGTGACAGTGCAGCTATTCTAGGCATTTAAACATTCCTTTCTATTGTAACCTATATTTCATTTTCATCAGTGGAGGGACTTATGCGGACATGCAGCCTTTTCTACTGGCTTTACAAGAAGATAGCAAAAGCATAACAGAGATTTTCTGGATTTTCTGGTTTTATGTCAGGTTGTCCTTAACAAATGCCATTCCACGTCAACAAAATTCAGGCCATGCATATAACATATTTCTTTCATTAAAAGGACTTCCTTGACAAACAGTTACTGTTTTGTCAGGCTTAATCATTGATTTAACATCAGTGTGGCCAGCTGACCATGTTAATAGGATTTATGCATACCTTGAAGAAATTGTGTTCTTTTCTTTATTCTCACTAAAGAGGATCTGAGCGCAGCTGCCAATACAACAGCCTGTAACCTCCTTGTTGCACAGACTCTGATCCAGGATATTGGCATCTTGAAAGAATCTTAATATACACAGTAAAATTTAATGTTACACCAATGAGTATAAACAACTATACCCTTTGTTTATCTGTCTTTCACAGAGCATAAGTGAACAGGTCTGGAGTGCTGGATCATCTATCTATAAAGGAAGTCCTTGACCCGTAATGTCAAGGAGAGAAAAAAACAGGTTTTTTTAATATTTAGCTTCAAGAATTCCTGTCATTTCAGAGTAAAAGATTAGCAAGTATATAAGCCATCTACTAATTGAGTTGATAACACGCCTAGTGGATATCAGAGATAAAGAGCTTTATTGTGTATTTATCTTGTAGAGAGCCTAAATTTTATCCTTACTGCCTTCTCTTTCTGCATTTATCTTGGAGTTTCTTTACAGATCAAATGTTTATTGAAAGCTCTGTAAAGAGGCACAGTTCCATATCCTCCTGCAAACTTTTTGGCATATCATTAAAACATGTAGACATACAAAGATTAGAGACAGGAACTGAACAAAATCAATGAAATTCAGTCCAAGAGGAGCCAGAGAAGAACAGTGTGGATTCTAACATTTGTACGAGGAGTGATTCTGAGTGCCACTAGTTGGTGGATGGGTTTATTAAGCCTTTCTCTCCAGGAACGATATTTTGAGCCCTGTAACAGTGCTGCTTACAGTATAATGGACTGTAATTTAAATCATCTTGCTAGGGAGAGAAATGGAACTATCAAGGGACAAAAAAGTTTTTCTTTTTATACCCACCCCTAAGGTTTTGAGCAAGCTGAAAACTGCACAACTAGGGTTTACATTGTGTCATATGACACTATCATTAAAAGTTGAGGCAGGTTAATTGGAAAGGTAAGTCAGCATCTGGGGAAATCTAAGGGCAATAATTAATGTGTCCTAAAGCTGCTGAATATCAGAGAGAGAAAACTCTTTGGTAGTTGTTAGTTTATTGCCTTTTCACTCTTCTTTTGTCAGAGCAGGGACAGCTACCGTAGGCATCTCTGTGTATGACTGCCCGTTCTAACACGGCTTTTATCATCATCATTCAGAGCCCCATGAGGGCATGGAACTATTTCTCGTGATGTATTGCAGAGCAGTCATAACCACCTTGAGGTGGCTCTGAGAGCTGAAGCAGAGGTAATGAGACAAGGCAGTCCCAATTTCACCAGAGTTCAGGAAGTGGAAGTTTAATTAGTTGGGATAGTATCCCCCTGGACACTATTTTAAAGGGCAAAATAGGCTGAAATAAAGTATATCACCTCTACTCTGTAGTCTCCGTGGCCTTATGTATTAAGCAAATAAGTGTTATTTTCCTCATTAATCAAATATGTAAAACCAAAGTATACATATTATGCAGGGTTACATTATGTGTTTTGGAGGGGTCAGGGTTTAGATTTACCATTGTGACTCATAATGACCGACATTTCTTGTGTTGTTTCTGCTGTAGGAAAATGACAACACCATGGTGGCATTCATGCCACGTTTACCATGTTATTCAAGCAGGATGAATCTTGCTGGTTTTCCCAGCGGGTGCAAAATTTTTTCAGCTCCTGTCTCATGAAGGCTTGGTCAGCAGCTACACTTCAGATCCAACCTTAGTAGTGGAATTCTTGCATGGTATGCAGAAAAACTCAGAGCTGATGTTCTATTAATATTTATATTTTGAGGTTTATATCTTACTATTTTTTCTCCCTCAGTTGAAGACCTGTCTTTTCACAATGCTAAGTGGAGCTCTGCTTCTCAGTTTGCAGTGCCTTCAAAGACCCTGAGGCCAACACAGATAGTGGTAACTCACAGTAAGCTGAACACAGTAACCACTTAAGGAGCTGAGATGCAGAGACATCTTTTGTTCAGTTAAGCATTTCCTCCTGTTGGAGCTCTGTTGAATTCCTGAAAAATTATTTGCTTTCTCATTAATTTCTTAATTCAATTGCATGGCCTGAGATTTTCTTTTCTAGGACGAGAAGGCTCTTCCTTACATGCACCTTTGAGCTTTGAGGACTCTACCAGTTTGTTTACTGCTGGTAATGTCACCGAAGTTGGGAATGAAAACTCCTTAATGCCGAGTTTAGCATTAATGATCAGGCATTACTTTATTCAGCCCGTGACGTGAGGGGACCATTCCACCTAAAAATTTCCTCTAGTGTTTTCCTGTTTTTCTGAGCTTAACATGGTACTTTTCAGTGTTAAATGGTAATAACCACAACTATAAGGTATAGGCTTCCATTACTGTTACTGCATCCACAACAAACAGAATAGCCACTTGCATCCTGCTTCTCATGTAGTATTGTCCAAGCAGTCCTGAAAGCAATCACAAGTGCCAGAGCTGCACAGCTGCATGTCATCCCTCAATATTCACATTCCATAGCATGCAATAAGCTTCAGAGGGTTTTTTTTTTTTTTTTATTTGGTAGCTTCCCTTAAGTCTTTCCATTAAGGCAAGTCATTCTTGTATCTAGGAACAATTCACAAGATGTTTTTTAAGTATTGGTGATGAGAATACTCATTTTACTTATCTGGTAACTACTGCACTAAGGTATTAAAATGGCTTTCCAGACAAAATCGAGTCTTTAGTAAGCTGTAACTTTTCAGTAGTCAAAGATATCATGTGTGGAATGTTCAGAACTAAATCCACACAGTAACTTGGCACTTTTTTTGAAACATTTTGCTCTTTCCTTGGCTTTTAGTGCTTG
This sequence comes from Tyto alba, assembly GCF_018691265.1. Classification (NCBI taxonomy): domain Eukaryota; kingdom Metazoa; phylum Chordata; class Aves; order Strigiformes; family Tytonidae; genus Tyto; species Tyto alba. The sequence goes on along the minus strand of NW_024881280.1, from coordinate 3,291,224 downwards.
ATAGGGACTGATGGATTTATGTGCTGAGCTTCAAGTGCAAGAAGCAATGTGGAGGATCCCTTGAGCTCTTGCCATGAAAAATCAGTGACTGTGAGCTCTCAATAACATCTCCTGCAGTAATTAGCTGCTTCTAACTTTATCCACCACATCAAAGACTCTGTACACCATGGAATTTAACATCTCAGCCCATTAGCTGATATCCCTGAGCAAGTCAAGATGCCAAAAGACTGTTATGTGTAATCCTTGATTTCCTATCAGTTATATCCCAAGATTATTGAATCAGCAAGCAGATCAATTTTAGTTTGTGATCCTCTGGCATGATTCCAGATACTGTAACATCTGAGATGATTTGCAAGGTATTTGCACATTTTAAATAGTGAGGAAAATTCTCCAAATAACTCCAAATTAGTTGAAGAACAGAAGAAAAAAAATGCATGAACTATTTACAAGGGAACATATGCTCCCTCCTATTCTTTTTTTTGCACACATGACTTGTCAAACACCTTTTTTTTTGACATTTGGAAGCCCTAAGGAAAATATTATTGCTGCAATACGTACATCTAGAATACAGTAGATGTAGGGCAGAGCCAGGTGCAATACAGTAAAACCTGCAATAAGATGCATCATGGAGAGAATGTGCACATTGTGATTACATGTGTAGGACTGATGTTTTTATAACGCTACTTAATCATATGTCTGATTCTGTGAGTGTGTACTGAGAGAGCTTTACATAAGTATAAAGGTTTGCATGTAAGGGTTTGGTTAGAGAACTCTTAACTATCATTATATGTGAATATTAAAGAGGTTTTTCCATTTTCCATTCCATTTTGTGAGGGAATAACATTACGTGGTTTCTTTTCTCATCTGGGTAATAGTTTTTGATAAGTGTTAAATAATCTGAAGTTCCTTAAGCACTTAGGCCTAAAATTCAGTGCATTTCAAATAACTTTTAAAGGGATACTTTGAAAACTACCAAAGTCACAAATTTTCCTAGAGAACAGAAAACCTCACTTCCTCTTGCACAGAGGTTCATGACACATTTTTTTCTGCTGTTGATGAACTTAGTCTCAAAAGATGTATCCTGAAATATGTCCACATAGCACCATGCAGTACTAGGGCCACCTGAATTATCTATGGGACAGGCAACCTGAAACGAGCTGCAACATCGGCTCATACTGAGAAACTGCCTTGCATCCCTGAAGCAGTATAGCTCCATGTTAATTAGATCTGTCTCCTAGCAGGGTGTTTTTGAGCCCTATATTTCTAGTTAGAGTTCCCAAGCAGTTCATCTGGCACCGATGTAGAGTCTCTGGTTGATGCTCAGCTCATGCTGTAGATATTCCTGTTGGTTATCTCTGAGAATTTTATTTTTAATCCCTTGTGCTGCAAGTTCCCTCTCTGTAAAACAGAGAAGGTAAAAAGGCAATAGTACACCTTATCCTTTTGTTAACTGCTTTTTAATCTATTAATGCAGAATTTATTTAAATAAGAATCATTGTTATTAAAAAAAAAAAAACAACAAACCAAAACAAAAAAAAAAAAAAAAACAAAAAAAAACCAAAACAAACCACACAAACAGATAAAGGCATTGTAGACATATTCATCTACATCAAGTTTCTCCACAGCTGCCCAAGATCTGTCATCATCTTTCAGTAGATTTGTGTTCAGCAAAGCACTTAGATTTTGTTGCTCCTATTCTGAAGACTTTGTTGTGTGTGCCAGTAATTACAATTATTCTAGTAATGGCAGCCCTGTAAGTGACATCCTAGAGTTCTCAAAGCTGTTATCACAGCCAACAGCTATCATAGCACAAGTGCCACATGTTAGCTTTCCCAAGTGAAATGTCAGTCAAGTTCCCTTCTTGCAGCTTACTGTTCTGTCTTAGGTATGCGCATGCACATGTGCGCACACAACTTCTGGGAACTGACAGAACAGACCCTTTCTGTTAGGTGCCCCGGAAGAATTTTACAGTAGAGTTCCAGCACAGATACCAAGTCCCCAGTTTCCCTCTCTCTGGTGGCCACCTACTCCACCTGTTTGTTGTTGCTGGCATCTGGCTCGGGGAAATGTAGGGACCTGGTTATCAGTCAGAACCACATGCACAGCAGCTGGCAGCTGGTTTCCTAAGACTTGGAGAGCTGTCTCAAATATATTGGTAAGCATTTGTTATGATAAAAGTGCTGACAAAATTGCAGCATGAAGCAAGTTAAAAGTGCCAAATTACATCAAGAAAGTGAGTTAAATGCTTTTGTAAAAAAAGAACAAAAAAAAAAACTTTATGATGTATTAAACAGAGACAGTAAGTGGTCCTTGAGTAAAGCCAATTTCAGAATATATTGCAGAGCAAAAATATCCTGTAATATTTGCAATGACATTGCAATTTCATAAAGGTTTTCAAAGTAAATATCAGAATATAAAATCATTAATTTTCATGTTTTTGTGGAACACTATAGATAAAAAGTAATTAGTAACCTTGTTCTACAAAGGAGTTGGCAGAAATAATGATGTATCTTTTTGCAAGTAAGATTGTTTGTGTGAAGTAATTGTTATGTAGCATCCTAACTTCTGCATGAAAATAATTTCCATCTCATTAAAGTGTGAATAATTTCTACATAAAGTAACTCAATACTAAGAACATTTTTCAGAACTGATCCATGGAGCACTGCTTTACCATATTTGTGTGCAGGATTAGGATGTTTTATTGTTTATCTGCAGCTTAGTTGAATGTTAATGCTTTATGATCATAATTTTCACTAGCCACTGAAGAAAACCACTATATATTTGCATAGTACTGAAATTTTATAGAACATCTCCCACATAAAAGTTTTATGGAAATTTATTAATTTGTTCATAACTCTTACAACTGTGCAAATCCAGAAGAAAATGGTTAAAGAAAACTTATACAGACTGTTCATTTGTGGGGGGGAACAGTTTTGGACTCTGCAAACACTCATGATTCTCAGAAATGTAAAACACAGAAATGTAAAACATGTAAAGCTGTAAGAGAATTCAGGCAAGTTCCAAAAAACTCACTTCAAGATGTCTCAGGCTAAACATAAAAAAGTAGAGACTTTCATATACTAGAAATGGTGTGACTTGTCCAAAAATATACAAAACAATTGATTTAAACTGGGAATAGTTCCTAAAACTTCTGACTCCTTTTTGTATACCTTGAATAAAACCAATTAGAATTTTCCTTTCTCCATCTTACCGAATGACTCAGTAAAGTAGGAGAAAGAGAAGAATGTTAACCAAGAAAAGAAGAAAGACTAAATTTACCAATGGAAACAACCTGTAGTCATGATGTAATGAGTGCAAACTTAACGGGTGTTTTAATGTTCAGTGTTTCAAGGAATGACAGATACTGCTCCTAGCTCCCTTTTATTATGTCTTACCCTAATCTACATTGGTAGATGGTTGTGGTTTCCACCAGGGCTCTCAAACAGGTCAAATCTATTTCAGATTAAGGACTACTACTGAAAGAATGGTGAAAGTAAAATCTCTGTGACAGAATGGAGAGTCCTGTGTTGCTTCTGGAGGAGTGTGCAGCATTCCTGAACATAAAATAGCACCCAGCTGTGGAGTAGAGCAGACAGTTTCATACAATCAAAACCATAGTGGTTTGCATAAGCTATAGATGCTTGGACATGTGATGAGAATCATTCTGAAAATAAAATTAAGCAGAGGTATTGGGCTTGAATCATAGGATCATAGAATCTCTTAAGTGGGAAAAGGTTTTTAAGATCATCAAGTCCAACCATTAACCTACTGCTGCCAAGTCCACCACTAAACCATGTCTCTAAGCACCACAGCTGCATGTCTTTTAAATACCTGCAGCCTAGTCACCTGTTGTCTTGTACATGCTGTGTGATAGCTCTATCATCTTCCCTGGCACCAATGTCAGACAGACAAGCCTGTAGTTCCCTGGATCCTCCTTCCAGCCCTTCTTGTAGACAGGTGTCACATTTACTAACCCCCAGCCAGCTGGGACCTTCCCGGTTAGCCAGGACTGCTGATAAATGATTGAAAGTGTCTTGGTGAGCATTTCTGCCATGTCCCTCAGTGCCCTTGGGAGGATCTCATCCAGCCCCATAGACTTGTGTATGTCTAAGATTACTAGCCATTTCCACCTGTATTATGGGGATTTCATTCTGCTCCCCGTCCCAGTCTTCCAGCTCAGGGGACTGGGTACCCAGAGAAAAACTGGTCTTACTATTAAAGACTGAGGCAAGAGCAGCATTAAGTACCTCAGCCTTTCCTTTGTCTTTTGTCACTATATTTCCCCCTCACATCCAATAAAAGATGGAGATTCTGATTAGCCCTCCTTTTGTTGCTAATATTTATAGAAACATTTTTTATTGTCTTCCACAGGAGTAGCTAGATTAAGTTCATGTTGGGCTTTGGCCCTTCTAATTTTCTCCCTGATACTCCTCAACCTAGTCGCCTCCTCCCTGAGCTCTGTCACTAAGCAGAGGAGTTCCCCTCCCTGGGTGCACCTCCCACACATGTGCTCACTGCTCTCAGCCTGTACTGGCATCAGAGCAGGACACACGTGAAGAGTATGGCTCTTCACGTCACTTTTACAGAAACCTACATATACAGATTTTATCCATCTTAGTTAAGGAATAACAGGAAATAACTTAGTGAAGGATCAATTCTGTAATTAAATGGTTCCAAATAGTTTTTCACTTTCCTGATTTGGCAGAATTCCCTGGGAAAGGAAGATTTTATGCCATATGAAGAAAAATAATCAGAATTAACAGAAGATTATAAAAATTTAATTGTGTAGTTCTAGGTAAAGTCCAAGATGTAATACATACAGTTTTGGCACAAGGTGTAAGATAGCTGTAAGATTTGGTTACAGCTGCAACACTGAAGAGAAAGAAAAAACAACATGATTTAAGACTGTACAAGAGAAAGTAATTTAAGGTCTTTCAGTCATCAGAGGATGCTTTGGATGGTTCCAGTGTAACTGCTGTGATTTTCTGTATTTCCTTAAAGCAGAACTTCCCAGACTAGATAATTAAATTTGTAAATGATGCAGAAGACAGCTTAATGTCAGTCAGCACAGATGCTTTGGATGGCTCCAGTGTAACTGCTGTGATTTTCTGTATTTCCTCAAAGCAGAACTTCCAAGACTAGATAATTAAGTTTGTAAATGATGCAGAAGACAGCTTAATGTCAGTCAGCACATCCAGGTGGAATTGGATTTGTCTTTCTAAACAAGGAGTTTAAACTCAAAGTGGTAATCAGACACCTTTTGGTTATATATGTCTCTCTAGTGTTAATTTATTCAGCAATGATAGGTAGGCATCTGGTATGAGCAAAAAAGTGCAGAGCCATCAGTCTTGTCCAAGGATGTCCTGGACAGCTTACCTCTTTTCTTCTCTCTCATTTAAAATTATGCAAGACTAGAAGGTAGGGGAATTAAGCAAAGGAAGATAAAAACATCTCTTCTGAAAGCTGGAGATATCTGAGGAAGTGAGTTAAAATAAAAAGCTTAGTTCACTGTGGAGCAGCTAGGAGATGGATATATGCCTATCCATCTACCCAGAGACAGATGACATGATCTCCCAGTAAGGAGGATTTGAGATGATCAGAAACTGAGAAGACTGAGTACCAACTCAGTCTTTTTAGCTGTATCTGCATTGTTGTCTCAGAACATGCTCAAAGTCAAATTATCAGTCAGCTTGTGTTAATGTTTGAAAAGTGTCCCCTGGCTGGTCCTGGGGCATCAAATTTCCTGAAGGAAACTCAAGCTGTATGTTGTACAGCCTCCACTGTCTTATGATGATGCCAGGTAGAAAATATAAACTGTACCCCTTAGAGTGGACTAGGTTCTTCACAGAAGATAGTTGGCATAGTTGATTATACTGGTGAATGGGACTCTTAAGTAGTATGAGTAGAGAGATTTTGATCAAATGCAGCATTTTTGGTGCCTGGGGTGACATTTTTTCTGAGATTTCTTTTATACTGGCAGAAAGGTTATTATTTACATTTTTATTAGTTAAAGTTATGTTATTACTCTTTCCTTCCATCATCTAGGATCTGAGCAAGGATGAAAAGGAAATCTCTGGTAGAACCTATAACGCAAATTCATCTTCACCGAAGAGTGAACTTACAAAGTTCTTATCTTCCTCAGTATTTTAGAGGTTACTGTAAAGGTTTTATAGTGAAGGAGCGATTATTTTATAACTGAATGAATTTTCAATTTATGCAGTGACAGTGCAGTATACCCATTGGAAGATCCTAGCATAACACAAATGATCAGTATTATGCAATTGCTTCCTTTCTTGGATCCTTCTGTTTGGGTTTTTCATCATTTTCACCCATTGGCTTTCCATTTGGTTCCTACTTTGCTTCTTGGACTTGATGAACATTGATTCCATGGCTTGTGGGGCCTTAGTCTGGTTTCTAACGCCACTCATGCTGTGCCTCTCAGAATTGTGTATTGCTGTTCCTTTCACTCCTGACCAAGGATTGTGACTGTGACTCTTGGTTTCTGCTTCTTTCTCCAAACAATATGAGACCAGAGGGGATTATAATCATAATAACAGAGATAGTAAATGCTTCTTTCCTATATTGTCTTTCATGTTTTTTGAATAATACCTGTTGCATTAATAATCCCACCAAGAGCTTCCAGATTACAGGCAACTAAATCTTGGGATTTCATCAGTTGCTTTCTTTCCTATGCTCTTTTAACTAACACCTACCATCCAATTGGGTACATATATGCCATTTCTGTCAATTTATTGAGATAAGTGTGAAATCTTTCTAAGTGCTTTGATCAGTAATTGTGAATTCTATTATTTTCTCATGTTTTCCAGTTCAGTATTTTTCTGTCTTGCTCATATATCTCCATGTACTTTTCCATTTGTTTCAGTCTAAGCTTCATACTAGACTCAAACTTTGTTTTTGTCAATCTATGTTACAAAAGGACTATATGGTGTCTTTTTATCACAGTTATTTCCAAAAAATCGGTCAAACTTTATTTATTTGTCACTATTTTTTCCTTATCTTTATGATCCAATTCTCTGAAAAATAATTTTTCATTTTCTAACTAGTTTTCTTGTTGTATTGCTACATCTCTATGTATGTTTTAAGATTTTTCTGACTGAACTAAAAGGTTTGGCTTAATTTTCTTTTAAAGTGCTGCAATAAAATCTTAAACTGATTTTTTTTTTTTTTTTTTTTTTACTTCCTGCAACTCTTACTACTTGTTTTCTTCAGTTTCCCATTTTTCTCCAACAATTAGGCTGCATTATGTTCTCCCTGTAGTGTTTCCCACTGATGCCTTCTTACCTCACAGCAGTTTCATTCTTGTTTTCCATATTTTCCCAATTTTGTCATCATTAAGTTTGCACACCAGTAGAGATTTTGCACACCTGTGAAGTACTTAATTATCCCAGAAATATTCAGTAACATTTCTGTAACTTAATATTCATTTTATTCTTAGAACTTCAGGTAAGCTTGCCAGTTTATTCAGTATCTTATATGTCTTACACTGTCTATATGCTTCCATTCACTTCCTGTAGGTTGGTATTTTCCAGTTGGTTTACATCAAAAATGTATTTTAATCAATTAATATATTTTACATCAATTCATGTATTTTAAAGTATAATACATGGTTCGTCATTGCTGACACTGTATTTTCACAATTGCCCTTTAGTTATCACTTTTAATACAATGTTTTGAAGCTGTACATGTTAAAAAAAAATATGTTTTATAAAGACAAATTAGATCAATTAACTGTACTTCAAAAAAGTTATCCCATTTCCTTAGGCAATCTCTTTCTCTAATTACCATCTTTTTGTGGATATGACTTTTTCCACACATCATTATGTTGGATTCATCTGCCTCATTTCATTGCCATACGTGTGTATATGTACAAAGTGGTATCAGTCTAGTATGGAGTCTAGCTGTAGAGATGCACTTCTGAATTTAAGTGTAACACTGCTCTTAATTTCAGGATATTTTATTTGTTTGTGAATTGGCTGTAGTTGGTTCCTGTCAGAGTACCAGGTTTAGGTATTGTTACTCATATACTAGATAAAGAAGACTTTTTTTAAACATTTTTTCCATACAACATTTCTACTCACACTTTTCCTGTTGAATCTGATAACTGAAGCTAAGCGCACCAAAAACCAGAGAGAACATAACTGGACTTCAGTGTTGCAGAAACTCCCAAAACACTTAATAAAAAAAGCAAAATTTACTTTTATACACAATTAATCAACCTTCCACAAACATACAAACAACAGGTCCAAATGTGCATGAGAGGAGAACAAACTATCACCACAAAAACTTCTGGGGTTTAACAACCACCCAAAATGCCAACCAGGGGTTTAACAACAACCCAAAACACTCAATCACTCACCTAATAAAAGGTGAGGACTCGCAACCTTGAGGAACATCTCAGGGCAGCATCCCAACCCATGGGGACTCTAAGGAATCTCCTTGGGCAGCATCCCAACCCAAGGGGAGAGCCCTTACCTGCAGCACACTGCTCCAGGCAGGATGAGCTCAAAATGGCTCCTCCCAGGACTCCATTTATACCCGAGCCGAATCTGACCGGTGGCCAATACCAGCCTCTATTGGCCAAGGACCCCAACTACTGTAAAACCCCAAGAACAAGGGCACAAGGAAAGTTCAACAGCCAGGGAGCCACATTTTCATCGAGCAGGTGCACCTGCCACACATTCGGGATAAAGAAGCTAACAAGTATCATTGTGTGCAATGAAGAAGAAGAAGAAATCATTAGCATCATTGATATCAACACTGATGCTTTGAAACCCACTCACATATTTTAGGGAAGAGATTAAAAAGACAGTGAGGAGGCTATTGTGACAGATACGGGGGTTTCAAGAGATTGACTGACAGGTTGTTGTAAAGAATCCTAATTGAGCTTGATGGCCTAGTAAATGGGAATCAAATGTTGCAAACCATGGGGAAAACACTGAAATAGTTGGTTCATTCAATTTCTTCTTGCTTGTCAGGGTAGTTAGCAAATTGCCATCTGATTTGAACTTGCTCCATGTGTTAATAATCAGAATTAATACCAAAGCCAAATAGTTGTCTCCTATTAGGAGATGAACTCAGTCTTCTCTACTATACTTTCTTTGTCTCTATAAGGCAAAAAGGCAAAAACTTGTATGTGTGTATGTATACAAGGCAAGTAAGTGAACACTGATTTCTTCTATAGAATTAAATTTAATATGTCATCAACAGAAAAATGTATAGTTCTGAACTTTTAAAATACTAATCAGTCAGAAGGAACAACACATGCTAAAATAACATACCTTGACTCCAGCAATCATGAGATAAAAACTGTGAGGGGTTGAAGTTGCATTCCACATGTCCCTATGAGAATCATACTTCAACATCTGTGAAAGTGAAACCTGTACATTTTATCATTTTCTGTTTAAGAAAAAAAATATCAATTCCTCCTGACCAAAATATTTTAGGCCCTTTGCACCATCATATAACGTAATACAATATAAAAATATTTGAAATAAGTGATTACAAAATACAGTGTGACCTGTCAGGATGGCTTTTCTGCAGAGCAAAAGGTTTACATTATTGATTCTCTTTTGCAGAATAGGTAGTTGCTTTAAGTGGAAGTATACATTCTAATGCCATATGGTTTCCTCAAAGTGTTAATACTAAGCTCTACCAAACATTATAGAAACTTAAATACATTGACAGACACCATACAATAAATCTATAAAGAGTAGGTAACAGATATTTCAGTTAGATTAACCTGTTTGGAAAGACTGTGGGATTAACAGTGTTTGAGTATAGGCAGAGGAAGAAATAAACTAGAAAAATTGTTCTTAAAACTCTCATGGTTTTCAGAATCTAGGTTTTCACTTTTTTTTTTTTTTTTTTTTTTTTTTTCCCCCCCACATAAATCACATATCAAAGACAGATTTCTCCTATGCCTCTTTCCGCATGGGATCATTGAATATGAACACAGGACTCTGCCTAGATGCTTTTTTGAAGTTTCCATAAGTCTGAATCCTCCTTCTAACTTAAAAAAAATAAACATTTCAATATATTCTAGAAATATCAAAGTAATATTTTTGAAGTATTTTTTTAAAATATGATTTTTGGGGTGATTGATCTAGGAAGAAATAGATGATCAGATGAAAGGAATGTGTTATGATTTCTCATCTCATAAATTTAAAAAAAAAATCAGTATTGGAAAACTAGTGTAAGACTTATCACTATTAGGCCCTACACTTGTAAATCTTATCCCTTTCCTCTTACAGTGTTTTATGTATGATATTTTGGTTTTGATGTTTAATTGAATGTTACATGAGCTGTAAAAACTTCTGAATTGTAAGAAAAATGCAGGAGACAAACACTTGTCATTTAACAGTCTTAACATTGAATGTTAATCATGGCTTCCTCCAGATAAGCCCACACACTACTTGTTTAACTGTGATTTTCAAAATACTAGAAATGTAACAAGAACTGAGGTTTTATGTTAATTTATTAAATTAGTTCATGACATGTATATTCATCTTTGAGGTTTTAAATACAGCCAACTGAAGCTACCAGTTCAGCAAGTTTCTCCAGAAATAAATTTTGACTGGAATGAACTCGGAATGAGATAGGATGGGAAGGACACATGTACTGGTGAGGTTTTTGGGGGTTTTTATGCGGACTGGCAACCTTAATATTCTAGTTTACTTAAAAATCTGTGACTTTTCTAATCTAAAGCCTATGACTGAATCCTACCTGTGCCACCATGTTACCCAATGTGTTCTTTAGGTTGCAGAAATCTTCCACGGTTCGTGTCAGCCACATTGCAGTCTGCCCTGTGTATATAAAGTTGCTTAAATAAAGTCTTTGTGTGGAGGAATTATTTAGTCATTGGCAAAAGTAAGGAAGAACCATTTATATGAGCATATCCTTATAAAAACAAGCATCTGCAAACCATTTATATTTCAACATACGTCTGAAAAATTGAATGTATTTCCAAAGCCTTATCCTCTTAGGTGAATATACCCATCCAAGTAATTGCCTTGTGAATTTTGAGGTGGGTCAAGATTCCTTTCAAAAAAAAAAAAAAAAAAAGAGTTTCCCCTCACATAAAAGTATAAATATCAACTGTATTCAGAATCCTAGCTTTGTTTCATAAGTCATTGATGCCTGAAAATGAACATCCAGACTGATCCACAACAGTAAGTATAGATTTATAGGGGTAGAAGGGGAGAGCGGGTTGCAGTTGTACTTCCTGCTCTGTTTGCACTGGCTCTGTAACAGGGTCTGGGCAGCTTCTCAGCATAATATATTGCAACGTCAGGTCTTGATGACAGGTAGTGATTCACTTCTTTTCAGAGCACTAGAGTATCCTGACTTATAAGACATTGACCAGACAGTTGATGCTAAGAAATGTTGTTTCTTTTACATGCAAAGCTTCTCAAATGCTTGTGGATTCATTTTTTGCCTACTTGGAAAATTCTAATCCAAAACCAAGTAGAAGAGTTATAGTTCTGTAAAGCTTATACAATAGCATCATGCTCATATATGTTTACAACCCATGTTAGAGATATTGCTACAGTTAAGCATCAAGCAAATTTGTGAGTGGTATAGTACAGATCATGCAGGTATTTTCAGGTATTAATGGGCAAACAGACACTCATTTGTGCAACTGCTAAGGTAGTATGAAGTGTGCCTGCTCTATGTTTTCTCTGGTAGTTGTTTAAAATAAAACAAGCTGGTTTTGTTTTGGTTTTTTTTTTTTTTTTTTTGTCACTTTCGACAAAAATGCAATTCTGAGATTTTCTTTTTGGAAATACATTGCATAATCAGCTCTTTCACAGCTGATTTCATGTCTACTCTCCTGAAATGTTCTGTATGGTAATGTGGACTGCTGCTTGTGCATTTACCATGGCATCCTCCAGCATAGTGTATGTCAACTAGCTTTTTCTCTCCAGTTAGCAAAAAGTAGTATTTTGATAGTTTCTGAAATTAACCTTTCTGTGTGTTTTTTGGGGGGCTTCTTTTTTTTTTTTTTTTTTTTTGGTTGGTTGTTGTTGTGGGTTTTTTTTGATATGTTGTGTTTTTTTAGCTTTTTATTTTTTTGGTTTTTTGCCTTTGGAAATGGAGCAGCACAAACTTTTCAATTCATTGCGGACCTTTTGAATTTTTAGATTAAACACTTGATTGATCACTTGTTTGTTTATTTGCTGAAGATGACTATCTAACAAAGTTAACAGCTTCCTAATAACTGGATATTGTGCTTTCCCATTTGGTGTATTACTATTCTATATCACTTGTTATTTGTCAGATAATTAACATTTAATTACACTGTTTAAAACAAAGGGCAATGTGGATTGAAATACAACCTGGCAGAGAGAACTCACAATGGAAATATGAAACTGGGATTTTTTCACTTGCGTTTGTTTTTTCAGCAGTGTGGGAAAATCATCAAGCACCCAGATACTCTAGTCATAACAAAGCATGCTCTTAGGATTTTGAATTTGATTTTAAAAATCCATTTAACTTCAAAGAGCATTACAGAAATGATAGATCTGAAATCAAAGTACTCTGTTTAACAACAGAACAGTCTCATCATAAATGGCAGCTCTATGAATTTCCCGTTTGCTCCCATCGTAACTTCAGCCTGTTTGGGAGAGAATGCCTCCATCAGTGAAAATAACTTCTCTGATTCTATCTTTCAGTCCTTATCTAACCTGCTGAAATCACTAAAGTACACTAACCACGTGTTACTCAGAAAAGGATTATCTTCGTATATAAATGCCTTTTCCTTGGAAACTGGTCCAAGCCCATCAATTTCTTTCAACACAGTGAAATTTAATGTTGTAATATTACTGCAATATTGTAATATTATTGTAATATTCAGGTTAATTCCAATCTGAACCAAGCCAAATTTCCAAAGCACTTTTCATGATCAAAACCAAAACCTTCTGGTTTTCAAAAAATATGAGCAAAGATTATATTTTCTGGGAGTTTTTGGTAGAAAACTCCAACGAAAAATTCTTAGACAAATGTCTGAAATTTTCTCATCTTCAAACCTGAGATTATTACTCAACATTTTAGTTTAACAAAAGCTGGTTTTGTTGCTGTTTCTTCACTGTTTTGTCAACTCTGTTCATTTGATATAAAATTTTAAAATACCTTTGTATAATACTTAATACATTGTTTTCTCTTTGAAGATGTGATAAGCTAGAAGGCGGATCGTCTTCATGGAATCAACAAGGAAACAAAGCCTGGAGGCAGTTAAAAAAGACCTTACACCATATTCCTTGTGTAAGTGGAAATTGTGTCTCTGGTCTCAAGCCAGATGAGAAGAAATTTCACTGAAGATCTAAACAGAGAAAATAATTTCAGAAAAGTGAACAATCCAAAATGGATCATTTACAGGGTTGTGACTACTGATACTTATATCTGGCAACAAACTAGTAATGAAAGATATACAATAATTTATAAGTCCAATGTTGACAAATGCTTACAGGTCAAAACTGGTAAAACTTGTCTCTTTTTTCTGAAACCTGATGACAATAGCAAAAAAATCCCATTACAAACCTGTCATTCATAATAAGATGCATTATGCTGAAGTGATGTAAAAACACAAATAAAAACATTCAACAATAGCTACAGAAAATGAAAGTGTCATCTGCCCACATAGGAGCCCTTTCTGCCTCACCCATGTCTTGCTAATGAAAACAGATTTAAGAGGTGGGATATTTATTATGGAAGCAAGTTAAAGCAAAGGACTTGTCAGTTTGATGGAAGATGTTATTTGTGAAACAAAGCCAGAACATGATATAAATTGCAAGTGAGACTAACTCAGGAAGGGCCAGCCTTGCATGGGCAATAGGTATATTTATATGGGCAATAAGTATATTTCTTCTAGTTTATATAAAAAGATTGTTATTATTCTGGAATAAAAGGTAACAGAAGACTAATCCAAAGGAAATGGCTGTGTGGAACATCTGTCTTTTATAATACTTACCAAATATATCTTACTATGCGTGAGAAATTAAATTGTTCAGTATGGCTTAGCGGACATCATCTTGGAAGAAAAAGATTTTTTGCTATGTGAAAAGTATTGTGGCATTTATCCTAGCTTTACCACAGAAAAGCAAGTCATTCAGTCATTTGTTGGAGTGCTTGAACATTAGTCACCTCTTGCCTCTTCAGTGTGTGAAAGTCAGGTCAGGCTGGTCCTGAGCCTTGACTTTTATGGTCACTGGTAGTACTTAGATGGATTACCAGACTTACGTCTTCCAAAACAATATAAGACTCTACGAGACAAGTGATTATATTTTAGAACTGATTCCCAGTTTGTATGCAAGGCTGATGTACTGATTTTTCACTTGTTTTCAAGTTTATGGAGAACCCACATCCTGATTAAAAATCTGAAGTCCTGCTGGGTAAATCTATTGATTTTATCACAAGGCTACCCTCTATGAATGCTCTTGATTTAATGGTTTATCAAAATCAATCATAAAGTCTTTGTTAATATGAAAGAACTATGTACAGAATATAAAGGAGAGGAGGGGAACTATATGTTAACTGAAGTCAGTTTAGAATGGGTTTCAACCTAGCTGGGGACAGTATTCACATATTAATGAAAAAACTCATGAAAACAGAGCATGCAGATGACTAACTGATATAAAGATGTATCTCTGCTATATTTTCCTGTAAGTCAATCAGGAGAAATATAAGTAGGACTCAAATTTTTACTGCAGTCATAAAAATTTAATATGTAATTTGCCAGACATTTTCAATCATATGAGAAAAGAAAAAAACAACCGAACAAAACCCCATTTTCTTTAAACTTAAATAAGAAAGGCACCTAAACTAACACAAAACTGTTAGTATAAATAACAAGAAATAAACTTCAGTCGGGCATTATTTGTAACTTGTGTCTGCAGGTTTAGTTTTATATATCCTATCAATGCCATGTTTCAAAAGGCAATAAAATCTTTACCCTGAATAAAAAAAATGTTTTAAAAATATGTGCATTCTGTGTGTGCATAATCATTTTAATTACAACTTATTTTTTAGTAACTGTGTTAAAAACCAAGACTATATCCCTAATCCTGTCCTTCTCAAAGTCAATAAAAACTTCAAGACAGTTGGCACAAAAGTTTGAATATTAAAGGAATTCTACTGGAAGATACAAAGTTTTGCTCAGATAAATTCTATTGTTTATCTTGGCAAAAAAATCTCAGTATTACTTTCTAAAATTAGTATTTATCTCATCAAAGCTAACATTGATTTTATGTTTTCAGTGGGAATCTAGAGAATTCATGGGACATGATCCACAGTCCTTAAAAATCAGCGTAGTCAGACATTAACTATTAGCTTTGAAATGGGGAGTTAAGTCTTCTGTTCACTTTGCACAGTCACATAATGTTAACTGAAAATTTTAGGGCCTGCTTCTATTTTATATTTGCATATTTAGTATTGATTAACTCTGGCAGAGAGCCTTAGCAGGTGTCATTAAAATTCTTTTGTGTACATGAGATGAAAAGGAGGTCTGTGCAAATCTCATTCCACTAACAATATACAAATATATTATATATTATATACTTCAGTTCTTCTTTAAAAAAAAAAAAAAATGTTGTATTTATGACTGACCCAGGAACTTCATCAAGAAGTAGCATGAGCAGATGGTTGTTAGAAAATGAAAGACAATAAGGCAAAAACCCTTATCTGAATATAGAAAAAACACCTGGTTTAATTTTTGAAAAAATACTTACCAGGAGCGAGCTCCAGGGACAATGAGCAGAGTGTCAGTTAAAGCTAAGCAAACAAAAATGCTGTGCTAAGTATGGAGATACAGATCTGGACTGTCAGAAGGAATGACAAAAACAGTTTACTAAAATGTCTACGTCTTTCTGTTGAGTTTAGTCCTGAGCACAATCCTGCAAAATTAATTGTATTTCTAATTTATACTTCTTTTTAAATGAAGAGCGGCACCACAAGCATAACATTTTACCCAAACCTTCTCCCAGTGTTAAGGATCCATATCATCACAGCAGCTTACCTCTGAACAGCTGTGAGCTGAAGAGCAAAACTACTTTGAATTTTGTCTATCATTAACTGTGTAAAGCAACCTCAGCTGAAATCAAAGCAGTGAGAATACAAACTCTGACCAGTCTGCCATGAGCTGAGGTGAGAGAAGGGGACACAATTTTATGACATAATCAAAGTTATCAGCAAGTCCTCTCTCCAACAAGCCTCCAGTCTGATGCTTTCCCTATGCAAAACTCCCTCTGGCTAGGGAGATATGAAGGGGTGAGCAACTAGGAATACAGTAAACAAATAGATATCTAAATAAATAGGAGAAAAAATATTAAAGATAAACCAAAATATTTGTAGGAGAGGAGCAGGAAGTTTGCTGGAGGAAGAAGAGCTGATAGGTGATTTAAAGGTAAATTATATGTGAGAAGGAATGGACTTTCTGGTAAATATTTCATATAATGAATACCTAGCAGAAAGGGTTGCTTACATAAGTATGTCCATGTTTCTTTATTTTAAAATATCCTACTGAGTAGGTTTGTTTTGTTCTGAGTTATACCTAAAGATATTTAAAAACCTTTCCTGCTGAACGTTAAAGAAATAGAGTAATAAATAACTTGAGACAAAATTTTAACCTTTTTCTCCTCTGCACTTCATTTTTCTGATTGTTGGATTAGATGAATACTTACTACAAAAATAAAACAACAGCAATAACTAAAAAGAAATAATGCCTGTGATATTTGTGAGTTTTAACTCAATAAACAGTAGAAACATAGCAGTTTAATTCAAAGATAATACTAGTAGATGGGAAAGCTGTGTCCATTCCCCACGAAAGCAACAAGTCTGACCTCCCAAGAACGCTTTGTAACTGAGGTCAACTTTGGATGCAGATTTTTTGTGGGAAAAGCAAGTACCAAGTGAAATGTTGGTGAGTCTGGATTGAGTTTCATGAAGTGTATCATTTCCTTGAATGAATGTCAGTGAGGGATTAAGGTACAAGGTACATTGGGTTGATGAATATGACAATTTTAAATTGAAATGGAAAGCCAAAGTCTGGACGGTGTTAAGTCACCTTAATATATTTCACAAGTTGAGAAAAAAACATAAGCCTCACCTCTCAGGTTAAATCTCTTTTTGGAGAACCTGCATCCTACTTTCATAGGTAGGATATACCAATACTAGTAGCTGTTCCACTTGCTAAAGCTCAAAATCCTCAACTCACTTTTTTATTTTAAATATATCAATTTACATATTTTAACAAAGAATTTGTAAAGAAAATAAAATGGTATGCTGGCAATTAAAAGTATTTCCATGTTTCAAGCACCAAAAGTTCTCATTTTTATTCTGCCTGACATTTTGACATGAATAGGATGGAGATGCTACATAGGTGATACAAAGACTGATGGATTGTCTCCTGCCTCTGGGTGAAAATCAATCATCATCACTAAATATTATAGATCAATTCAGTTCAGGCACACGTTTTGCATGTTATGAATGGATTTTCCTTTAAAAGGATTTGATGGCCTGTGTTTAGATCACAAAAATGGTCACTTTTTGAGTTCCATCAATGCTGGCTTGGCAGAACAGAATCACTCTTCTCACTGACAAATCAGCGTCAGGTCAGCATTGATCTAAAACAAAGAAAGGATGAGCCAAACTAGGAAGCAGGGAGACAAGCATGCCTCATTCATCCTTGAACTGTTCAGAGTTCAAATAGAAAGTTGGATGCCAGTCTCTAGCATCCTGATAGAACGAAACGAAGAATTCAAGACAACACATTCTTTATTCGCTCACATTTAAAATAAGGGCTATATTATATAGACTTGACTTTTGCCAGAAATACACCTGGAGAGGCAGGGCACCCAGCACATGTCCCCTATCCCAGGGGCCCAGGACCAGTGGGGCCGGGATCTGCCCCCCTCCCATGGCGGCCTTGGGGTGAAGCTCCCCAGCAGTGCTGACTCCCGTCTCGTGGGAGCTGCTCTGGTCCCAGGCACTAGTGCTGGGCCCCACTGGAGCTCCATTCCCACTGCCTCGCAGCTGCCTGGCCCTGGGCTCCTGGACTGGACCCCAAACCTGATCTGAGATTATCATAACCTTTAAAGATGAAGACCAACAAAATTGTTCCCAAAATATATGAGGGCTTTTATTTGGCAAGGAAATTAAGACAGAGCCTTTGTTTTCCACCTCAAAGGTGCATTTTGGATATATGTTTAAATGGCTCTAAACATTTGAAAACTCCTAGGTTTAGCAAGAAATATAAGTATATTGCAAAAGGGTTTTAAAACATTCACTTCAGACACTTGATGGAAATACAGAATGCATCAGGCTTTTTCAATTTGTCATGTCAGTTTTAATCCCAGTACAGCAATGAAAGTGGTGTGGGGGATCACTTTAGGATCTGGGAATAGTTCTGAAAAGAAACCTAATAAAAACTAGTTGTTTTTATTTCTACATGTGCTGTGTTTCTGTGGCGGGGTTTTTGTAGCAGGGGAAGGGGCTACAGTGGTGGCCCCTGTGAGAAGCTTCTCAAAAGTTCCCCTGGCTCCAAGTCGGACACGCTGAACCAATTACTGATAGTGGTTGTGTTGCAAATACCTTAATAAAACAGTTTGAATCCTAGAATATTATTTTGATTTTAGTTTAAAAGTACAATTTTGATTTAACATGAAGCTACAGGAGCTATCAGAATATAAAGTACACTAAGGCCCTTAGGATTAAGCAACTAGTATGCTGTGTGGCTTGAACACTATAAGAATTGTTATGGACTCTAAATTAACACAATAGGTACTGGTTATGGATTTTGACTTGAAACAATAGGTACCAGAAGAAACTGGTTTGGTTGGGAAGATCGGCCAAAGGAAAAATGAACATTAGCCAAAGGTGGAGTGAGCATGCGCAAGGATGGAGTTCAATCAGTGGACACAGTGATGAAGACTATCGACGACCACCGGAGGATGCCCGTCCAATATAACCACGCAGGCGTTAGAGACATTTGCATATGATAATAATTCCCAGGAAATAACATGAATATGCTGATCATTGCCCTCCCCCCATTCTATTTAAATCAATCAGTAAAGATGACCAATGATTTCTGTAGAATAGGAATATAGGTAAGGTGAGGTAACTGAAAGCCAATCATTATTAAGGTCAACTTATGAATTTTGTTGATATTATGTAACTATGACTCTGTTGAAAAAGTGTATAAATATGCTGTGCTTTGTACCTGTCGGGGAACACGTCTTTGGCGGAGTTATCCCCCATGTTCCCCAGCGCTGGAATAAAGAAGTGACTGCTTATCTGCTGTATGTAGATAAGTTATTTCGCGATTGCGATTGCTAACAGTTGTGCCTCTGCGATAACGTATTTAAGAAGGGGAACCTGAGAGGAGGTTGGGACTTGTGAAGAGGCGTTATGAGCAGGATGAATATCCAGGTCAGTGGAAGGAAGGAAGAAGAAGGGAGGGAGGTGTGATGGAGCGGAGACCCCTGTATCCTGTGGTGAGACGTCAGGGCCACCCATGGAGCACCATGGTGGAGTAGAGGCTGACCTGAAGCCTGTGGAGGAGCCCACACCAGGACAGGCAGCTGCACTTAAAGGAAGCCCGGACTCTGAGGGGAGAAGCAGCCCCCATTCAGTGCTGGGAGGACTGCAACACGCCAGAGCAGCTTGGGAACGGCTGCAGCCCATGGGGAGGGCTCATGCTGGAGAAGTTTCATGGAGGACTGTCCGCAGCGAGAGGGGAGCCATGTGGGGCAGGGCATTCACCACACTTCCCAAGAAGGAAGGAGCGGCAAGCTGACTGCACCTCAAATTCCCTGCCCCCTGTGGTGCTGGGGTAGGAGGTAGAGAGATGGGGAGAGGAAGGAGGGGTGGGAGGAGGTGGTTTTGGATGTGATGGTGTTTCTCATTGTCACACCCGTCTGTTAAGTGTTGTCTTTTTTAACGTTTGAATTAAAGTGAAGTTTTCTTTTCTTCCCCTGATAAGTCTGTCTTTTGCCTATGACTCTAATCCGTGAGCACCTCTCCCTGTCTGTAACTGGATTCCTGAGCCATTTCTGCCTCGCTTTCTAGTTCCCATTCCTGGTAAGGTGAAGGAGTGTGTGAATGGCTGCATTGGTGTTCAGTTGCCTTCTGGGCTCAAACCACAACACTACTGAAAATGGTCAGGGCTAGGCTGACAAGCCAACTGCATAGCTCTGAATCTCATGGATGTGTCTGGAAATCCCAGGTCAGCAGCTAAGAGAAGACCTGATCTCTAGCCGTAAACTGGAAATGAAAATTCCAAAGATCAGAAGTCTAAAGAGACTTTTAGCTCCAGAGCCGTGCCCTGAATTTGATCCCGAGCAGTGGGAAGGGAGCAGCAGCTACCTGAAGCCATTCTACAGTTTTTCCTAATGTGCATTGTGCAGTGCTGTAAACCATTATATAAGTAAAAGTATTAATACTAAGTGTATCCCAGTTGACTCAAAATTAGATTTGTCATTATACTTAAAAAGGGAAGCGAGCACTAGAATCTAACCTAGCTGCAGTTTAGAAAGCAGGTATGTCCCAGGAGGTCTTTGCTGTATGAATGTTAAGTCGATTTCTGTTTCCAAAAATGCCCTGTGTTTTCTTACTGACAAAGTCTGTCTGTGCTAGCTTAGCTACTGCTGTCTCATATATGCAAAGAAGCCAAGCACTGCAATATTATGAATTCAGAGATGGTTTACCCACACTGCCATCTACAGAATGTTACACAGACCAGCAAATTATGAGAAATGTTATGGTAACATCTGATCCCTTTTGTTTTTTTCTTTCTCTCTCTTTTTTTTTTTTTTTTTTTTTTTTTTTTTTTAGTGAATGTAGCTTACTCACATAACTATTTGCTTTTCACATGGATATACAACGGTAAACTACAATGTTGTACTGTGAACACCTTTTCAAGTGTTGGTGCCTAGCAGTCCTACAGCTCCTCATTTCATCTTCTTAAAGTCTGTTTTTTGTCTGGTGAGTATTTTACTGCAACTTTCTCAGTTTCCTTATGTTACATTAGGTCATAGTGTGTTACCTTAACGTGCAGTCTGTTAGGCCTATTGCACAGTACTGTAGTGCAGTGCACAGCTCCAGGGTTCACTGGAGCTCATTTGCTGATGCCTCTCGGGTTAGTTATACTGTGAACATCCCAGGGAACCCGGATTTAATCTAACTGTGGTAATATAGTACTGACATATGTGGCATGTTTACCAAGCAGGTGAGAAACTCCAGTATCCAGCTAAGAGCCTTTCTAATGTTTGGTCACTGGCCAGTAGACACAGCTCTGCTGATGATCCATTCAGGACCAAGGCAACATTTAGAGCAGAAGGAAAAGCTTCAAACTTCTTCCTTTTCATTCAATGTACTGTACTAGGGAAGTCATAGAAAAGTGTGCAATCGCATCAGCAAAATTTGGCAGTTATATGGGGGATAAAGAAGGCTGAAAAGCATTGTATATGTTCAAGAATTCTCTAAATATACTATCAAAATACTCCACTTGTCATTCTTAATGATTCTCTTCTGCTACTTATCATGAATGGAGTTCCATTTACGTTTTTTTCATTCGAAAGCATTTCAGTCTTGGAACAAATTAAATAGATCACAGAGAGTTCACATTTCAAATTGCTGAACAGAAACTTCCCCATTTTGGATGCTTTTTGTAATTCTTTGCTTCTGCCAAGATTTTTCCCAGGCACATCATATTCTGTGTTGCTGGTATACAAAACTTTGACTTCTGTAAATAAATGGGCCACAGGAGGAACTGCTCTACTCTCCTGTTTGAATGATTCATGTACATCCAGCAATGGGAAATTACATACTATATGGAATCTTACAAAAGTATCCTGTGTTGCTGGCACAACAATGGAATGGGATGCCTAGCATAGAAAGAAAATGAGATTTCCTGTGAGCTGAATATGTATGGTAAGCCCTCAGGATTCAGCAGAAGTATGAAAAGTAGACAGCTAATTATGAAAAGAAAGAAAGATGAAAATTAACTTTTAAGATCATTCTTCAAAAAAGTGCTTAATTTTGAGAATTTACAATACATCCTCCAGAGAACTGTTCAGACATTGTTTTTCAAATGCAGGAAGTAGTACCTCAATCCTGATCTATCACTCTCCCCTCATCTTTTCAAAGGCTGCAGGATTTCTTTATGTCCCCTCAAGAATAAATAAAATTAATGAAAACAAAATCTTCTCTGACTTTATGCCTGTTCTTAGGTGCCTTATCAGCAGTGATCTTTTGAAGCATGTATTATCTGTCTCTCATTTTAGAAATGAGGGAGGTTGCTCTTGTGGTGATGTTCATGTTTTGTCTTGCAAAGAATAACAGCCTTCAAAGATTCTAACAAACCAGCTTCTTACAGGGATAGGTAAGAAAACCCATTGCAGTCAATAGAGAGCCTGACACTGAATTTAGAGGGCCCCTTGAGGACTAAGGCCAGTCATTAATCTGCTGTGAATGGGTGAGAAGGATTGGGAAACAACTTCTTGTCTGAACAGTCAACCAAAGGTCAAATAACATTGGTTTTAATTAAATTTGAAATAGTTAAACAATTTTTTCTTTTCCCTGTTTCCCCACTCTCTCTAGAAGTAGTAGTCCAGGAGTACACATTGAGAAGAAAGTGTTCTTATGTTTTGAGTAGCTGAAGTGCCTGTGTTTCCCTCCTGATGTATGTATGCATCACAGGAGTCCTTGTAGCTACATTTAACAGAACTGTGCAAAGATCTGTGGGCTAAATTGCTTAGAGACAAGAGCAGCATCTTCTGCAAGTGTAATCTGACCTTACTCTAATTAGATCATTTTTTTACAAGCTGAAGACCAGGAAAAGGAGATAAATCATTTATTTACTCAAATACTAATTCAATACAAAAAGATCTTTCAAGTGGAAAAATGTTAGGAAAAATCTATATGTTTTCTATAAACATTTTTAAGAAAATATTCAAAACCAAATTTTTAAAACTTATGTTTTGTCAGTTTTAAAATAGAACAGAAGTGGAACATATTATCAACTGCACAGAAACAAAATTAATTTTGGACATCTCCAGGAGGAATTTTTTTTACTATTTTATTTGGATTTGGAACTGAAAAATCAAAGTATACATATTTTGCAAGCAAGCAGAGGAATTGTAATAAAGAGACAACTTAAAGTATTCCTAGAACATGGCAAAGTTACATGGCAAATTTTAGATCCCAGGAATAGGATGCACAACAAAAATGGGGTCTGATCTCTCCCTTCTGTCATGTCTTTTCATTTCTATATCTGTTTTCAATCCCTCAGTTTTTGAAGCTTCTTTAGACACCTCATGTAAAAGTTGTTTCCCTGTGTTCCTTGATTTGAAGAATGATAATGGCAATGTTATTGGAAACTTTTAGTATTTTTTTTTAATATTTACTAGTAGTAATGCCTACAAATGGTAATCCTCTCCTAAGCAAAAGTAGTTATGCTTAGTCATACATTGGAAAATGAAAGTGCAGGCAAGTGATTTGAGCGATTTGACTTTGGATCTGTGTGTAGCTGAATTACAGACTCATTCTCTAATTTTTGTGTTATATTATGTTGGATCACCATGTTTGCAGGACAGTGTTTTTTCCATGCTGTGTGCTACAGAATATTTCTGGGTTTGGCAATGAATGTTTCCCATGAATGTTCTCCTAATAAATGCATAATCAATAAAACAATTCAGCTGTTTATTCTGAAGAATATTAGCTATTTGCTTGAATATATAGTTCTTCCTAGAAGATATTTATAACTTCCCAGAGTCCAACCACACACTTCATTTCTAAGGAATATAAAAAAAGAACAGAAACCTCTTATGGGAAATGATGAAACAGACTTTATTCCTAAATTCTGCTTCTTCCTTTGTCATTTGTGTGTTATTTGGTTATGACAGATGTTTTCAGGGCATGAGGAAAAAGCTTGATTACTAGAGATTTTTTTCTTTTCATGATAACAGAGTAATTAATGAGTTATGTGGTGACTTAGCAATAAAAAGATGCTTTGAAATAAAGGATGTTAATTGACAGAGTAATTTTCATATTCTGGAAAGCTGATCTTTCTCAAAGAGAAAAGATTCTTAAGAATCCAGCACATAGATTTTCCAGTCTTACTGTTTCAGATTTGCAAAGTAAAAATTTTCACCAAAGGAAATATTAGGGAAAACAATAAAAATATGTATATTTTTCTCAAAGGCCGTCTTAAAATTTGTCATATAATGGAAATGTGTTTTTTTCACAGAAAAAAAAAATCAGTTAAGACATTTTCTTTACATAAATTCAGAAGGGCTAGGTGATTTTCTTCCGTAAGAAATCTGTCATAAAACTATCAATATCTTATAAGTCTGTAGTACTTATGAAATTGTTAGTGATATTATACACTCATTAGTTCAAATTATTTTCATAGGGTAGATTAAGACAAAAGCGGAATTAGACCTGTGGTGTTCAGTCATGGTGCTGGATTGCAGCTCATCACTGCTTCTGATCTGCATTGCACACTCTGATCCCATCGCAGTTACAGTGACACTTGGTCAACTCCATTCCCCAAACGTCACCGACAAAACCCTCATGTTCCAGGATATTCTCCATAGGTGATAAGCAGAAAACACAGACTGTTACAGCTGGAAGAGAGCAGAAACACTTCCAAGAACTGGGAAGGGAAAGCAGGACTTTCCTGTTAGTGCCTTTTCCATTCCTTCATTCCAAAAAAGCTGAACAAACCATGATATGTTAATCTGCTGGAGCCAATTTCCATCACTGGTTTTGCTTTGCCTAGTTTCTTGAAAACAAGCTGGTTACTGGGGGCAACTTCATTAAAAGAACTGTGAGATTTTTTTCTGACTTTTTTTCTGACCTAAAAGTGATACTGAGGTGAGAAAACTTTTCAGATCTGGTTTATTCCTTCCTCCCCATTTTCCCATCACACATATATTTTCAGATCTATTTTGTGTCTTCAGATCTTGTTTTCTTGTGAAGGAAGAGGATGAATATCTGGATCATACAATTGGCATTTTGATAAGGGTATTCAAGATAGACATATAGGCTTGTCCCTGATACTTCTTTGCAGCTTCTTTTTTTTTCAACAGTACAGCAGAGGCATTGTACATATTCCACTCTAAAAAGAGCAAAGTGATTTGCAGATTTGTTTTATCTTCTTTTTTTTTTTCTCTTTTTGGTAATAGTAAATTTGATGGAATCAACATCCCCAGGCTATTTGCAATGTCATAATGAGTTCCACATGTCATTTGATCTGGTTACCAAATAGTGCTAATGATGGATAAAGTTATGAAATAAGAAGTGTTTGGATTTTTGGTTGTTTTGCCAACAGTAAAGAGGAAATATTTTTATTTTAAATTGGCTGGAATTCCTAGCAGCAGGGAGGGCAGAAGCTGTCTAAGGGAAAATAAGAAAAGAAAACATGATACGTTTCGTTCAGATCAAAAGTTGTGAGTTTTTTTTTTAAGTTTGGCTGCTGTACTGAAAAATCAATTATTTTCACAGCTCTTCCTGAAAAGCAGTACCAAACAGTACTTGTCTGACTGAACTTTTCCCATCATGGAAAAGCCTTAACAAATCCTAAAAAAGCGTGGTGGTTCAGTATAACCCCAAGACCATCCTTGAAGGTTTTATGACAAGGCTGTGAAACTCGATTCCCTATCTGCCCTCTCAGTGCACAAAGGTGGAGGACCATGGCCATTACTGTTTTTCGGCTGCAACTGGAAGGATTTCCTGGCTCAGACCAGCGAAGATGGCCACGTGCCCAGGAGGTGGCCTGCGGTGGGGGTCATGCCAGGCATGGAGAGCGAAGGCGAGAGCAGCCCAGTGCTCAGGATGGGCAGTCAGCCATCACACATCTACACATGGAAGCTGTTCGCTGTCTCTTGGACTCCCATCATCTAAGTCACAGTTAAGGATTAAGGACCAAACCATGGTTTTTCAACCTGTGGTTTGGCTGCCGTGATTTGCTGCTTCATCTCTGTGTTGAGCTACAAGCCGTGTGTAAGCTGATGCTGCTTATAGGTCTATGTTTCAGGCATTGGTGTGGCAAGACATGGGCACTTGGTCGCAGAACAGCTGTTATAATCGTGGGAAGTCTGGGAAGGAGATGAAAAAATAAAAGTGATTCAATTTGTACAGAGTGAGCTTTATTTGGTTTCAGTAACCAGCGGTTATCAATAATCAGCTCTTTATACCAAGCATGTTTCGCTATACACTTCATTTAAACCTGAAAAGATGGTGACTGAACTATGTGAGCAACTGTGAATAATATCAATTTATTATAGTATCATGATTATGTAGAACAGAATTTACAATATTTTTTTACTAATTTGGAAACTTACAGAATTCATTTAGAAACTCCTCATAGTCTTACTGTTTTCCAAGGTGCAATGCATGGCTGGGAGCTTTTTTTCTCTGGCTCCTTCAGTGCAAGAGGTGTGAAGGAGGTCTGCAGAGATCAACAAAACCACTACAGCACTTACTGTGGGAACTGTGGTCGAGATTTACATTGATGTTGTACACTGGCTATGTGCAGACCAGCCCCAATAAGGATCTCAACAAGTCAGAGCAGTACCAGTCCCCTGTCTGGCAAAAGGTCATCCCCCCATCAAGCCTGTTTTGAGTAACATCAACTTATTCTCAGAGAAATATTTCCACAGCTTTAAAAGGAATAAGTTCAATGACAGATGAATTTAAAAATAAGTGGGGGTACTGTATTAACTACTCGTCCTGGGTTTGAGTGAGTGGTGGGGTTTTTTGGTAGCAGGGGAGGGGGCTATAGGGGTGGCCCCCTGTGAGACCAACTGAGCTAGCTGGGCCCAACATGGGGACTTCTGGCGTCCAACATGAAAAGTACTAAAGACACATCAAAAATCTTATTCATCCTCCATCCATGACATTGATTACTCTTGGAGTGGTTCATCAGCTGCTAAACACAGGCTGGCTCATTGCCAGTCTTACCATATACTGCTGCTGTTCGTCTTCCCATCTTTTGCTTGAAAAATACTCCCAGTCAATGCATCTTCAGTTTGTGAATCTGCTGATTTAATGCTAAGGTTTAGAACTAAAAAGGTATATTTTGAACTGGTCCTTGTTTCAGTGTTAAGCAGCTAGCTTCAGGTGAATTATCCCTGTAGCAATTAAGGCTGTTCTAAGGTTTGCCCTAAGCAGGATCCATGTGTTGGTCTCGCACAGTAGTTAAGGCACATGAGTGTTTCTAGGCAACAAGCCCTCCATGAAGTGATGTCTCCAGCATCACAGCAAGCTGCTCTGACCTTTCTTGCCCAACAACTGGGTGCTGACAGGCTGGCCACAGCCTCGTCCTCAGGGTGCACCTGGAGTGAGGCCAAATCTAATGACAGTCACTACTGCCCCAAAAAGCAACTGCATACAACATGTGTATTAATACACTTTCTTGCACAACATATATTAAATAGAGCCCTTATCTTCCTAGTTTAATCATTAAGAAATGGGAACATAGAAATTATTTACCGTACATAATCTAGGAATTTTGTAGTAGAAACAGAAATAAAACCCAAGTGTCCATACTCAGAGCACTGAGATCTTCACCTAAGATCACACATACTTTTTTCAACCACTTATAAAAAGAGCAGGCTTTGTAAGAATATAGGTCTGGTTTGCATAGGGATCTCAAAGGACAGGAAAGTCTGGATCTCAGTTTTGAACTACCTAGAGTTATTAAAGTCTTTTAAAAATAGTAGGGGTACTGGACTACTGTACATAACACTGCTGTTACCATTAGTCACTGCATTGTGTAAACATGTTTTCCATTCAGAATTCAGCATACATTTAATCTATCAGTTCACAGACATGCTGAAAACAAAGAGTTATTTTCATCTGGTAGATTAATTTTTCTTTTATTACCTCTTCAGAAAACCCTACACTGGTATCTTATCTCTCTGAATCATCCAGAGAATACAGGGAATTGGACATATCTGTGGCTAATAGTTGCAGAACTCCAGTTTACAGCTAACAGACAACCATCTGGAAAAGTAACTGAAGATGTTTATACAAGGCATTGAGGGAAAAAAGGCACTGGAATGAATAGACTTGTAGGAAAGTCTTTTCAGGTCTGTGTTCCCCTCAGTGATAGTAGATGAAATGTAAAATACAGTCCTAACTTCTCAGAGTCATTAAGTAATATAAATGTTTTTTTTATGGAAGATCATGAGGGCAGGACAATAGGCACATGATGTTAAATTATACCAGAAAGTAGGAAGTTCTTCTTCAGAGTGGTTTGCATTTCTGTCCCTGAAGAATGGGCTACCTTTCATCTGAGGAAAATGCAACATTCAAGAGTGTGTCTTCCATGGGTGCTATTTACTTTAATGAACAGAAATAAAGAAACTATAGTATTAGCAGTACAGTCACCAATACAACAGTACTGGCAAATAAAGCCTTCAACACAGTATACAGATCTAGAGACAGCAACACTATATAATGCAAAATAGCCTGGTCAGGCCTCTTTTGCTCACATACAATGCTGTATGTTTGTGCAATTTGCCAATGTATATACTACATTATGTCCTCCAATTCCTCTTACAGTGCACTGTGGTGCTGTGGACTGTTAACTGTTGCCTTCAGCTTCAAAATAAAATTAGGTAGCAGGTGAAGTAGTAATACTTTTACATAGCTTTGTCAGGAGTCTAGGAACCATCAGGAAAAAAATATACAAGTTATGAGACAAAGTACTTTAAGAGCTTCTAAGTCTCTGGCTTCTACTACCACTTAGTGACAAATTCAGCCAAATATCCATGACTATGGCTTAGGCTGCACCTCAAGACTGCTAAAGCTTTTCACACGCAGTACTGGAGGGATGAGCCCACATAAAATGTTCCTAATGGACCTGCGAGTGCACTGCTTCAGTGTCAAGAGCTGATACAAAACAAAATCAATTCATAGGCAGCACTACTGATTCCCGGTGGCATGGTGTGCACTCATAGACCAGACTCGTGTTGTTGAGGAGAGAGAGGGAGTTGGAGAGAGGAGAACAACTTTATTAAAGATGACTGTTCCTGCTAGAAACGAATTGAGAGATTAGTGGAACTGCTGGCTGTGCACAGAAAGAACAGATGTTGGAGGTTAATAGAGCATTAGTAAAAGAAAGAAAACCAAAGTCTCCTAATGACTGGTATGGTTATTTTAGTCAGAGGATTCTTTACAAAATTCACAAGGTTTAATCATGGTTGAAATATAAAGTAAGACACTGCATGGCCTTGTTTAGCATAAAAGGTTTCACCAGAGCCATACTTGGTTCCATGATTGCTCTCTGTGAATTTCTCACTTTAGAAGTATTACCTGCTGCCATGGCTATCAACCTTATTTAACTGTAATAATTATCTCTCCAAATACAGATAAAGTTTGGAAGTCTCCTATTGTATTATTTTGTGTAATGAGGGTAACGGAAGAAAGAAAAAGGATACTCACTTTAAGGAAAAAATACTTCTTTAATACATAAATATATCCTGTATTTATGTTGTAGTTACAAGGCATACAAACAGCTTGTTTGCTGTTTTACTAGCAGTACACTACAGACATAAGTGCTTTCAAACAGATTTGTAAAAATTACTTTTTCTGGTACTAATAAACATCTGACACTAAAAATATAACTTCCAGATTTTGTTTTCCTGTGATAGATACTTATGCCTGTGAGATCCCAAACTCTTTATGAGAATGGTTTAAAAATCACTATGTGCATTTCATTGCTAATGAAAGGAACTATGTGCTGATGGACTTAAAACCTTAAATCAATTGCTTATTGAAAGAAGCCTCAAGGTAGTGGAAAAAGATAGCAAGGTATCCTCAGGCTGCTCAACTGAAGTGTCTCAGACTTCAGCCTAGCTAAGTGGCCATATATTCTGGCTTCTCAGCTGATGCTTATTTATCCCTGGAACTCTTTTGTGTACTCTGTAAGTGTTCAGGATTCCAGTTCCAGTGGAAAGTTTCTGTCTTGTAACCACAAACTGTGTTTTTTTTTGCTCCACTGAATATTAATGATTCTTCTTTAGTGCCACGTGACAAATTCATTCAGACACCAGGTTAGTAGGAAAGTTCTATATCCATGGGCAGATCACTGTTGAGTTACAAGCTGGCTATAGTGATGTTAAGGCATTTGTTTTAAAGATATTTTTTCATGACTATTGTATTTATTTGAAGATATCACGTGGAGTGAAGTGAGAATTTTTTGTTTGTTTGTTCATTTGTTGGTTTGGTTTTTTGTTTTGTTTTGTTTTGTTTTTGTTTTGTTTTGGGTTTTTGTTTGGGTTTTTTGTTTGTTTGCTTGTTTTTTTTTTTTTTTATTTCCCGAGTAGTAGAAAAATGGAAAACAGATCAGGCTTATTTTAGTATAAATGTGCAATGTTCTGTCTGCCTTTGAACCATGAGGCTACAGTCTATAAACAGAATGAATGAAGTGAATTAAGCTGCAAGCTGGGCATAAGCAATGGGTTGTTGGTCTTTTAGCTTGCTTTAGAATTAATGCTTATCTCGGATGGTACAGTGATGAGCCTAGTGTAAATTAGATAGAGTGTGCTGTCCATGTGTTTCTCTTCCCTTCTCAGCCCAGAGCCTTGGTGCCCATATTGTCTCCTCTGCACATACAGCAGTCTGCTCCTGGGATGCTTCTGGAAGAAGACGGCCTGGCTCCTGCTCGAGAAGAGTACGCACAGCTCCCAGGCCTGTTTTCTCTAGTGTTAAGTCTAGATAGATTTCACAAACGTGGACTATATTGACTTTACCTACTTCTACGTAAGACAGACTTCCACTGTCATCCCAGAACACTTGCACACAACACACAGTTTCGGCACGTTTAAAAAATACAACTCTGATGGCTGCAACCTAGCTTTCTCTTTATTTCTGGCACTTGGCAATGGAAACACACACAAACGGGTGCAGACGGCAATCATTCTGCCTGAGGGCCCTCAGGATGCCTTACAGGGCCCGGGCTCTCCCGGGGCTGGGCGTGATGCTGTTCAGGCACGGGCAACCTACTTGTGCTGTGAGAACAAGCCAGGCTGTGCTGACCAGCCTCAGCTCAGAAGCTCACTTTCCAGTGAGATCAGCAAAAATGGTTTGGTTGTAATATAAACCACTCCGTGCTTCTCAGGTCTCCTGCACTAGCTAAGCCATCAGGTGCGAGCATGTTTGCATGTGATGCATAGATAAAGTTACTGAAGGGATGTGTAGTCAACAGCTGTGGACAAACTGATGATAACTTGGCATTTCACTTTTATTTCTTGCTGAATTGGCACTTCTAATAATATCTTCATTCAGAAGGAGCTTGTTTAAAAAAAAGAAAAAAAAAAAAACAAAGCAGAAAATATTAATGATGTTTCTGCCCATTTCACTTTTAATTTGTATTTGGCTTCATCTGGGATCTTCCATATGACTTGTTGTCCATTATACGAGAATCTTTTCAGTTCTGCCTCTTCTACCTTTCTCATTACCAAGGTACACGATCACTTTTTATTCTTGTTTTTGAACAATTTTCCAGCAACTTTAGTTTTTTCTAATCACAGATAAAAAAAATGAAAGATAAGTTCTCAGTGACTTCAGTTGAAGGCTGTCAGCTGTTGACAGCTGAGGATCTGGCTGTTTTGTTCTCCATGGCTTGCCTTTAAACTCAGAGTTCCTCTACCATTATTTATTATTTAACTCCCTTGCCGTTTCTTTTAACTCTGTAAATATTTGGGGGATACAGACTGCAAAAGAAAAGATACAAGAAAAAATGCTGATGTTATATTGATGTGAATTACCTGATATGACATACGTGACAAACGTTTTTTATAAACCTAAGCTTAAAACATGAATACCAAGCTAAACAAATTATGTGGCTGGTGACCTTCTCTTGTCTGTGAAAAAGCTCCCAATTATTTTTCGTTTTTTTTGCTTCTGATGTTCTCTTCTGAGTCTTGAAGTGTTCTTCTGTCATGTATGCCTGTTTAAATATTTTAACTCTTAACACATTATGATTCTAAGACCTTCAAAATTAATAGAGAAATTAATTTTTTTTCTCTTTAAATTAGTCTTTGAACTGTAATCTTTCCCCACTCCCATGGAGAAATAAATTTTATAATTTGTTGAAATCTCAGTCCCAATACAAGACAGGAAAGGAGATGGGTAATCAGTATATATAAACTCCCAACTAAATTGTGGTATGCTGTGAGATAGCAGTCTGCAAGTTTTTCAAAAGTATGAAAAACAATAAAGAAAATGAGTTATAAATGGCTGGGTGTCTAAGTGCAGATAATAGATTGAGAAAAGGAAAACCTAAGATGCATAATTGCATAATTTTCCTAAAAGGGAAGCATTCTAGACTGTGAAGGAAAGAAGCAGAAGCCTCATTCCTTGTGGATTTAAAAGCAAACCAAAGTAGAAAAAATGTTCAGAAATACGTTTTTGTGAAAAGCAGATGTATCTTGTAACATTATTTCAATGAAGAAACACTTTAGAAAAATCACTGTATTAGTAGAATAACAAATAGGATTATTTAGTAGTGTTTTCCACATGTAATTTCAGGCATTTTAGTAACAGACAGAGCTGTAAACAATGTTGTATTGTCCTTTATTTCTTTTGCTCTCACACCTTCAATGATAGTAAGGTAGGTATTGCCAAAAAACCCCTAGTGGTCCCTGCTAATTCAATCTCTGCACTAGCTAATGTCAAATCCTTCAGAAAAGTATACACTGTCACACTGGGCTAGACCAGGATCCTGTCTCCAGGAATGACCAACAGAACGTGCATTTCAGAATATTTAGGAAACAATGTACAGCACAACAACATGAGCAGTCCCTTGAGACAAGGTTCCAGGCCCCATCTCCTGAGCTGGCAGTGGCCTCTGGACCAGAAGAAGAAGCAGGTGAAAATAATCTTTCCATGTCCCTGATCTGACATCAAGTCTCATAGTTGGTAAGTATGAACATTTTCCTTCTGTTAATTCTAACTGCAAATATGAAACCTATTCATATTAAAAAAGAATGATCCTTGTTCAAAAGTTTAAGGTAATCTAGATCTAACTGTGTGTTTTGTGTATTCTTCCTATCTTTAGTGCTCAATCTCACACTAAATCTTAATTATGAACTATAGCACAAAAATACCTTGCATTTATGTGTTTCTTAGTGTCAGCAATGTATTTCAAAAGAACTCATTATCTATAAAACTATATATAGCATATGTGTGTGAACACATAGTCAATAAATGAAGCAGACCCAGCAAAGAGACAGGTGGACAGCATGTGAAAGCTTGGTAAATTTAAGACTCTAAAGAGTCTGAAGACCCTTTCATACATCAGACAATTTTTTTTTTTTTTTTTTTTTTTTTTTCAGATAATAGAACTCATTAGCAAAGAGCAGGGATAAGAAACTAGGTGGGAAATCATATAAATGCTGGAGACAGTTTAATTTTTGCAACTGTCATTTCAATTCAGACTTTGCACTCCCATAATTTAATGGTTACTGGTTGCAAGATATTAAACAGCTGCTGTTTTCCACATGCCATATTAAATGGCTGCGTTGCATTAGTGGATGCAGTCATATGTTTCTCACACTCACTCTCTCCAGCTCTTTTTCATTGTCTGCTACAGGGACATTTTCTCTGAGAAAAAGAGGAAGAGGTGCACGTTTAATTTTCTGAAGTGCCAGTCTCCCACAAGTCCAAAATGAAGTCGCTACATTTTTCTTCAGTGTACTTTGGCTTCCCAGCAAGATGGAAGATTGTGAATAAATGAGAATGATTAATTTATTATCACATTTCTTTCAACAGGGAAAAAAATAGTTATTAGATGGTCTGGGACATAGTCCTGGTAGCTGAAAGGAGGCAGGGAAAGATAAAGAGGAGTTCTCCATCTCTCTTAGTTTAAAATTACTTTTTAGAAAGAAAACTGCAGATTCAGGAAAAAAGTTTAAACTGACTGTTAGTTTTCTCATATGAGCTCATACATCAACTGTGATGGAATGGAGCTGGCTTGGTGGAGTGCATCATTAGAAGAGTCTCACATATACCTCACTCCTCCAAAATGCTCAGCTGATTTTCCACCTGGCACTGGAAAACCATCACGTAGGGAGTGATTACTAAGAAAGAGTGGGAGAAAAGAAGACATAGTGCTGTGCTGCTCTTAAATTTGCTAAGAACACCTGTTATTTTTTGACAGAGTGATAGGAAATGACAATAGAAGGCAGTTAAGCAGAATAAAAAATTAAGAAACAAGAATTGGCTGTAAAGAACAGTTTGGGTTAAGGAATATCTGAAAGCTAATACCTTTATTGTTATTCCATCCATTTCACACAAAAGGGCTTCACAAAATCTATAGAGTACAGACCCATTCGTTCTACATGTGACTGTCTCTAATGAAGGTTATAGCTCAGAGTATGTTCCATCACAATTCCTCCAAAGTCAAGAGACTGTGATAAACATCCTTACAGGGAACAGTAGCCAATCAGTAATGTAACAGTAATTAAAAGTGAAGTACAAACTCAAACGTGGCTCATGTCAAGATTGATGAACTTGACCAGTCACGGTGCCCTCACCACAATCATCAATTCTGTGTTGCCTGTTCTGTGGTCGTGCCTAGGACAGCTTTGCTCTGTGTGGAAATTAATTTTCCTCCTTGAAGATCATTCTGGTAAATTGTGTACAAATGACACAGCCTGGTACAGCTGCTGTGGTTCTTCAGAGAAAAAACAAAGCCATGTTCACAACAGGGAAATCTTGCTGGAAGTATCTATTACAGGATGTGACTACACATTAGTGCTTGTAGGATGGATAGCATAATAAAGAAGAGAAAGAGGGCACTTCTCAATTCAAATTGACACAATGAATCCCAGAAAGCCTATTTTAACAAGATTCAGTGACTCCAGGACAGAACTGTTATGATGACATTTCTAAGTTTCTCTCACTTTCCACCTAGTCATCAATACTTGCAGTATTTATATGCCTTTGCTGTGGGTAGGAGCTGATAACTTGGGAACTCCATGTGGGCTTCAGTCTAAGTCAGTCTACATCTGCGACCTCAAAACAGTACTCAAATAAATTGGCCTGTTTGGGCACATATTGCCATGTTGGGCACTGTCTGGGGACATGGAAGCAAGCTCTGTCAGAAATCTGAGTTTCTGTTGAAGCTTGCATGTATCTTAGATCCAACAGTTACAGTTGGCTGATGAAACACCACTAGGTGAAAAACTATAGAAAAGCAAAAGGCTGAGGAGCAGTAGAAGGAACTCAGAGTCACAGGAAGAGACAAAGTGATTGTCAGCATAATTAGAACTGAATATTTAAGAAAACCCATAATATTGTGGAAGTGAAAAGTTTACTTTTTCTTTCTGCTTTTCTGCCCCTCATTCTTTTATCTGCCCTCTATAAATCCTTTCTTGCAGACTCCAGTGAACAGGAACTCCAGGAACAGACTCACTTTTGCTCTAGCCATTTAGCAGTAAGGCCAGCAATACGAATTGCCAGTCATATCAGGCTATTGTAGTAATCCTTTGTAAGAAGAAATTGGACCAGTTTTATAGGTCATATCACTTTTTTAAAAAATGTAACCCAAGCAACACACTGATTTATGTCAGCATGAAAACACAGATCTAAAGACATTAAATGAAAATGACAACTTGGGGGGATGGAACAGAGTCAGACAGGGATTGGAAACAAAAGATGATTTCTCCTGTGCTGTCTTTAATTATGAAGCATCAGTATAAAAATCCTTTGTAGCAAGTTCAATAACAAAATCTAGTGGGATTAACAATTAGCACCATCGGGGTTGTTTTAAACACTCTATAGTCCACACAGTGCCTTTGGGGATCAGAGAGGGAAATCTGAGTTCTTGTTCACTGATGGAGTCCCAAGTGGGGATATTAGCAAGTAACACCTACTCGTAGGCAGTCCCAGCACATCAGGATGAGCCAGCCTGATAGCTCGCTCCCTGAAATGGTGTAATATGCCAACAAGAGCCTTCTCCTGAAAGAGATGCTGTGGATGCTACCCAGTTGAAATAGCATGCAAAGGTAAGAAAGAGCAAAATAATCCAACAGGAACAGTAGTAAAGTGGGATACGAGTTTATACCGTGAACATTTTTTTTCTGGAACTTCTTTACTGGTAAAGGTTTTATGAAGATAGGCAAATAAATCTTCTCCTGTGCAATATCTTAAAATTAGAAAACAGAAACGTTGGCTTGGCCAATCCATGCTGGTGGAAACATGAAATTTTTGATAATTAGATAACAAAGATGCCATTTAGGACTGGCAAAGATTTAATATTTTTCTACATTTCTAAGTGGAAATTATCAGAAGCTGAATCCTACTCAGTTCCTTATTTGGATAGAAGAATTGCTAAAGCAGTAGAGATATTTCACAACTGTCGGTTTCTGAATGCAAATTTACCAAATAGGTTTTAGGAGTCCAGGATTGCTGCATTGCCAGGATTGAATACAGGGAAAATCAAAGGGGATATTCTAGTGAAGAGACCAGAGAAAGAAACAGATAGTGCCTCGATTCCCTCCAATTTAGGGCTGCCAAGGGCCAGTTTGACAGTTGTGATGATAGCATCTAATTGGCAGGAGATTTTTGTAGTGCTGAACTGTAGAACTTCCTGCATGAAGGCTGTTCACACTGTAAAGGGTCCTTGTCTTGACTTGCCCCTTTACCCCCTTTCTACCCCACTCACCAAAGCACTTCCTGGACCATCTGGTTGGTCTTGGTAGGGAGGGAAGACACTACATATTTCACATTATCTCAGCCACAAATCATACGAAATTGCAGTGTTCTGAATACAGCTGTCATCTGTAAATACACTTAGCAATCTTTGACATCAGTTTCTAGATATAGACTATCCTAAACTTTGAATCAAACAGATTAGAGATGGTAGAAATTGTTCCAGTGCAAGTGTTAGTTCTTTGAAATGTCATTTTCAGCCATGACATTTGAGTTTGCTTTTGCTCTAGGATCATGACACATGCTATGAAAACTCTCTCTGAAGAAGGAGTTATGGAAAG
The DNA here is from genome assembly GCF_018691265.1 of Tyto alba. Taxonomy (NCBI): domain Eukaryota; kingdom Metazoa; phylum Chordata; class Aves; order Strigiformes; family Tytonidae; genus Tyto; species Tyto alba. Next base: position 3,254,205 of record NW_024881280.1, on the reverse strand, counting down.
AGAGAGGGAAAGTGACAGTTTTTCTGAGTCTATCTGTCTCCCAAGCATGCATATTAGAGAGCATTTTTTCTTTTATATTTCATAGACAATGTTGTCTTTTTCATAATTACCTGGTTTTGATTCCCAATGAAAACCACTATGGGTCTAGCTACAGGGAAGTGGAATACGAGGAATTTAGTGCAGAAAGTGGCTGGTGGAGAATAAATGCAGTGAGCCTGAAATTAAATAAATGGATGTAGAAAGGATAGAATAAAATAGCAGTTAAAAAAAAAAAAAAAAAACCAAAAAAAAACCAGTAAATCTTTGATAGGAAGGGAGCAGGGATATTGTGGATGGGTCCAAACACTCCCTTGTAACTTCTGTGATGACTACAGATGGTGACAAGGTGACATTTTATGGTTGCTCTCCTGACCTAGACATAAGCCAAACATTAAGGAGCTATTCACAGAAATTGTCTTTCTCTTGAGGCTGTCAGCTGTCTCTCCGAGTGCTTTGTCCCTTTCTCCTTCCTTCACTTTCTGTTCCTATAGGCAAAGATGATGAGTTTTATACCCTCTGATGTTCCTCTGTAGAATGCCAGCCTCAAAAATTCAGCTTGAAAGTTTCTCTCCCCCCATCTGTCTTCTCTCTTCTGTCTCTGGGTGACATCTGGTGTATTGGCTGAGGTCTCCAGGCAGCTTTGTGGCAGCTCCAGACTCGCCTAGGGCAGCTGGCTAGAGCGATCAAAGGGGACGACTGGGTTGTTTTGTCCTCACTGAATGTCGGTTTCTTTAAGTCACCTTTGGGTTCTGGGAATTTTCAGAGCAGCTTTTTATTTGCAACACACTTGAACACAGCCTTAATGTTGGAGGAATGAAAGCAGATTTCAAAGAAACCTATAGTTTTCTTTAGTTCTTGAAACGTGCTCTCACTCCCCATCCCCTCAGTAAACAAATAACTAAATGGAAGATACTTTAATCTTGGAAACAATAGTGCTTCTTTTTAATGACATGTTCTGTTCTCTACTGGAACATTAATAAATGTTCTCCACATTTGGGAAGGGAAAGTGTAAAACTTCTTTTGTTGACAGCAAAGAGCATTTTCATCAGAAGTGAAGCAAATTTAGTATACTTCATATGTGGAAGATCTCAGACAGAAGAATGTGTATAGATTATATTTTTGTGATGATGGAGATGTTCCACTGTCTTGCCAGATCGTCTTCATCTTTTATCCCATCTTACTATCATCTTCTCACCTGCTTGCTTGCTTGACATAAATTCCAGGGACACCACTCTCTACAATACATAGCTTCTAAGATTTTTTTTTTTTTAGTATCTTTGTATTATTCTATTAACTCCTTTTCCTCTGTATAAAACTCTTATTTTTAGCTTCTTTTATTCTTTTGTTTATGTTTTGCCTTCACTCACTAGATTTTTCCCTGTTCATCCACTCTGTCTCTTTGGGCTACCACAGCTGCTTTGCCCATGATGTTCAAAAAGCTTCTCCTTATGTCTACTGTTTAATCCTGCACCTCATGCCCCTTAGTGTGTTCCATCTGAATTGACCTCTGAAGCTAAAACTCCTTGATCCTTTGCTCTAACTGGGAAGGAGGCAGAATGGTGACTGTTGTGAGCTAATCCTAGCCCCAAATATCATGAGGTCCAGGCAGCCAGTATTCATCTTCTGCTGAGAGCTTAAATTCCAGAAAGACCTTTTCATGAAACAAATCAAAGTACAAAAGCATTCTGCTGACTGTCTCATCTAATCTGGGGGGTAACTGGCATGAGACAGCTTTGTCACCTCTGCCAGTTTTACAGGAGCAAAGCATTTCTGTACCCAGGGAAATTTGTTGGATGGATATATGTCTCAGACTGTTTCAAGGCATCTTTGTCTTTAAAAAGAGGTACTGTTTTGAGACAGACACTCACTCAGTTTATAACTTTCTTATAAACTCAGAGAATTGACTCTGGATGTTGCCACAGGCTTTAAGTAGACTTGCATAATACAGTGTAGCTCTGTTGAGATGTCCTTGGGTTTTGTAGGAATTTGGCCTTTAAGGAGAACTACGATTACTTTATTGAACTCCAAAACATGCACAATAAGCCTTTTCAGTATTTATGGAGTACAGTTGTACAATGTACCTTAAGGTTTGTAGCGTTCTGAGGACTGGTTAGTAGCAGAAAATCCACAAGCCATGGTGCTCAGTTCTATTTAAAATACCTTTGTGCTTTAAAGAGATGCTGATCTCACACAGTGGATTGATTGTAAAATTTCTGGTTTCTAGCCATTAACTAGGCCTTGAACTGATATTTGTTCTCAAAGGCAACAGTGTTCTTCATGTAGTAACTGGAGTCATTTACCTTCATCTCAGAGGGTGCGTGCTGAACCGCATCCTGAATACCTCAGCCTTCAGCCTGGAAGTCCCCAGCATCCCTTAGGACACTTTGGACATCCAATATACACCAACGAGTAGACAGTTATGGATACATGAGCCTTAAGCTCCACTGAATATCACAAGCTGAAATGCAGGACATGTCTGCTAGTTGTATTTCTGTAATTGCTTAAGAGCACAGTACAGTGTCACCGTGTGTTCAGAGTGTGCGCAATCATTAGATGGGACATGACAAACTGCTCAGTCATTCAGCCAGAGGTATTAAGGTTGCTGATGATAGCACACTTCAAAGGAAGCTAAAATCTTAGAGTGTCTAAAGCTATCTCTGTTAACAACGAAAACTCTCCAAAGGAGAGACTGGTGCCTTTGCAGGGACCAAAGGTGAAGGAAAAGAACATCGGTAAAGGCAGTAAAAATATTAACTGGGAATAGAAGTAGAGATTTAAGTAAAATTAAAAGAAGTTCCAGTAATCAAGTTTACCGGTAACTTCCCTGGTAGTTGAGTTCATCAATGGAAACTAAAATCTACCCTCCTACTTCAGTCTGTTGAAAAGCTAGGCCTCTTGCTTCTACAGAGAGAAAATAATATTGCTGTTTAGGGAGCACTGCTTTTATTCACTCTTACATGCTCTATATTTAGAGCAAATTATATAACTTTAGTCAACAGAACAGCACCCAAACCCCATGTTTGCAAGTGTAGCGGAAAGGATGGGTTTTGTTCTGAAGGGTGATAAAATCTGAGTGAATCCCAAGGAGCTGTTTGTGCTTCCAGGAACAGGTTGTAGCCTGTTTTCACACATCATGCCACAAAAATAAAAGAAGCCAATAAAGCAGCCAGTTGGGGAAGGAAGAGCAAGGCCTACAAGCACAAGATAATGTGATTTATCAAGGAAGACGTGCAAAACAGAGTCATCTTCAGAAACTAAAAAAACAGATCAAAATAACTGAATGTCTGACACATTGTCTTTATAAACAGTATACCCTAGAAAAAAAAAAACAGTGTTTTTTTTTTTTTTTCACACATTAGTCAGTTATTTCCTGAGAGGCAAAATTCAAATTTCTTTTCATTTCAGGTACTCTCTCCATTTACATTACCATAGAAATTATGATTATGGGTTTTCCCCTGACAAAGACTGGTTTATGAATATTTATAAAGGAGCTAAGCATTTTTCTTGCCTGGCAAGAGTCAAGAATACTTTCCCATTTCACATTGTTGTTGGCAAATGATTCGCAAATTCTAGTTTTTCTGCCTGTTCTGGTTACAAGCAGTTGAATTGAAAAAGTGCTTAATGAACAATTTTAAGCTCTTTTTCAGCTTTTAGTAAGTCTACCAACATTTTGTCCAAATATTTTGTTTAAAAGTGTTCTGTGGGCTTCTCTGATGTCACTTGCACCATACTTCAGGTAGATAATTCTTATGATTAGGAAATGGTCTTTAATGAATTTACTTTTAGCTCTCTTTGATCTCCAAGAATTTTATCCATTCAAAGTAATTGCCTGGACAAGAAAGTTCCTAGAAGAAATGTCTGCAGTCAAATCCCTGTTTAGCTAATTTAATGCTTCTTGGCCTGACTCAAGTAAGGTGTGGTTTTTTGTTGTGGTTTTGGTGGTTTTCTAATTGGAAAAAACAAAACAAAACAAAACAAACAAACAAACAAAAAAAAACAAAACAAAACAAAAAAAACAAACCCACTTACAATTTTGAATGAATTTCTTCGTACTTTAATGTTCATGATTCTGTTTGGATTCTGATTCCACATGTGCTTTTTCTGAAAATCAGTTGCTCAGCTGTGCATAGACAATGTTGACAGAAAAATTATATTACTTAAGGGAAATAATTTGTTCTGTGGCATGTATGTAGTCTTTTCTCATATAGCATGATTTCACACAAGGAGTGTGACATATTTCAACCACCACTTGATTAAATACACAGGAGACATGAGTGTTGGTTTTCTTGCTCCAGGGTTTTCACCAAATGGGAAAAAGGAGATTTCCATCAGTTCTCAGTACTGGTAAGGTTTGCATCGTCTTTGCAAGAGTCAAGTTGCACTAAGAAAATATCACTAATACCCAAGCAGACTTATTTTCATGCTGAAGGTGGCAGTATTGGATACCGACACCATCCAGCTCACTGCAAACTAGCTCTAGGTCAGCAATCTTCCAGAAGCTCAAGGTTTTTGATGGAAAGAGCAGCAGTGCATATTAGAGAAAAATGTCCAGACTTCCTTTAAAACGCTGCTAAACTGAGGATCTGACATGGGCTACACTCTGGTTGTGTTGAACTGTAACTGCTTCAGAATTATTAATAAGGTCAAAGAAAACAGCATGAGAAACTAAAGCATGAGCTTCTCCAAAATGCCTTGCCTTGTGGAGATAGAAACTACTTCTCCAGATGTGAAAGGAATGTAATGTGGTATGAATTCTAAATCATACTGGTGAATGATGTTAGAGGAACCAAGTAATGCCAATTGAGACAAAGGGGTTTCTGGTGTGGGTATGTGGATCCTACACATTTTTGTCTGGATTAATGAGATGAACTAAAGATTGAGTAGTAAGAGTGATCACTAGTGTCAGTGACTACCGAGCACTCTCTTATGAAAAAAATATTCTCTGTGTCATGGATCCAGTTCAAACATATGAGATTAAATACAGTTTTACTTCTGACTATACTTCTGATAAAGTGTCAGAAGAGCACTGTGTGGTAAAGGAGGAAATAAAACCACCTGTAAAGGATTTTGGCAGAGAAATAAAGTCTGAGTTTTCCTGGTGGCCCCTTTTATTGCAGTGTATCTGTGTACATCTTTAAGTCTTGTGTACATGCAAATAGGAAACTTGGTTATTTGACACTTAAATTGTCAGTCTGGTTTTCTAAGATTCTTAATATTGTGGAGTGAATAGAGTCACAAATTAATCCCTCTGTTGTTGTATGTCACAGGCACTGGGTAGGCACTGGTGTTTTATGATATATTTCATTAGGTCCAGGATAATGCCAGCCACTGACATTCAAAAAATAGAAAGAACAGTTTCATCTTGGCAGGAATGGTATTTTGGGAAAGTTATTTTCTTTGCAAGAGAGAAGACAGAAGGTGAACCCATTGGCTGTTGTGTCACAGACCTCAAAACCAAAAAATCAGCTTTGTCAATAGGAATAGTTGTTACGATTAACTAATTTGTGGTATATTTGAAAATATGATCAAACAAGGGTCAAAGAAATAGACATGATAGTGTAAAGTAGAGTATATTTGCCAGACTTGTAGAAAATATGTCTCTATAAATTCAAGTTTTAATGTGCTTTGGAGAGATCTCCTAAACATCTGTGCAAAAATCTGCATCTAAACCTATAAAATGAATCAACATCAGTGGCCAGATTTGCCTACAACAAATATGGAGTCATAACATGTTATGAAATTTCCAATCAAAAAGATACATTGCCATATATACCCTAACAGCAACCATTTTACATGGTTACAAGAATGATATAAATGCAAGATATATCTATAAACACAGAAAATCCAAGATGTGATTTTGGAAAAAATTGTCAGACTGAAGGTCTGAATTTGTCTTGGAGATTTGAGGATATGTACATTACTAAAGCCAAAGGAGAAACCTGCTTTCTCTCCTCAAAACTTTGCATTTTCTTCAGGAGCTCTACCAAGTGCTTGATGAGACACTGCTGTAAAAATGTAACTTAACTGTTTGTTGATGAGGATATTTATGTTTAGGAAATACAGGGTTTTTCCTCCCTCAACTGTACCTCAACACCCGGTACAGTAGCAAAGATTCTTCATCAATAGGAAAATTGCATATAAAACAGGTTTATCAGTCTGTCAATTTTAAATTAAATATATATCAAATATATCCAGCTTTAAAAATTTCTTGCATTAATCAGCAGTAAGTAGAGCAGCAAGTAATGAGCCAGAAACACTCATGGCAAATGAAGACATTTAGAATTCAGTACATTGAAGATCTCATTAAAAAAAGAAACAAAACAAAATAAAACAAAAAAACAAACTCAGTCTCAAAAAATCACCACGGTCTAACCAGATAACTTTGAGGGATAAGAATTACAATCCTCAGTACTGTCTTATCTGTCGCAGAAGCAACAGATGCTTCAAAAGTTATTACCTGCTAAGTGGAAAATTACAGACCAGATGGAGCTAATTAATTTGCAATTTAAAAATTGCCACAAACCAAATAATATAATTAATTTTCTGCAAGATATGGTTATGCAAAAGATTGGTCTGCCACTTCCAAGACATCCAAAACATTCAAAACTGTTATGTAAACTGATGGATGCTATGGATCTGGATAAGCACCTACAGATTCCAATGTGTAGAAACCTGGGTGGGAAATTGCAAACCTGGACAATAAACTTTGTGTTTGTCTGGCAGCTTTTTCATCTCAGCTGAAACCTCTACTTGAAAAGAAAAAAAAAAAAAAAAAAAGAAAAAAAAATGTAAAAGTTTGTCTTTGCAAAGCTACTATTGTTACAGAATTATTTTTCCACCTTGAAATGTGCATTGTTACAAGTTATTCAAGAACTTGTTAGAAGCTCTGAACTATGCAGGAGGCTGCATTGCCCTGTGAGACTCCTGTTGCTCTTACTTTGACTCCTCCATATACTAAAAAAAAATCTTTCTTGCTGTAGTCATACACAGCAAACAGTCAAGTGATTAGAAGACTCAACCTCCCAAAGTCATTAATAAACCTAGAGCTGTTTTGAGCTTTTTTTCATGTGTGTATAACTGTGCATAAATATATATGTATATATATGCATGCATATGTATAAATAAAAGTTTCAGGATCAAACCTTGCTGTATAGCTTTTGCTCAGTTTGGATATTTTCCATACAGAAAAGAAATCAAATTGTGTTTGTGAAGCCAGGTAAAACCCTGCTAGCTATAAACCCTGTGGGATAGAGAGACAGAAAACTTAAGCTATTTCTCCTAAGAATAGTATGCTCAGGACTTTCATCTTACCCTTTATTCAACAGCATCATCGCTTCCTTAACATGAAACAAATAAGGAACCATCTCCAGTCAGCTAATGCACTTCACACTTGCAGAGACCTCCTCTCAAAGGGAGAAAGAAATATAGAATTGCTACTGCTTTTCTCACCAATTTTTTGCACAGCTGTGGCAAAAGAGCTGTTGCTTCACAGCAGTGCACCCTGCTACTTCGTGGGCACTGTCACACCAGGGCTCTCTGGACACTCCTGGGAGCTGGGGAAAGACAAAACCCTCTCCAGAGACTGATCACAAGGCACCACACAGAGCCAGGGCATCTGACAGAACAGGAGAAAAGATGTGCAAGGCTAACTTGAAAACTCTTCAATTTAACAAGGCTATTTTTTTGATTTAAACATTTCCACAGGAATCAATGGGGCCTGGCAAAACCTCTGGATATCATGCAAAGTGGGAGACTAGCAAAAAATCAAACCAAAAACCCCTAAATTAACATAAATTCCTGAATTAGGGGTCCTACATTAACAACATTTGCAAAATGGCCATCACACATATTCTTAAAGCTGTAAGAACCAGATCTTAGCAAAACATGGAATAAATGAAGTTATGACCACATTGTTATCTGTTGGAATTTCTTGTATAAATTTAAATAACTTTATAGATAATTCAATCGCTTTTCACTTCTATGTGCTGGATAGTAGTATGATGAGGGCCTTGTAAAGTGCATGAAAGCCTATGTTAGAAACCCTTTGAAACAGCAGCACGTAACACTTTATGTTCCTGGATGTGCAGTTTATTTTGTACTTTCTTTTCATGGAACATGGCGCCACATAGTAGCCAAGAATTCCATGTTCTGCTGCTTCTGGGATGTTGCAGACTGACCCTACTGAAGGGAAAGATGTATAGGTCACCCCACTGCCCTGCATCCTATGTTGTTAAAAAAAAAATAAAACAAAACAAAAACCAACCAGCCAACCAAAAAAAAACCAACAACCCCCCCCCCCCAAAAAAAAAAAGTATATTTAACCTTCACCTTAATCTTCATTTTCTTCAGCATCTTTGAGAATAAATGAGTATGAGATTCTATTTCACTAAATCCTGACCACAGGCTGTGGTCTAACGACAATCTAAATCTTCCTGGGAAATACTAAAGGGCATTTTACAAGGTTGGGAAAAGACCTGATCCATAGAATTGTATGCAAAATCATTATTTTGTAGATGTCTTCCCCCAGAAGAGGTGTTTGGGGGGCTTTTCAAACACTGCAGTTCACATAACCTTACTTACAGGGAAATGGTGAGAAATGGCTAAGAGAAGACTTAAAGTATTAGGGATCGCAGGATCTTAGAACCATGGTAAAACTAGACATAAAGATGTCTCAAATGAAATTTACCAAATCTGAAACGTTTATATTTACTGAATGCTTTTGAAAATGTTGCTGTGTCTGAAGTCCTCTCCCTCTGCCTGATCTTTTAATTAAATTATAGAGAGAATATCTGCCTCACAGTGCTATGTTCATACACTGAAATGCAGTTTAAATAGATGGGAATTAGTTACAGTGTAACAAGAAAATCCTCTTCAAATTTGCTGCTGCTCTTTATGGATATTCATAAACATTTTTTTACATGTTTTCAAGAACATTTTTTAAAAATATTAATCATTATTTTAGTCTTATAAATCAGCTACTGTAACTATTAATTTGCTTATTTAAGAAAAAAAAGACACCACCATGAAGCTTATTTCCAGGTGTTATCTAGTGAATCCAAGGAATAATCTCAAATAGAAACTGATTAAGTATTAAAATAAATAGAAATATTACCATTAATTTTAATTATGTTTGCTCCTTCTCTCACTTTAATTTTATGGGGTTTTTTCCCATTTAATCCCCTCAGTTTATTCTGAATTAGTATATTAAAAGTGGAATGAAAAATAATACACTCAATAACTTAATATGAGTAGGATGTTTCATCTTACTCTGCTCTCTTGTATTCCTCTAGCTCAATAACAACACAACACCTCTGAAACTTTGTATGAACCTACATACCCAGAATGGACTACAGTTGGTTTCCCCCAGGTACCATTTAATAGGACATATCTGGTTAGGCTGGCTTATTACCCAGTTGGTTGCAATAGCATGAACACTGCTACCTTGGACCCCGTCCTCCAAGTCCTTCAGTTTAAAGTCTGCCTCATCAAGTTGGCCAGCCTGCTACCAAAGATTTCCTTGCCTCTTCTAAACGGGTGGACCTCATCTCTCCATAGCAGGCTCTAGTCATCAAAGAATGCCCTGTTCTCGTAAAAGTTAACCGCCAGCAGCTGATTTGCATTATACAGCTACTTTTGGCTGCAACATTTCCTCTAACAGTAAAATGGAAGAAAAGGTAATTTGGGCACCAATAATTTTTGCTTGCAGCCTGAGGGCTTTGTAGTCTTCCTTGATTCTGCCCAGGTTCCAGCTTGCAGTGTCATTTATGCCCACATGGAAGAGTAGCAATGGACAGTAGCCTGTGCACCCTCTCAACAACACCTTGGCCCTTAGCTCCCAGAAGGCAGCGTACTTCTCCTGACTCCCTGTCAGGTTGGCACATGGTCACCTCAGTGACCCTTAACAGAGAGTCACCCACTACAAGCACTCATTTTTTTTGCAGTATCCACTGTGTGCCGCTGGTAGAGTTTCCCCCTGTGGACCTTTCTCGTGGGTGTTAACAGCTGTTAAAGCTTCATATCTGGTTTTGGTTATAAGGCTGGAGGGTGGTGACTGAAGCAGAGTCCTCTTTTTGTGGATCACCAGTATCCAAGTTGCTTCATTCTCTGTGGTGTCTGCCATAGGAGCGTGGTTCTGAAACCACTCATTTATCTCTGTCTTGGCCCCTTTAATAGCACATTTTTTTTTTAACTGTTTCCTGCAACTCAGCCATCTGACACAACAGACTATGCACATCTTTTGCAAGTATTTACCTTTCCTCCAGGAGAAGGGTCTGGATATTCATTGCAACATACTCTCTGTACTGAAATCTCCATCCTTATCAATTCCATCTGGGTGGAAGCATCAGACATCTCAGGGGCTTTCTCTGTAGAAAGCCTGGTTTTAATTCTGATGCAGTGCACACCATTCTGGTAAGGACCTGGAGCACTTCCCTGGGCTGTGGGCCTATAAGCAGTGTGCACAGCCCTTCTCACATGACCTTCTGCAGAAACTACTGTACCCTCTCAATCCCTGTTTGCACACCCTGTGTTGTGGTTTGAGCATGGTCAGCAACCAACCACCGCAGCCGGTCACCTTCCCTTCCCCCTCCCACCTGGGAATGGGGGAGGGAATTAGAGGAGTAAAGGGAAACTTACAGGCTGAGATAGGAACAGTTTAATAATGGTAATAAAATGAGAACAATGGCAATAATAGAATAAAAATATATAAACAGGCAATGTACAATGTAATTGCTCACCACCCACTAACCAATATCCAGCCCGTTCCCAGCCAGCGACCCCGAGATACCAAGATCCCACAATCGCAATCCAGGAAGCAAGAGAGAGAGAGCTCCTTCCCAACCACCCCTCCTCTATATAATGAGCATGCGGTTCCATGATATGGAATATTTCATTGGCCAATTAGGGTCTGGTGCTCTATCTGTGCTCCCTCCCTGCTCCCTGTGCCCTTGCGCATGGGCAGGACATGGGGAGTCGGAGAGTCCTTGAAGTCTTGGTAGCAACTGAAAACATCAGTGTGCTATCAGCATTCTTCCCGTACCAAACCCAAAGCTAAATCCAAAACACAACACTCATCTTGTCCTCGAAAAGGAATATTAACTCTATTTCAACCCAAACCAGGACACCGTGCAGAGGATTAGATGAGGATTTATCCTCTAACACATCCTCAGATAGCAGATCCATCAAGAATGGCCTCTGAGTGAGTCCATCATCAGGAGGCTCAATGGTAGAGCAAACTAAACAGACGTCTGTACTCACCCTGCTGTTTCTGGACTCCAGAATAAACACTTACCCCCAGATTTCTACAAGCTTTTAGGAAATATTTGGACTATGTATACCCTTTTAAAAACCTTTAGAAAAGCCTTGCTACATCTAAACCTTAATCTGTTTTTCAAGATATCCACTGATGAGATTCTGAATCTCAGCTAAGTTCCCTTTTTTCCTCTTTCTATCTTATAAGTGGCCACTTGCCAGCACTCCTTTGCTGGCAGCCAGTCATGTGGTGATGATAAGATGACACTGATGAGCTATTTCTTCCAGTACTTTTGCCCAGGTCTTCCTAGCTGAAACAACTTTAAACAGAAAAGGAAGAAATAGGTGGATTATTTCAAGAAGCAGGAAGCAAAAATATATTCCTGAGTTTTTTGTTTATGATCTTCCTTTTGCAATAATTGTACTAATTTAGCTTCATTAAATGCATATATTGGAAGCCATGTCTGCTTATTCATAATTTTGACAAGAAAAGATATCCTGGAAAGTCAATGACAGAAATAGATTCGCATCACAGTGTTGTGGTTTGAGCCTGGTCAGCAGCTAAACGCCCCACAGTCACTCACCCACCCTCCTCCTACTTGGGAATGGAGAGGGAATCGGAGAGGCAAAGGGAGACTCAAGGGTTGAGATAAAAACAGTTTAATAGCAGTAACAGAACAATACGCTGAGAGCAGTATCAGCAGGTAATGTACAATACAGCTGCCCACCTCCCAGCTGGCAATCCCAAACACTCCCAGAAGTGAGAGCCCCTCCTACCCCCCTCCTGCCTTTATATAGTGAGCACAATGTCACATGACATAGACTATTGGCCAATCGGGGCCCAGCCCTCCAGCTGTGCTCCCCCCGCCCCCGCACACAGGTGAGGGCACTGGGGCCTGGGGAGCCCCTGGGGTCTCAGGGTGCTGCAGCACTCCTCCAGCTGCCAAACCAACAGGAACTCTAGTCCAGCCCCAACCAGGACACACAGGATCAGGGAAATACTTGTCCAAAGGGGCTTCTAGAAGTTAATTAGTCCACCAACAACCCACTCAGAGCAGGAATACTATCAGCATATGATCAGATAATTTTTCACAGGATCTCAGGATCAGTGTTCCCACATTAACAGTGTATCAATAATGGAAGAAAGGCAACAGCTAAAGAGATGAAAAATCCTTCAGCCAATCCTATTCTTTCCAATTTGGTGCTGTGCAGAGATCTGCTCCTTGCAGACCTAACTAAAATTTGTAGACAGAGAGGTGTTGTGTTAATATTCCTGACAAAGGTGGAAGAAAAATTGGGACGTTCGTTTTGGTGGCTTCCCACCCTTAAATCCATATGCTATAACTCATAGATACCTACAATGAAATTATCAGTCTGCATTGTTTTTCCTACCACCAGGAGTGCATTGCATTTCTCAAGCCAATACAGATTCAGGCTCCATGAATTCCAAATATTAAATGTGTGATGAGAAAGAAATTTTACATCTTAAACTGATATTTTTTTTAAATCATGCTTTACTTTTACTTGCCCAAAACTCACTATTCCACTTACAAAATGCATGTGTTCTCTGGCAGACTGCATCTGGGCTAAGACTAGAGTATTACTACTAAGAAAAGTGCATAATTGATCATAGGAAAAGTAAGACTTGCTGTTCCATTCTACCTGATGATCTGGCCCTCTCTAGAGTTAAGACTGAGTTCTAGGTGCTCAGAAATGTTGAATTTATTGCTATTATTAATCTAGAATTGTCTAAAAAGAAAATATTCA